>NC_136925.1:2859780-3459780 GCF_949752795.1 Hyperoodon ampullatus | reverse complement strand
TGCACCAGAGAGTCAAGGAGGCGCTAGGGGTGAAAATAATCTCTGGAATTAGTGGCGTAAAGTGTGACTCTGTCAAAGCAAGTAAACATCGACTCAATGCCCCCCAAATCCAGTGTAAGTTAAAGGACCACTGTCTCTATAGATTAAGGCATCTTAGATGGATTATTGGCTGCACAATGGCATGAGACGTTGACTTGGTGGCTCAGCTTTGACACTGTGTGTGTGTGAGGGCTCCAGCTCCTGGGCATTGTCTGATGTGGGAATAATTGGGCTGCTCCACCACAGTCCTTCTGGAGAAGGTCCAGAACACGTGGTACATGGTTTCCTGTGTTTGTACAACAGCATATTGGCACAGAACAACAGACCTGCTCTGCTGAGGAGAGAGCTGTGTGGCCCGGTATGCAGTGCTCGGCTGGGCCCCTGGAACGTGGAGCACCAGCTCCGTACAGAGAAGCAGCAGGCCCAGCACCTCCTACCCCGGGAATGAGCAGGTCCAGAGTGGGAGGGAAGGATGGGAGTAAAGAAGTTTGCAAACGTGGGTGAGGTTCATAGCAGGTGTCGGAGAATAAAAGTCAGGTTTTTCTCGGCATGGTTGGCTGTGTGGTCCAGATTCAAGTCCAGGTAAGAGTCCTCTTTCTGACCTGTCTTTCTGTGCCTCAATTTTCTCATCTGCCAAATGCGGACAATAACTCGTGCCCGACAATGTACTGTTACTGTGAGGATCGGATGTATAATATATGGGAAAGAAATAGATGCCATTTATTGAACACCTATAATGCACTACTAACTGGACCAGACACTGTTTATTACTTCATTTAACCCTTGCATGAACCCTCTAAGGCAAGTATTGTCATCTCCATTTTACAGATGTGGAAACAAGTCTGACAAGGTTAAAATCACTTGTTCATTCATTTATGAGTTTAACACTTTGTATTGAACACATAAGATATGCCCAACGTGGTAATAGACGCTGGGAATAGAGTGGTGGATCAGCTGTACCAGGTCCCTGTGCCAGTGGAGTTTATATTCCATGAGGGCCGGTGGATAGTAAAAATAAACAAGTCAAACTTAATATATATTATTAATACAGAAAAATAAGAAAAGGCTATATCAAATGGATTCTGTTTGTTCTCTACTTATATTATCTATAAGCTTAAAGTTAGAGCTAAAGGGTTGATTAGACTCAGGTTTATCTTTTCTGACAAAAATCTTTCATAGATGTTCTGTGAACTTCGTATTACATCACATCAGGGGGCACACCATATCCGGTGTCCCACTTTTAGAGATGATGATAGGGACAGCCTGACCCCTTCAAGTGTAAAGTTCTATTTCCTCTTTATTAACCAGGCATCAACCCATAAAGCAATAACTTGTCACGCTGCAAATACGCAGCTCTCCATCAATCTTTTACCAAATGGCTTTAGAATTTGTTAATAATCATTTCCTGAAAACATTATTTTATTAGGGGTTGTAAAATTATGATTGTATAATATTAATAAATAATCATCTATTGCATATGCATTACCTGGAATTTTTCTGTCAAGAACAACTTTCCCTCATCAACCACTACTATTTGTTTTACTGGAGAGCTATTCATACAGTCCATATTGAAATACTTAAGTGTGTAATTTTTCCCATTAGTTTCCAATAAAGAGTTGGTTCCCAGGCTATCTCAGTGGTGACTACTAAGTTTATTTTTGGCTTTTCCTTTTTTTGAGTATTACAAATGAACTCATGGATTTTAATATAATAATGTATTTCAAACTATTGTGGTCAAGTAGTCTTTCTGAGTTTGAATTGGTTGATTGAGTGGAGTGGAAGTGGAAAATTGCCTCTGATAGAAAGAGTTGCAGAAAAATAAAATGTTTCATATTTGCCAAGATGAAGCAGTTGATAAAGTGGTGGGTCGACTTGATACCAAAGCTCATGCTCCTTTGGTTATAGCCCAGCTCTTTCTAAAGTGAAATGTAAAAGTACTTTAAAAGTTAACACATTACTCTTTAGTAATATCCTGCTTAGCATGGATATTAATCAGCTTGTGCTGTGATAACAAACAATCTCCAAATCTCAGTGGATCAAAACAACAATTTATTCCTTCTCATAATATGGTCTTTGGCTATGAGTTGGCTATGGCTGCTGGACACCCGCTCAGCTGCACTCCAAGGGTCTTACCCTTCTGGGATTCAGGCTGCAGGAGTGGTCACTATTTGGTACAGTCTGGTGGTAGAGCTGAAAACCCGAGAGAGCTGGAGAAAGTCTCTTAAATCTTTCGGGGGTGTTTATACCACATTTGCTCACATTCCCTTGGCGAAACCATGTCATATGTCCAAGTGCCATTTCACGGAGTAGGGATGTATATTTCTCTGACAGGAGACACTGCAAATCACATGGTAAAGGCAGGGAATTAAAATTTTATTACAGGGAAGGGGCTTGGTGAAAATACTTGAGAAAAAGATTGCAATCTATCATAGACTGTCATTATCTGGTATCATTCAAAATAGGAATAGAGACATAGTATGGCTTTATAAAAACATATTTTCTAAATGGTCAAAATAGATGCAGGGATATAAGAATTAAAAGTGGTCACAAATGTAAAATAAATGCAATCCTTTATATGCCATAAAGGATTATGAAAAGTTAATTTTATTATTTTGGAATGTCTACGTGTGACACCTTAACTTCTTTACTCACAGAGGTACCCTTTAGTCCCTAATTCAAAATCTAATTGCTCTTAATTTACCCACAATTCTAAGAAGCACATTAGAAGTAGAAAGTTGTAGATTGTGTGGGCAGGGAGCACTCAGAAGGCAAACAGTGACAAAAGGAAGGAGGGACAGTTGACAGCAAAGGATGTCATAAGAATAACTAAATCAAGTATAAATGAAATGTCAGGAACCAGAGCTATTTGGGATGACTTGGAGACAAGCAGTTTTGTACAACTTAATACCGCTTAGCATACAAGAAACTCTCTCTTTTACTGTCAATGTTCCATCTTCTTATTTTGGCTCAAAGTACCTTCCCTTCTCCACAAGACACATACACAGACATATACACAAACATGCACCCATAGACCCCGATACACGAAAATCACATGCATTTAACTCCTATTTTCAGAAAAATCACTGTTAGAGTACACATGTACATCAGTTTGGATAGACCAAGTTGTGCTGCAGTAACAAACAACTCCCAAATTATTGGTGGATAAAAATAACAGAGGTTTATTTCTTTTTCCTGCTTCATCTCCAACGTGGTTAAATGTGTGTGTGTGTGTGTGTGTGTGTGTGTGTGTGTGTGTGTGTGTGTGTGGTGGGGTGAGGGTAGGAGGGGAGACTCTGCTCATCATAGTTACCCAGGGCCTCTGGCTGGTGAAGGCTGCATCTGAACACAGGCTTTACCGTGACTGAAGAAGCAAAGTGGCAGATGGTGAGTCATGTACAGGCGTGAAAGCTTCTGTCTGAAAGTACCACATGTCACTTCACATTTTGTGGTGGAAGTAAATCACAGGGCCACTTCAAGGGACAGAGGAAAAAACAAGGTGAAAACACAGAACTCTTAGAGGGCAGGGAGCTACGATTCCACCATACACCCAGGGGGAAGAATTAGAAATATGTAGCGAATGGTGTTAATGACCAACACAATGAGATCCTATGTGTCTGGGCCTCCTGGAAACACAGAACAACTTAGCCGAACAGCCAGCCAGAAAGATGCAAGGCCCCGACGACCTGGGACACTGGGTTGGTGAGGTTTGATGGGACATGGCAGGAAAAAAGGAGTGGCATGAAGTGGTGCAAAGAGGAAGCCCAAATGTTACTGAGTCCAAGCTCATTCTGCTCACTGCACGACAGGGCAATAAATCGAAAGGAGAAGATCAAGGAATAACAACTTTATTGGGAAAGCCATCAGACCGAGAAGATGGTGGACTAGTGTCCCAAAGAACCATCCTACCCAAGTTATAATTCAGGCTTCTTTTATACTAAAAGGGGAGGGGTGTGTTTGGTTGTTGCAAACTTCTGGTGTCAGAATCCTTTGTTCTTGCAAGACAAAGGTCAGGTCACAATGTTCCTGTAAACCTCCAACAAGACAGATGTTATTCTCTGTTCTGCAGCTTCTTATCTCCACATGAATGGAAAAGTGTTATACCTTTAAAGGTCAGAGCCTTGAGAGTGGGCTCTCCTGTATATTTCAGGCTATGGGCAACATTCTTAACTTGTAGTCAAAGCATTAGAATACAAAGGTTAAAGTAAAAGAAACACCCAATATGGAGTCAGATTTGTTCTTCTCTATGACACAAAGACATCCTCAGCCTCAGGGAGGGAGCAGGTCCCCAAAGCTTCAAAGATTTTAGTGTATTACAACCTTCTCTCAATCTCTTCCTGCTTTACCTAGCAAGCTAGGTACTCAGTGAGCCCCCTCCCCCCCCGTTTCCATTCTCCTCCTTCAATACCATCTGGGTCAGCTGGCTCCTTATCCTCTGCTGCAGGCCACTGTCTTGTTTTCCCGTGAGCACAAGTCTGAGTGACGCTCTGCTTAGCCTTTCATCTTTTCTTTCTGTTGAGCTGGGTGATGTGAGGATTTAGGCTCCTTTTAGATGAGCATGAATTTACGTGGCCTAGACTCCTTAAAGAATCTGCTTCCTCCACTCCACCTGACCAATTTCTCTTTAACTTTGGCAAGAGTGACTTTGAAATCAGAATTGGGTTCAGGGGTTGTCCAGGAGGCCAAGACTGTGAACACAGAAAGGGAAGGAACAGTTCTGCAAGTGCAGATGAGAATTCAAGACGCAGAGCCCGTGGTAAGAAGTCCGTGGCTCTCTGGGAGCGTCACACAGTGAGGAGACTGCAAATGAGCTCCGTCTCCTGAGAACAGAACCTCACCATCAGCTCTGGTCCTCCTGCAAAGCGTGTTTCTGGATGATTGTTCTTTCCAACTGCAATTAGTCACACTTTTTTCCTTGGTGGCTTGACAGAAGTGTTGGCTGCACGCAACTGCGGTATGTGAACTTGCAGAGCTGAGAGACACCGCTGCTCACACGCACAGCTCGCTCCACTCCTGAGGACGTACGCTTTCTGTTTAAAGAGGCAACAAGGCTGTGGGAATATCCAGCGTGAAACGCTTGTGGGAGAATGGGCTACGTGTTGGTAAGTCTCTTAAATAATAGAAGTCAGGACCGCTGACCTCACGGCCTCTGCTCTCCCATAGAGACTTGGACGGGGATGAGTATTGTTTGCAAGGCACTGGATGCATAACTCTCTTTCCAGATGTGTCCTCAGGAGATGAAGGCCCAGAAGACCCTTGGAGTGTGTACATGGATCTGTCTGCAAGACCACACACAGCGTCAGCAGTCCCCCCTGCACATCTCCAGCCCTGCCCAGCCACTTCCTCCAAGGTTGACAGAGACCTTTGCATGCTTTTCAGAGGCATTTGCAGTCTATTCTGTAGTCTGGCCCTGGCTTGTGCTTCCTCATTTGGGCCCAGTTTGCCCTTCCTAATGACCTTCCATTGTGGTTTGAGCTTTCCTGCTTTGCTCATACATTATCCTTTTAATTTCAATTTCAATTTCATCCTGATTCTAAATGTTCTTTAGGATTGAGCTCAGACCTCACTTCCCCCATGAGTCCTCTTTAATCACTCCTGCTGGAAAACATCTTGCCACTTATTTCCTATTTTACATATAGACCAGAAGTCTCATCCTCTCACACCCCATTCATCTCTTGCACATGGAACCGTCTTACACTTAACATTACGAATGTATCTCATACTCTCAAGAGTAACATCCTTAAAGACCAAGGTTATACGTGTGGGAAGTGAGGGGGAAATGTAGACATGCAAAGACACATTCTTTTGTGTACCTTGGCTGTCAGCTGAGGTTAGTCTGCATACTGAACATAAATGAAATTGTCTTACATCCTCTGGGAAGTTCAGGGTCTCCCCTAAGATTTTTACAAATTCTGAGAGGTTTATGGCCTCATTTCCATAATTAGTTACCTTCATTTCCTTTTCCTATTTGTCAGAATCTTACACATCTCCTAGAGAGTTTACCTGATCTCAGTTGTGTGCCAGCTAAACATAGAAACGGCTCCTTTTCTTGGATTTCCCTCATAATGTTGCTCACAGAGAGCATTTCCAGTAATAGACTATATTGAAGTAGCACTTAGACTCCTTTTGTTAGCACAAGGTAAAAATGGGATATTTGTTACAGCTTTTCTTCAGGGTCATTTCAGCACCTTCAACTGAGGAATTTCTCACGAGCTAAACTTTCTCCATAAGATCTGCCCTGTGCCATGGGATGGACCCTACAAACCTACACCCGTTTCCTGTCCACATCTCCAATGGCACATAAATCCCCATTCCCCACATTCTCCTTAATTTCTTTTCAAACTAATTTAGCTGTTTCTTTTTTTTACCAACACACCTCCAACCACAGACTGGCTACCTCACCTGTCACACCCAAAGCAAAGTAGGGGTCAAGGTGTCATGCTAAGGAGAAGACTGTCTGCTCCTCACACAGCTCAAGTTGCTACTTTATATTGTTTTGTTGTTTTAAAATATTGCTTTTATTTGCAGACTGCACAATGGCTAACCGTTATTAATTCTAATTCAATGTTGGCTCCAAATAATATATCTCAATACTGGGAAATTTTATTTATCTTTATTTATACTTTTTCAAATTTATTTATTTTTACAGTAGGTCCTTGTTGGTTGTCTATTTTAAATATAGCAGTATGTACATGTCAATCCCGTGGGATATATTGGGAGTTTGGGATTGTCAAGTTGGTATTTTAAATAGCAAGTTTTCTATTCATTCTGATATGTTGGTATCCTTTTTTTTTTTTTTTTTTGGTTTTGGTATCTTTTTAGAGCACTAAGCATAGTGCTTTTCACAAAGCAAATAATCAACATCTATATATTGAATGAAAGAAGGGCTAATAAACAATAAGGTCTTACTGTATAGCATGGGGAACTATATTCAATATCTTGTAATAGCCTATGATGAAAAAGAATCTGAAAAAGAATATATATATATACAGACATATGTGTGTGTGCGTGTGTGTATATATATATATATATATATATATAAATTAAATCACTTTGCTAAACACCAGACACTAACACAACATCATAAACCGACTCTAATTAAAAAAAAAAAAAAAAAAAAAAAAAAAGACTGAAACAACAATAAAGCTATGGTACTTCCCTGCTCCGGTAAAGGCTGTGGCTCTGACAGGTTCCAGTTTCTCTCACTTGCCTCATCATCCCCACTTCCTTTCCCAGCCTCCAGATTCCTGTCTGCAGCCTGTTCACTGGTTGCCATTTTAATCTTTTAATTTAAAAGAATTTGTGAAATATAATCTTTTATATTTAAGATATAAAAGTCCTTCTTATAAGGGCTGAAGGTATGTCCACCACT
Organism: Hyperoodon ampullatus; assembly: GCF_949752795.1. Classification (NCBI taxonomy): domain Eukaryota; kingdom Metazoa; phylum Chordata; class Mammalia; order Artiodactyla; family Ziphiidae; genus Hyperoodon; species Hyperoodon ampullatus. The sequence continues at coordinate 3,452,372 of NC_136925.1, read as the reverse complement.
CCCTTCCACTTCTCTGTCACCCACCAGAAAAGTCTTCAAAATCCAAAGCAAAGCAACTAAGCACTTAACTCTGAAGATAATAGTTGGGCAGAAGGCCCTGCCAAAGGTCCCTTAAATGCCACTTCCGTAGTGACCCCATATATACGGTAAGACCATGTTTTTTCAAGTGGGTTCTTAGACCTGTATCAAAATCACTTTAGGTGCTTGTTAAAAATACAGACTCTTATGGAATCAGAATCTTTGAAGGTTCTCATTGCTTTCTCAATAAATTCCCTGGGGGATTTTTATGCTTAAAAGTGTGCATTGTGTAAATGCATTCTTTTATCAGCTCTGTGTTGGAGACAAACGAATTCTTCCCTTCTTAGGACAAGTGCATTTTCTATCATGTACTACCTGCCTTCTCATGGGGGAAAGGATAAGTTCTTTATGCTGTGTTGACAGCCATACACTTTCCTATGTTGTTTCCGAGTTGGCCACAACCAACTGCTTTATTTTTCCTTGAGAATTATCCAATTAGACTTATTCATAATAAACAGATTACGGGACACAACCTCTTGTATGACAAATGTATCCAACATACTCTTCTTTCAAATAAGTAGCTTGAGAGCGAACATGAAGCGTATGGATAAATTTGGTGGTATTTGAAACCACAGGAGGAAATGAGCCCGGGGAAGGAACCTCAGCTGGAATGTGTCTTGCAACCAGAAGTACAGACTATGGTCTACCTGATGTGAGCTTGGGACATGTGGGGCGGGGGGGCCTCCAATGGCCAGCCACCTCTGCTGGACTTCAGTTTTATGCCTTTTTTGGAAGCTAGTCCTTGGACCCTCAGAACCATGGGAATTTGGTGCTAGTACCACCAGCTCTAATTATCCCACCCACCCAGTCACCTACAGCTACTGCCTGACTCAGGAGAACTCACCTCCGAGGCAAATCCTGACCCAGCTGAGTGTGTGAGCTCTGCCTTGGCATCCAGGCTAAGTTGGCACACACTCCCTCCTGTCTGTTCGGGTGACTCACTGCGGGTTCAGAGCACATTTTCCCTTCTCTGGCTGCCAGCTGTAGCTATTGGCTCCCTCACTCTCTCTTTGGAACGACTCAGCACTCCTGTGTTAATGCAGTGGCTTGAACTGATGTGCAATTGTACAGAGTCCTGCAGAAAAGCATAAGACTCTCTTTACCACAAGGAGGAAGGCTGGGAACTGTCACATCTATGGGAACATCAGACATGGATCCTTCCTTCTTTCTACATGTTGCTACTTACTAAGCCTCTTTGTGGCCCTCTTATGATTTCCCAGCACACAGAAACTTCACCAACGGCAAAGACACGAGAGTGCCAGTGGTCAGGAAATCAAAGGCAAATGTGCCCCCTTTCATCTGTGTCTGAAAATGAGAAGTAAAGGGCTTGTGTGTCTGGAAATATGGGCAATCTTCCTCCCTTCTCTGCTGTCCTCGGCACTTATGTGTAGTTTGGAGTGCATTAACCGAAACTTGTATGTGGACCTAGATCTCTTGTAAATTACTGATCATCCCAGCTAAGCTCCTATCTTCATCAAGAGCAAGGATCCAGTCTCCAATGTCTTTTGTGACTGCCCCAGAGCCTAGTTTAGGGTTGAGTTCAATGCGGCCTTAGAAACAAGGCTTGCTGAAGGAATGAATGGGGCAAACTCCCATGGAAAAGCCAAGCGTGTTGAAGGAAGGGCTGGCTTGCCAGTCATATTAATTTTTTCCACACACTTTCTACACCATCAAAGGAAAATATTTCTTATTCATGGATAGCACAAAATGCATAATAAATCAGTCTGCAGTAACCTAATTTCACCTCATGGGTCAAGCCAATAGCCAGAATGAAGTTTTGAAGAAAAAGTGTTTGTAGGCATCTGGGCACACAACAGAAGCTGGGTATTTTTTGTGAATTTGCACACGGGTGTGAATGCCTGGACTTTCCAGTTATTGTTCAGTAGATGGGAGAGGCGGCAGGGCCTCTGTGAATACAGGCAGTGTGCACAGTGGTTGAGAGTGAGTCAGAGATCGAATCTTGGCTAGGCCACGTACTAGCTGAGTGAATATGTGTGACCTCACTTATATTCTTTAGATGTTGGGTGCTTTGTTTATCAAATGTGTGTAATAGAAATCCCCTCATAGAGTTGTGATTAGAAACACCAAGTGCCTAGCCAGGTAGCTGATATAATCAATAAACACCCAATCAATAATAGCTGTTATTGTTAATGGTGTTTGACTAAATGCAGGATTTGAAGGATGGGACAGGAAGGCTGAGATCCAGGTTTGGGTTTGTTTCTAATGTTAACCTGAATTTCTGAACAGTTCACTCTGAGAGAAAAGGGAAAAATCACCAAACCCTCATGAAAAGCAAAACTGCACTAAATTAAACAGAAGTGCCTACTGCACTCTTCCTTGGCCTATTGTTAATGCTTTACCTTTTAGAAAGCTGGCTACATGAAGACTTGGTGGAAGACAGAATTGTTCCACCACTTTTATTCCCAAATATGTAACTAGTGTTCTTATGGACTCTTTCAAAGATTGAATTTCAAGCTTATGTAACTGCACGGAATTATTTGGTGATTTGAGAGATTCCAATTCATTGTGACAACTTGGATCCATAAGCCATTTCCCTCGCCATCCCAAATAGATAAAGATCATCTACTGTCAATACAACTAGAATTTAGGTTTTAAAAAATTGGCAGAAGATATATTTTTCATGTGGTCCCTCAGTTTTTGATGGCTGTCCATACTGAGTTATCTGAGTATTGATTTTACTCCAATGGCTTCCAAATGAAAATAGATGCAAGAAATAACGTGAACTGCTTATACATTTTAAGTCTTCAAAATTAGCTAAATGATGGGAAGACATTTATAACAAGAAGCTTTGAAATTTATGGGAAAATCACAGTTTATTTTTCTAACTGAGCTATTAGAAATAATACTGAATATGTCTTAATCAACTCTAAATCAAAGATCACATACTTTAATGAATAATAAAATTGCTCACAATATCCTTTAAAAGCACTCTTGGAGAGAAGTTTCTTCATTAGAAATGGATATTTCTGGAACAAAACAAATACTAATGTAGAAGCACTTGCTTAATTTATATTTCCCATGAACTCTATTTGAACTTCACTTCAAGGATACACAGCAGGAAAGCAGTCTGGAATACCCCACCCTAAACAGATGATGAATGTATTACATCCCAAATAAAGACTACACAAGTATTGGCTCACTACTTGATAGAGGAAGAAAGATAAAAATACTCCAAGCCCCTTTTGTTTAGGAAAAGTTCCGTTTTTAGGTTTATCCTCAATACATTGAAGCTGAAGGGACTTGGAGCTCTGTGGCTTGGTTGTGGTATATTTCAGCTGTGAATAATAAGAAATATGAAAAATTGGTTGCTGTTGTTAAAAGCTGGCGAGCTCTAGTCCAGCGTGAATCAAAACTCTGCTGAGATACTACTTTTGACCAAGACTTATCTTCTAGGCTTAAAATTACACTGAGTCAAATGGACAATTTTCGGCTTTATCTCACTTGACCGCTCTATAACATTTGACATCGTTAGTTTGGACTCTCCTCTGTGAAACACACTTCCTTGGCTTCTGTGATTCTCCACTCTCAGGGAGATTCTCCACTCTGCCCGGCAATGGCTCTTCTTTCTCGGCTGATCCCTTAATCATTAGTCTTCCTGCGATATTTTTTTTTATGATCTTGTTACATCTCACCCCCGACACACAGACCCTGGTGACGTCATTCATTTATGGCATTACCTACTACACATGGTGGTGAAGGATCAAAAATCTATATTTCCACCTTCTTATTAGAACTTTTTTCCTTGACTGTTCTTCTGGGACCCCAAACTTAATATGTCCCAACAGAATTCATTATTTTCTGCCTTGCTTCTCCTATTCTTTCTTTCTCAACAAACACTTTCACCTAGCTGCCTAATTCAAAATCGTAGGTGTCATCTTTGACTTCTCTGTCTCCATTGTTTCCCACAAATAATTGACCTCCAAAACCTGCTGTATCCACTTCTACTCCTCTCTCATGTTTGTCCATATCTGTCCATATTCACTGCCAGTGTCTCATTCCAGGTTCCCATCATTGGCTCTTTGATCACTGCCTTGGATGCCTATCTGGTTTTCCCTGACTCCTTCCTCCATGCTACAGAGTTCTATAAAGCATTACAAAGTAGACATTTGATCATTCCTCTTGCCTGATTAAAACCTTTCTAAACCTTACCATCATCCTTATGATAAAGTTCAAACTTGTAAGCATGAGCATAAAATATCACGTATGCTCTGACTCCCTTTTTTTTAAACCTCTTTAACTTCAGCTTTTGATATTTCTCTTCTTGAACTCTGCACTCCAGCCATACTGAAGTACTTGAAGTTACTGAATGGGCCATTTTCTGCCTTTCCTCTGGGCCTTTACTATGTTTTCCTCTCTGCCTGGAACAATCTCTCCTTGTTTGTCTGGCTTACACACACCATCCTTTCAGCTGAGAGGGCATTTCATCTGGGAAACCTTCTCTGATCCTCTTTCCAATTCCAGATCTGAGTTACATGTTTCTCTGTGTTACCTCTTATACGTGTTACCTCTTATACGTGTTACCTCTTATATGTGTTACCTCTTATAATAACTGATGCATTCATATTTCATCGTGCTTACCAAAAAATATTGTCAATACCTATTTACCTATCTGTCTCCTCCGAGAACTATCTGAGGTCAGGAGATACATCTTTTCTACATTGTATCTCTAATGCTCTCCTCAGTACTTGGTACATAGTAGGCACTCAATACATATGTTTTAGAATTAACTACTTAATTGTCAAATTACAATTCAAGGAGAAGAATGTGATTCAAAGATCTTGCCTTACTTTGGAATCACCAAGCATGAGTTAAGACTCTCTGGGCAGCTTTCCATAACTGGTGTCCCCTCCACTCACATTCTAGGCATGAGAGCAATAAAGAGATAATTGGCAACTGAACTGAGGCTGTAGTAGCTCCAAACTGGGTAGTAAGGGTCCACAACCAGAATTCCAGGAGTCTTCTAAGGAAACAAAAGAGAGATATTTCACTGTTCTTGAAACCATTATCTGCCCCATGGTTTATGAAACCAGGGAAATATTTAACTCCACATTCATGGCTTTTGGGAACTCATGTGGAATCCAGAATGTTGGATCTGATGCTCCATGACTTTGTGGAATCAAATAAAGGTTGTCAGTGGCTACAGACTGCCAAGAGGGCTTGATATTTCCATCAACTTTTCTTCTTCCAAATGAACCTTGGGTTTATTTGTCTATAGTTCTGCCAGGGGCCTCTCCAGACTGTGATTCGTTGGGGACAAGCCACCACGAACATATTCTCAGGTCTCCATCATGCTACCACTTCATGAGAAATGGAACTTATCAAACAAGTAGCAGAGCTGAACTCTCTGAATTCTACATGACTGTTCAGACAGTTTGGAATAACACACACCCACAATTAAAACAGAAAAGAAGGATGAGTAAGTGAGGAACTGAGAATCACATGTTTTTCTAAATTAGATTTATCTGTAAGACTTAAATATGTGCAAACATATTTTGAATGATCTGGTATGAATTATAGTTTAGCCCATTTTGCTTTGTCCTTATGTGTGAGGTAAAAAGAGACTTACTTTTCTGGATATTTGTCTTTGGTAAGTATCAAATTTTGAGGGGATATGAGTCTTTTTAGCCAAATTGAAAAATTGCTCAGAATTTAAAGAATACTCCATCTGAATTCAAGCTGTGTTTGGGTTTGGCAACATATTTTTTTCTTTGGCAAGGAAAAGGCTGTTTGATTCTTATGACTTGGTAGACCTCAAACAGGCTCCCACGCAAGCTGTAGTCCTTATGATGTAGATAGATGTGGAGGGAATCAATAGATGAGGGCAAAATTTGCCTCAAAATGAAGCAAACAAATGAAGAGTTTCAAGGAGAGAAATTAATTTCAATCAAAAGCTTTGAGATTTGGAGCTTCTTATAGTTTGATTTTGAATATTTTTTTAAATTCTGAAATTTATTGGATTTTCTTGGCCCTTGCTGTTTGTTGTCAGGTTCCTCTCCATAAATAATAGAAAGAAAGTGACTTGGCTATTTTCAAGGCTTAAAAGAAAAACAACTACTACCTATAAACACCTATTATATGCCATGACTTTAACAAATAATGTTTTATTTAAAGTTCACATCTTCCCTGCAAAACAGTACTATTTCCCCCACTTTACAGATGAGAACAATGAGGCTAGACAGGTAAAGTGATGTGCCCCTGCTCCCCAGTAAGTCTCAGGTCCTTTCTGGCTGTTATTGTCTATACCTGGAAGGCTCTGCTCAGTACTTCCTCATGTTCACTCCCTCCTAGATATGTCCTACCTTCCCTATTTTACCTGGACAACTCCTATGTCTTTCAAACCTCAGTTCTTTCAGGAACTTTCTCTGGTTTGCTATCCACCACCTCAGCCTTAGATTGCTGCCCTCCTGGGTTCTACTGCTCTGTGAGCTTGCCTCCATCAAGCATTTATGACAAGTATATTGAATATCTCTATGGCCAGTCTCATCATCTGGGATGTCAACTCCAGTTCACAAGTGGAACTATGTCATCTGCAGATCTTCAGTGATTCACTTAGCCCCTAATAAAAAATTTGCATTTGTGGAATCTAAAAATAAATAAGTTAGGAACTCCCTTATGATTTCTAAAAATAATCACTCCATTGCCTTACCTTTAAAAAAATCTCAAAATGTAATAAAAATTTATCTCCCAGCCCTGCCCAATGAAGGCCATTCATTGAAAGAGTAAAAGGAAGGACTTCTCTGGCAGTCCAGTGGTTAAGACTTCACCTTCCAATGCAGGAGGTGCAAGTTTGATCCCTGATTGGGGAGCTAAGATCTCATATGCCTCTCTGCTAAAAAAAAAAAAAAAAAAACCAAAACACAAACAATATTGTAACAAATTCAATAAAGACTTTAAAAGTGGTCCACATCAAAAAAAATCTTTAAAAAAAAAAGAGTAAAAGGAGACCACTTGTTCTTTTCTCCCCACACTGCTTTCATACAGTTCTTCCAAAATAATCACGAAATTTCACTTCAGAGGAAAGGCGATGCTATTTATCATGCTGTTCCTCCACATTTGCATTATGTCTGGGTTCCATATTCTAGGACAGAGAAAATAGAGCCTCAGAGAAGGGTTTAGTAGGACAGTGAGAGTTAGAGGAAAGGGAAGCAATGCCGGGAAGAACTGGCAGGCAGGAAAGGTGAAGCATCACCGCTCCAGTTACCTCTTCACAGGGAGCTGGCAAGAGACCCTTCCTGTTTGGCCAGTGCCTACACTTGGTCACAGAGGACATCTTCAGGCAGACTGACTGGGGGGAGAAAGGGAGATGACATTGATCTGTCCAGTTTGCTGCTGCCACTTTTCAGCCAAGATGGCAGTATGTGGAGGTAAATCCCTTGCATGCAAGTTGGGTCATTGAGTTCCTTTGGCAGATTCTTGGGAATCCCTGTGGTGGCTTTTCCCCAAATGTAGAAGAGATGGAAGGAGCAGGCATGGAGTCGTAGCTTTGAAAAGACTGACTTCAAGGGCCGCATGGATACATATGCTGCATTAGTGATGTAAGTTGGGTAAACAGCTGGAGGTCTCAGAACCTGTAAGGATGAGAGACTCAGAAGAGACATGTATACAGTGCATTGCCACCTTCTGCATCCAATTCATTTCTCTCTCTGCACTGTTTTCTGTCATGAATTCTACCACCTTCCCAAACTATGGTTTAGCTGGTCCAAATGTCTTCTACCTGGACGATATGCTGGCAAGTCAAGCACAGCACAACATGTCTAAAATCAAATTAATGTAATACTTTTCTATCAAGACATTTCCCTTTCCTGATTTTCCCTATTTCTCTTCATGGAAACACTAACACTTATAGTCACTCAGGTTGAAACTTCAGTTACCTCTGATTCCATTCCACCTTCCTTTGAAACTTCAGTTACCTCTGATTCCATTCCACCTTCCTGGTCTAGGCAAGGTCCATTAAACATATCAGCATTTCCCCAGCAGTGTGACAAGGACACTTTAAGGCACAGATTACACATTCAGCAAGTGTTTGAATAAGATAAATGGATGTCTTTGCTTTTCAGTTTGCTGCGGTATTTGTGCAGGAAATGCTGTTTACTGATGGGGAAAGAGGAGAGGTAATAGAGAAATCGGTAAACCAGGCATGGTTTTGCAACAAACCAGCACATCCAACACAGTTAGAAGCTTTTGCTGGGAGGTTGGGAGGCTGGGTACTTCAGGTCTCCGTTGCTTTCTGATATCATCATGCCATCACCATTCACTGTGATTGGAACTATAGGCATATTTGGAAATGAACCAGGAGGACATAAAAAGGGTGTCTTTTTTTCTTTGTTTTTTAAATGTTACTAGGGGCTTCCCTGGTGGTGCAGTGGTTGAGAGTCCGCCTGCCGATGCAGGGGACACAGGTTCATGCCCCGGTCCAGGAAGACCCCACATGCCGCAGAGTGGCTGGGCCCGTGAGCCATGGCCGCTGAGCCTGCGCGTCCAGAACCTGTGCTCCACAACGGGAGAGGCCACAGCAGTGAGAGGCCCGCATATGGCCAAAAAAAAAAAAAAAAAAATTTACTAGATATATTACTTGTCATAATTAGCTTCTTTTTTTAAAACAATTATTTAATTATTTATTTATTTTTGCTGTGTTTCTGTGTGAGGGCTTTCTCTAGGTGCGGCGAGCGGGGGCCACTCCTTATCGCGGTGCGCGGGCCTTTCACTATCGTGGCCTCTCGTTGCGGAACACAGGCTCCAGATGCACAGGCTCAGTAGTTGTGGCTCGCAGGCTCAGTATTTGTGGCTCACAGGCCCAGTTGCTTCACGGCATGTGGGATCCTCCCAGACCAGGGCTCGAACCCGTGTCCCCTGCATTGGCAGGCGGATTCTCAACCACTGTGCCACCAGGGAAGCCCATATATTACTTGTCATAATTAGCTGCTTTTGGTGGATGAATCTCAAAGGTACTTGACTTGATGACCTCAGACCTTCAGTCCAGTGCTGAGGTCTTGCAAAATTTCTTAAGTTCTTGCTGGGTAATTTCTGCTTTCTCCAATAAAGCAGGAGACAAGTTCTAGGAGGAAGTCAAGTATGTTTCTAACAAGGCTCATCTTGTTCTCCTCTTTACATATATTATTAATGAAGAAATTTTGGAAGATTGGAGGAATTAGATGTATAGACATCTGGAATTTTATGAGAAAGAGCTTGTCAGATTTGGGAGTTTGGCAGTTTTGGACATGTTAAGAAAAATGGTGAGTGAAAGCTGTCTTCTTGAAAATAGTAAAAAGGGTTCTCCATTCCTACTGTCAAAACCTACTTATCAGGGACCCAGTTTGAGGGAGTCGCCATTCCTTCACATTGTTGCTCAATTTCCCCTCTATAGAAAACTCCCTTTAGTAAAAAGGAAATTAGAATCCAGAAGTGATATTTTGCCAGCAACATCTCTAATGACCTTTTCATCTCCCTGATGGACTCACTGTAGCTATGGAAATTCTAATTTCCTATCTTGGGTCAGCTTCAGAAATGTGCTTACTTATGTGCTTCAAATGGACTTATCAACTAACGAACCAAGAAATGATTTTTTTTTGGCCGTGTTTAAATATTTCTTGCTCAAACTTTAAAAATCAGGGCATTTTAGGGTCAGATTTGCTCTCTAATTTTTTTATGCAATGTATTCACTTCCCATTAAAATCTAATTTTTTTCTGTCTAGAAGGCGTTAGGCTTCTGATTTCTCATGGAAATTGTACTTTGCATGAGCATTACCTCACCCAAATGTATGTTCCCAGTGAACCTGTCATCAAGTGGACTTGAGGCCTTCATTTTTTCCTTTTGTAGCAAGATGCTTAACTGGTTACTTATGCAGGGCTTGTTAGTAAAATTAGGGGGGAATAAAAAATCATATGGCAGTTGTAGACCTTAGACCTGAGTACAACCATTCCAGCAACATCTGAAGCTGAGATTTTAGGGTAAGCCAAGTAGTTTCTTCAAAATCAAAATGAAAGCAGTTGGATTCCATTTATTCAACACTTGAGTCAAGTTCATGAACTCTACAGTTCCAAAGATAACTGTGCCATGGATTTTGCTCTTGGGGATGCTAAGACATGCCCATGGTTTATCTATCCGTTCAACAAACACTTCCTAGGCATGTTTTGTCTCCTGAGGTAGTCTCTGGAGTTGCAATGGTACAGGGCACGTATCCCTGCAAATGCTGAGTATAAGCCCTGGTATAAAGTAATAGGCTGTGAATGAGGAGCAGATAATGAGTAGTGGGTGTTCACAAGATACGGTACCTTCATGCACGTGCATGGGGATTAGCCTTCATGAAGAAGGCAGCATTTGCTATGGGCCTTGAATGATGGGCAGGAAATATAGGGATGCTAGGAAAGATTGTCCCCAATGGAGGAAACATGAAACATCCTAGCTGAGGACCCCTCGAACTCTAATGTTCTCTATTTACATGATTCCAAGTACAAGTGAACCAATATGGCTCCTGAGAATTGTGGAGAACTGAGATCAGTGGTGTAGGTTCTGCCCTCAGAAGAACCTCAGAGAAGATCAGCCCCCACGAGAGTCTAAGTCATAAGGTACCATGTCATGTTTGGCGATGTTTTCTCAACAAAATTTCTACCCACTCACCAGCTAAATACTCATGGACTTATATTCTGTGTTCAGAGGCTTGAGAAAAACGCTGGAAGCCTTTTACAGAGAATTGGATAAAATGAAAGCTACTTTTAACTGCACATATTGTATAGGAAGCAGGTTAGTCTCCATTATCAGAAAGTTCTGAGAGAGAATCTGAAATGGGACACTTAACTCAGCAGCTGACAATGATATTTTTTGTTGATGTTTTCCATTTGCCTTCAATTCTGTTTTCAGCTGTCCTAATTTACTATCTAGGTACTTTAATCAACTAGGATACAAAGTGGCCTGCAGTTCCCTAATTCAGATGCATCACTTTGTGCAGAGTTAAATTTGAATCAACATTGCCTCCCCAGCTAGACTGTCCCTTCCTTGAGGCCAATACATGTTATCTAATTTTTTTTTAATAGAACCATACCTACCTCTATGTAGGTAGGGAGAGCAGAGATGTTGGCTGACATTGAGCAGAGGTAGCGCAGATCTGAAGATTTTTCTCTAAAGGCTCAAATTTCAGAGAATAGGTTCAGAGAATAAATGCTCCCCCAAGGCTCAGACAGAAGAGGTAGTTTATGTATTTATTTTTCCTCTTATTTTCAGTTAGGCCAATGGGAATCTGCCAGGAGGAATTGACAAATCCTGCTTAGTCTTGCCCAGTGTCTCTTTTGAGGATCATGATTAATTTGTGTACTTGAGACAGTATAGAAATCAAGGATACATTAATCCTGCAATGAATGGATACCTTTCTTCTTATCCTTGGCCCTCCATACAAAATTACCACCACCTTGTTAAATTTGGAAGTTGATTGCTTTATTGTTTCATATTATAAAGAATCTAAATGGCATAACGTAATGCAATTGAAATCTTTATATGCTTTAAAATGTATCTTGATCATTTTTCTTTTTCTTTTTTTAATTGAAGTGTAATTGACATACAATACTCATTTCAGGCATACCACATGGTCGTTTGACATTTATTTACATTAGGAAATGATTTCCAGGATAAGTCTAGTAAACATTGGTCACCACACAAAGTTACTTTAATATTGTTGACTGTATTTCCTATGCTGTACATTACTTCCATGCCTTATTTATTATATGACAGGAGTTTGCACCCCTTAATCATCTTCATGTATTTAGTCCAACCCTAACACCCTTTCCCCTCTGGCAAACACCAGTTTGTTCTCTGTATCTGTGAATCAGTTCTGTTTTGTTGTGTTTATACATTTGTTTTGTTTTTTAGATTCCACACATAAGTGAGATCATACCATGTTTGTCTTTCTCTGTCTGACTTATTTAACGTAGCATAATTCCCTCTAGATCCATCCATGTTGTTGCGAATGGCAAGATTTTATTCTTTTTTTGTTGTAGTTGAGTAATATTCCATTGTGTGTGCATATGTGTGTGTGTGTGCGTGTGTGTGTGTGTGTGTATGTATCTCACACCTTCTTTTTCCATTCATCTATTGATGGGAACTTAGGCTGCTTCCATATCTTGGCTATTGTAAATAATGTTGTGATGAACATAGGGGTACATAGCTTTCTGAATTAGTGTTTTTGTTTTCTCTGGGAAAATACTCAGAAGTGGAATTGTTGGATCATATGATAGTTTTATTTTTAATTTTTTGAGGAACTTCCAAACCATTTTCCATAGTGGCTGTACCAATTTACATTCCCACCAAGAGTGTATGAGGATTCCTTTTTCTCCATAGTCTCATCACACTTGTTATTTGTTGTCTTTTTGATAACAACCATTCTGACATGTGTGAGGTGATAACTCCTTATGGTTTTAATTTGCATTTTGTGGATAACTAGTGATATTGAGCATTTTTTCATGTGTCTGTGTTATCTTTTCATGTGTCTTTGGGAAAATGTTTATTCAGGTCTTCTGCCCTTTTTTAATTGGATTGTTTGTTTTACTGATATTAAATTGTATCAGTTCTTATATATTTTGGATATTAACCCCTTACTGGGTATATCATTTGAAAATATTTTCTCCCATTCAGTAGGCTGTCTTTTCTTTTTATTGATAGTTTCCCTTGCTGTGCAAAGGCTTTTTAGTTTGATGTAGTCGCATTTGTTTATTTTTGCTCTGTTTTCCTTGCCTGAGGAGACAGATCCAAAAAGATATTGCTAAGATTAATGACAAAGACTTTACTGCCTATGTTTTCTTCTAGGGGTTATGTGGTTTCAGGTCGCACATTTAAGTCTTTAATCCATTTTGAATTTATCTTTGTATATGGTGTGAGAAAGTAGTCTAGTTTCTTTTGCCTGTATCTGTCCAGGTTTCCCTAACACCATTTATTGAAGAGGTTCTATTTTCCCCATTTTATATTCTTGCTTCCTTTGTCATAGATTAATTGACAGTATAAGCATGGAGAGCTTATTTCTTTTTCTTTTTTTCAGTATTTGTCATGAATTTATTTTTATGATAAAGGAAGTAAACTATGTCATATAGACTTAGCTCAAATTCTGACTGACTGGATGCCCATGCCCTCATACTGAAGGTTCCCGTCAAAGATTTCATGACTTATGCAGAGGCAGATAAAAATTGCTAGTACATTTTAAAGTTTTCTCACTATAACAGCTAAAATGAAAATGGTTTTCAAGCAGAGAGCTTATTTCTAAGCTCTCTATTCTCTTCCATTAATCAATGGGTCTATTTTTGTGCCAGTACCATACAGTTTTTTTTTTTTTTTTTTTTTTTTTTTTTTTTTTTTTTTTGCGGTACGCGGGCCTCTCACTGTTGTGGCCTCTCCCATTGCGGAGCACAGGCTCCAGACGCGCAGGCTCAGCGGTCATGGCTCACGGGCCCAGCCGCTCCGCGGCATGTGGGATCTTCCTGGACCGGGGCACGAACCCGTGTCCCCTGCATCGGCAGGCGGACTCTCAACCACGGCGCCACCAGGGAAGCCCCATACAGTTTTGATCACTATAAATTTGTAGTATAATTTGAAGTCAGGAAGTGTGATACCTCCAGTTTTGTTGTTCTTTCTCAAGTTTGCTTAGCTATTTGGAGTCTTTTGTGTTTCCACACAAATTTTAGAAGCCTTTGTTCTAGCTATATGAAAAACGCCATTGGTATTTTGACAGGGATTACATTGAATTTGTAGATTGCTTTGGGAATATGGACATTTTAACAATATTAATTCTTCCAATCCATGAGCACAGTATATCTTTCCATTTATTTGTATTGTCCTCAGTTTCTTTCATCAATGTCATAGTTCTCAAAGTACAGGTCTTTCACTTCTTCGGTTAAATTTATTCCTAGACATTTAATTCTTTTTGATATAATTGAAAATGGGATTGTTTTCTTAATTTCACTTTCTTCTAGTTTGTTATTAATGTATAGAAATACAACAGATTTCTGTACATTAATTTTGTATATTGCAACTTTACTGAATTATTTCTAATAGTTTTTTTCTTGTGGAATCTTTACTGTTTTCTATATATAGTATCATGTCACCTGCAAATATGACAGTTTTACTTCTTCCTTTCCAATTTGGATGAATTTTATCTCTTTTTCTTCTCTAACTGCTATGGCTAGGACTTCCAATACTGTGTTGAATAAAAGTGGTGAGAGTGGGCATCCATGTCTTGTTGTTATCTTAGAGAAAAACTTTCAGCTTTTCTCCATTGAGTATGGTGTTACCTGTGGGTTTGTCATATATGACCTTTATTATATTAAGTCATGTTCCCTGTATACCCACTTTGTTGAGAATTTTTATTATAAATGGATGCTGGATTTTGTCTAATGCTTTTTTCTGTGTCTATTGAGGTGTTCATACAATCTTTATCTTTTGTCTTGTTAATATGGTATATCACATTGATTGATTTGTGGATATTGAACCATCCTTGCATCTCTGGGATAAATCTCACTTGATCATGGTGTATGACCCTTTTAATGCTTTGTTTTATTTAGTTTGCTAGTATTTTGTTGACAGTTTTTCATCTGTATTCATCATGGTTATTGGCCTGTAATTATCTTTCTTCTTAGTGTCTTTGTCTGATTTTGGTATTAGGGTAATGCTGGCCTTATAGAACAAACTTGGGAGTGTTCCTTTGCTTCAATTTTTCAAAATAGTTTGGGGAGGATAAGTATTAATTCTTCTTTAAATGTTTGGTAGAATTCACTTGATTATTGGTAGTTTTTTGATTACTGATTTAATTTCACTACTAGTAATTTGTCTGTTCATGGAAGATTGTATGTTTCTAGGAATTTATCCATTTCTTCTAGTTTGTCTAATTTGTTGGCATATACTTGTCCATAGTAACCTCTTAAGATCCTGTATATTTCTGTGGTGTCAGTTGTAACTTCTCTTTTTTCATTTCTGATTTTATTGATTTAGACCCTCTCTCTATTTATCTTACTTGAGATTCATTAACCTTCCTATAGCTATTAACTAATTATTAGTTGTGTGAATTTCTTACCTGTTATCCTTTCAAATGTTTCTTTCTTTTTCTTTTTTTTTTTTTTTGCGGTACGCGGGCCTCTCACTGTTGTGGCCTCTCCCGTTGTGGAGCACAGGCTCCGGACGTGCAGGCCCAGCGGCCATGGCTCACGGGCCCAGCTGCTCCACGGCATGTGGGATCTTCCCGGACCGGGGCACGAACCCGTGTCCCCTGCATCGGCAGGCGGACTCTCAACCACTGCGCCACCAGGGAAGCCCCTCAAATATTTCTTGCATTTAATTTTCTTTCTCCTTTTCCGCTTATACATAAATAGATGTTGGATCTTCTTACTATGTGCCCCATGTCTCTTAGCCACATTATCATATTTTACATTTGTCTATTTATAAGTGCTACCTTCTAGAAAGTTTCAGATAAACATTTTAGTAAATTAACTTCATTTTTGTTTATGTCTGTGTTATACATTGAGTATTTTGTTTTATTTTATTTTTTTGCTGTACTCTGGCCTCTCACTGCTGTGGCCTCTCCCGTTGAGGAGCACAGGCTCCGGATGCGCAGGCCCAGTGGCCATGGCTCACAGGCCCAGCCGCGCCGTGGCATGTGGGATCTTCCCGGACCGGGGCACGAACCCATGTCCCCTGTATCGGCAGGCGGACTCTCAACCACTGTGCCACGAGGGAAGCCCTGAGTATTTTATATAAGCTATTATAGTTTCTATTTCTAAAGCAGTTTTTGTTTTATTTTTCAAGATAAGCCCTTCCATTTTTAGTAATCTCTTTTGTTCAAGTCATAAATAAACCCCGCATTTTTATGCTTTAAGTATTAAGCATATTTATGTTATATTTTAAAACAGATTGTTCTAGTACATGAGGTCTTTATGGGTCTCAGTAATCCTGTAATGGGCTGAATTGTGTCCCCTCCCCGCAAAATTCATGTGCTTTCTGGAAACTCAGAATGTGATCTTATTTGGAAATAAGGTCTTTGCAGATGTAATTACTTGAGATGAAGTCATCCTGGGGTAGGGTGGACTCTAAATACAATGTGACTGGTGTCCTTATTAGAACAGAAGTGACACAAAGACACATGCAAAGAGAGAAGAATATGTGAAGACAGACACACATGATGCATCTACAAGACAAGGAAAGCTAAGGATTTCTAGCAATCACCAGAAGCTAGAAGAGAGTCATGGAACAGACCCTCCCCAACAGCCTAGAGAGAGACATGACCCTACAGACTCCATGATTCAGACTTGTAGCCACCAGAACTGTGAAAGAAAAAATTACTGTTATTTTAAGCTGCCAAGTTTGTGATACTTTGTTACAGAAGCCCTAGGAACCGAACACAAATCTCATGTGTAAAATGGATAGTATCAACCCACTCAAAGATATAGTGTGAGCCTTGAATGAGATCGTGTATATAAAGTACTTTGCCTTGTCTAGTCCAGAATAAGCGCTCACTAAATGATATCTTTTAGGATTGGATTTTCAAACAGCACTTCTCTGTGCCGGTCTTGGATCTTTTTCTTTAGCACGCACACACGCATACATATACAAAGCACACACATCCAATATCTGCATATACACATCATATGTATTCACATAGGGCTGATTCTAATTCTCTTCACTCAGACCTCATTCTTCCCATATGATCCCAGCTATGAACCTCTTAAGGGTTTCCCATATTTTTTAAAACTGCGTACATCTGGGCTTTCCTGGTGGCGCAGTGGTTGAGAGTCTGCCTGCCGATGCAGGGGACACGGGTTTGTGCCCCGGTCTGGGAAGATCCCACATGCCGTGGAGCGGCTGGGCCCGTGAGCCATGGCCACTGAGCTTGCACGTCCGGAGCCTGTGCTCTGCAACGGAGAGGCCGCAACGGTGAGAGGCCCGCGTACCGCAAAAAAACCCCAAAAAAACTGCATACATCTGAGAGTTTCTCCATTTCAAATCAGATTTCATAGAATGGAACATCAAATATCTTCCTTCAAATAAGAGAAAGAGTACACTTTTCATATTAAAGATTGAAAAATAGTGAGTTGTGCTAGAGGGAAAAACATTCCTCAGTAGTTTGTGCCTTCTCAGTTATTATTCATTAGTTAGAAAGATCTTGCACAAACCCTTTTTTTTCTCCTCAAAAAAAAAAAAAGTACAGTGGTTTACATTGTGGTAGTGCTCACTTAGGACCAGGCTGAAAGCAGCAATCTCACTTCATGTCAGGCGTTTAACCAGTAGTTTAGCTTGGACAGTTGAGGCAAAACCTTGAAGTGAGGGTAGAATACTATGAGAAATTTTATATTTAATCTTCTGAGTCCCAAGATATTAAAGTTTCTGTGAATTAGAATTAAAGTGTGAAATTCTAACATGAATAAAGAGAAGGAATGGACATTTGGATCAAGTGATGTTATTTTTAGAAAGTCACTTTTGTCTTCCTGTTGTTTCCTTGTGGCTTTTAATGGGTAAAGCAATGACAAAAACGTATGCTGTCATGGGATGCAACACTTCTACATGTCCCACCTCTTCAAATATGTTTTGATGCCTTGAAGATAATCTTAGGTGTAGTGTAAGAATAAAGAAAGAATAACGGGCTTCCCTGGTGGCGCAGTGGTTGAGAGTCCGCCTGCCGATGCAGGGGGCGCGGGTTCATGCCCCGGTCCAGGAAGATACCACATGCCGCGGAGCGGCTGGGCACATGAGCCATGGCCACTGAGCCCGCGTGTCCGGAGCCTGTGCTCTACAATGGGAGAGGCCACAACAGTGAGAGGCCCACGTACCGCAAAAAAAAAAAAAAAAAAAAAAAGAATAAAGTCATGGGTTGGGTAATATTGTCTTAATTTAAAGACAGATTGTTTAACTCTAGACTGACATCAAATAGGGAAAGGACTAGAACCATCTCTTAAATGATGTATTCTATATCAAGAGAAGATTCTTTTCCTTTCCTTTAAGGGCTCAATTCATGATGTGATCATATAGTGTAGCTATGTACTATAGTTCAATTTACACAGTGATATCACTTTATGTAATGAGGTTAATCAAGAAAAAATGCTTCAGTCATACTTCAGAGAATCAGATCAACTAATATTCATGAAGAATCTTTCAAAAGATAGTGGCAGAAAAGACTCTTTACTTGTAAATGTATGAGATTCTTGGAAATTCATTCATTCATGAGTTTATTAAAAATATTCATATGTTTATTCAGAAATATTTATTTCATATTGATAGCAGAACTGATACTAGGTGCAGGAATACAGTTTGGAGAAGAGATAATATATAAATTAAGTAAGTAAAATATATAGTGTGTTACCTCATGATGAGTAATTTGGAGGAAAATAAATTTGAGGAGGAAGATGGAGAGTCAAGTAGTGTGTTGAGATTTTTGTTAGGATGGTCAGGGAAGGCCTGAGGAGGTACCAAGAGAGCAAACACCTGAAGGAGGGGAGGACATATGAAGTACAGTTGAGGAGGAATTGGGATTTGCAAGTGTGAATTACTGGGGAGAAGCCTGTGTTGGAGATAACTGACATAAATATGTTTAGATAAATTTATTTAGAGTATTCTCTGTTTTTAAGGATCATATTTATTTACAGAAGATCCTGGAACAATATAAAATTTTCAGTTTATCCTGAAGCCCTCTCTCTAACAGCATCTGTTCTAGAACTGGTTCTAATAATTTAATTGAGGGCTTTTACCACAGGCCATGTAGATGTATGGGCTTGTGTTGATTGTGTATGCTTGTGTTGTGGCTTGAGTTGTAGTCTGGATTTTGCAGTCTTGAAAACACTGTGTAGTGCTCTGGGCCGTTCAAAATGTGAGGAACCTTAAGTAAGGAACATTATTATACCTGGATATTTCAGGCTCTCCATGTACAAAATTAAAAGATTAGGCTTTAAAAAGGAAACTTTAGGTTCTCACATTCCATGATTATATGACATTTGCCTTCATTCCTAGGTGGAACAGTTTAAATTGTGAACATACTGCCAGCAGATTTCCCATAAGAAGTTTCTTTGCTCTTGTTAGAAATGGTTCTTCTTCATGTACTCTACTCAGAGGACTTCTCTCATTGAGAAAACTGATTTACAAATTTGACTCTGGACCGAGGGAAACAAGGATGCTGAAATGACCTTAGAATATTTCATAAGGTGCTCATGAGATTTTTCTGCCTTGTTGTTGACAACATTTAAAGCAGAATTATTGCAAACTTAACTTATTTTTGGAACCTAGACATTAATTTTAGAGGGGTTTTAGACTTTGAGGTCTTGAAAATAAGTATTATCTTCTAGTTGATTTTAGTTTTTATCATCTAATGATGACTGTTGGAGCAGTCATCATTTTGTCAACTCCTTAAATTTCATTTGAAGACTGTACTCTTTGTGCTCTATTTCTCCTTTACCTCATCACTTTTCAAGTCTGTTTCTCTGTCATTCAAAAGTAAGGATATGTACACTTGCTTAGCTTCAGAAGTATAGTTTGTTTTATTAGTCTCTGGTTATTGCTTCTCTTTGAAGTGTTATCATTGATAAATCAATTGAATGGTGAGATTCTTCTCTCTCAAAAAAATAGTACATATCGCTGATTGAATCAGGTGAAGCAAAGTTTAGAAAAACATAAGTGACTCACTTCGTATTGTGGTGGCTAGCCACATGATTTAAAGCCTCTCAGGAAGTTTATAGCCCAGGAAGAGTTGAGAACAAAAAAGATTAGTGAAAGCAAAAAGCTCATTTAACAGGTTGGCACATAGTGAATGCTCAGTAAGTACTAGCTGAATGAAATAACAGACTATGTACATTTAAAAAATCCACTCTCTGATAAAAAGTGTCAAGGTGAACTTTAAAAAATTCTATATATTGCTTGTGACTCTATTGAATACATTTTTGTAGAGGAGTGTGATTGTAATTTATTCGAATCTTGGTGTTCATTTGTGGTGGTACCCCCAGGAACGTGTTTTCTCCAGAATAAACTCCTGAGAAGTGAAACAAGTCAGGTGGACACATTTTACTCAAAACCAGGCAAATTGAGATGGAGAGGTGGAGACACTTCAGGTTTAAAGGCTATAAACCCATCTCTTTGTTTGGATTTTGCAACCGGAATAGACTTGAAACAAGAGGATAAGAGCATTGTAGAATCACTGTGTTGTGATCCGTACTCTTGAGGAGAAACAGAAGAAGTCCTTAAGAAGAGAAACTTCTGAGATGGAAAGGCACCATGAGATGATGATAATGATAATGACCATGATAGGACCTAGTATTTGCTAACTGCTTATTTGTTATGTGCCAGACATTAGATTAAGCACTCTCTCTAGGTTATTTCATTTAATCTTCACGACAAATTTGTTAGGAAGTTACCATTATTGTTCTCTTTTCAATGAATTTTAGAAATATAAAAAGCTTTTCCCATGGTCATATAGCAAGAAAGTGGTAGAGCTTAGATTACAAAACATATAGTGTGATTACAGAACCTACATGCCTATCTACTACGTTACAGTGAAATTTGTGATATAGGGAAGAGTCCAAGAAAACTAAAAAAAAAAAAAGCAAGAGTGGAATTAATTTATATGAATTAACACTTGCAATGGAGGTAATAAAGGCAAAATTGATAATGTTAAAAATCTGAATCAGTGATGCGGAGACTCCTTGAAACTATTACTACAAAACAAAAAGATAAAATATTAAGGAACATGATGTAGATGCAGAGGACAGAGAATGGAAATCCAGCCTGAGAATTATATGTACTTCTGAGGAAGTAGTCATGTTTGGGCGAGAGAGAGAGAGAGAGAGAGAGAGAGAGAGAGAGAGAGAGAGGAGAGAGAGAGAGAGGGCATCATGAAAGATTTGCTTGAAGCAGACGCTTTTTTTTTTAAGTGTAAAAGCCCTAGAGATGCAAATCAAAAGGGCTTGCTGAATTCCAGGGGCGGGGGTCGTGGGAAGAAACAATGGAGGTAGACCTATCCCAGCCTTGTAACATTTTGAGTTGACAAAGATTAAAAGAAAAAAATAAAAGCTTCTACAGGCATCTTGATGTAAAACTCAGGCTGACATCAAAATTCACCACTCCAACAGTAAATATCAGAGAACTGTGTAACAATCTACAGAGTCATTCATGTGTGAAGACAACAAAGAAACATTGTCAGATACTCATAGGCTCCAGAAATACATTAGCTACACCCTCTTGAAAAGGTATTCGAAGACATACATTAACTCATCAATATAAGATTTTAAAAGGGGTGAAGTCATGAAGTTAATGAATAGGCATTTTTTTCTCCCTTTTAGAAATCTATTCAAAGGAAAAAAATCAATGCAGAAAATAATGTACGTGAAAATATGTTCTACACTATATTATATGTTATAGTCAAAAACTGGAAATAATCAAAGGTTTCCTATTAGAAGACCACGAGGTGTCATTCAATCATTAAAATGATCAATAGAAAGGAATTAAATGATGTAGAAAAATCATTTCACTGTTTTCGTTTTGTGTGATCTCAGTTATGTAAGACAAATGCATTGAGCATTTTTCAGAGCGAAATAGTTTATTTTATTTTTGTCTCAGGAGAGAGGAGGATATATATTTGTCTGGTTTGTCATATATTTTCCATTCTTTACATACAAACATTTTGCAATAAACATATAAGAATTTGGCAACAATGGAAAAATAGTAGGGACTGAAACCTTCAAACTTAATTTGGGGTTAATTTTAGGCAACCAGACATCTGTAGATTGTCCAGGATGGTCATAGCATTGAAACTGCTTGGATCATCCTGTAAAAGTATACGTACTATAGGGGTGCCACAGGCCACAGGTCACATACCTGAGTGGTCTTGGGAGCCAAGTTAGCTTTGGCCACTAAGCTTGGAAGAAAATGTTCTTCTTTTGGAATATTTGCTATTCTCCCCTTCCGTGCTTCGTTTTTTTCTTTTTCTAACTGAATTGGAACTTTCTCTGTAGTTTCTTTCAACTTTGCAATTTCTTCAAACCATTTGGATGCTAACATCTCAAATAACAGGAGGATCCCCAATAGTTAACTTCAGAGTAACTTTCTCAAAGGTAATTTCTCCGAAGTCATCAGAACTGCTCTCCTTGCAGCAGAAATCTTTCCTTTCAGTGATATTTACACATCATAAAATTTGCTGTTTTATGCAGATTTTTCAAATGGACCAGTTTTTATTCCTTTTCCTAAAATACTTATATAAAGAATTTATCATTTTAATAGAGTATGCCAGCATATCTGCTTTCCCCAGAAATTCTGAAAAGGATTTGTTAAAACGATGAATTGTCATTCCAATCCCAAAGATTTGTAAAACATAATGACTGAGTGGAGGTCTGCAGCGTTGCTTAGTCCTTTATGCAGATTATAGTGCCTCAAAGCTATATATGATTAAGCATAGCAAATTCTGGAATAAAAAGCAAACTGTAGTTTCTGAACCTTTTTTCAATAATAGCTCAGTTTCTTATATTTCTGTGAACTCTTTCTCTATATTTCTTCCCTCATCCTATCTTTGCCATGAATAGCTTTTTCTCCTTTTTATGTGCCTTTAAGTCTAGTTTTGTACTTCATGGGTAAATGTTAATTTTCTCCTCTGTTGTATTTCTCTTGACCTCACATCATTGTTCCTTCCCTCCCCAGCCCAGTAATTCCAAGTACAAGCAGCATAACAGAAACACTGTTACCTGATGCTTTTAATAAAGCCCACCTTCAAACAATTCCGAGGCAATTTATTTATGGTGTGATGCAATTTGTTTATACATATGACATGTTAAGACAAAACAAAAAGCAAAATTGAAGCCACATATAAAGGTCTTTTTGAGAGACTAGAGGCATTTATTTTTAAGTGCTTGTTTTATTGTCCATGAAAGTAATAAATTGATACCAGTTGTTTTTGGAGTTTTTTCAGACCCAAATCCTAAATATCATTACCAGTTGTAGAAGTCCTGTGATCTGTATAACCCTGAGACTTGAAATGAATATTGAAGCTATTTGCTTTTAGGAGGCAGAATAGTATAGGAGATAAATTCATGGGCTCAGGAGCCAAATTGCTTGGGTTTGAATCAATCTCTTCTCTGCCACTTTCTAGCTGCCTGAATTTGAACCAGTTATTTACTATTCTGTTTGTTTTCTAAGTTAATAAAATGAAGATAATAATAGTATCCACTTCATGGTTAATTAATGTAAAGTATTGAAGACTTCCTGTTACTTGGTAAGTTATATGTGTTCAGTATTATTAATTTCCAAGTTATTATTTTTAAAATTAGGGTTTTTCTAGAGTGCCTGTCATCCTATATACAGATGCATAGAATGGTTTACCTAGAGGACTACTCTTCTTTCTTTCATAAGGATGATATTAAAAATTAAATCGCCTACCCCAAACATATATCTATTTAATAATTTCTACACTGTCTAAATTTCATTTTCCTATTTTAATTACATAGTACCTTAGCTGGAAGTATCTGGAAACTCTTAACAAATAAGTCTTTTGTTACTAAAGTATTTTTTAAATTTAAGAGAGTTATTTAATCTACTTAAGGATAGAGACTATTTTCACCTGCAAGAACTAGCAAAGTGAAATAAGAGAGAAAGAGAAATTTGGAAAGGGATGGAGGTGGGTCTTAACAGAAGACAGAGATGACAAACTCTCCATCAGTACTTCCTTCTTTGTTCATCCAACCAGTGCTTTTTAAAATGCTGCTTAGGAAATGAGTTGCAAACACTACTTCCTGTCCTGTCCTCAAGGTGTCATTGTGGTAAAATGTTGCTGTGACATCTAGCACATTCTATCAGTCGTAAGTCTTGCTAAAGATAGAATTAAAGATAGAATTCTTGGTTCAGTCCAGAGAGGAGTTCTTCAGATTAGGACTTTATGAAATCTACAAAAGAAGTTGCTGAGAAAGATAAACCCCAAATTCTGCACTGAGAATGATATAAACTTTAATAGTGCCATCTCAATAGCTAATACTTTATTTTGTGATAAATATGATTGTTGTGTGCTAACAACAATTCTCTAAGTTTATTTCATTTTACAACTATCAAATTGAAACTTAGAAAGGAGAAGGAATTTGTTTGGGGTCAGGTGGCCTGTCCAAGTCCTCAGAGAGGTCTACCTGACACCATATCTAAAGTACATCCCAATCAGGCCCGTCCCTCTATGACACTTTGCCTTGTTCTGTATTCTCCATTTGAAATTCTCATTTATTTATTCATTTGCTTATTTACTTTCGTCTCTCTGATATGATCCTGTACATCACAAAAGAGCAGGGCAGTGCCTGGTACCCAAAAGATGACATTTTATTAAATGAATAAACTTTTTTTTTTTTTTTTTGCGGTACGCGGGCCTCTCACCATTGTGGGCTCTCCCGTTGCGGAGCACAGGCTCTGGACGTGCAGGCTCAGCGGCCATGGCTCACGGGCCCAGCCGCTCCGCGGCACATGGGATCTTCCCGGACCGGGGCGCGAACCCGTGTCCCCTGCATCAGCAGGCGGACTCTCAACCACTGTGCCACCAGGGAAGCCCTTAAATGAATAAACATTTAATACTACTTCATAAAATCCTTAAAATAATCCTATATCATAATTATTACTTTAGTATTATTTTCTTCGTACAAATAGGAACACAGAAACAGGTGGGTGAAAACAGAAGATCCAAAGACACCCTATAAACTTTGGATTCAAAGCTAGATTTATTTTTACCCAAAGCTCATTCACTATCCTGTATCCACACTAACAGCTTCTTCCCAGAAACACCCTTGAAGCTAAGCTGATAAAATACAATACTAGCAAGTAAGGAGGATCAAACCAAAAAGTTAAGAATCAGTTAAAATGTGGAGAGAGCAGAAAGGAGCAAGATACTTTTTAAAAAAGTGTCATTTCTGTTTGGGTGTCAGATTAGTCTTGCTGCTTTGCACCTGTCAAAACCAGTGATTGACACCATCTTCTTGTGGCTTATGATCCTTGTTTCAGAAATAGAGTATATTCATAGAAAATCGGAGATATAGTAAGACCAATAGGTCAGGAGATGACTCCTATGGGACGATAGCTGTTTACTCACAGTTCCCAAGAGGAGTAGGCATGCCATCCCAGTGGGACCCATGCAGGGAAGTACTGGGCTGACTACAAGGCAGCAGCAGGGAGAGAAACTGTGGGTAAGTATCTTTACTGTGGTTTCTTTGGGAAGAATGGGCAAGGCACAGTAAGAAGGCTTAGAGTTGGCTAGTCTGACCAATTTCAGCAGGCTCTGCTATATAGGGGCTGTCCTAGGTGTCTGGTACCTGACCCTGGTGATTAGGGAAGATGGATAATGGCCCACAGTGCAAAAACCCAATAAAAGAGATGGTGTAAGTGTGAGCTCTGGATTGGTTTGTATTTGAAAAGCACACTCATGGGCGAGTTGTTTACTATCTCTAGGAATTGGCCAACCCTGGATGGGACAGTCCCTCTAGGGTCAGTAAGGTCCCAAATGTCAAAGCATCAGAATACAGAAAATAGAAAGATATGGTTAAAACATTCCTCAGCTGTGCTTCTGAGCTCCTGATTATAGAAAAAGCACTAAAACCACATTCTTTATCCACTTGGGTTACAAGTAGTCCCTTGAAACAAATAACAGATTTATATTCAACTGTCTGTTTTTTACACAGTTCATAAAATCTGCGTTTTATGTTGAATAGAAGAAAGGCGAAAATGTGTGGTATGTTTTCTACATTACCTTTTTGTAAACTCTAACTTCTTGACCTTTATTTTCTAAGAGAAGAAAAAATCATTTACTATAACAGGGTGGTCCTCAACTGGGGGCAGTTTTGTTCCCCGAGGGGGCATTTGGCAAAGTCTGGAGACATTTCTGGTTCTCACAACTGAAGAGGATGTTAGTGGCATCAAGGGTGCTACTAAACATCCTACAATGCACAGAATAACCCCTGCAACAAATAATTATCTGACTCAAAATGTCAATGGTGCTGAGGTCGAGAAACCCGGAGTGATTCTCAATTCACCTATTTTCTCACCTTCTTCTTCACTTGTTTCTATAGGGATTTTGTGGTTCTCTCTGTTATGACATTAGACAATAAAGCATAAACTTGACAATGAATCCAGATTCTGATTTTTCCCCTTACTATTCACATTCTTCCTGCTCCTTCCCCAATTTTGGAAATAGAATTCACTCTATGTAATTTCAATACTTGTATTTAAAACTCAGATGGCTATTTTCAAGTCTGTGTTATAATTGCTCAATTACATTAACATCTGTTATATACTTTTTGAAAAAGAATGAGAAAAAGTAGATGACAAAGGTCAGTATATGGAAATAACTTACCTATTCAATATTCAGTGAATAAACCTTTTCTGAGTGAGAACTTAGTTTGATAAACCTACAGTACTGAGTGGTGCAGGTGTTACTTAGTTTACCTGAAGCTTTCTTTTCAATACTATTCAGCCTGGATTAAATGGTGACACCTTTAGTGTGGTTCTCTAGTTTCTTTTTATAGGACATGCAGATAGAGTTTAGGAAGTAAAACACAGAGATCACTGAAAACAAGAAAAAAAATCATATCAAAGGGGAAGGGGAACAGTTGAAAGAGGAAGGAATCTAGGATTTGGAAACTCCAGCAAAACAAAATGTCAACTAGAAATTCCTACGTCTTCCAGATGACACCCGTGAGCTTAGAGATCCTGCTGCCCAGCAGGCTATGACAATGGCCCAAAGTTTTTCAACCTAGTACACTGAAGAATTGTTTACTTCTTTTGAGCCTGAAGCTCTAAATTTACAAAGCAAGGCAATGCTAAAATTACATACGTGTGTGTTTCTATGTGTGTAATTTTATAGTATGAAATATTTTTTAAAAGTTGTGTAAACTTGGGTAACTCACTTGAACATTTTAGTTCTCCCATTTATAAAATAATGTAAATCTTCACGTATTTGAATAGTTTTATAACTGAATTATATGGATACCCATGGGGATATGTTCCACATATGAATTCACTGTGATGGAAAACACAGGATCATATTTATTTAAAAAAAAAAAAGCAGTGGTTTTTACACCTGGAGGACTTTCTCAAACACAGACTGCTTGGTTCCACCCCCAGTGTTTCTGATTCAATAAGTCTGGGGTGGGGCCTGAGAATCTGCATTTGTAACAAGATGTTGCCGAAACTGCTGGTGCAGGACCCCACTTGGATCTGTAAATGTAGTGATTCCCCATCCACGATGTTATTTACACTTCACCACAGCCCTGACCCATAGGTATTATTATTCTCATCTTACACTGTTAGACACTGAAGCTCAGAGAATTAAAGAGGTTAGCTAAGCTCACCCATATGATATGACAAGAAAGAACAAAATGGAGTTCTGTCCTGGTACCAGTTTTCTGGAATCCTTTCTTTCCTGTTTGGTATTATCCTACTACTGCATTTTTTTTTTTTAAGAAGATGTTGGGGGTAGGAGTTTATTCATTTATTTTTGCTGTGCTGGGTCTTCGTTTCTGTGCGAGGGCTTTCTCTAGTTTTGGCAAGCGGGGGCCCCTCTTCATTGCGGTGTGCGGGCCTCTCACTATCGTGGCCTCTCTTGTTGTGGAACACAGGCTCCAGATGTGCAGGCTCAGTAGTTGTGGCTCACGGGCCTAGTTGCTCCAGGGCATGTGGGATCCTCCCAGACCAGGGCTCGAACCCGTGTCCCCTGCATCAGCAGGCGGATTCTCAACCACTGTGCCACCAGGGAAGCCCTCCTACTACTGCATTTTTTTTTTTTTTTTTTTTTTTTTTTGCTGTACGCGGGCCTCTCACTGTTGTGGCCTCTCCCGTTGCGGAGCACAGGCTTCGGACATGCAGGCTCAGCAGCCATGGCTCACGGGCCCAGCCGCTCCGTGGCATGTGGGATCTTCCTGGACCGGGGCACGAACCCGTGTCCCCTGCATCGGCAGGCGGACTCTCAACCACTGCGCCACCAGGGAAACCCCCTACTACTGCATTTGATCGTGCTTTCCTTCTGAAGGAGGAGCTCTGGTCTACATAGCATTTCTTCCATTATTTACTGCAGGTGCTATATTTATGTCTGAGCCAGGCGTTTTCATTCTCCCTTCATGAATGAAACACTGTCTATGAGTTGAAAAAGTCTTAAGTATATAATACAGGACAGAATCCAAGTTTCAGAGAGGGTGTGGATAACATTTTTATTACTTATTTTAGACACAGTGGTATTTGGCCTGGTGTCACCTGCTCAGTTGTTACGGCACTCTCTTTCTTACCAGCTACGGACTTGAATTTCAGAGGCTGAAGCGAAAGAATGAAAAGGATGGAAGTGAATTAATACTTATTTAATGTTAACTAAATAAAGCTGGACACTTTATTAAATCCACTATTTCACTTGCTTTCAATAAGGAGGGCGGAGGGAAATCAGGAGACTATAGTAAGGTACAGCTATGCAGGCAAAGTTATTCTTCATGAAGAATGAACTCCTTAATGAACTAAGAAGAATTTTAGAATGCTTAATATGCTAATATATTACAATTCAGATTCAAATTAAGTAGCAATGAACCATGCTTTCTGCAATATCACCTAGAGAGGCAAAATTATACCTGTTTTCAGAGTTTGGGAGCTCTGTACTTTCCAAGTCTATAGTTTTAAAGTTTAAAAAATATTATATATATATTCATATTTATTTCCAGGCACTGTGCCTACTTTTGTTCTGGTCATTTCATTTTTTCCCCCTTTTCCCTCCTTCACTGCTTGAGTCCAACGAAAATGGTTCCCTTTCAACACACGGTTCTTCTCATTATTTAAGATGGAAATAAGGCTAGAAAGGCATTTTCTCATGCTATTTCTAGGACACCTCAAATTCAGCTTTGCCTTTAGGCCAATTTCTATGGAAAACCCAACCAAAATCTTCTGGAAAACCTAACCAGTGTCTTCAGCACAAGAAGTTTTAGATCCTGTGTCCCCTTTACCAACTTCTCCAGTGAATAGAAAATTGGTTGGACTGTATTGCCATTACAGGACTATCGTAGCAGTAAATTTTATGGAATAACTTAACCATAATTACAAAGAAAAACCCACATAGCAATAAAGCAATTTTAAAGAGTATTTCTCATTTAGACCAAGTTTTCTATTCTCGGAAAATGGTCATCTTAAACCCAAGAAGGGTCAGCATGTAAGAGGAAAACAACAGACTGCTGATGTGTTCCTTTAAAAACACTTCTCTTCCCATGAGTGCTTGGATTTTAGGCTGTAAAATGGCATCCTCAAGTTTTATGAGAACAGAAGTCTCTCCAGGGTAATGAGGGTATAGCATGTTTTCTCACTCGAAGTATCTTCCTGCAGTATAAAAGTATGATTGTTCTTTCTATGCAAGGTCTCTGTTTGTCTTGCAAAGGCTTGTAGTTTGGACAAAGACACTGAAAGCACAGGGCTCACTGTGAAAGCTGGAACTTTAGTCTCCAAATGGATTAATTTATTCTCCGTTTGGTCTGATGGGACAACAAGTGTGTTGGTTTCTTTTTCTTTCATCATTTGTTTGTCCAAATCTCATGATTAGTTGCTTTAAAAAAAATCACCTTTTCTATGCCCATGACAATTTTTCCTCTTTACTCTACTGATAACTTTTCATTAAACACCTCCTTTGTGTATAGTTCACATTATTACATTTTTTTCATCATCACCATACTGAAGCTTAAAGTTGAAATTTCCTTGTCTCCATTAACTTTAACATAAATCAAGATTTTCTTTTTTTTAATAAATATATTTTTTAAATTTATTGGCTGCAATGGGTCTTCGTTGCTGCACGTGGGCTTTCTCTAGTTGCCGCAAGCAGGGGCTACTCTTCATTGCGGTGTGCTGGCTTCTCATTGTGGTGGCTTCTCTTGCTGCAGAGCACGAGCTCTAGGCACACAGGCTTCAGTAGTTATGGTGCACGGGCTTAGTTGCTCCGTGGCATGTGGGATTTTCCCGGACCAGGGATAGAACACGTGTCCCCTTCATTGGCAGGCAATTCTTAACCACTGCACCCCCAGGGAAGTCCCAG
Organism: Hyperoodon ampullatus; assembly: GCF_949752795.1. Classification (NCBI taxonomy): domain Eukaryota; kingdom Metazoa; phylum Chordata; class Mammalia; order Artiodactyla; family Ziphiidae; genus Hyperoodon; species Hyperoodon ampullatus. Next base: position 3,422,265 of record NC_136925.1, on the reverse strand, counting down.
ATTTTCTTCTTGATGCAATAGTCATTTGTTGATTTAACTTGACAATTCATCATCTATTTAAAGTTTTTACATCCATTTAAAAAAAGTCTGCCTTTTAATAAGTTGTATCACAGGGCTATGGTAGAGATGTAGAGGTGAGTATATCTGTTCCAGCAACACAAAAAATAAAACTAGACAACAGGCTTCCCCATATACCCTTCTGGTGCTTTGTAATCATTACCTGGGCTTGTGCAAGACTAAAGCAAAGGTTCCTCTTGAGTGCTCTAGTGTTGGGACCTGTGCTCTTTGTCTCAATCTCCAACCTTCTCCTGGCATTGAGGCCCGTGGGGTGGAAAAGGGGAGAGAGCAGTATAGTTTGGTGGTTAAGGGCATAGGTTGTAGTGCCAGGCAAACCACTGGTTCAAATCCATGTTCTTTTGCTCCTTAGGTATGTGACTCTTGGCTACTTATTTACCCCTGGTTGTCTTATTTTTACAAGTGGCATTATACAATTTCCTACTCAAAGTATTCTTTGGATTATTAAGCAAGAAAATATGGGTAAAACATCAGGAATAATGCCTGTCTTAGAGAAAGCACTCCATATAGAGTAGCCCTCGGTCATGTATAAGTTACCTGGTTCAATGGCAGTATTGTTTTAATTTATATTATTGACATCTGTTGTGGTCAGAATCATTCTAGAGCTGCCCTCCTTCTCCCTTTCTAAATTCATTTCTCCAGGCTTCTGATGTACTTCTTCCATGACTCAATATGACAAGGAACTAATTTGATGATGGCTGGGGAGGAAGGCAGATTCTAAGTTCTTCCAGAATACATGGGTCTTCTGCAGAATTGATCCCTACTTATTTTTTTGTTTTTTAATAAATTTATTTTATTTATTTTTGGCTGCATTGGGTCTTCGTTGCTGTGCGCGGGCTTTCTCTAGTTGCGGTGAGCGGGGGCTACTCTTTGTTGCAGCGCATGGGCTTCTCATTGCGGTGGCTTCTTCTCTTGTTGTGGAGCATGGGCTCTAGGTGTGTGGGCTTCAGTAGTTGTGGCACGCAGGCTCAGTAGTTGTGGCTCACGGTCTCTAGAGCACGGGCTCCATAGTTGTGGTGCACGGATTTAGTTGCTCCGTGGCATGTGGGATCTTCCCACACCAGTGGTCGAACCTGTGTCCCCTGCATTGGCAGGTGGATTCTTAACCACTGCATCACCAGGGATGCGCCCCCCCCTACTTAGTTTTAAAGGGATACTAAAGGGAAAGCTGGGTTTGACAACTAAGTATGAGAATTTTAGAAGGTGAATTAGCTGTAGTGTCTGAATACTGGAATGTAAATGACATTACTTATCCTCGCACTGGTTAGGATACATCTATATAGAAATCGTTGGGCAGTTCTCCCAATTGGTTGACCCAGCTACTCTTTGAGCAGAGGGCTGCACTTTGTCCAATTGAGGGAAACTTAATTTGCAGGTCATGAGAAAATTTCAGGGCACAAAGATATTAACGACCTTTGCCATTATCCTGAGCCAATGTCCCATAAATTTCTGGACAGTGAGTGAGGGGGAATAAAGGGCAGGCTGGTGACTGGAAAAGTAGAGAGAAGTTCTTTCCTGGTTCTCTTCAAATCTCTCTGGGTCTTAGGGTTCCATCTCCTTTACAAGCCTGTTCTGGTCCTTGTACCTCAGACACTGGGGTTTCCAGGGTTCCTTCCTCACACCAGTGCTGTTCTCACTGCACACACTGGAGTGATCTCATCTATGCTTGGGATCTTTTAATCAATTTATTTATTTAATTTTAAAATTTATTTTTATTTATTTTTATTTTTATACAATTTTAAAGGTCACTTTTCAGTTATTAGAAAATTTAGGCTGTATTCCCTGTGTTGTACAATACATGCTTGAGCCTATCTTAACACCCAATAGTTTGTACCTCTCTCTCCCCTATATTGTCCCCACCTCTGCACTGTTAATCACTAGTTTGTTCTCTATATCTGTGAGTCTGCTTCTTTTTTGTTATATTCACTAGTTTGTCGTATTTTTTAGATTCCACATATAAGTGATATCATACACAATTTGTCTTTCTCTGTCTGACTTACTTCACTTAGTATAATGTCCTCCAAGTCCATCCATGTTGCTGCAAATGGCAAAATTTCGTTCTTTTTTATGGCTGAGTAGTATTCCATTGGATATATACACCACAGCTTCTTTATCCATTTGTCTGTTGGTGGGCACTTAGGTTGCTTCCATATCTTGACTATTGCAAATAATGTTGCTATGAACATTGGGGTGCCTGTATTTTTTTGAATTAGTGCCTCTGTTTTTTCCAGACATACACCCAGGAGTAGAACTTCTGGGTCATACAGTTATGCTTGGGATCTTATCGCCACTTATATCTCTCCCTTTCAGACATTTCATCTGATGCTCATATTCTGAATTCCAACTGTCTGTTGGATATTTGCTTGTGAATTTCGTGGGCTGCTCACTCTCAGTTCACGTCAAAGTAAAACATTTGTGGGACCAACTCAGCCAGCTGCTCTCCCTGTTGCTGGTAGATTCTCTGTCTTATTACTGTCGACCTATTACCTGGCTGAGAAACGGGAGTCATCTGTGAGTCAGTCCTTCCTTCCCTCAGCACCCACATCCACCAAAATCTGACTATTTTACTATTTCTTGAATCTGTCTCTTCCAATCTGTATCCTACTTCACTGCATTGTATTATTATTACTGTTATTATTATTGTCATTTATTTTTTGTATGTGCAGTTTTTGAAGTACACATCTAACTAGGTCTATCTTCCACGTAGTCACCAGAGTAGTGGGTCTGAAATGTAAATCTGATCAGTTTTCTTCCAGACATGGGATAAAGTCCAAACCCTTAAGGTAACACACAAAGCCTTTCATGATCTGGCACAGACTGGACACTCACTCTCCATACTTGACGCTCCAGCCATGTAAGGAAGATAATGGATCTCTCTTGACCTTGTCCCTGTCTAAATGGAAACACTGTTGATATTCTGTTAGAAACATCACAGTTTAATTATCAGCAGGGTCGATTTTCACTTTCTCACTAATCATCACTATCACGAGTTAGTCCATAAATCCTGCTACATAGGGAAGATTGAATAACTAGCATATTGGTACTTAATTTCAGGGGTTTATGGTTTAATTTCCCCTAAAACAGAGTTACAGACAAGCTTGTAATATGTTAGTCACTTTATTGGGTACAGATAAAACACTCCAATTTGTATTTGGTGGTTACTATCAAGAGACTTGGTACATAGGGTTGGGATTGACAGCCTGGTTGATGCAACAGCTAGGTACTCACTTAACACGCTACTACTCTGCTTGCTTGGAGCGTGGGAAGGAGGGACAGGGAGCAAACAAATGTTTCTTCTCAAGATGGCCAAATGTCCAAAGTGACTTTTACTCACTAAATGGAACTCAATCATCAGTCAGGGTTCCTGCACAAAGAAGATAATGCACTTGCACTCAAATTGGGTAATTTCAAGAAAAGATAATAAAGAGGTTATTTTTTAAGAGTCTGTCACTTCATATTCCTTTTTTTAAATTTTTACTTTATATTGGAGTATAGTTAGTTTCCCAGGTGTACAGCAAAGTGATTCATTTATACATATACTGCTGAGGGCGCGGGTCAACACCAGGTCAGGGAACTAAGATCCTGCAAGCTGGACTGCAGGCCCCAAAAATAAATAAATAAAATAAAATGTGGGTAGGATACGAGGAAATATATGGATAGTCGAGGACCCAGGGCTGGTGGAGATTTTGTAATGCTTCCTGGGCCTGAAGGACTCCAGGCAAAGCATGTTGGTAGAATCTAGAGACACAGCAGACTGTGTGGAAAGGGCAATTTAAGAAAGTGATCTTCGTCCAAGGTATTCAGCAAGCTGGGGTGATCTTCTTCTGACAGGGTTGGGGGAAAATTGCTCAGACGTCATTCTTCTTTCATCTCCAGTATCTTACTGGTGTTCCCATTGATAAACCCATCTGGAAGGCAGAGGGCAAGGGAGCTCTTTGATAAGGTCCATTCAAGTCAACCTTGTGAGACAAAGAGCAGGGTGGGTCTGATAGAAAGTAGATTGCAAGGGGCAGATGGCAGGAATCTGGCAAAGACCATTAAGAGGTCTCTGAATTTGCTTTTATCTGAATTGTCATACTTATGTCAACACAGAGGAATATGAACCAAATTGGCCCAGGGAAATGTTTGCAGTGGGTAGCAATATTCTAGCACCTGCTGCTTTTGACCATAAACTATCCTTCTGAAGATTACTGAAATGGCTTTTACCAGATTATGATGTCTCCAACTACAGGTAAAATAATAGACTATGTTAAAAACAGAAACTGAGATTGTAGTCATCTGTGAATGTGACCACAAGTGTACCCACGCATCCCCCCATCTAGCTATCTTGGGAATATATGTATTTGGGGCATTTTATACTTGTTTATGAATATTCCAAAGGGTTGTTTTGAAGTAATTCACTTGTATCATGGCATGTGGATTTATCTAAAGATTTTCAGTAAACCTTAACATATCTAGATAGAATCAAGACCCTTGTAAAAAATACACTTGTGCATAATGTGTAGAACTTAGAGAATGAAGTTTTGAATTGAGAGCTATTTGAATGGAAAAACAACAAAAGAAAAAATACCTAGCAGTTTTCTCATTGGCAGGCTTCATTGTCAAGGTCTCAGAAGTCATTGAGAATAGGGGGAGGGTGTTTGTTGGGGGTAGAGTGACGAATACCGATGTGAACAGCTTTTCAGGAAAAGACCAGTGGCAAGTCAATTAGGTGAAAGGACTGGAGAGCACACTCCTACCTAAAGAAAAGTCATTGATATTGCTACCTACATCACCTCCTTCTCTATCTTTTGAGTAAAAGAGCAAAGATTATAACTATTAAAAAATAGTGATATGACAGGCAAATTCTATCAAACATTTAGAGAAGAGTTAACACCTATCCTTCTCAAACTCATCCAAAATATAACAGAGGGAGGAACACTCCTAAACTCATTCTACGAGACCACCATCACCCTGATACCAAAACCAGACAAAGACATCACAAAGAAAGAAAACTATAGGCCAATATCACTGATGAACATAGACACAAAAATACTCAACAAAATACTAGCAAACAGAATCCAACAGCACATTAAAAGGATCATACACTATGATCAAGTGGGGTTTATCCCAGGAATGCAAGGATTCTTCAATATATGCAAATCAATCAAAGTGATAACCATATTAACAAACTGAAGGAGAAAAACCATATGATCATCTCAAGAGATGCAGAAAAAGCTTTCGACAAAATTCAACACCCGTTTATGATAAAAACCCTCCAGAAAGCAGGCATAGTGGGAACTTACCTCAACATAATAAAGGCCATATATGACAAACCCACAGCCAACATCATCCTCGATGGTGAAAAACTGAAACCATTTCCACGAAGATCAGGAACAAGACAAGGTTGTCCACTCTCACCATTATTATTCATCATAGTTTTGGAAGTTTTAGCCACAGCAATCAGAGAAGAAAAAGAAATAAAAGGAATCCAAATTGGAAAAGAAGAAGTAAAACTGTCACTGCTTGCAGATGACATGATACTATACACAGAGAATCCTAAAGATGCTACCAGAAAACTACTAGAGCTAATCAGTGAATTTAGTAAAGTAGCAGGATACAAAATTGATGCACAGAAATCTCTTGTACTCCTATACACTAATGATGAAAAATCTGAAAGAGAAATTAAGGAAACACTCCCATTTACCACTGCAACAAAAAGAATAAAATATCTAGGAATAAACTTACCTAAGGAGACAAAAGACCTATATGCAGAAAACTATAAGACACTGATGGAAGAAATTAAAGATGATACAAACAAATGGAGAGATATACCATGTTCTTGTATTGGAAGATCAACATTGTGAAAATGAATATGCTAACCAAAGCAATCTACAAATTCAATGCAATCCTTATCAAACTACCAATGGCATTTATCACAGACCTAGAACAAATAACTTCACAATTTGTATGGAAACACAAAAGACCCCGAATAGCCAAAGCAATCTTGAGAAAGGAAAATGGAGTTGGAGGAATCAGGCTCCCTGACTTCAGACTATACTACAAAGCTACAGTAATCAAGACAGTATGGTACTGGCACAAAACAGAAATATAGATCAATGGAACAGGATAGAAAGCCCAGAGATAAACCCAGGCACATATGGTCACCTTATCTTTGATAAAGGAGGCAAGAATATACAATGGAGAAAAGACAGCCTCTTCAATAAGTGGTGCTGGGAAAACTGGACAGCTACATGTGAAAGAATGAAATTAGAACACTCCCTAACACCATACACAAAAATAAACTCAAAATGGATTAAAGACCTAAATGTAAGACTGGACACCATACAACTCTTAGAGGAAAACATAAGCAGACAGTCTATGACATAAATCACAGCAAGATTCTTTTTGACCCACCTCCTAGAGAAATGGAAATAAAAGCAAAAATAAACAAATGGGACCAAATGAAACTTCAAAGCTTTTGCACAGCAAAGGAAACCATAAACAAGACGAAAAGACAACCCTCAGAATGGGAGAAAATATTTGCAAATGAAGCAACTGACAAAGGATTAATCTCCAAAATATACAAGCAGCTCATGCAGATCAATATCAAAAAACAAAACAACCCAATCCAAAAATGGGCAGAAGACCTAAATAGACACTTCTCCAAAGAAGATATACAGATTGTCAAAAAACACATGAAAGGATGCTCGACATCACTAATTATTTGAGAAATGCAAATCAAAACTACAGTGAGGTGTTACCTCACACCAGTCAGAATGGTCATCATCAAAAAATCTACAAACAATAAATGCTGGAGAGGTTGTGGAGAAAAGGGAACCCTCTTGCACTGTTAGTGGGAATGTAAGTTGATAGAGCCACTGTGGAGAACAGTATGGAGGTTCCACAAAAAACTAAAAATAGAACTACTGTATGGCCCAGCAATCCCACTACTGGGCATATACCCTGAGAAAAGCATAATTCAAGAAGATACATGCACCCCACTGTTCATTGCAGCACTATTTACAATAGCCAGGACATGGAAGCAACCTAAATGTCCATTGACAGATGAATGGATAAAGAAGATGTGGTACATGTATATAGTGGAATATTACTCAGCCATAAAAAGGAATGAAGTTGGGTCATTTGTAGAGATATGGATGGACATAGAGACTGTCATACAGAGTGATGTAAGTCAGAAAGAGAAAAACAAATATCGTGTATTAATGCATATATGTGGAATCTAAAACAATGGTATAGATGATCTTATTTGCAAAGCAGAACAAACATATGGGTACCAAGGGGAAGGGAGGTGGGATGAATCGGGGGATGGAGATTGACACATATACACTATTGATGCTATGTATAAAATAGATAACTTATGAGAACATGCTGTACAGCACGGGGAGCTCTACTCAATGCTCTGTGGTGACCTAGATGGGAAAGAAATCCAAGAAGGAGGGGAATATGTGTATATGTATAGCTGATTCACTTTGCTGTACGGTAGAAACTAACACAACATTTTAAAGCTACTATGCTCCTATAAAATTTTTTTAAATATCTAAAAAAAGTGGTGATATAAGAAATATAGAAGGACTCCAAACAAAGGGTCTTCCTTGGAAATTTCTTTGAAGTGTGAGAACAGGCAGAGTTATTGTATTTTTATGAAATGGATAAGATTAGAATTGTATGTGTAAAATAGCACCTTCTGGGAAAATATGTTAGATTGATTATAGGTATGAAAGTTAAGAGGAAGAATAAAGAAAAGATTTGAATAATCCAGTTTAGAGAAGTCAAGGATAATGGGGAAAAATAAATGTGACCAATTTGAGAAATAATATGGAAAATAGTAAATAAATATTACTAAGAATTCAATGGTACATCTGGATCTTCTCTTTAGGAATATGTGGCACATGTAATACATTTTGGAGGCATTAGCAAAGAATGGAAAAGCTTTCCATTCTTGATGGTACAATAGGTACCATCGCAGCCCCTGAATGTCCTGGTGACTCAGGGCAAGTCTCTGAATCTGTTTGGTACTGGTTCCCTCATCTGTGAAGGACAGAGATGAGATAGGTAACCTTGAAAGATTTTTCTAATGCTAAATTGATGTTATTCTAAGTAACCCTGTAGCCTACCATAGATACTACCCTTATTTATTTAATGAGGTGTAACTCACAAATAGTGAGTTTGTACATGCACAAATCTTACGTGTAAAGCCCCATGTGCATCTGAAATCACCACCAAATCAAGACATAGAACATTTCCATCACCCCAGAGGTTTCCTTGTGCCCATTCCCAGTCAATGCCCTCTTCTTAAAGGTAGTCATCTAATCTGACATCTATTCTAGTAGATTTGATTTGCCTGTTATTGAATCTCATCAACATGGAATCACACAGTATTCAATATATTATTATTTAACTTAGTTAATAGTGTCTTTCAGGGACTTCCCTGGTGGTCCAGTGGGTAAGACTCCACGCTCCCAATGCAGGGGGCCTGGGTTCAACCCCTGGTCGAGGAATTAGATCCCGCATGCATGCCGCAACTAAGAGTCTGCATGCCTCAACTAAGAGTCCACACACTGTGACGAAGATCCCATGTGCCACAACTAAGACCTGGAGCAGCCAAAATAAATAAATAAATATATTAAAAAATAGTGTTATTCAAAATAGTGGTGTGGTGTTATGCAACTTTATGTGGTCTTTGTGTTTTATGCAAAGGTGGTTCCTATAATTTTATTTATCTTGCTGAAAACTACTTGGGTAATTTTCTTCCAAGTGAGAATATCCTCCCTTCTCAAATAGGACTGTCCAATTTTCACTCAATATCAGGATCCAGTTCAAGTTCACTGTCTCTGTGGAGCCTTTTCATAACTATTCCAGTCATATTATTGCCTTGTTTTCTGACCTCCATGTAGTTCTTGGGCTATAATACTTAGCAAGTACATTAATCATACAGTACTTCAAATTATTTAACTATTCCACATATTCGTAGTGTCTTCTTTCTAAAAAATTGCATGTGCCAATGAAAAGACAGATTGATCTGTTACTTTTTAAAATCCCAGAATAATGTAAATACCACTGAATAAAAATGAGTGACCCGGGCTTCCCTGGTGGCACAGTGGTTGAGAGTCCGTCTGCCAATGCAGGAGACCGGTCCGGGAAGATCCCACATGCCGCAGAGTGGCTGGGCCTGTGAGCCATGGCCGCTGAGCCTGCGCATCCAGAGCCTGTGCTCCACAACGGGAGAGGCCACAACAGTGAGAGGCCCACGTACCGCAAAAAAAAAAAAAAAAAAAGACTGACCCTATGCATGTATGTATGTTTTTCTCTCAGCGAAACATAACCACTGTTTCAGAACATAGGCTCTGGGGTCAGATAGCCTGAGAGTAGGTTGGGGCGACCTTCTACAAGCAGTGGGCTCATGAGCAATTATTAAGTCTTGATTTTACCATCCTTAAAATGGAGTCCATGGCAGCATTTACACATGTATATAAAGTGCTCAGCATTTTTTGTCTGGACTAGGATTTTCAATCTTATTCAGTCTTAGCTATTGGAAAACCATCCTTTATATGTTGTCCTATCACATTTTATCTAAAAGTTCTGCTTGTAGGATTGAACTAGTGAATTGTGTTTAAATGCTTGTCCCTCAGAAAATTGTTTCAGAGTGACACCTTTCAGATGATCAGTGAAAGAAATAATTTTCTTTCCCACTTAGGCCCCTATGTGTTGGTTTTAATCCATGCTCCTAGCAGGAATTGCTTACATTCTGATGTAGCATTACCTGGGCTCCTAGAAGTTGAATGCTGTGATAGGTGTGTTCGTGTAGTATTAGTTTTTTAGTAGATGACCTAGGTCCTGGGTAACAACTTAATGGGTATGATATAAAATATCACTATCCAAATATCTAGAGTCGTTTTTTCTAAAAGGCTTTTTTTTCAGTAAAATCTTTGAAACTAATAAAATTAGAAGTAAAATATCAGAAAAAATATCAAACTATGTGTTTTTCCGAGTGACTTTTAAGTACTTTCAAACTCAAGGAAATGAGATATTTATTTGTATCCAAAACTATAGTAATGAGTATACAATTTGGCTGAAAATTTTCTAGAGGAAAATTAGACTAGCATATATTAAAAATTAATGCAATTCTTCTTTTGAGGATTATAATGGAAATGAATCTTATTCTTGCCTATGTATATTCTTAAAGTACTGACCATTTTATATTGAGCCTTAAGATGTAGGTTGAGGGAAAGAAGAAGCACATCTCCACACACTGATGTGGTCACAATACAGGGTGCAAACCTGTGCCATGGAGCTCTTCCTAAATCAGCCTTATGCTCAAGTCTGCATACCATTAAACAAACAAACAAACAAAAAGAAAAACAAAAACCCTTTTCATTTTTCATGGACTTTCAGATGAATGTGGCTTTCCTACCATATTAAAGCTAATTGAATTCTGACATAATACTCCATTCTTCTCTTCTGTTCCAATTCCTGGGTATTTATATAGCAATTTTGGTCATATTTTGGTAATGATGTAGATTTATGGAGGATTATAACAGATGATTCATACAAAATCTTTTTTTTTCTTTCATTTCTGGAATCCTCTTGGCATGACTTCCAAAACTCAGCCACTAATAGAACATAAATACAGAGTGGCTATGTTTCTATTTCTAGAGAAGAGTAGGGTAACTATAGTACTGGGGTCCTGGGGGTGGTTGGATTTTGGTACTTCCAGATTGGCAAAACATACTCATTTGAAACTTTTTAGGGTCATGTTTGTTCTGTGTTTATCTTGGTGATTTGTCAGAACATGGCTGGACTTTGGCAACTCTGTTTACATATACATTTTATATTTTTTCCTTTAAATTTTTCCTACTTTTTTTGGAGAGATTCATTTGTGTTCTAAAAACATTCTGGGAAAGTTGAGAATGAACAGGTCTAGAGCAAACATGTAAAACTTCTAGATATTGTTTTTGTTCAACTTGCTGACAACATTTTCAAAACTCTTTCTCTAAAACATTGAGCCCTTGCTGTCTAGATGTTCACTGGGTAACATGGTATTAAAGTAGGAACTAGACTGCATTTTGATATTCTTGCAATGGAAATAAATCTTTTGTATTTAAGGGAGAGAAGGATCTGTCCCAGTCTGTGAAGTAATACAGAAAAAAAAAAAAAAAAAAAAAAAGACTACATCAACCTGAATATGTAAGTTTAAACTTGTCACTTAAAAGAGTTTATTTTGGGCTTCCCTGGTGGCACAGTGGTTGAGAGTGCACCTGCCGATGCAGGAGACATGGGTTCATGCCCCGGTCCGGGAAGATCCCACGTGCCGCGGAGCGGCTGGGCCCGTGAGCCATGGCCGCTGAGCCTGCGCGTCCGGAGCCTGTGCTCCGCAACGGGAGAGGCCACAGTGGTGACAGGCCCGCGTACCGCAAAAAAAAAGAAAAGTGTTTATTTCACCTTTTAATCTAAATTTGTAACAGCCAATAACCAGCTTCCTTCATGTTTGCAAAGGAAAACCAACTTACCTTTTTTAAAAACCGAGATTTATAATCTTTTCAACATTTACCAAATCTATACTGAGAGCCTGCTATGTGCCAGATGCTTTGTTAAGACCCAGAGACTTAGTGGTGAGCAGAAGAGATGCAGACCCTACTCTGGACTCCTGGAGCTTACAAAAGAGAGTCACACATTTTCTTCATGTCTTTTTTCCTTTTGCAAAGCAATTTACATGCTAATTACATATAATTGACTTTTCCATATAATATGTGTATATGTATGTTCTTAATTATATCACATAAAATGATGACTGATTCAAGCATGTAGTGATTCAAAATATTATGCTTAGATTTTATGAAATGTTCTTTATAGAAAAGAAATCTCTATATTAATTCTCAGTGTTTTTGAATGTTTACACTTTATTGCTGTCAAATAAAGATACAAATAATTGCTAAATAATGCTGTCTATAAATATTCATGACAAGACAGAATGTATATCCAAACTGTATTTTAAATACATACACTTTAATCAGAAGCAGACTCTAAAATGATAATTAGCAAGAGGGAAGAGATATGGGAACATATGTATATGTATAACTGATTCACTTTGTTATAAAGCAGAAACTAACACACCATTGTAAAGCAACTATAGTCCAATAAAGATGTAAAAAACAAAACAAAACCAGCTTCAGCTCTGTATTGCTCTGTATACTGAAGTGGCAAGGCTAAACTATTAGAATGGGTATTGGGTAAAACTTATAGAATTTGTTTTTTGGTTTTTTTTGTTTTTTGCATGACAGTTAAATTATTTTCAGAGTTAATAGCATTTTAAAAACATAATTAAATTTTCTTCAAGTTTTGTTGATAGAATCATGCTGGACTGGCAATACTTTCCTCCCCTTTTGGCTTTAATTCATGTCAGTGTCCAAAAAGACAGTCAAACCCTTCATCTGCAAGCTGTGGCTCATTTATATTTGTAGGTACTTACTCTTGCTTGGAAGTGGAAAAAAAAGTTATGTCACTATCTTTGGAAGATAAGGGAAATTAGTGTGAAGGGTAGTGAATTTGTTCTGAACTTTGGAAGACTATATTCAACCAAAAGGAAAAGCCAAGTCCTTGCTTCAGAGATTGTGGTTTGATAGCATTAGCGCTGCAAGGAATAAACACTTTGTTATTAAAAAAAAAAAAAAGATAATTAATATAGCTGGCATTTGCATCAACAAAGGACATTTACAGAAGATACTTTTATCAAGTTAAGCACAATTATAGCACATGTGGATGCTGGATAATTAAAATAAATTTTGCATAAGAGTTTACTTTAGAAATTGACACAGGCATATATTTTCATTTCCATATGCTTTGAGTAATTGTATTTTAATATCTTTTTCTTCTGAGAAGTAGTTACTTCATTTATTTTTTATGAGAATTCAATATATTTAAATTTGTTCTTTTTCCAGATATATTAAGGAGCTAGTAGATACTGAAACTCTGAGCTGTATTTATTCCCAGCTGAGACATATTTAATCATGTTTGGTATTATATTGGTGGACTGGGCTTGGTTTGGGTGTTACGTTCTTTAATTTCTGTGTCTCTGTTGACAAGATCATGAGTGTTACATTTTATGCATATCTGCTTGGTAGACTATGTAAGGTGCCACCCAGTTCCCTCTTCTGGATTACAGGAGTGATGTTGGAAGAAGGCCATCAGCTAGCAGCCCTTTTTGGGAACTGTGTCAAACTCCCTGCCCTGAGCAGCCCATAGCCAATGGCTAAGTGCCATGGGTATGAAGGCCCAGGTGGTCTCTGCAGCGCCGTCTGGCTCTGGAGCTCCTGTGGGATCAGCCGAGGCTGTTGGGGGATTGGGATTGCAGCGCAGGTCAATTTCTCTGCTACCTACTCCTCACTTCCATAGGTGTTGATGCCAAGAGCATGCCCAAAGGAACCCTCCATCTCAGAGGGTGCTGCCTGGGAAACTCAAGCTGTGAAATCTGCCCAGAAGTCAATGTCTTGATTGCAATTGCATACTGACAGTAAGTTCTAGCAGCTATTACTACATTGACATTTATTCTGGTCACTGAGTTGATGTCAATAGTCATGAAGATAGAGCATCTTGATTTTGCTCAAATTTTCTAACTCTCTATAACAATCATCTTCTTCATTTCATCATGGTTAGCTGATGAATAACATGGCAAGTCACTCATCAGAAGAATAAAACATATCTATAGCGATCACATTTTTCTTTATCGACAGTCTTCGTGCCTTTTGACCTGCAGATTGAGCAGGCTGTGGTCTGCTTTTAAACAAAGGAAAAGATGAAACAGACGTGCAGGAACGTCTGAAACAGCTGTTGCCGTGGAAGATGCTTCTTTTGAATTTTACAGGAGGGCATTTACTCCCTCCTCGACATTGCAAAGTACAGGAGTGACTGAGGTAGCCGTAAAACTCCTAACTCCCTTTCCCCAGTTGAATGCACGGCATCGCTGTTTGGCATCTATTAGAAAGTAACGCCTCTGTAGCAAAGCAAGGAAAAGTCTGTGAACTATAACTGCTCACTGCAAACATGTTTGATGATTAGCACAATCTCTCAAGCAAGCTGTAAAGAATAGACACTGCACTCAGGGAGTTAATATAGCAATGCCGCTGTTTCCCTAGGCAGTTTTTCCAGGTGCAACGTCTGCTCCTCTCAAACAAAACCTACAGTTTTGGAATAGAGTGAGCCGTGCGCATGGATCAATGGTAAACCCAGAGAAGTGGGGCTCATCCAAGAGAAACAAGATGAAAAATTCAGCCAGAGACAGAACTCTGGACGTCACCAAACAGCTTTTCATCAGCGTGTCTGTCGGGGAGGAATCATTTTCCAGTGGCCTCCTTCCTTTTTTCTTTCGAAATGAGCTCAACTGCAGTGTTCCCAGGCGCTCTCACCGGCGAACTGCTTGAGGCACAGAGAAACATGGATAAGTGATGCTGTTTGTTTAAGGTATCTTACATGCTCCGCCCCCTCAAATCACTGCCAAACCTAATGAAAAGCCAATTCTAGCAAATTTCTCTGCAGTCCACGTGGAGATTTGAGGTTGTGATTTTCCTGATGATGCAGGACTCGGGGTCAGGTGGACAGGGCAGCTGTAGTGGGGAGAAAGCACTATGATATAGGCTGATCTCTGTTAGGGAACTGCTGTCTCTCATTCATTTAATTTGTTACTTATGTGCCTTCCAACTTCAACTGTGGATGCCCTGAAGGCAGCTGGAGCAGGCCTGGTGCCAGCAGAGGGCACATCCCTGAGTCCAAAGCCACCTGTCCACCAGAAATGTACAAACTCGGCTTCCAGATGCTGGCCTTAGTCTCAACCTGATGCCCTTTGGCTTAAGCGGATAAACTGCCCCTATCAGGTAGGAACAGTTAGAAGTCAGAGACAATAAAAACACACAGGGCTCAAGTGTTTTGCACCAAGCAGTGTTTACAGGAACAGGAAAGCTGGTGAGTCATCTTCTGTTTTTAAATGGGTACTGCCAAGAATTCATATGTGCACATGCATTGAAATCGACCGAGCACTACATATGAATGTGTTCAAAGGATGAACAGAATGCAGCTTACCAGCATTACTTACATGATTAAATATATTATAGAACTATAATAGAGTGATTCAAAAATCTCATGAGAAGGTGGGGATTTAGAAAGATATTTTGCCGTAGCTGTTTCATTTTTAACTACCTGGGTAATAGGGGGCCTGTTCTGTATTCAGAAGGCAGCAGGGGACATGAGGGTCACCGTCATCAATATTCCTGAATTACAGCAAGCCCACTGCAAGTGACAGTTTGTTAATAGGCCACGAGGCAAGCTATAGCCTGAAATAATGGAAAAGAAGCAGTGCTCAAGGAGGAGAGAAAGGAAGAGAAAAGCAGCGATGCTGGTGGAGAATTCAGAAGGGGCTGCGTAGTTTTCTGAATGCCCTGTTGCTCTCCTTCCAGTCCTGTTCCTTTGCAGGGTCCCTCAATTTGTCATCAGCAAACTGGATGAGCATGCCTTCCGCATATTCATTCAAGTGATGTAAACATTGAACAGAAAGGGACCTATTGGTATGTGTCAAGGAATCTTCCTCTGGGGTGACACTGTTCCATTAATCAGTGTTCTTTGACATGGTTGTTAAAATATGTCCTACTAATTGCTTTAATTCAACTTGCATTTCTTATGCTACCTATGAGACCAAGACTTGCTGCGTGACTTGCTGAATACACTTTGCCATTTTGCCAACTCAGCAGAGTACAGCGTGAAAGCACAGACTTTCAAGCTAGCGCGCCTGGGTTTGAATCTGGGCTCAACTATGTACTATTAGCTGTAGGTCCTTGGGCCAGTTACTTAACTTCTCTGTGCCTTAGTTTCCTCACTAGTAAAGATGATAGTGTATTCCTCATAGGGTTTCTGTGTGTATGAATGAGATGTATTCATGTGTATTCCTAGAACAGGGCTGAGTCTGTAGTCAGTGCTGTCCAAGTGTTTGCTGTCATCATTGTCAACATCATCACCAAACAAATGGTGACCTGTCATAACTGTTTGGTATTGAACTTGCATTGTTCCCTGAGATCACTGTTCATTTCAAGGAGCACACAAAATAGAAGTTTAAAAATCAGTTCTAGAATTTTCCTGCAAATCATCCCTCTTTCACAGCACAAATTATATGAACTAGGAAATGCTCAAGGGATATAAAATATGTAGTGAATATTAGATATTTAAACTATGTGTTCTCCCAGAATAGGGCATTAATAGGTTTCTCTACCAGTAGCTAAAGTTGTCACAATTGAGGAAAAGCATATGGTTCTGCCACAGCACTGTGTGTCCTTAAGTAGGTTACTTCACCTCTCTGAGACTCAGGTTTTAATTTTTTTCTTTGTCTTCTTATGATATAAGAGTGAGAATATAAATTCATTGTATTCATTTATTCCAAGGCAGTATATTGAGTAACTGATATGTATCTTACATAATCTAGGTCCTAGACACTTTTTATTCACGTTGAATACTGTGAAAGTCTTTGCTGTGACAGCAAATAGATATATAAGTCATTTATACATTAAGTGATAAAAAGCGCTGTAGTAATATAAAGCAGAATAAGGGGCTTAAGAGTGATATGCAACCAGGGGCAGCAGCTATGATAGCTTTTCTGACAGTGGATGTTCGCATATTTGACAATTCCTAGTCATATATAACACTATGAATTTTTGGAGTGGAACTGAAAGGTGAGGAAATCTCTTTTAAAACTGTCCACAGGCACTTGAGGCTCTTCCCCAAGTATCTTCTTCTTGGGGCTCCCATAGCACAGCTTGTGTTGTGCTAGGGGCTGTTCACCTCCAGGTAAGAAGCATGGATGACCAGGTCCTCAAGAAAAGGGCCTTTGCCCATGTTTTCATGGCTTCAGCATCCCTTTATGGGAAAAGAGGATAATGATGCCTGTAATTATTTTATCAATGAATTGTTTGCTTTGAAATCATTCCAAATAAACTTACTAATGGAACTACCAATATTTTCCATGTAGACACTTTCATTCTCACCTTGAAACTCCTTAGCTGAAGCATCAGCAATTGACTGGGTTACTTTCTTTTGACCCTTCAGAACTTTCTTCAGAGAAGTTGGAAATGCCCTTGGGCCTTTTCATTTGTTGTAGCTTAGAAAGAGCCCCATGCGACCAGAGACCGTGGCAACCGAAAGTGATTTCTGGGCTATTCAAAATACTTCATAAAAACTCCGGAAACTTGACACCTTAAGTGCTGCAGATGTGATCTTAACATAGGGCTGCGGCTCACCTGGCAAAGCCCTGTGTAGCACAATTGGATTTGTTCCTCAAGAAATGGCAGCAAGGCGCTGAAACGATTCATAGGCTGAGCTTTGGTCAGAACTTGTAGGACTCCAAATTGTCCATGACTGGTACAAAAGACCCCTTGCGGGCCAGTCCTCCCAGCATTCTTGGGGCCATTTCATCTGTTTTGCTGGTCCTTATTCTTTTACAATTGAAGACCTCTCAATGTATAAGTAAAAAGTGAAAGTTGGACAGGGAGATTGGACCTGAACTTAGGTCTGTTTTCTTTATTTGCTTCTCAAATGGGCTTGTCTGAATTTCAAACCATGTTAGTTTGCTTACTTTGGCTGAATTTCTTCTTTCTTTGGTTGATTAATCCTTGATATTAGATCATAGTTTGTACAAACATCATTTTCAGTGATTTCCAAAGAGATCTTTCAGGGAATATTCCTAGCTTTCAGGGAACATTCTGGGTTTCCCCTCCAAATTTATAAGCCTTGTCAATATTACCCAGGACTTGGAGGTCTGAACAGGCCTCCCATGTAGTACGTTCTCCTGGTTTTGCCCTTTGAATGTGCTCTATGGAATAGACCCTGGGTTTTTAGATTCGACAGGGACATTAAACCCTGTTTTGGGTTAATATTTCTTATGCGTGTAGTTGGACAGATGAATGATATAAAATAATTGCTGCTGACTTTATAAAGTTTAAAGTTCTCTTATGTCGAGGAAAAGTTTTAAAATACTTTAAGGTCTCAAATTTGCACAGCACTTGAGTAAGTCATCACCACCACTAGACCACCTACTCAGGTTCAGTGCTGTTTTTGAAAGTGCTTTCTATTTGGATTTTCAAAAATGCAAGTGGGACGAGGCAGAGTAAATAGTCATCATCTGTTCTCTTCCAGGATAAGATTACACGATAGTTGCTTAGGTGATGACCTACGCAGACTATGTGCGTTCGTGTGTAAACATGGATTTTAAAAATCTCCATAGATATACCCTGGGTCGGAGAGGTCTAAAATTCGTGGTCTTGGTTTCTCCCAAAAACGTACTGGCAAGCTTGTGGGTGATAGGAATGTAAACAGTGAAACAGACCTCCTACCAGTGGTGATCAGAAAAAAAAAGAATGGATGCCTGGCACCCAAGGTACTGAAAGGCAAAACTAAGTGGAGAATGCCCCGGTAGGCACATGTGTCTGCCGGTGCGTCATGTGAATCTGCTTCTCTTTCTGTGAGTTTCCTATTAACATCATCAAATATTTATAACTTACCTCCTCCCTTTTCAGAGCTGTCAGTTGATTCTAATCAATACTGAGTCATTTGGTGCTAAGTACCCAGGTCCTCTGTTGGTGCTCTGGGAGAGATAGGATGTTCTGATTTGGGTCTCAGCAATGCCTCTGTGGCTAGTCCGTCCTTACCCAGGTATTGGTGGTGTTGAGAGATAGAGAAACAGGGGACAGAGTTTGCAGAAGATTTCCTTTCTCTTCTTTTCCTGGAGTGGCTACAATGAAGATAAGATAAACCAGCAACTCCTGTGTGCAAGGCATTCCCAGCTTCTCCAGTGGTGGAAAAGTGCTTCTAAAAGTCAATGACAGGGCTTCCCTGGTGGCGCAGTGGTTGAGAGTCCGCCTGCCGATGTAGGGGACACGGGTTCGTGCCCCGGTCCGGGAAGATCCCACATGCCACGGAGCGGCTGGGCCCGTGAGCCATGGCCGTTGAGCCTGCGCGTCCGGGGCCTGTGCTCTGCAACGGGAGAGGCCACAAAAAAAAAAAAAAAAAAAAAAAAGACAATGACAGAGGGAGAGCCAATGCCTATATCTGCTCCTGGTTAAACTTCCCTTAATTTCAACTCCAGCAGCCTCTATACTCTGTCTCTTGTTTGCACTCAGTAAAAAAGCTTCTCTCTTACAAATGTTTAACCTGCAAACTTTACAGGTATGAAAAACCCTACAGAGCCCAGCAAAAAAAACTCACCTCTGTGAGGACCCAACACCCAGTGGCGTCAGGGGCTGCTTGTTGAAGGTTACTTTGAAAGTTCAAGCAAATAGATTGAGAAACAGCTTTTTGAAACCTAACAGATTCTTAAATAGATTGTAACTAGATTATAAGGAAAATCCCCAAGAAGCTATCTTTAAATTACTTCGTGTATAGTGTCCAAGAAATTTATGAAAGTTCATTCTCCATTTCTCTCTCCCTCTTACCACCCTTCCTTCTCAGATTCCCTCATTTGATTTATTCTCGTAATTGGATAAATGAGCCATTTTCCTGTTCTGTTAGAATGTCTATGAGATGATAAAGAGAAAAAAGATTAATCAAATGGAAGAATTTGTGGGGGGATATTAGGTTCAGAAATAAATTATTTCAACATGTGAGGTTTTTATTGGGCTGCCAAAGAAAATCCATGCAGTAGGTCACAAGAATAGAATCAGTAGCTGGTAGGCTTAAATTTCCTGGTTTAGAAAAACTTAAGATGGGTGTTCAGCTATGTGTTCAGCTATGACGTTTTCTAAGTTGGGTGGTTTGGAGTAGAGTATGTACTTACAAGTATAATTTCAAAAGATAGATTTTTGGCAAACTTGATTAGAAGTGAATTTAACATTATTAGTCTTTGCATTAATAAATGATGTACTATATTTGACAGTATTTTGTTTTAATCTTTTAAATACTGAGCTAGAAGAAAGGAAATTGAATTATAGTAATAATTTTGTCACTAACAGATAATGTAATTGGGGGAAAATTCATTAAATTGTAGGGGCCTCAGTTTACCAAAGATGAAAATTATAATGTCTACTTAGATACTTTCTAACTTTCCAGATCTAAGATTCACCCCAAGCAAAGTGGAGGTATCGCTTCAGGTCTGTCCCCTGATTTCCAATCAAATTTGGTTAGAAATAATACCACAATTCTGGATGCTATTTTGTTATTACAAATCTGTGCTATCACTCAAGTAAACTTTTGCTCCTTTAATAAAAGTCTGAGGGCTGTTGGTGCTATGAATAAGGCACATGAACGGCTACAAACTCATAACTTCTCAAGGTTTTCCAGGGAAGATTACATTGGTTTCTGTTGTAGGCAAGAAATACTTTCTGCGTGATTTTGAATTATATGATATTTTTGTTCTTGTTTTACATTTCTAAAAATCTAGTTTTGAAAATACAATAGGCTTACAGCACAAATAGTAAAAATTAAAAAGCTTCATTAAGTTGGTCATGGTAATCAGGAACAAAAAAAGAAGGAGATAAAACTTCAGGATCCATAAAAAGTTTCAGCTTTTAATCCTTTTGTGAATTATAGACTTAGAAATTCTGAGAAGAGCCTTGGAAACCCTCTTCCTGCAATAGTCATTAGCATGCACACACACTTACGTGCAGTCTCTAGAGATTCAAAGGCAAAAGAACTACTTCAGAGCTTTCTGCGTCCCAATAGGTGGTCTCTCCATTTTGGTCTTTGCAGTAATCTTTGCCATCTGTGCTGTGGCATTAGAGGGAGCTAGGGCAGATAGTGACAACTCTTGTTATCCAAATAAGGGACGAGCACAGTGGCCCAGATGAAACAAAATGATGGATGATTCTCAAATCGTTTCTCTTTGATCTTGTAAGGCTTCTTTTAGCTCCTTTTGCTTTGTGTTTATGTTGGGCTTCTTGAGAACACACTAGTTGTTGGTTAGCCATATTTGTGGTGAGTTGCTGAGGCAAAGCCAGCTCGAATTTAAAATATGCTGTGGATGGTCTACAAAGTGTATGCAGTATATGGGGATAATCACGAGCTTTCAACAGGTTTTTATGTATTAATAAGCATTTACTCCAAGGAGAAATCTGAGCACATTAAAAAGATTTGTGGTAATTTCCACAGAGATAGATACATTTTACCACAGCATGTGAATAGACTTCAGAGGGTGGCTACAAATTCCCCTTCCAGATTTTTCACATCATAATAATGTTCTATATTTGGAGGTGTATTCTGCCCTGAAATCACATGGGAGAGAACAAAAGAAGATGTTCGGTCTCTCTCTCCTCTCTCTTCCCCAACCACCTTTTATTTTTCCCTCCATTTCTCTGTGGTCACTTTCTCTTCCTAACTTTTGAAGACCGTTTTTGTCTGGGTCTTACTCGATGTGTTGTTCTGGAGGATTCTTGGGGACACCCTAAAAGAAATGCTGAGTCTGAGTTTTATTAGGGTCAGAACTGAGCAAAATTTGTAAATAAATGGAGCCATTTGTAAAGGTTTCTCTTGTTAATGCTTATCTAATTTATTTCACCGTTACAACAACATTCTCTGTTAGGTATTATTAACAGTGTTTTATGAAATGTAAATCAGAACCCTAAGGGGCTGAGCAAATTGTCCCTCTGCCCCAGGTTGTAAGGGCAGGGCCAGGTCCAACTAACTGCTCATCTGCATTCCCTTTATGTATCTTTACTTTCAGCTCCAAGCAGGGGCATACTAGATGCCCAATTAATATTTAGTGAACGTTGTTTGAAGGATAGAGTTACCTTCAAAACTGAGCTAGCTTCCTGGTGTGGCATCTAGCCAAGCATCTTGCCATTCATCATCCTCTACTTTTGTTACTGAGTTCAAGCTCAGATTTTGCAGCACAACAGGTCAGTAAATTGAGAGACCAGTTGCTGGGGCATGGAATAGCAAGTTTATTCCGAAAGCCAGCAGACCTAGAAGATGGTGGACTAGTGTCTCAAAGAACCATCTTACTGGAGTTTGAATTGAGGCTCCTTTTATAGTAAAAGGGGAGGGGGTGTCGTTGTTTGTAGCAGACTTCTTAGTGTTGGAATCCTTTGTTCTTGGCAGCTGTCCACCTAGGTCCGGCCGTGGTGTTCCCGTAAGCCTGCAACAAGACAAATATTATTCTCTGTTTTGCAACATTTTATCTCTGTATGAATGTATACCTTTAAAGGTCAGAGCCTTGAGGATGGGCTATCCTGTATATTTCAGGCTATCGGCAACATTCTTGTAGCAAAAGCAATAGAATACAAAAGTAACAGATATAATATGGAGTCAGTTTTGTTCTTCCCTATTACACTCTGGACTGGATAATGAGCTTCAGTGATCTTGGAGGTAGAGTGGTAGACTAGGCAACACCAGCTAGAAACTTCATGTCCTGGAACCTATAAAATTGAATGACTTCCTCACTAACAGTCTTTAAAGTTGTAGATACAATGATTTAAGAAGTCCACATATGCCTTTTAGATAATAACAGGTCTTTCAATCAGATAATAGAAGATAGTTTTAAAAATACACCAAAGAGTAGCTGAGCCATTCATATATCCTGGTATAATACAATCCTAAGAATATTTTGCTAGAAATATCTTGAAGAATTTAGGAAATATTACGTGCTGACATTTTAGAAAGACACAGATACGTTTTTCTCACAAATGGTGATTTTTTAATCCTGGAGAACATTCAAGTAATTGCCCCCAGCTTTCATGTGTCAGTGAGTATTCAAAGCAACATTTTTATGTCTGATATTTAGTTCAGCTTTATAATAGTATCTATGTTAGAAAGTTCTAGAATGATTTCCTGTTACGTGTTGAAGCCAAAAAACTTTCAACAATGCTATAATTATTTTTTAAATTTGATAAGTTTATTTATCATTGGCTACTTCTATTATTAGTTCAAATCTTAAATCTCTTTAATTTTTCAATGTTTATGTAAATAATGGCATACACTGAGGAGGTTACCAGGCTTGGGGTTCTTGAACATACTGAATCCTTTATCACATTCTTCTTGCCCTGGTTTTTGATTGTCTGTCTGGATTAAAAGATCAAAAACAAGTGAAAACTACAAGGGAGGGACTTTTCATAATTCTATTGCTGTTGAACTGTGTTTCTTTGTTTAAATTCCTGCTCTTTAATTAATGAATTGGGCAAAATCCTTTCCTGAATGCTGAAAGGACTAATGGTAAGAAATATAATTGAAAACAAAATTCCTGTCTATGGATAATTTCATGTAAGATTCAAAATGATGTCCTCATATCATTTACCCCTTGGATGGTCATTTCAGGAGGTAGAGTTAGTGGGTGGGTACCATAAGTTGAGCTTACTGGCTTCTAAACCAGGAATTAGAGTTAGATCTGTCTAAGTTATGGAAAAAGTTAGATCTGTCTAAGGATCTGGAAAAAGCTTGGAAGCCAGGGATCCATTCATATTCGCTTCAGACTTCAGGGTACTGACAAATGTTTATGGCTTGCTCTGTTCGCTCTAATTTCCTCTGACTACATTTCCCACGACAGAGAGCCTACCCAGACATTCCAAGCTTTTCTTAAAGGTTGGTAAAACTGGGGGAGCAGGGATAAAGGGGCAGTCACAGGTGTAGCATATGGAAGACATGTGCCATGTTGCTCTGCTATGTTTCGGGGAAAAGGGGATATGAGGACAGGATTAAGAACATCTTCATATATTATGCATGGGACCCAGTAAACAGCTATGTTGTGTCCTGATGTTTCTGTTGTTCTGAGCTTAAGAAAAACCTGCACAAACACTGTAAGGGAAGGTAGTTCATAGGTTGGTGATCTGTCTATGCTGAGTATGTAGCTAGAAGAGAAGTCAATGAACTATTTGGGGAAAAAGGCCAAACCTGGGATTCAGTCCCTCTCTAGGCTATGCAGATGCAAGCTTCTGCTGACACCTGGGTCTCAAGTAACCCTAGGTTGCTGAAGTTTTTTACTTTTAAAGCACTTTCTTGGCTATTTAGAGACCTTGGTGATTTGATGATGGTCCTCAATAGTACTATTCATTGTTTTAATACAATCTTTTTTGGGGGGAGTGGGGACCTCTCACTGTTGTGGCCTCTCCTGTTGTGGAGCACAGGCTCCGGACGCGCAGGCTCAGCGGCCATGGCTCACAGGCCCAGCCGCTCCGCGGCATGTGGGATCTTCCCGGACCGGGGAACGAGAACGAACCCGTGTCCCCTGCATCGGCAGGCGGACTCTCAACCACTGCGCTACCAGGGAAGCCCCAATACAATCATTTTTTTGCCTAAAATGACCTCTCCTGAACAAAGACAGATGCAGGTTTTCTGGACCTCACTGCTTATAATTTTTGGAGCCCTCTTTAAGAAAAATAATATAAAATTACAAATACAAAATAAAGTACAAAAGTGACTAATTCTTTAGAACGAGGAAAGAAAGCATAGTGCATCAGAAAATTTAAAAAGCCAATAATCACCACAAGCATAATAAATTTAGAAAAATAACACAATATTTGCATTGATAAACTGCCTGACACATTTCTACAATGCTTTTTTCCCCTTTTATTATTTTTAGCTCCATAATCTCTGATTCCTTTTTTTTTTTAAAGACAAGTTTTTAGAGCAGTTTTAGGTTTATAACAAAATTGAGAGAAGGGTGCAGAGGTTTGTCCTATACCCTCTGCCCCCCATATATTCAAGCCTTCTCCATTATCAACATCACTCGTCACAGTGATGTTATACATTTTTTACCAAGGGTGAACCTCATTGACACGTTATAATCACCCAGAGTCCATAATTTAGTTTAGGGTTCAGTCTCGGTATAGTACGTTTTATTGGTTTGGACAAAAGTATAAGGACATAAATCCATAATTCTAATATCATACAGATTCTTTTCACTGCCCTGAAAATCCTCTGTTCTCTGCCTATCCATCTCTCCCCTCCCATCCCCTGGCAACCACTGATCATTTCACTATCTCCATAGTTTTGCCTTTTCCAGAAAATCATGTACTTGGAATCATACAGTATCCAGCCTCAGACTGGCTTCTTTCACTTAGTAATATGCGTTTTAGGTTGCTCCATGTCTTTCCATGTCTGATGGCTCATTTCTTTTTAGTGCCTAGTAGTATTCCATCGTCTGGATGGACCAGTTTTTTTTTCCATTCACCTCCTGAAGGACATCTTGGTTGCTTCCAATATTTGGCAATTATGAATAAAGCTGCTATCAATATCTGTGTGTAGGTTTCTGTATGTATATAAGGTTTCAACTTTTTTTGGAAAATACCAAGGAGCATGATTGCTGGATCATATGATAAGAGTACATTTAGTTTTTTAAGATTCGATTGCGTCTTTACATGACAATAATTTTCTAATGTCATTTTCTATGGAGAGGGTAATTCAGTCTTTTCTCTTACATGGCTGAATGAAATTTGTTTTTTGTCATTGAGAGTTGGGATGCATAAAACAGGTAATTTCATATGCAGATGTACTTCCTGCTTATAGCTGTGTTATAGGTTTGTGTCCTACACACAGAGGGTCTAATAAATTCTATGTCTCATGGTTGTCATCCAAACAAAAAAGTTCAGTGTGCATATAATTGTTTGCTCTGCATCATCAAGTGTATTTCTGTCAGAAAAGACCTTCCATTTAAGGCATACACATTTCCTCTGTGTACAATGTTACAGGTCTGATGATCAGAAGAGTTTTCTGCAGATGAGCTTCTGGATCTATACATTTCAAGTCTTGTTTCTCCTTATATGATCCATATGTTTCCTGGGTTGTGAATTGTAGGCATGTTTATGTTCTATATCGGGATAGAGTGAGTCGGTAGGATGATGGGAGGAGTATTTTTGGAAGCCGTTCCTGTGCTGTGAAGGAGAGTAGCAACAACAGTATACAAGGGTGACTGCGGATCACAGAAATACACACCACTAAGCCCAACAAATGTGACCCCAACTTAATTTCTTCTTAGCTGAACCACAAATACTCATGGCCACTCCAATTTACAAAAAATTATCTGACTGTGAGCACACTGCTAAGCCCCCTCCCAGAGCCTTGGAAGTGTCTTGTATAAGTGAAGAACCCTGAGGCTTAAGTTTCATTGGCTTCATGGTAAATTCGCTTTTCTCCCATTGGCTTCTACCCTTTTCTCCCAACGATGTGGTCTTAAAGACCTTCATAGTTATGTTGTTTGCACCTGTCTTACAGTTGCAGCCACCTTATCTTACACTGTCTTGTCTATAACACTTAAGTGTGTGAATATACATATGCACATTCATGTATATTCAGTAACTATATGTATTTACCTCCTTCTCCAGGACTGATCTCAGAGCTCTTTGAACTGTGAAATGCTTATTTTTGCTTCCTATATAATATTAGTCTTTGTGGATAAATCTTTCTACATATATATAAACTTCTCTGTCATTGATGGGCAAAGGCATGGACATTTTAAAAGGCATTTTGATACAACTTTCACAATTATCTTCCAAAAAGTTTACTCCTGTGAATATTGCTACCAGAGATACATTGTTTTACCACAATCTCCAAAAATGATTGTCATGATTCAAGTTCCAAAACAATCCCATTGTGTCCATTCCTTTGGGATAATTTTTTTTTTTTTACTATATTGAGTTTTGCCAGTTGGGATCATGGTATATGTTTTTTCGTTATTCAAGTAATCTTTATATGTTTAAGCAAAATTTTACCATTTTCTCTCTATATGTTTGACACATTCTTATTAAAATTTTTCTGGGTATTTCATACTTCGTTGCTATTGTAAAGACCATCTTTTTTCTCTTGAATTCTTTACACATTCATTGCTGGTATATACAAAAACTGTTGATTTTTGTGTATTTATTTAATAGTTATTACTTATTTTGACTTAATTACAATAGTTGTTCAGTTAAGATAGATATTTTTTAAGGAAGTGTATTTATTGTTTACTAAGGGTTTAGATATCAAGGTTAAGCCAATGTTTTGGGGGTTTATATAAAAATAATCATATTTAATCATATTCTTTAAATCCATTTACATGATAAATTTGATTAAAATATTTCTTTATATTAAATCATAATTATATTTCTGAATAAATCCTTTTTGGTCCTGGTGTTTTATTCTTTTAATATTCTCCTGAACTTCCTCCAAAAAATAATGTAGACAGAGCTGTAGCTACAAGAATATTTATTGCAACAATATATAGGGATGCAAAGAACTATAAACAACCTAGATGTTCAAAACTAGGATATTGGTTAAATAAATTAAAGCATATATCTCCAATTGAGACTAAGCAGACATTATAAAGAAGTTATAAAACTGTATTTCCTAATATGTTTATGTTATTTGGTGAAAAGCAGTAAGTATGGAATGAGCCCATTAAAAAGTTATGTCTGTGTGTATGTGTGTGTGTGTTTGAGTTTGTATGTTTTTGTGGGAGTATATCTGTGTGTAAAAGAGTGTGTGTGTATCCAAAAGAGTGTGTGTGTATATACTTAGAATGATCTATACTTGAGTTTAGCAATGAGGTTTCTCCAGGTGAATGGAGATTATATTTTTTGTCTTATTATTATTTTGAGAAAAAGTGACACTACAGATTTACACCAATTGAACAAGAAGTACAATCAATATCCCAACACAAAAGCAACCATTGCTAGCATAAGTGAACATCATTCCAGATATCTCTTACATACATATAAATGCATATAAATAGAAGAATATATGGACAAAAATACTTTTAAAACTGCATTCATATTTTGTATGCTATTTTAAATATTTTTTATTGTTTTCTTTGTGAAAAGAGAATAAATTGAAACTAAATAGATTGGTCAACATCAGAATATGGTTAGTATGAGTCTGCTATGGCTGCCATAACAGAATCCCACAGACTGGTTGGCATATATACAACAGAAATTTATTTTCTCAGAATTCGGGAAGCTAGAAGTCCAAGATCAAGGTGTCAGTAGGTTTGGTTTCTTCTAAGGCCTCTTTTCATGGCTTGCCGATGGCCACCTTCTCACTGTGTCCTCCCATGGTTGTTCCTCTGTCTGCATTTCTGTGGACTGATCTCTTATAAGGACACCAGTTATATTGGACTAGTGCCCATCCTAACAACACGGTTTAAACTTAACTACCTCTTCCAAGTCCCTGTCTCCAAATACTGTCACATTCTGAGGTACTGGGGGTTAGCACTTACTTTAACATAGGAATATTGGGACAAGGGAACACAATTCAGCCCATACAGATAACTTACTGAAAGATACTTTAATTCCTAAACAATTACTTAAAAGGTAAGAAAAATGTGGATACATTAGAATGTTGGGTTATCTTTCTAAAAATTATACATTGTATTTCTTATACTACTTCCCACCTTCCTTTCCTTCACCTGTTTTATATATATAATATATATGTATTGCTTTTACATTGTCAAGTTTTATATTATTTGCATTGTGTTACTCGGTAAGTATAATTCCTATAGTCAGTTATCAGTTTTATATTTAAATTGGTTCAGTGCTCATTACCAGTCTTACCCAGTTTCTCTATTTAATCTATTGCCCACTTTCAATCATCAAGTAGAATTTTCAAGGAGGGCCCATAAGTACTACTATTTCATGACTTCTTTCACAGGGAAGGCTGTTAGCCTTTCTCAAGATTAGAATGACTGGGCACACCTTGTTAGATCTTATTTTATTTCTTGTCCATGGCTGATAGACTGGTTACTTACTGGCCAGTCTGGCTAATTGTTGGAGGAGATCATTGAGAGGATGTGACCCTGGTGGACCCTTGAGTTGGACCCAGGCAATTGGAGACTCCTTACCCCCTCCCAGTCCTTGGAATGTACGTTCCACCTACCAGCCCTGTGCTAGCAGCCCTTTGAAGGAAGAAGCTTTGAGTGAGTAAGGTGTTGAGATCATTCAGGACTTCCCTGGCGGTCCAGTGGTTAAGACTATGCCCTTCCACTGTAGGGGGAACAGTTTTGATCCCTTATCGGGGAACTAAGATCCCACATGCCGCATGGCCAGATCATCTGGACTGAATATGTGATTGACCCCAGTTAAGGCCTGCATATGAACTTTCAAGATTCTGGTGGGTGGTGTGGAAATCTACTCATCTTGCAACTGCTTAAGACAAACCTCGTAGGTAAGTTTCCTTGCTTATTACACCTGCCACCTACCAATCTGGAGCGGTCTACCTCTTTCCTCAGTCTCTCCTTGCCCTCCAGGTATGGGACCAGTTTACAAACTGACACTAACAGACATGTTCTGTTTTCCTCAGTAATATTTAATAAAATTGATTTTGTTGCTGAAACTCAAATGTTGGGAGAATTAAGACAAATTTTGGGTTTCTGGTTTTTCTTGAACATACCAAAGATCTGGTAATATAACATTCTTTTAACTGTTTCTTATTCTCTTAAGGCAAAATTGGCTGCAGCTGTCTTGTTTTGATAGTATGTGGGCTCCCCAATCACTAAACCCAAACACTTACATGTCCTGCCCCATTCTTGAGGGCATTAGAGTTTGCAACTTCAGCCTTAGAATTTGTTTTGTTTTGCTTTGTTTTGTTGTATATTGCTCTGTTACTTTACGGCACTGAGTATTGAACTAGTTAGTTTACTATGACTTCCCCATTCATTTCTTGGTGGCTTGATTTATTTGATAATTTTTTCCTCAAGAAGATCTCATGTATTATATTTCTTAAATTCTTTCATGTTTCAGAATGTCTGCCTGTTGCCCATAGTCCAAAACCAATGTGTCTGGCTGTAATGTATTTTGATATATTGTAATTTCTTTTCCTTCAGGGTGTCATAGGCTTAGCATATTGCCATGGAGAAGTCTGCAACCAACCAGATTTCCCTCCTTTTTGTTGACCTGCCTTTTCTCTCTGGATGGCTGGGGCAGGGTGGGGGGGAATTTCTTTCTTCTTGAATCTTAATAACACCAGGATATGTTACACTGTTGATCTTTCTGTATCTTTTTTTCTGGTAGAGAAGGTCTGTCCTTTCATCTGTGCTTCTCTTTCCTTTCAGGGACTTTTCTTTATAATATTTCTGAATACTTCTTCTGCTTCATTCTTTTGGATCACAATTACAAGGGCATAAAATTTCCTTCCATTACACTGGCTTCGGCCTCTGTCAACTTCTTTCTAACTTGTTTTTGATATTAAGATTATCTCAAGCCTTTCCTCCATCCCATTAATATGACTTTTAACTCTTCTTTCTTTCTTTTTCTAATTTATTGGGAGATGTGTAATGGTTCTAATGGTGCTGTTGTTAATTGATCTCCGCAGGCTTCCTTTATATTGACTCCTGTGGTTTTGTGTGCTTTCTTTCTTTGCTTCTTCATATCCCTATTATATTCTTGCACACTATGAATCAAGTTCAGGGAAGCTCTTCTGCTCTTAAAATATGCTTTCTTTCCAACCGAAATTTTTCTGTCTCTCCTTATAGGCCATGTCACTTTTCCTTCCTATATCTTTGTTGTATTTATGCATAACTGTAATGTCATTTAAAAAAATCTTGTTCATGCCTATCAAGGGCAGTGATAGCCCTTCGGTTTGCTCTGGAAGTGTGTCTATGTGAATCCTCCAGGACACTCTTTCCTCGAGAGATCTCCACTTTGTCTTTCCCTCTCTGAGCTATAGTCTGAGGCCTGGATGTTGTCACTCAATTTTCTCTAGCCTCAGGTCATGAGAGTGGGGAAGGTGGAAAGCTCAGGCTCTGCTTTTTCGTCTTGGATTTGAGTCAGTTTCCTGTTTCTCAATCCACCCCATCTAACTGGGGATGTGTTCTCTTCCTGAGCCCTTCAATCTTCTGGTTTGTGTGTGATGCCCTGATGCTTCCAGTAAAGAGATCTCCTTTAGGTTTTTTGTTTTCCTTGTTTCACTTACACGTTTCTCCCAACAGTCTTCTGTTTGCCCCTCCTCTCCAGTCAGAATAGGAAAAAAAAAAATAACGTTTCTTGTGGGTTTTAGCCCTGTTACAGTGTTAACTGGGAGCCCTGAGTGGTTTCAGCTTCTGCTTCATCTCTCAACATTTTTTTTTTTTTTTTTTTTTTTTTTGCGGTACGCGGGCCTCTCACTGCTGTGGCCTCTCCCGTTGCGGAGCACAGGCTCCGGACGCGCAGGCTCAGCGGCCATGGCTCACGGGCCCAGCCTCTCCGCGGCATGTGGGATCCTCCCGGCCTGGGGCACGAACCCGCGTCCCCTACATCGGCAGGCGGACTCCCAACCACTGCGCCACCAGGGAAGCCCCCATCTCTCAACTTTTGGTTCTTGCAAACAGTTTTTATTTTTTCTTATTTATCTGCTCTTTTGTATTCATCTCTGCAACTTATTGCTGGAGATCTTTCATGACCTCTCTTTTTTCCTCTCCAGCTGAGAGAGGGCAGATGGCATTCCCTGGCAATGTTCTTCTCCATGAGTTCCTTTTGTGGGGATGTTTGCAAAGGTGTTCCCTTGACTTTCTCGCCAGCCTGTCTACTTTTAGGAATATTTTTGAGGACTTGGATGAATCATCTGCTTTCCCTACCAACTCTTCTGAGAGATGCAGGTAAGATGAAAGGACTTCCCGAACCAAGCATCTTTTATTTATTTGCTTGGCCATCTCTTTTCAAAATCTATGTCCTGTATTTTTGTTCCTTTCATTAGGTGTTGGAGTAGACAAATTCCCTCGTTGTCCTCATCTTAACTGGGAAGTCTGAACTATTTTGCCATTTTTTCCTTCTTTTTCTTTTATTCTCCCCTTTTTTATGAGGTGGGCCAATATATGTTTATTTATTAAAATTTTTTTTTCTACCATGGACATATATTTTTTTTGTTAATTATTTTAAAAATTAAAAGTAATATGTTGAAATGGATTTTATATCATTTATTTAGGGTTGTATACCTATCTTTCTAACACATTAGACCACAGTTTCTTTTTGAGCTACTGATGTCAGTTTTGCTACCAGAATTATGTTGGTTTTATATAAAGACATGGAAGTTGAAATATTTTTATGCATTCTGAAGAAGTATAATCAGCATGGAAATTATTTATTTCTTGAAGGTTTTGTTGAATTTACTTAGGTATCTGTCTGGTCCTAGTGGCTATTTCAGGGGTACATTTTGATAACCATTTCATTGTTTTTCATGGTTATCAGTCTATTTTTGATTCTTGAATGAATTTTGGTCATTTCCTAGAAAACTGCACATTTCATTCAGGTTTTCCATGTTTGGCATCTCAAATTTGTGTAGTTTCTCTATGTTTATAAGGCATTTTTCATTTCTCATGTGTATGTTTGTCTTTTGCCTTTTAAATTATTATGTATGTATTTTGTCTTTTAAATTATTACATGTTCTAGAGTTTTGTTTCTTTTCTGACCTTTCCAAGAAACAAAAGCATAGATTCTGTATCAAGTTTAGTCTCCCTGTTTTCTAATACATTAATTTTCTTCTTTATTTATTGATTTGAATTTGTATATATCAGAACCTTTTCCCACATTTTAGCTGGGTAAATATTTTATGGATTATCTCTTTTTATCCCCCACCCCAGCAAATCTATAGATTTTCACCATCATCTTTTAGCTTTTGATATTTTGGAGGGAAATATAAGGCCAGTCTCATTTTTGTGCTTTTGTACATGACATGTATATTTTCTATCTAGATTTTTTTATATCCCCTTGTTTTTCTAAAATAAAAAAGGGGGGGTATGATGTATCATCACTGGTCTTTTTTATTGAAGTATAGTTGATTTATAATATTATATTATTTTCAGCTGTACAACATAGTGATTCAATATTTTTATAGATTTTACTCAATTTAAATTTATTACAAAACAATGTTTTGTAGTAGTTATTTCACTATGCTCTGCAATATATATTTGTTGCTTATTTATTCTGTACATAGTAGTTTCTATCTCTTAATCTCATACCCCTATCATGCCCTTCCCCCTTCCCTCTTCCCACTGGTAACCACTAGTTTATTCTCTATATCTGTGAGCCTATTTCAGTTTTGTTATATACATTTGATTTGTTTTACTTTTTAAAGTCCACATATAAGTGATAACATAGAGTATTTGTCTTTCTCTATCTGACTTATTTCACTATGCATAGTACCCTCTAGGTCCATCCACATTGTTGCAAATGGCATAATTTCATTCTTTTTATGGCTGAATAATATTCTATTGTAAGTGTGTATGTGTGTGTGTGTGTGTGTGTGTGTGTGTGTGTGTGTGTACCACATCTTCTTTATCCATTCATCTATTGATGGACCCTTAGGTTGCTTCCACATCATGGCTATAGTGAATAATGCTGCTGTGAACACTGGGATGCATGTATCTTTTTATTTTCTTCAGATGTATATCCAGTGGTAGAATTGTTGGATCATATGGTAGTTCTTACTTTTAGTTTTTTGAGGAACCTCCGAACTGTTTTCCATAGTGGCTGCACCAATTTACAATCCTACCAACAATGTACTAGGGTTCCCTTTTCTCCAACATCTCCATCCTTGCCAACATTTGTTATTTGTAGACTTTTTGATGATAGCCATTTTGACAGGTCTGAGGTGATATCTCATTGTGGTTTTAATTTGCATTTCTCTGCTGATCAGTGATGTTGAGCATCTTTTCATGTGCCTGTTGGCCATCTGGATATCTTCTTTGGAAAAATGTCTATTCAAGTCTTCTGCTCATTTTTTAATCAGATTTTTTTTTTTGAAAATTGAGTTATATGAGCTGTTTATATATTTTGGATATTAACCTCTTTTGAGTCATATCACTAGCAAATATTTTCTCCCATTCGGTAGATTGTCTTTTTGTTTTGTCGATGGTTTCCTTTGCTGTGCAAAAGATTTTAAGTTTAATTAGGTCTCATTTGTTTACTTTTGCTTTTGTTTCTTTTGCCTTAGGAGACAGATCTAAAAAAATATTCTATGGTTTATGTCAAATAAAGTTCTGCCTATGTTCTCTTCTACGAGTTTTATGGTTTCCAGTCTTACATTTGGGTCTTTAATCCATTTTGTGTTTATTTTTGTATATGGTATGAGGAAACATTCTAATTTCATTCTTTCATGTGTAGCTGTCCATTTTTTCCCCCAGCATCACTCATTGAAGAGAGAAATTGTCTTTTCTTCATTGTATATTCTTGCCTCCTTTGTAGTAGGTTAATTGATCGTAAGTGTGTGGGTTTATTTCTGGGATCTCTATTCTTTTCCATTGGTCTATGTGTTTGTTTTTGTTCCAGTACCATGCATGTTGTTTTTGATTACTGTAGCTTTGTAGGATAGTCTGAAGTCAGGGAGCATGGTACCTTCAACTTTGTTCTTTTTTCTCAAGATTGCTTTGGCAATTCGGAATCTTTTGTGGTTCCATATAAATTTTAGGATTATTTGTTCTAGTTCTGTGAAAAAAGTCATGGATATTTTGATAGGGATTGCATTAAATCTGTAAATTGCTTTGGGTAGTATGGACAATTTAACAATAATAATTTTTCCAATCCAAGAAAACAGGATATCTTTCCATTTCTTTTATCATCTTCAGTTTACTTCATCAGTGTTTTATAGTTTTCAGAGTATAGGTCTTTTACCTCCTTGGTTAAGTGTATTCCCAATTATTTTATTCTTTTTGGTGCAATTTTAAATGGGATTGTTTTCTTGCTCTCTCTTTCTGATAGTTCATTATTAGTGTATAGAAAAGCAAGTGACTTCTCTATATGAATCTTGTATCCTACAACTTTATTGAATTCATTTATTAGTTCTAATAGTTTTTTGGTGGTGACTTTAGGGTTTTCTATGTATGGTATCTTGTCATCTGCAAATAGTGACAGTTTTACTTCTTTCCTTCCAATTTCTTTTTTTTTTTTGCAGTACGCGGGCCTCTCACTGTTGTGGCCTCTCCCGTTGCGGAGCACAGGCTCTGGACGCTCAGGCTCAGCGGCCATGGCTCACGGGCCCAGCCGCTCCGCGGCATGTGGGATCTTCTGGACTGGGGCACAAACCCGTGTCCCCTGCATCGGCAGGCGGACTCTCAACCACTGCGCCACCAGGGAAGCCCCCAATTTCTTTTTCTTGTCTGATTGCTGTGGCTAGGACTTCCAATACTATGTTATCACTGGTTCTTTTTTAATGGTCTTTTTTGCAGTTCAGAAAAATTTTCTCCTGCAATATCTTTGATTATTATTTTGTTTATTTATTTATTTATTTATTTTTGGCTGCATTTGGTCTTTTTTGCTGCACGTGGGCTTTCTCTAGTTGTGGTGAGCAGGGGTTACTCTTCATTGCAGTGCATGTGCTTCTCATTGCGGTGGCTTCTCTTGTTGTGGAACACGGGCTCTAGGCATGTGGGCTTCGGTAGTTGCAGCATGTAGGCTCAGTAGTTGTGGCTCATAGGCTCTAGAGCGCAGGCTCAGTAGTTGTGGCTCATGGGCTTAGTCACTCCACCCATGTCCCCCGAATTGGCAGGTGTATTCTTAACCCCTGTGCCACCAGGGAAGTCCTGAGTATTCTTTTGGTTCAATTTATTTGTTTTTCTTCTGAGTAGCAATTAGTAATGCAATGTTGACTCCACAGTCTCTGTCTTCCATATCTATTCTCTTTGCTCTATTATTTTCCTCTTCTTTTCCTCATCTTCTACATATTGCAATTGCTTCTTATATTTGTCCTCCACATTATTTCCAGTTTTTAGTATATATATTCTCTTATTTACCACTACCAATGTGGTTTAAATTTTCCTAAGGATTAGGTTTAATTTTTTGGAAATTCCCTTGGTTTATTTATTTTTTAATCTCATCCTGAAGTCTTTACAGCTTTCCCACCTTCTTTGTGTATTATAGAGGATGCCATCCCCAAAACAACAGCACCAATGATAATAGCAGTAAAATACAATAGCAAAGAAAAAAAGAAAGATGAATTTGGTTCATTTTCTCAGATATTTTTCTGTGTGCTATAGTAGATAGCTATCAGAGGTGAGCTCTTCTTCAATGTTTTCAGACTTAAGATCCATTTCCTTTTTTCTGTGGTATTGCTTTCTAGGTCTACAAGGACATTTTTTGGGCCTGATGTCCATTCTAATTTCTATATTCTAGGAAGCTCTCACCTAGAGTAATCTGTCCTCTGTAGATTCCATCTTCTCTTATCTTTCCAGCCTGATTCTTTGCAGGGGCTCTATTTTGCAAAGTACACATTGCCATTAGGGCTCCCTCTGCCCATGTATTGCTTGGTTTGGGTATGATGGTTATCATCATTGCCCTCTTGTCTTCTGGGGGGCTGCTTCTTGAGCAAATGTAGATGGAATGTTGGGAACTCAACTGTGGCTGACATAAGAAACAGCACACATACGGTAGAGGATTGGGTATCCAGCGCCGTGCCCGTGTAGCTGTCCAGAGAAAGGAAGAATGCCACAAGGGCATGAAAGGAAACTTCTCAGCTGGGTCAGCTCCATTTAAGTGACATCACTGACAAAAGTTAGTCTCATCCCCACACCCAGGTGTCAAGGTAGCTGGCAATATAGTTTTTCTTTGAGTTACAATATGCTCAGCAGAAAAATCAGGGTCCTGAGAAGGACGGTTTGGGGGGCAATGTGGGGGGACAGAAGTTTGTGTAGGCCCTCGGCAGTCTTTGTCACAGCCTAGGTCTCTCTGAGTCTGAGCTGACTACAGAAGGGATTAAAAAGTGTTCCTTGCTATCCACCATAAATTACAAGAAAAGTCAGAATTCAGGGTTTCTTGTCACACTTACTGATTTTCCTTACATTATGTTCAAACTTATTTCTTCCTCCACCTCTGATGATTTCATGGAGCTATGTTAGAAAGATGACACAAACTGTTAAGGTTGCACAGTGAGGGCTTCATCTTTCCACCCTCTCCCTTTTGAAGGCCAGGTTGTTTATTCTCTTCTTTATGGGGCAGTGACTAGCAGATTATTCACACAGTGATGAGTCAGCCCTGGTTCCCTCATCTCACATCCTCCCCTCCCCCCACTACCACTTATCACAGGATCCTGGACCTCCTGCTTTCCTCTTTCCTGCTACTGCCACATTTAATTCCCCATCACATCTTCCTTCTTGCGTCCCACTCCATTCCTAATAATTGTTTTAATGTCATCAACAACAATGACTAACATTTTTACTGTTATTTACTCCATACAAAGTGCTTCCTCAGACTTTTCTTTCATTGGCACCTCACAACTATCCTGCAACCTTTTTTCTTAAACCTTCACTAAGGCATATGTTTTAGAGATTAGTGATTAAACAAATCCAAATGGATAAGGGATGGACCTGGCACTCCCACCCAGTTCTCCTCACAGCACATCTCATGATCTTTCTCCCTGTGCTGTAAGTGGAAGCTCTTATGCATTGCCTCTCAGCAGCAGCAGTCAAGTAATGAAAATTCCTGGATTAGTGGGTCCATGGGAAGATAGCGTATAATGTGCACTTAATTGAAATAGAGACCACGGGACCCAAATAGGTGGAGAGGACCCTTGCTACAAAGGAGGAATGAACGAGGGTTCCCAGATATTCATGCTGATAGACACGTGGACTCTAAAATATTCTTTTCTCTTCCAAAGTATTCCTCAAACTGGGCAATATTAACAGGACAAACATTGCAGAGGTTCACAAACAAGGAACAGTTGCCATAGCAAGTTTTTTCTTCCTCTGGAGTGTTTTATCAGAGCGCGTGTGCGAAATATTTCACCAGTGGAAGCAATCCATGGGTTGAAGCAACCATGCAGATCAGAGACATTAGCCTTCTTTCCAGTGGATCAGGGTCTCCTAAATTGACTTTAGAAAAAAGACGAAGCTGCAGGCAGAAAACCATGAGCTCCAGAGGCTGGCTGAAGTGGAAAGGCAAATAGGTGGTAGCAATAAAGTGATGATTTTTCCCAAGGGAAAGTCAAGCTTGACAGCTTTTGAGAGAATGTGAGAAGCACAGCACAGATTCACTCAGATCAAGTTTTCAGCATTCATCAAGTTTCAGTATTCATTCTTTTCAAGGTTTGCTTCCTGTCCAGTGCACGTCCCTCTCCATCAGGCTTTATCGTATATGCCTGACATGCTTCTCTTATATATTCGACATTTGTGGCTCCTGGGGGTTTTGGACTCTCAGATATTTGGGCTAAAATCCTGAACATTTAAATCCTGAACTTGGGTTCCTCAGATTATTTCTTGACTTTCTTTGAAATCACCGGTATCTATGATAATACTTCATATTATTCAAGTTTCTGTTTTACTTTAGCCACCACCCAGGCCACAGTCAGACATAAACATTTTTACCTAATTTAACTTCAGTCTAATACATTCAACATTTCATCATACATTTTAAATTTTCCTGCTATGTCCAGGCAGTGGTGTGGCGGGCAGTACAAAGAAAAGTTCTCGGTGCTCATGGAAATATACAGACTTGTAAATGTCCCTTATACTTAATCACCATGCCACCTGCTTTTCTGTACAATGTGGCATTTAATCAGCAGTGTGACTTGTATAGACTCAGGACAATAGAGCTGGGTAATATTTTAGGATACTACTGTACTTGTTTCTGCTATGCGTGCATTTATTTCTTTGTTGAACCAGTTATTCAGTAGACATTTAGTGAGTGCATCTACAGTGTGCCAGGCACCGTTCTACCTGCTGCAGACACAGCACTGACTAAGGCCAAAATCCCTGCCTTCAAGAAAATAGTGCCTGCACGATATTCAGTGCCTCAGGAATAGCCAAGAGGAAAGAAGAAACAGACATCACATTTTTGTTTTCCATAAAATGGAGCCATACTCACAAACAAGAAGCCTGCTGTACCACTGGCCCCAATATGAGTGTTGTTTGACCTCAACAGTTGAAAAGATTAATATTCATTCTTTTCAAGGTTTGCTTCCTGTCCAGTGCACGGCCCTGTCCATCATGCTTTATCATATATGCCTGACATGCTTCTCTTTTATATTCGACATTTGTGGCTCCTGCGGGTTTTGGACTCTCAGGTATTTGGACTTAAATCCTGAACATTTAAAAAGTTGTGAAGGAAGAAAAAGTGAGAAAAGGGCTGTTGGACCCCAGAGAAGGGTAGGTCTGGACGTTGGGGAGATCAGGGATGTGTTTCCCAACCACAAACTGGAAAAGTTTCCCCTCCAGCCCGAGCGAGGGAGAGGCGGAAACAGCCTTTGGCAGCTCTGTTCCCTGGAAGAGGGTAACAGAAATGTGGTGGAGGATGGATCTGTGGGGTTGTTAGTCAGACTGGTGTGCAGGAAAGTCACGGAAGATCCTCTGTGTATAGCTCTGCACAGGATAGCAGATGGGGCTGTGGAACAGAGCCCATGACATCCTGACTATGACTTACAAGGATTGATGACCAGTATTTGAAGACCACAAAGCCCTAAACTCTGTACCACACCTGGGCCTGGCCTACGGCCCTTGAACTTGTAGCATCACAGCCCTGAGTTCAGGGGGACACATCACATATAACTGAGGGTGTGTTTTGCCAGCTTGCATGGCACATGGATTCGGCAGCTCAGTTGAGTACTGGATAATCGGGAAGATGGTGTTTCCTGTCCCTTTAAGTCAGTGGACTGAGATTCACACTTGTTTGGCTTTCTTGTAGAAGGAAGCTTCCACCATGTTCCATGAGAGTGGGGGAGGGGAGAACTGGAAGACTGATCGTAGTTTTCCTTGTGATCTGTCTCAGTTGCTGCCATTTTAGGAAGGGCTTGGTCTATGATCTCTCTTTTTCCTTTGTAAGTTTTTCTTGCAGTTCTTCCCTTTTTGCAATGTTTTCCTATATTTCACATCCCTTGGTTCAACATGGCCACATGGAACGTTTCTAAGACCATAATTCTCCTTCACAGATGG
Source organism: Hyperoodon ampullatus (assembly GCF_949752795.1). Classification (NCBI taxonomy): domain Eukaryota; kingdom Metazoa; phylum Chordata; class Mammalia; order Artiodactyla; family Ziphiidae; genus Hyperoodon; species Hyperoodon ampullatus. The sequence continues at coordinate 3,382,436 of NC_136925.1, read as the reverse complement.
GCTGTCAGCGTTGTCCCTTGATTCTCAGGCCTCACAGGCTCACCTCCTTTCTACAGCTCCCTCCTGGCCCCTCCACTCACTCCCCACAATGCTGTCCAATTAGCTGCTTCAAGACCCTCTCTCGTGAGGCTGGCATCCAAAGTGTGCTCATCAGACCAGAAGCCAGCAGCCCCTGGGGACTTGTTAGAAATGCAAATTCTCAGGCCAGACCCTAGACCTAGTGAGTCAGAAAGCTGTGGGTGGAACCCCACAGTCTGCATTTTTACAAGCCCTCTAGGGAACTTGGGTGCTTGCTTGAGTTTGAGAACCACTGCTGGCAAAGGAAGACCTCTAAGAATGAGGTGTCCCATGGCAGGCAGCAAGAGGACGTGTCCCTTGGGATCAGAGGGCAGCTGTTCTTTATGAAAAACATACTCCAGCACAGGGGTAAATCTTCCAGCTCTCCTAGGTAAATTGTAGCTCATTTTCTCTATACTTCAACCACTATTAAATGTTTTGACTTTATGGGCAACTTTTCAAGAGAATCCTAAAGTCTAGAGATTTCACTTTATTTTTAGTCTCCCTTGTGACATTTTCTCAGTGAATGGATTTTCTAACACATCATGAGTATTTTCATTGATGTATACTGAATGCTATTTGATTGTCTTAACATTGGGAAAGAAAGAAAGAAAGGAAAGAAAGAAAGAAAGAAAAGAAAGAAAAAGAAAGGAAGGAAGGAAAGAGAGAAAGAAAGAAGGAAAGAAAAGAAAGATTTGACTGTGCAGAAAGCATGTGGAAAGTTAAATGGAAATTTTTATGTGAAGTGTTGCAAGAACAGTATAGGTTTTTCTGGTCATTCTGCATGCTCTTCCTGAAACTCCTCAAAAAAAAAGGAGTGCAGAAAGATGATATTTAAAAAAAAAACCTGAACAAATTTAATATTTCCAACAAGAGAGTCAGCAATCAGCAAGACTTTTAGCTTCTGTGTTCTTATAACACTCAGAGATTTGTTGCTTATGCATTTACATTTTCACGCAGCAGGCTAACATGAATGGGGTGCCTCACTTTTGCTCAGACACTGAAGTATTGATTTTGCATCACAAGGGGAAAATATAAATGTAGGTCTTTCTAAGATGACCTCAACCACAATGTTAGAAAATTGCTAAGCGTTAGAAATCTCAAGTACAGTGTTGGCAGAGTGCAGAGGTTCACAATTTGTGATGTATAGTGTAAAATCCCTAGACTCTGTTTTTAATAATCAAACCAGATCAAAAAGGTGGGGTCATTTAAACCTCTATTAAAAAACCAGGACCATCAAATCTCCAGGGTCATACATTTGAAAGAATGTCAACCATCAATCAATAAAAGCATGAATCGTGAACATTCCCATATTTGAAAATAAAATTCCCAGTGGGTCAATGACTGACTCTGAAAAAAATCTGGTTCCTGAATTCCAGAAGAATACTGAATCTTATAAATAGTGCGTTTGGGATAGGGTTACCTCTTTCAACATATGAAAAGATTCACTCCTATGTTCTAGCTAGTTCATTTCTGAGTATGTCCTTTTCTTTTGTAGCAGTTAACAGTCACTCAGAGTCATTGCCATCCTGATGCGAATTGAATTTTAGCTGGTGGTGCTGTTTTATATTAGCTTTCACTGGCTCTTGTCCTCTCTCTTCATTGCCTTGAGGGAAAGGCATTATTTAGGCATCAAATTATTGTTTTAAAACAAAGGATGGGGTTGTTGATCAGGGACAGTGAGAAGATTTACTTTATTACCAGAATTGGATTGTTCTGAAGCAGTTTGTCCAAAAGGAAGCCAAGTAGAAACATTCATGTTTCAATCAGGAGAAAAGTAAATATTGTTTGTGTAGGAATAAATATACTAAAGGAAAAAATAAGGCATTTTAAAATGCAGAGCAATCGTGTTTGAGTTTTTTCCTTATGGTATTTGCCAACATGACTAATTATGTATTAGATGTTAAATCAGGTTGGATTTCCAATTTGACATTGTTCTTCCTTCTTTCTCCCTCCCCCCGCATCACCCCACCCCTCACATCACTTTGTCATCTGGTATATTTATGTGGAGGATGTGGGCATGATTCAACTCAAAACTTACTTGTTGACTTACCTACTATAGGTGAATAACTGAGCTGGGTATGAAGTTATGAAATGGAAGAATAATGGGTCCCTTAGGGTAAACAGAAATGCCAAACTCGAGGAGCTAACAAGTTAGTGGTAACACAGGCATGGACACACAGAGCTATAACTCAGGGCAGAGTGTGCTATAATAAAACTGCAGACATAGTTTTGTTGGCATCATTGCATGGTACAGGAGGGAATTCGTACTTATTTTTACAGAAGAGATAGCTTCGAACTGGACCTTAAAGTATAGGCTATATTTGAAAGGTGAGGTTGGAAGGAAACTCTGTTCCACATGAAGGTAAGAGAGATAGGTAAGCTGGCTTAGATAGGAATGCATATGTCATGAATGATGGTTATGGAAGAATCATTAATATTAAAAAAAGACTCAGACTAAAACAAAGACTCTAATAAAGGGGTTAAACAAACAAACAAACAAACAAACAAAAACTAAATGCTTGGCAGAAAGCCTCAAAGATGGAAGGCATGAATCTGAGATGGTCAATTACACCCTCCACCCCAATTTCCTCCCCATTGGAGGAAATGAAGGAAACCCCATTTCCTCCATCCCAATGACAATGGGGCTATTCTAGCTGAGAAATATATTGCCTAATCTAAAGGCCAAAAAGCAGAGATGATAATAGGGGAGTGGGTTCCAGGAGCTCTGAGCTCTATCAATCTGTCAATAAAACACCAAAGCTTCCAAAAATTTCAGGACACTGTTAATTAATCAAATAGCCACTCAGTGTATATGCTGTATATATTATTTGTCCAAAGTAGTTAAGTTCAGGTTTAATATTTCACAAGTAAAATAGCCAGGTTACTGAAGCAAATTTTAGAATTAAATGTACTGGATATTTTGGAATCACGTAGACCCAGCCTATATAAAAAAATCCTGGCCAGTGAGTTGGCTGGAATTCTTACTAAACAAAAGCCATAGCACTTTGTCATGGGGTTGAGTTTAGTTTTCCTACCACATCTTTTTTTTTCAAGTGAGTCACTAGAACAACATCCCGACCCCACAATATGTTACCAACAAAAGCACATCTTTATTTTTCTCTGGTTTCTCTTTGCAGCCAAGCAAGGCTTTGGCCATATTATATTCATCAGCGAGAAATCCCCAAATACCAAGCAGCATACCAGCATCTGCATGGGCCGTGGATTTAGGACAGATTTCAAATCCTGGAAGAGAGACTCAATCTCCCCCTCTTCTTGGGCATGCTCTAGAGCAAACAATGATTTCACTGACCCATGGCAGACTTAACACTTTGTTTCTCCGGAACAGAAAGAGATCTCCAGCCGGTTTCATTTGTTGAGCATGGCTGTGTACAGAGCACAGGAAACTGGCCTTTGCAATGTGCAGAAATGAGTCTTTGGCTTTGGTGTACAGCCTTATTCAAATCTCTCAAAGCCAGAGTTCCTACTGAGACTTATGCTGAGTGTTTACATGTTAAGACCAGATGAAACTTTTTTCCCTTTTCCAAGTCAGCACTGCTGTTCTAAGGGGTCAGTCAACAGTGCTTACCTTTAGCAGTGGATGTTGCAATCACCCAAAAATAAGATATGGGTATTGAACAGATGGAGACCCATTTATCAGTATCTAGCAGTCCGGGTGTCCATACACGTAGACCTTGGTGAGGGGGTAGGTGTTTTCATTGACTTCGATCCCAAACTGCAGCAACACTGTCTCCTAGTCTCCTGCACGGTGAGCTACCGAGTGGCCATGGAGGACCAGGAAGAGATTGACAGGAATGCCAGATGTGTTTGACCCAGGATAGGGTGTGGCTTTCCACACACAGCCACAAGCATCCCTTGACAAGCCTGGAGCAGCCAGAAGGAGCAGACACAGGCTTTTGTTGTATTTAAGCCAACAGTTTTCTTCCCTTCTGAAGAGTAAAATAAGAAAATCTCTGAGTCGTTAGACTGAAGGAAGACAGAAATCATAATCATACTTCGAGACCTCCTGAATGGAGAACCAAATGGTCCAAAATAGCTTATGGTGGGAAAAGAGCATATTCAACTCCACTACTGTCATAGTATTAAAATATCTTTCATCTATGCTTTAAGTCAGGCTAGAATTAAAACTCAATATCTGGAGGCAGCATCCAAGAACATCCTAGGTTATTATTTTTTTTTCTGGCACTATTATGCCCTCTATGCCTAAGACTTTCCTCACTGCCTAAAGAGATCTAAGATCCAGAGGATATGTTTTTTTCCATTTTCCTACCTTTAAAAGGAGAAATTCTTAACCAATTGTTGACTGTTGAGGCTCCTTGGAAGTCTTTTTGCTTCATCCTCTTCTGAAATGATTAGAATATCTAGATTCTCAAGTTCCACAAAACTCAGGGTGTCCTTGATGCTTTGCCTCTGATACCTTAGTCTAAAGCTCTGCCGCTCACGTGACATGTGTGCAGGTTCCTGGTTCTATCATTACTAATTGTTTAAACCTGGGCAACTTGTTGGGAGACACTTCTCCATGGTTCTCTGTGTGCCTTCACACCTTTCAGGCAGAGGCACTGACTACCTTTGTTTTTGAATTTGTTTCAAGCATGTTTGTTAAGTAAATCACCTTTGAAGAAGGAGACAGTGTCTCCTTCTGGAGCAAAAGGCAGGCATGTTAGTGTCCATTATAAAAATTCCTGTAACTCATTATACAATTCCTGTAACTCAGTCTATGTGTGTGCAGGTCTCACCGGACCCTCTTCAGGTTGCTCTCTAGGAACTGGGATTCAGGAAATTGGCAAACGAAAATGCTGATACTCTGTCTACTGCTAGTGCTGTGAGTAACAAAGTCCTTTGTTTCTTACCCAGAAATCTCCTGTCTTCTGCAAGCTTTGATGAAACAGGCAGGCTAACTTGCTGGCTTTCATGGATGGCAAAATAACAGACCATTGACAGTTTTTGACGCTTTTAAAAACAGTATTAATCCTCAGTTTCCTCATCTGTAAAACAGACTTTAAAAATAGTACTGACATATTTGTAGTGAGGATGATAAGCCCTATACTAGTCATATACTAAGCCCTCAAGAAATATTTGCTCTCACTGTTATTAAAGTGATACATTCACCCTTTACCTTAAATGAATAAATTCTTATGTGTAGTCTTATTTTGAAAGAAAAAACTTCTGTTCAAAGATTCTGTTAGGAAACATATAACTTCAAGATATCCTTCCTCAAGTATAGTTAATTTTAGAGCCAATTTCTTTCATCTGTGAGATTCACACTTTCTCTTCTCAGTTTTTTCTGCAGAACAATTTTATATAAAATCTTGAATGGATCTAATGTAGAAGCTTACATTCAAAAACAAAAACATTTCCTTTATTTGTTTCCATGGAAAGAAATGTGAAAAAGGAGATTTGTAGAATAACTTTCTTAGCTTAGTTGGGCTTATGATTAAAAATTTAACTTCTAAAACATCTTGTCTTTATTCCTCAAGAGAACTGGATGAAGGCACAATGGAGAAGCTGCTTTCAGCTGAACATATCTGGGTGACCACGTGAGAGCCCACGTCTAATGTGTGAGAGCCTATGTCTAATGTGTAGCTTTATTGCTGCCCTTCATATATGAAGATGGGAGAGATATACATTGTAGATATAATTGTGTTACTCTTTCTCTTAAAATGCCTCCTTGGATTCCTTTTACTTACAGGGAAAAGTCACAGTTGTTTGGCAAGGTTTTTCAGGCCCTTCCAATCTGTCCAGCGTCACCTTCAGCACATCTTCTACTTTAACTCTTTTACTTCTTCATAGGTCCCTCGGCCTTTTATGCTATTCACCCCTGCTGTACATTTTAGACCTATGTCTTTCTCTTCTTTCTACCCAACACAATCCTATTCATCTTTTTAAAAAAATAACCTTGACATATACTTTTTTTTTCAATTTATTTTTTATTTTTGGCTGTGTTCGGTCTCCGTTGCTGTGTGCGGGTTTTCTCTAGTTGTGTCGAGCGGGGGCTACTCTTCATTGCGGTGCACGGGCTTCTCATTGCGGTGGCTTCTCTTGTTGCAGAACACGGGCTCTAGTGTGCGGGTTTCAGTAGTTGTGGCACGAGGGCTCAGTAATTGGCGGCTCACGGGGTCTAGGGCGCAGGCCCAGTAGTTGTGGTGCACGGGCTTAGTTGCTCCACGGCATGTGGGATCTTCCCGGACCAGAGCTTGAACGCGTGTCCCACGCATTGGTGGGCGGATTCTTAACCACTGCGCCACCAGGGAAGTGCCTCCCATTCATCTCTTGAGGGTCAGTTCAAGTTTCTCTTTCTCTGGGAGCCTTCTTTGCATCTTCTAAGTAGAATTGGCTGATCCTTTCTTTGTCTGACTCACATTCTTAGTTAATTTCACTATTCTTACCCTTAAAGAATTGCTCTGTATTTATTTGTCTATGGTCTATTTCACCTAACTGATTGCTAGTGTTGCTTGAGGGTAAAGATTGTCTTACTCATTTTTTATATCTTCTTTGATATGCACAGTGCCTGGCAAATGGTAGGTTTTTTTCTTATCGATGGGGCATAGCATGGGACTGGTCAGCTCTTTTGAGATTTAAGCCATAGGGTTTGTTTCATTGGCACTTGGTTAAACCTCGGTGCTTCTTAATACTAGGTGCTCATTGGAACACATGGAGAGCTTTGGAAAAATTTCCAGTGTGTGAGCCCAGGGACATTGACTGCACCTAATCTCATGGATTTGGATTTAGTTTGTTTTAAGTGGAGTCCAGGGGTTGTTAATAATAATAGTAAGTGCTTACATAGCTCTTACTATATAAGGCAATATTTCAGGCACTGTTTACTTACATTAATTTATAAGCATTTTTTTTTGAAAGCCAATATTGAGAACCACTCCAGTCTGGCTAAATGGCAAGAAAATATAATTACTGAGGTTGAAGTAAAATAATGACACATAATGATACAATTAAGCTGGATTCTTTTAGCAGAGCCTGTATTTTTTATTTGTTTGTTTGTTTGTTTTAGTTTTTAATTAAATAGGGGAGTAAAAAAGCAATCCCAATGTGTACAACTGTGATGAGTTGTGGTTAGACCAGAAAAAATTTTCAGTGACTGCAGGAAGAATTCAGATCACAGAAAGAGATGTTAAACATTAAGAATCACTTTTCTAGTTGAAGGTCCAGCTCTCATGAGACAGCACTTTATTAACCAATTTCCCATAAAAGTTTGTCTTTGCTCACTGGAGCTTTTCACTTTCGAAATGGAAGGGCTAATTTGACTGGACATATTTGCAGCTATTTAAAGGAAGTGTAACATCTGGAAAAAAAGAGACTGTAATGATGAAAGTAAAGCAATATTATAAGAGATTGGACTGAAAATGGTCCTAGGTTAAAACAGTAAGTGTAGAGCAGTAAAAGGGGGATTTTATGTACCATATTTATTTATGAAAAGACTTTTTTTCATATAAAACATATTATAAAAATAGTTTGCTTTTGCATTAAAACACATTTTTCTAGCTTTCTTAAGGAACATGATTAGTATGGTTCGGGCCACCCTCAGTACTGCACCTAGCTTCCTTACTAACCTTTTTGGTGCTTTTCTCTCTCCTCCCATACATCCTTCATGCCTGCCAGTTATCTGTCATCACCTACCCAGGCGGTGCATGGAGGGTTAACCTCAGTGAGGCAAGACACATGTGGTCCTGGGCCTGTAATAAACCTGCCCACTTGGGTGGTACAGGGAGTGGGGAGAAGACTGTCAAAAAATTCAGTGTCTACAGAGCAAGGCAACAGGGAGTCATTTGATGGCAGCCATTGGGTATCAATGGAAGCTGGAAAAACATGACCACATGGAAGCCAGATCAAGCGAGACTGGAAGATATACCCAGACAGTAGAAGAGAAGTCATGTCTGCCAGGCCATAGCCATAGCAAGTTGGATTTTACTTCCTGTGGTAAACGAGTGTTGTTTCAGGGATCAATCTCCACCCCATATGTCCTGAGGTCAGTAGGGCTATAAATAAAGTGAATAAACCAGAGCCTAATTACTAGAGTTGAGAATAGGGTGGATGTGGTCTTAAAATAAGACACACTGTTTTTAACCCTTAGGCACAAACTGAGAGGCAGGTAAGTCAGAAAAGTGACTTGATCCTAGGTCTCAGAATCAAACCAGATTTCCTTAAGGGGCCAGGTTTTACCTATAGGTGATGATGGTCAAGTAGTTTAGATGTAGGTAGAAGATGGATGCAATGTTTGAGGTACAGACAAAGTCCATCTTCTTAACACCTAACTCTTGTCTTTCTGATCCATTTTCTTCAATTGTTTCCTATAGATTACAGAATAAACCAGTCTCATTAATCTGACATGTAAGCTTTCTATAATCTGGTTTCAACTATTTTATTTATTTTTTCACTTTTCCTTATCATATCTTCTTCCCCCAGCTCCTATACCTACTTGCTTTGCATAGAGCCTACAATTCTATAATCCAGACTAGTTAAATATTTTTCTTTGTCTGAACACACCATATACTTTACTGGCTTGATGCTTTTCTCAAAATTTTCTCCTTCTTATCTACCCATTATGTAGAAACCATCCCTAAATATCAAATGTTGGCAGTAATTTATTTTTTCTCTTTTTATTTCCCCACCTCTACCACTGACATGCCTTTTCAAGTGAAGTCTCATGTTGGCATGATTCATCTTAATGTTTCTCATGAAGCCCGGTATAGTGGGAAAGACAAAAACAGAGGTTTCTAAAGACCTAATTTATTGACCATATTTTTGACATTACATATATTTTAAAAATCACATTGGATCGCGCTGCCGGCGTGCAAGATGGCGGTGAAGAAAGACAAGAAGCCTAAGAAGTCAACCTGGAAGTTTAATTTGGACCTTACTCATCCAGTAGAAGATGGAATTTTTGATTCTGTAAATTTTGAACAGTTTCTGTGGGAGAAGGTTAAAGTGAATGGAAAAACTGGAAATCTTGGGAATGTCATTCACATTGAACGCTTCAAGAATAAAATCACAGTTTTTTCTGAGAAACAGTTCTCTAAAAGATATTTGAAATACATTACCAAGAAATACCTTAAAAAGAACAATCTTCGTGATTAGCTTCGTGTGGTTGCATCTGACAAGGAGACTTATGAACTTCATTACTTCCAGATTAGTCAAGATGAAGATGGATCCGAGTCTGAGGACTAGATGAAGCCATCCCTTTCAGGGCTTTGCTTGCTAATAAAACAAATGAAGTATACAAGAGAAACCTCTTGAAATGGACCTTTAGTTTATCAGTGAATAAAAAACATTACTCTATATGTTAAGCATTCATCTCTATGATTTAAGTGTATGCTGTTTATATGGTGCTGGCTTTCCTTTAATGCTTTTTTAAAAATTTTTTTATTGGGATGTGGTTGATTTACAATGTTGTGTTAGTTTTGGGTATACAGCAAAGTGAATCAGTTACACACATGCACTCCTTTTCTTTTTTAAGATTCTTTTCCCATATAGGCCATTACAGAGTATTGAGTAGAGTTCCCTGTGCTATGCGGCAGGTTCTTATTGGTTATCTGTTTTATGTATGGTAGTGTGTACATGTCAGTCCCAATCTCCCAGTTTATCCCCCCCACCCTTATCCCCTGGTACCATAAGTTTGTTTTCTACATCTGTAACTCTACTTCTGTTTTGTAAATAAGTTCATTTGTACTCCTCTGTTGTTGTTTTCTTTAATACTTTCTGTAAGCAGTATTTAAATAGCCTATAGCTAGTGGAATTTCTTCCAGGATTTCTGAAGTGTACTACTTTTACAAATGTCCTTGAGTTAAAGTATAGAGTGAAAAAATGAAGCACAATTTTGGGTATAACTTTATATAATAAAATATTTAAATTCAAAAAAAAAATCACATTAATTTACATGTTTTGAGTTCTTGTAGACTTTATTGGATTTGAAGAAAACCCCATACTCTTCTTGAGCAAACTCTGAAGTCTTATCAGTAGACTTAAAAACAATTTGGAAAATTCAGATTTTAAGAATTTTAAAATGTAGTTGCATAGCATATGTATGTATATTGTGAAGTTGACCCTTGAACAGTCTAGGTTTGAACAACGTCAGTTCAAGTACACGTGGATATTTTTCAGTAGTAAATACTACAGCACTACATGATCTTTAGTTGGTTGAATCCGTGCATGTGGAACTACAGATATGGAGGAACCATGTAGATGGAAGGCTGACTATATGTTATACGTGGATTTTCAACTGCACAGAGAGTTGGCGCCCCTAACCTCCACGATGTTCATGAGTCAAATGTATCTTCATTCTGTTATATAATACAAAGACTTTTGTGTATGATTGGATTTTCATAATATTCAGAAGGGCAAAACCATGATAAAATCAATTTTGTGAGCTTAGAAGAAAAATGATTAACTTCTATTAAAAAGTTCAACAATAGGTCTACTCATTACCTGAAGCCATTAATTTAGAGTAATAACAATTACTGAATAATTGCCTATGAATGAGAAGGGGTTGCTCAGTATTCAGAAGTTATTCTCAGTTTCATACAGATCAGTGACTCTCAACAAGGAAAGATTTTGACTTGCCTCTTAGGGGTATCTGACAATATCTGGAGACGTTTTGGGTTTTCACAAATGGGAGCAGTGCTACTGGCATCTAGTGGGTAGAGGCCAGAGGTACTGCTAAATGTCCTGCAATGCACGGGCTACTCCCCCACAGCAAAGACCTATCTGGTCCAAAATGTCATTGGTGCTGAGGATGAGAAACTGGATATAGACCAAGGCTAATGTTTGGTCTGTTGAAATTGACTTTATATACATATATATAATATTTAAAAATACAATATACAAATCTATACAATATATATGATATAATATACATAAACATATATATAACATATATATACAATATAATATATAATATATATTTTTTCAATGAAAGTATCAGCCATAGAAATATATTAGTTTCAGAAAGTAAACTAAAGTTAAAGTAGAAATTACATAAAGCATAATTAAGATGTAGAATTATGACCTTTCAGAGATTGTGGATTCTTATTACACTGAAATGTGCTGGTTTGAGTTTTGCTTAAGTAAGTGAGCCCGATCCTCTGTCTAAGACATAATTTAATAATCCCCAGGCTTTTGTGGTGGTCATATAAATTGTGATTATTTTGGTCTGGGTTCACATGGGGTTAAACTACATGTTTCCATGGTCTCTCTGAATTTCAGGTTTTGCTTGAGGGAGGAATATGGTAAATGGGAAGATGGAGGTAAGGTGATTAGTCTGCTAATCAGCTGTAACGTTGCAACTTTTCTTCCCTTTTAAAGCTTTTCATCACTTGGGCTTTTAAGACTTTCTGTCAAACGACTTATAACCCAAACGACTTATAGAAAAACTCTGCAAGGTGAGGTCAGTGTGCACTTCAAGGCCAGGGCAGAAGACTCTACTCTGCCATTTGTTTTCACTGTTTGGTTTGGCCTCTTCCATTAAACCAGATGGATAAGCAGGGCACATATGGCATATGAAGTGGCTGGGCCTCCCGGCAGGCCTGAGCTGTGGACTCTGAGGCCAGTTGCTGTGCATTCATGTTTGAGTTCAAAATTCTCCTACTCATTTGTGCAGGGCAGAGGTCAGGCCCATCTGAGTTTAGAAGGAAGTATCCACTCTGAAATCCACAATGTTCATCAAGAAGGAAAACACCTTCAGTTGCAAAGGTCTTCTCATCTGTGATCTGCTTTTCTTTTCCTTTATGTCACTGGGCTCCCAATTCCTGACTCAGGCTTGTGGGAAATTCCCAGTTTGAATCCAACTTGGGTTGAATTTCCTTCTGCCTGGCCTTGTGGATGCTCCTGGAGGTAGAGAAACTGCTCTGTGGACCTGTAAAGATCGGGAAGGCCAAGGCCATCTCTAGTGCTGACACTCATAGCTCTGGGCCTGGTGGCAGGTTTAGCCTGGGACCATGGTCAGGTGATTAGTAGACACACTGGTCCCATTGAGGGGTAAATTTCCTCAGTGAGAAGGTGTGGATCAGGCTGCTACCATAATTTGTTCACTTTTGCTTCTGTTGTAGTTCGTGGTCACGGTAACTTTCACATTTTACACAGAGGTCCTCTATTTTGGAGGCTGTAGTGGTTTTATGAGCTCATAAGTGGTGATAAGCATAGATTTTGGAATCAGAAAGTGTCCATCACATGTTAGCCGATAAACCTGCAAGTTACTTAACCCCACTGAGTCTCAATTTCCTCATCTAAAAATGGATAGAATAGTGCCTCCATAACTAGATCAGATCAGATATTGTATTGTGGTGTGGTAAGAGTATGTCTTCCAGAGCCAGACTGCTTGGGATTTACCCTGGCTCTGCCATTTGCTAGCTGGTTGGTCTTGAACACAATGCTTTATCTTTCTGTGCTCTATGGAGATAATAATAGGATCTGCTTAGAGGGTTGTTGTCAGGGTTAAGAGGCTGAATAACTTTGCTGTACACCTGAAACTAATACAACATTGTAAATCAACTGTACTCCAATAAAATTAAATAAAAAGAGAGAGAGACTATATGTTGGGCATCTTGAAGTACTTAATGACCATTAGTTAAATGATTATTTTGAGGGTGAAAATACTTTTATAAGCAGAGAAATCTTTTTATGAGTATGTGTTTATTCCATGCATGCATAGCATTTATAAATGTACTCCATAAAAACTCTTTTGAAAGCCCTAAAATGTTGCATGATCTGGGTGATTTCTCAGTTTTCCACTATATTGAGAAGTTATTTCAGATACATAAATGGCTACTTATAAAGCTAGACCATTGTGTTTGGTACTGTTCTTCGAATTGAGTAAAGTTTGAGAAAAGTGTGCACACACGCTTGCCTACATGCTTTATGATGGGTGTAGGTGGAAATTGGGTCTAGTGAAATCAAGCAATTGAAGGAAACCTGTCACTCTCAAGACTGTCAGAAACCCTGGGTTCCAGATACCTCTGGGAACTGAAGATCTCTTTGCCACGATGACTCCAAACGATCTGCTCTACAGTTGGCAAGTTACACTGGAATTAATGAATTAATTAAATTGCAATATAGTTGACATACAATATTATGTTGATTTCAGGAGCACTACATTGTAATTTGACATTTGTATACATTATGAAATAATCACAACAGCAGCCATCTGTTTCCAATTATTATAATATTATTGACCATATTCCTTAAACTGTGTATTACATCCCTATAGTTTATTTATTTTATAATTAGAGATTTGAACCTCTTAATCCCCTTCACCTACTTTGCCCTTAACCCCACACCACTTCCCTCCAGCAACCATCTGGTAGGCAGGACTGGTCCCTATATCGGTTGGCTGCAAAGCCTGGCTTTGTTAGGTGTCTGTGGGCCCACTGGAGGGCAGGGCCACGTCCCAGTGCAGCTGTCTGCAAAGCCTGGAGGGCCTCAGGTTTGGAGATGACCCAATGGTAGGTGGGGCTGGGTATTTGCCCGGCCGTCTGAGCAGCCTTGAGGGTGTAGGGCTGGTGCTGGCCCTCTGATGGATGGGGCCGGGTCACCACATAGCTGTCTGAATGACCTGGGGGGCTCAGGACTGGTGCTGGCTTGCTGGTGGACAGGTAAGATGCTGGCACTAATAGGCTGGAGAGAGGATTCCAAAATGACACTTGCCAGTAAGTTGTTATTGTGGTAGAATGAGCTCCCCCAAATGGCTGCTGCCAGGGTCTCCATCCTCACGGGGAATCCCACTTTCCTCCCGCCTCTCTATGATTAGCAAGTGGGTCTGACCCAGGCCCCTTTCAAACTACTGCCTCTGCACTGGAACTTGGAGCTTGTGAGCTTATGCACATACCCTGTAAGAGTTAGAGTCTGTTTCCCAAAGCCTTCCGGCTCTCCTGAACTAAGCCCTGCTGGTTTTTGATATAGGACCCCTGCTCTGGGGAGCCCAGTGTGGGGCTTTTACCTGTCACTCACAGGGGAGAACTTCTATGATTATGATATTCCTCCCACTTTTGGGTCACCAGTACAGGGGTGTGGGTCCTGAGCTACACCGTGTCTCCAGCCCTCCTACCTATCTCGTTGTGGTTCCTTCTTTATGTCTTTAGCTGTGGAAAAGCTTTTCCGCTAGCCCTCACGTTATTCTCATACCTAGTTGCTCTGTGAGGAGCTGTGATTTTGGCATGCGCATTGGAAGAGGTGAGCGCTGGGACTTCCTACTCTGCCCTCCTGCCCCTGGGTCTGCACCAGGTTACACCTGTATTTTCTCCTTCACTGCCATGTGCTTGTCCACTCCCAGAGGACGCCCCATGCATCATCCCTCCCAAACCTCCAGCTCCACTGGAACCAGCTGTTCATTTCAACTCTTTTCTTCTATACTACTCTGGCTAGGACATCAAGCTCATTTACATCATGCATGTTTTAAAAAGACTTAAAAGGAAGACCAGTTAGCTCTTATACTGCACTCAGTTCCAACAAGTTTAGGTCTTCAATACACTGCAGGTACACTTTCTGGTGGATATTATTATTTTCTTTAATATTTTAATTTAATTTAATTTATTTTTTTATACAGCAGGTTCTTATTAGTCATCAATTTTATACACATCAGTATACACATGTCAATCCCAGTCGCCCAATTCATCACACCAACACCGCCTACCCCCGCCGCTTTCCCTGTTTGATGTCCGTACATTTGTTCTCTACATCTGTGTCTCAATTTCTGCCCTGCAAACCAGTTCATCTGTACCATTTTTCTAGGTTCCACATATATGTGTTAATATACGATATTTGTTTTTCTCTTTCTGACGTACTTCACTCTGTATGACAGTCTGTAGATCCATCCACGTCTCAACAACTGACCCCATTTCGTTCCTTTTTATGGCTGAGTAATATTCCATTGTATATATGTGCCACATCTTCTTGATCCATTCATCTGTCGATGGGCATTTAGGTTGCTTCCATGACCTGGCTATTGTAAATAGTGCTGCAATGAATATTGGGGTGCATGTGTCTTTTTGAATTAGGGTTTTCTCTGGGTATATGCCCAGTAGCGGGATTGCTGGATCATATGGTAATTCTATTTTTAGTTTTTTAAGGAACCTCCATACTGTTCTCCATAGTGGCTGTATCAATTTACATTCCCACCAATAGTGCAAGAGGGTCCCCTTTTCTCCATACCCTCTCCAGCGTTTGTTGTTTGTAGATTTTCTGCTGATGCCCATTCTAACTGGTGTGAGGTGATACCTCATTGTAGTTTTGATTTGTATTTCTCTAATAATTAGTGATGTTGAGCAGCTTTTCATGTGCTTCTTGACCATCTGTATGTCTTCTTTGGAGAAATGTCTATGTAGGTCTTCTGCCCATTTTTGGATTGGGTTGTTTCTTGTTTTAATATTGAGTTGCATGAGCTGTTTATATATTTTGGAGATTAATCCTTTGTCTGTTGACTCATTTGCAAATATTTTCTCCCATTCTGAGGGTTGTCTTTTCATCTTGTTTATGGTTTCCTTTGCTGTGCAAAAGCTTTGAAGTTTCACTAGGTCCCATTTGTTTATCTTTGTTTTTACTTCCATTACTCTAGGAGGTGGGTCAAAAAACATCTTGCTGTGATTTATGTCAAAGAGTGTTCCTCCTATGTTTTCCTCTAAGAGTTTTATAGTACCTGGTCTTACATTTAGGTCTCTAATCCATTTTGAGTTTATTTTTGTGTATGGTGTTAGGGAGTGTTCTAATTTCACTCTTTTACATGTAGCTGTCCAGTTTTCCCAGCACCACTTATTGAAGAGAGTGTCTTTTCTCCATTGTATACCCTTGCCTCCTTTGTCATAGATTAGTTGACCATAGGTGCGTGGGTTTATCTCTGGGCTTTCTATCTTGTTCCATTGATCTATGTTTCTGTTTTTGTCTTAGTACCATATTGTCTTGATTACTATAGCTTTGTAGTATAGTCAGAAGTCAGAGAGTTTGATTCCTCCAGCTCTGTTTTTTTCCCTCAAGGCTGCTTTGGCTATTCGGGGTCTTATGTGTCTCCATACAAATTTTAAGATTTTTTGTTCTAGTTCCTTAAAAAATGCCATTGGTAATTTAATAGGGATTGCATTGAATCTGTAGATTGCTTTGGGTAGTATAGTCATTTTCACAATATTGATTCTTCCAATCCGAGAACATGGTATATCTCTCCATCTGTTGGTGTCATCTTTAATTCCTTTCATCAGTGTCTTATAATTTTCTGAGTACAGGTCTTTTGTCTCCCTAGGTAGGTTTATTCCTAGGTATTTTATTCCTTTTGTTGCAATGGTAAATGGAAGTGTTTCCTTAACTCCTCTTTCAGATTTTACATCATTAGTGTATAGGAATGCAAGAGATTTCTGTGCATTAATTTTGTATCCTGCAGCTTTACCAAATTCATTGATTAGCTCTAGTAGTTTTTGGTGGCATCTTTAGGATTCTCTATGTATAGTATCATGTCATCTGCAAACAGTGACAGTTTTACTTCTTCTTTTCCAATTTGGATTCCTTTTATTTCTTTTTCTTCTCTGATTGCCATAGCTAGGACTTCCAAAACTATGTTGAATAATAGTGGTGAGAGTGGACATCCTCATCTTGTTCTGATCTTAGAGGAAATGCTTTCAGTTTTTCACCATTGAGAATGATGCTTGCTGTGGGTTTGTTGTATATGGCCTTTATTACATTGAGGTAGGATCCCTCTATGCCCAATTTCTGGAGAGTTTTTATCATAAATAGTTGTTGAATATTGTCACAAGATTTTTCTGCATCTATTGAGACGATCGTATGGTTTTTCATCTTCAATTTGTTAATATGGTTTATCACATTGATTGATTTGCTTATATTGAAGAATCCTTGCATCCCTGGGATAAATCCCACTTGATCATGATGTATGATCCTTTTAATATGTTGTTGGATTCTGTCTGCTAGTGGTTTGTTGAGGATTTTTGCATCTATATTCATCACTGTTATTGGTCTGTAAGTTTCTTTTTTTGTAGTGTCTTTGTCTGGTTTTGGTATCAGGGTGATTGTGGCCTCATAGAATGAGTTTGGGAGTGTTCCCTCCTCTGCAGTTTTTTGGTAGAGTTTGAGAAGGATGGGTGTTAGCTCTTCTCTAAATGTTTGGTAGAATTCACCTGTGAAGCCATCTGGTCCTGAACTTTTGTTTGTTGGAAGATTTTTAATCACAGTTTCAATTTCATTACTTGTGATTGGTCTGTTCATATTTTCTATTTCTTCCTGGTTCAGTCTTGGAAGGTTATACCTTTCTAAAAATTTGTCCATTTCTTCCAGGTTTTCCATTTTATTGGCATAGAGTTGCTTGTAGTAGTCTCTTAGTATGCTTTGTAGTTCTTCGGTGTCTGTTGTAACTTCTCCTTTTTCATTTCTAATTTTATTGATTTGAGTCCTCTCCCTCTTTTTCTTGATGAGTCTGGCTAATGGTTTATCAATTTTGTTTATCTTCTCAAAGAACCAACTTTTAGTTTTATTGATCTTTACTATTGTTTTCTTTGTTTCTATTTCATTTATTTCTGATCTGATCTTTATGATTTCTTTCCTTCTGCTAACTTTGGGTTTTGATTGTTCTTCTTTCTCTAGTTCATTTAGGTGTAACATTAAATTGTTTATTTGGGATTTTTCTTTTTTCTTGAGGTAGGCTTGTATAGCTATAAAATTCCTTCTTAGAAATGCTTTTGCTGCATCCCATAGGTTTTGGTTCATTGTGTTTTCATTGTCATTTGTCTCTAAGTATTTTTTGATTTCTTCTTTGATTTCTTCAGTGATCTCTTGGTTATTTAATAAAGTATCATTTAGCCTCCATGTGTTTGTGTTTTTAATGTTTTTTTCCCTGTAATTTATTTCTAATCTCATAGTGTTGTGGTCAGAAAAGATGCTTGATATGATTTCAATTTTCTTAAATTTACTGAAGCTTGATTTGTGACCAAGATGTTGTCTATCCTGGAGAATGTTCCATGTGCACTTGAGAAGAAAGTGTAATATGCTGTTTTTGGATGGAATGTCCTATAAATATCAATTAAATCTATCTGGTCTATTGTGTCATTTAAAGCTTCTGTTTCCTTATTTATTTTCTGTTTGGATGATCTGACCATTGGTGTAAGTGAAGAGTTTTAAATTCCTCCACTATTATTGTGTTACTGTCAATTTCCTCTTTTAGAGATGTTAGCAGTTGCCTTATGTATTGAGGTACTCCCAAGTTTGGTGCATATATATTTATAATTGTTATATCTTCTTCTTGGATTGATCCCTTGATCATTATGTAGTGTCCTTCCTTGTCTCTTGTAACATTCTTTATTTTAAAGTCTATTTTATCTGATATGAGCATTGTTACTCCAGCTTTCTTTTGATTTCCATTTGCATGGAATATCTTTTTCCATTCCCTCACTTTCAGTCTGAATGTGTCCCTAGGTCTGAAGTGGGTGTCTTGTAGACAGCATATACATGGGTCTTGTTTTTGTATCCATTCAGCAAGCCTATGTCTTTTGGTTGGAGCATTTAATCCATTCACGTTTAAGGTAATTATTGATATGTATGTTCCTATGATCATTTTCTTAATTGTTTTGGGTTTGTTTTTGTACGTCCTTTTCTTCTCTTGTGTTTCCCACTTAGAGAAATTCCTTTAGGATTTGTTGTAGAGCTGCTTTGGTGGTGCTGAATTCTCTTAGTTTTTGCTTGTCTGCAAAGCTTTTGATTTCTCCATTGAATCTGAATGAGATCCTTGCTGGGTAGAGTAACCTTGGTTGTAGGTTCTTCCCTTTCATCACTTTAAGTATATCATGCCACTCCCTTCTGGCTTGTAGAGTTTCTGCTGAGAAATCAGCTGTTAACCTTATGGCAGTTCCCTTGTATGTTATTTGTCATTTTTCCCTTGCTGCTTTCAATAATTTTTCTTTGTCCTTAATTTTTGCTAATTTGATTACTATGTGTCTTGGTGTGTTTCTCCTTCAGTTTATCCTGTATGGGACTCTCTGTGCTTCCAGGACTTGGATGGCTATTTCCTTTCCCATGTTAGGGATGTTTTCAACTATAATCTCTTCAAATATTTTCTCAGGTCCTTTCTCTGTCTCTTCTCCTTCTGGGACACCTGTAATGTGACTGTTGGTACATTTAATGTTGTCCCAGAGGTCTCTTAGGCTGTCTTCATTTCTTTTCATTCTTTTTTCTTTATTCTGTTCCGCCACAGTGAATTCCACCATTCTGTCTTCCAGGTAACTTTTCCGTTCTTCTGCCTCAGTTATTCTGCTATTGATTCCTTCTAGTGTAGTTTTCATTTCAGTTATTGTATTGTTCATCTCTGTTTGTTTGTTCTTTAATTTTCCTAGGTCTTTGTTAAACATTTCTTGCATCTTCTTGATCTTTGCCTCCATTCTTTTTCCAAGGTCCTGGATCATCTTCACTATCATTATTCTGAATTCGTTTTCTTGAAGGTTGCTTATCTCCACTTCATTTATTTGTTTTTTTTGGGGTTTGATCTTGCTCCTTCATCTGGTACATAGCCCTCTGCCTTTTCATCTTGTCTATCTTTCTGTGAATGTGGTTTTTGTTCCACATGCTGCAGGATTGTAGTTCTTCTTTCCTCTACTGTCTGCCGTCTGGAGGATGAGGCTATCTAAGAGGCTTGTGCAAGTTTCCTGATGGGAGGGACTGGTGGTGGGTAAAGCTGACTGTTGCTCTGGTAGGCAGAGCTCAGTAATACTTTAATCTGCTTGACTGCTGATGGGTGGGGCTGGGTTCTGTCCCTGTTGGTTGTTTGGCCTGAGGCAACCCAACACTGGAGCCTACTTGGGCTCTTTGGTGGGGCCAATGGCGGACTCTGGGAGGGCTCACACCATGAAGTGCTTCCCAGAGCTTCTGCTGCCAGTGTCCTTGTCCCCACGGTGAGCCACAGCCACACCCCACCTCTGCAGGAGACCCTCCAACTCTAGCAAATAAGTCTGGTTCAGTTCTCCCCTGGGGTCACTGCTCCTTTCCCTTGGTCCTGATGCGCACACTACTTTGTGTGTGCTCTCCAAGAGTGGAGTCTCTGTTTCCGCCAGTCCTGTTGAACTCCTGCAATCAAATCCCACTAGCCTTCAAAGTGTGATTCTCTAGGAATTCCTCCTCCCGTTCCCGGGCCCCCAGGTTGGGAAACCTGACATGGGGCTCAGAACCTTCAGTCCAGTAGGTGGACTTCTCTGGTATAAGTGTTCTCCAGTATGTGAGTCACCCACCCAGCAGTTATGGGATTTGATTTTACTGTGCTTGCACCCCTCCTACCATCTCATTATGGCTTCTCCTTTGTCTTTGCATGTGGGGTATCTTTTTTGGTGAGTTCCAGTGTCTTTCCGTCGATGATTGTCCAGCAGCTAGTTGTGATTCTGGTGTTCTCATAAGAGGGAGTGAGAGCACATCCTTCTACTGTGCCATCTTGGTTCCTCTGGTGGATATTCTAATAGATTATATGAAAGGAGCATTGCTCACTTCTGTGCATGTATTTTATGTAATCTGTTTGAAAAGAACAAAGAAATGCAAAAAGGATTATGAAAAACAATATATTTCATGTTTTATGTTAGCAAAGTTTTATTTTCGGATAAAAAGAACCACATGTTGGATTGATAAAAATAATTTACCAAAAGATAATATACGTATGATGGCTTAATATCCCTTCCTGAATATAATTAGGTTTTAAGTCATAAAAAGATGCTAAAACAAACTGTAAACGTTTCAAAGATTCTTTGTATGAAAATAAATTTCAGGATTGTGTAACTCAAAATGATTTCATTTAAAGTTTAGCTTGCATGTGGTATGCTTACTAAAGGGGAAGGGGATAAATAGGGGTTTGGGATTAAAATATACACACTACCATGTATAAAATAGATAACCAACAAGGACCTACTGTATAGCACAGGGAACTATACTCAATATCTTGTAATAACCTATAATGGGAGAGAGTATAAAAAAAGAATATATATTTTTATATATATGTATAACTGAATCACTTTGCTGTGTACCTGAAACTAACAGAACATTGTAAATCAACTATATTTCAGTAAAAATTTTTAAAAAAGAGAAAAGAAGGTTTATTTGGCATATGTTGCTTTCAGTAAGCTAAAGTAAAAAGGGTTTGATACCACAGATGTTTTATAATTAGTTTATCCAAATAAATCCCTAAAATAGTTTGCTTTGTTCATATAGTACAGAACTGAAATGATTTAGCTTTTAACATTGCAGATGTTTGGAAAGATTTTCAAAGAAATGGTGGCATCACAATGAAATTAGGGCACAGTGAGGAAAGATCTTTAGAACTTCAAGACTTCCTTCAAAATAGAAAAACACATTTAAAATTGCTCAGGTTTTCCAGTTCATTTGGCCTGGGCAGCTTCCTGCATGTCTTGTCATAACTACCATGTTAAATTTAGTTGTATGTTCAGAAAATGGAGAAAAATGTTCACCACTGGCAGGTGAAAACAGGAAATAAAAGTATTGACTTGGGATGTTCCCAGGACAATTAAACAGCTAATGAAAGGATTGTAGTTCCTAAGGCCACTGTGAATAGGAATGTGGGCATAGGTACCTAATTTGGTATCCAGTTGATTCCAGTTCATGATGCGTATAATTTCTGGCTATGTGAGCCACATTGCAAAATAGTTTGTATTACGGTAAAATAAAAAAAGTGCCTCCTAAAGGACTTATATTTTTAGGATAACAGCAAGAATCTTCTCTTTTGGGAACACCTGGAACTCTTGGAAATGCCCAGTCTTTCATTTTTATTCCAGGTCCAAACAAAATGAGTACACATCTAATCACCAAAAGCATTGTTAACCTGGAGGACCAAGCTGCTTTGGATCTAATATGACCTCAAACTAGAATAGTTAGATGTGGTGGTAACACTCTCAGAAATTAATATATCATTTGTTCAGGTTCAGAATAGAACACCATGAGAAATTATTTGGAAAGGATTTCTTTAAGAGAAAGCTATTCATCTAGGAATCTTTTATGGAAGACTTACCATGTCTGAGGCACTATGAAAAGAGAGAAAAATAGTGTTTACATTTTTATGTAGGAAAGTTAATTTGGTGGAATTTACTGAAGAGTTGATGACTTTAAAAAATTTTATTTTATTGAAGTATAGTTGATTTACAGTGTTGTGTTAATTTCTTCTAGAGGTGATGACTTTTACTTTCATAAATATATAAAGGCAATTGGCTATTTTTGGTAGTGGTTTTCAAGATTGATGGCAAAATGCATCAGATACTTGCTCGGACTGCATTTTGATTAAGATTTTAATCATTCAGACTGGGTCCATTTTGTTTGCAAGAATTGTTTGTTGAATCCCTTTCTTACGGATGACGTCAGAAAAGCAACTTTTGTTATAAATCACATCTAATGGGTTAGATTGGAACTCTCAGTGCCAGGAGAAGGGAACGGGAGGAGGAAGTTTCAAAAGCAAGAGTAAGCAAAAGTAAGTCTTAGAAGTTCTCAGAGGCTAGGAGTCTCAGAGGGACAATAAAATCCCCCAACCCCTTATACTCCCACCAGATAAAAAGAGGTTTGGGAACATGAAAAGCTGGAAGGCTTCCCTTGCCTCTTTCTTGGGGCCTGGGAAAATGACCGAGAACTCTGCCTGACGACCTCGTCATATAATCAAGATACTAGAATATTTAGCCCTTAAATGGAGAGAAGTTTTACTCAGAAGCCAGTGGTCCCTGAAGAGTTCTCTCAGTTGTGATGAGGGGATGCCAGGGAGGAAGTGGGGCAGGGGAGGTGAATGCAGAGCAGTTGGACTCAGCAGACACCTCAGAGGATGCTGGAGTGGAAGGATGATCAAGCAAGAGGCCAACCACCAACTTAACTCCAGACAGCTTCATCCCCTTCCCATGACTAGACACCCCATGTGGCATAAATTGACTGAGTTTATGCCTCACTTGACTAAGAAAACTCTGAAGTGGTTGAGAAAAAATCTTGGAATCGAGTTAGCCAAGTTTCAGTCATCTAGCAACTAAGCTCAGAGAGATACGTTATTTTACACATCTGAATTTTGTTAATTAAAAATATTGTACTATGAATGGATAAAGAAGATGTGGCACATATATACAATGGAATATTACTCAGCCATAAAAAGAAATGAAATTGAGCTATTTGTAATGAGGTGGATAGACTTAGAGTCTGTCATACAGAGTGAAATAAGTCAGAAAGAGAAAGACAAATACCGTATGTTAACACATATATATGGAATTTGAGAAAAAAAATGTCATGAAGAACCTAGGGGTAAAACAGGAATAAAGACACAGACCTACTAGAGAATGGACTTGAGTATATGGGGAGGGGGAAGGGTAAGCTGTGACAAAGCGTGAGAGAGGCATGGACATATATACACTACCAAGCGTGAAATGGATAGCTAGTGGGATGCAGCCGCATAGCACAGGGAGATCAGCTCGGTGCTTTGTGACCACCTGGAGGGGTGGGATAGGGAGGGTGGGAGGGAGGGAGACACAAGAGGGAAGAGACATGGGAACATGTGTATATGTATAACTGATTCACTTTGTTATAAAGCATAAACTAACACACCATTGTAAAGCAATTATACTCCAACAAAGATGTAAAAAAAACAAAAACATTTTACTTACAAAGATTGCCATGACTTCAGTGAATGGGCATTATTTCCTATGTGGACCTAGAGATGGTCATACTAAGTGAAATAAGTCAGACAGGGAAAGATAAATATCATATGATATCGCATATATGGGGAATCTAAAAAAATGATACAGATGAATTTATTTACAAAACAGAAACAGACTCACAGACTTAGAGAATGAACTTATGGTTACCAGTGGGGAAAGGAGGGGGGAGGGTTAGATGGGGAGGGTTAGATTGGGAGTTTGGGATTGACATGTACACACTACTATATTTAAAATAGATAACCAATAAGGACATACTCTATAGCACAGGAGGCTCTGCTCAATATTATATAACAACCTAAATGAGGAAAGGATTTAAAAAAAAATAGATACTTGTATATGTATAACTGAATCACTTTGCTGCACACCAGAAACTAACACAACATTGCTAATCAACTATACTCCAATATAAAATAAAAATTAAAAAAAAATAAAGATATTATACTTAACAAAGATTGCCATGATTTCAGTGAGTGTGCTTTATTTCCTATGTGTATGTATGAAATGATTTTGGAACACTTACTTGACACTAGAATCAGCTTCATAGCTAGGAATGTAAACTGTTTTTATAAAATCCCCTTACTAGATTAAATGAAGAGAAATTAATTACCAGATGTTGATATGCTCAGATATATAACCTATCAATTAATTGGAAATATTTAAAGTGATTAATGTTTTGAGTAAGAAATTACCAAGATCAATAATATCCATCACAGGGACTTCCCTGGCAGCACAGTGGTTAAGAATCCGCCTGCCAATGCAGGGGACACGGGTTGAGCCCTGGTCCGGGAAGATCCCACATGCTGCGGAACAACTAAGCCTGTGTGCCACAACTACTGAGCCTGTGCTCTGAGCCCGTGAGCCACAACTATTGAAGTCCACATGCTTAGAGCCCGAGTTCCGCAACAAGAGAAGCCACTGGAATGAGAAGCCCGTGCACTGCAACTAAGAGTAGCCCCGCTTGCTGCAGCTAGAGAAAACCTGCGTGCAGCAGCGAAGACCCAACGCAGCCAAAAATAATAAATAAATAAAATAAAAAAAATAATATCCATCACAGAATCTTCAGGACTTTGCTTGTAAATTTCTAGAAATGACCACTTAAGATAATAGATTCTGTTTTGTGGACAGTGTGTGGAGTTGATTCTGATAGCCTAACTTCATAGGTGTAAGACCAATGAAAGAAATAAAAACTATGCTTTTGAATTAAATAATTTTTTTTACTTTTCTGACTTTTTAAAGTAAATTCAAAAATTTTAGTAAGAATTTCATTTAAGGTTGCATTTTTCCACGTACCTGGTAATTAACCATTTCCCAGAAGGCTTTGGAGACACTGAAGTTCATAATATGTCTAAGACTTGTGTGGTTTTCCCCAGTCACAGAATTACAATGATCACTGTAATGTATATCATAAATCTTAGAGATTTATGTCTAGACAAGCTCTATGCTTTGAGACCTCAGTGACTCAGAGTACTTTTTGAATTTATATAACCTATAGTAACTAAGGATTATGCTGCAGAATTTTGACTAGAAATTTGGAATGTGTCCAGTCATTATCTTTCTAACCTTAGTCCCTTTTTAATCTGAGTCAATTTTCAGATACACTTTCTTCATAGGTGTTATATCTCACTTATTGCTAAAATTCCCCAAAATTCCTTCCTATTGGTTTTAAATTATTATTTATAAAGTTGCATATGTTATCATAAGAAACCTGGATGGGTGGTGTTTCTAATAGCCTGTCATTGGAGCCTGAAAGGATTGATTTTTTATAAAAGCTTTATTTATGTACTGTTGACATATAAGTAACTGCACATAGTTAAAGTGTAAAATTTGATATGTTTTGTAATATGTGTACACCTGTGAAACCATCACTACAATGAAGATAGAGAGCATATTCATCATGCCCAAAGTGCCCTGTGCCTTTCGGTAATACCTCCTTCCTGCCTTTCCCTATTTTCTCTTTTCATCTCCAGGGATTGCACTGAATCTATAGATCAATTTGGGAAGAACTGATATCTTGACAATATTGAGTCTTCCTTTCCATGAACATGGAATCTCTCTCCATTTATTTAGTTCTTTGATTTCTTTCATCAGAGTTTTGCAGTTTTCCACATATGGACCTTGTACATATTTTGTTAGATTTATCCCTAGATTTCATTCTTTAGGTGCTAACGTAAATGACATTGTGTTTTTAATTTCAGATTCCACTTGTTCATTGCTGGTACTTGACACACTTTGTATGGTCAGTTTTTAAATATTTCAGCCAGTCCGATAGCTATGTGGTAGTGTCTCATTGTGGTGTTAATTTCACTTCCTTAATAACTGATAACATTGAACATCTTTTCCTGTGCTTCTTGCCATACATATATCTTCTTTCATGCAGTGTTTGTTGCATTCTTTTGCCTATTTTAAAATTTTCATGTATATAACTCAGAGGTCCCAAGACCATCCACACGTTTGGTGATTCACTAGAAATACTCACAGGACTCAGAGTCAGCAGTACTCGTGAGTATATTTTATTACCATGATAAGCAACAGAAAAGGATGTATTAGGCGGTCTGGAGGAGTCCAGTGCAGACTTCCAACATGTTCCCTCAGGAGGGATCACACCTAACACACTCCTTCCTCCAGGAGTGAGGTGAAGCAATATGTGTGCAGTATTTTGGCCCCGGGAAGCTTGCTTGTGACTCAGAGTCTAGAGTTTCTATTTGGGGCCAGTCTTATAAGTACTCTCTGCTGACATAGCCAGCCATAGTACCAAAATTTCAAAAGGAAAGTAGGTATTCACCATTAACCACATTTTTCTGTACAGTCCAGGTGGCCTGGTACAACAGGGTACAGTACTCCAGGTGAACAAAACAGCCTTGTTAACATAGGGGACATGCCAAAAGCCAAGTCCCCGGATACCAGCCAAAGGCCAACTCTGCAAGCAGACACTTCCAAAGATAGCAAACTCAAATATACTGTGTTAACTCATTCCTGATAGACATACATACACACACACACATGCACGCACACACATGCACACACACACACATTCTTTTATTTTCATCAAAACACTTTGATTACTTTGGGACATCTAGGAAGAAGTAAGGAGACGATAAACTAGGAAAAAGCATTAGATAAAGTTACAAGTATAATGTACAGGGCAATAAAAGTTCTAGGAATGTGGTATTTGCCTTGGGGCCATAGATACTGGCATTTAAGTCAGAAATACGTTTATAATATTATAGTAAGAAATCCACTTTCATCTAAAAATAGAACCTGCTTTAATTAATGAGAGTGGGATTCTCAAAAGCAGAAAACGTTCTTCAGAAAATTCTCTGGGATGGCCGAAAGTCCAGGGAGCAAATTGGAGGCTAGGTAGAGAATGAATCCAGTATGGGGGGGGGGGTTCCAGTCTGGTAGCACCTTCAGACCAGGGAAGAAATTTGGGATGGACATGCTTTTCTCTCACAGGAAAGCTAGAAGGGTTAACTTTGGCTACATGAATCCCTCTATATCAAGCACTGTTGCCATCTTGAATTTGCTCTGATTATGGTTTTTTGAGCAGCTTGCCTCAAATTCTCTGCCCTGCTCTTCTGCCCATGAGGGCTTATTGTCATGTATTAAACGATGACCTCTTCAACATTCTGATGGTAAAAAAATCCTTCTTACAAGGTTGTTTCTTAAACTATCCCTCAATACAAGCCAATGAGTTAGGAAGGAGAACAGAGAATATGTGCAAATTAATAATTCAGTCTAAGTGGGCAATGTACTACTTACTGGTTTATCTCAATCCAAGGACAGATTTTAGAGTATCTGGTGGCACTGACTCCTGGCATCCCTCAAACAACATTAATAAATATTGCTTTTCTTGGCTTTTGATAGTTATTGTAAGACACCATGTCCAAGATTAGGCTTCCTGAAAAGTACCTGGAGAGTAAGCATCAGAGGCATTCATATTAACAGAAAGAGGCACTGGTTTTGAATTTACATTGTCACATGAAAATAAAAACAGTCAAGAAAGACAGGTGTCCAAAGACAGGATCACTTCTCCTCAGCTGAGAGGATGTGCATTTCCGCACCTAAATTAAGGAGGCAATTTTCAAAAGAATATTGCTAGATGCAGACAAAATATTGATATATCTGGCCTTGAGATTATAATCACAGCTTAAATAATTTATAAAGGTAGTTGGTTAAGAATGGAAAAGGTGCTAATACCAGAAATGTGTCTTTGATGAACATAATAGGTGTTTAGATTATGGGCCTTTACCTGTAGTTTGACTGAATGAATTTTCCCTAGGTCATATTATCAAATATGTACTCTCTAACCTGACCGTCATAAGAGATATGTGTTTTGGTACCTGTATCTTTTGTAACTGTGTTGAACATCAAAAAATCAAGCAAACAATTCCTATAAAGTCTTTCAAGCCTGATGCGAAACATTGGTTGATACAGTTTTATTTTTGGAATCCTAACTTTGTTAAATGAAGACAATTTCTATTGGTACCATTAGTGGTGTGGAGCTAATTGTGAGTTATTCATAGGAGTTTACTGTCCAAGGGTCATAAACATTAGTGAATTTTCTTATTGTTTTTGGGTCCAATTACTTGAAGCCTTAAAACAAATATATTACACGTTCTAGTATGAAAGACTAGTATGAAGGAGCATATATAAAGGCTATTACAGCTAAGAATAAAAGCCCAAATATAAGGATACTTAGAAATTTTTAGATGTTCTATAACACTAAGTTATAATCCTGAAATATTTTAATATTTAACTCCAGGTAGAGAGAAAGTCTTCATACACCTTTTCAACATGCTCCCACTTCAAATGTTACCTTCCTCTTTATTTTTTATTTTATTTATTTATTTATTTATTTATTTATGGCTGTGTTGGGTCTTCATTTCTGTGTGTGGGCTTTCTCTAGTTGCGTCGAGCGGGGGCCACTCTTCATCGCGGTGCGCGGGCCTCTCACTGTCACGGCCTCTCTTGTTGCGGAGCACAGGCTCCAGACGTGAAGGCTCAGTAGTTGTGGCTCACGGGCCTAGCTGCTCTGCGGCATGTGGGATCTTCCCGGACCAGGGCTCGAACCCGTGTCCCCTGCATTGGCAGACAGATTCTCAACCACTGCACCACCAGGGAAGCCCCAAATCTGATATTCTTAACTCTCCAACTATCTCACATGACTGTCTTCAGAGACAAAGAAGTTGGTGAGTGGGAAGCACTTTGAAAACTGGGACTGTAATAAGCAATGTAAGGATGGCTTATTTAACCAAAACCTTTTATCCAAAGTTTAAAAAATATATTTAAAGTAATGGTGGACTGGCTTGGTTTTCCAGATACATTTTTATACCCAGGCCTAAAGGTATTGCTGTCTGCTTTCTCAGAGAAAGCTAATGTATGAGTCAAGAAGCCGATGACCTGGAGGGAATGTTTAAGGCTACTGGAAAGGCTTTCTTGCTTCAAAACTATCCCTAACACACCTCTCCTGGTGCTGAGAACTCCTCCATGGGAGGCAGTGTAGTCTAAGAAGGACTAATTCCGCCAGCATCAGCACCAGCATGGCTGGGGGTAGGATGCCAGTGAGGTGGAGAGGGAGGAAGATGGATCTGGCTTCAGTTCGTTGTAAATTAAGGTCTTTCCCACCTCCTACAACCCTTTGAGGGAAGGTAATGCCTGTTAAAATGCACAGCCTCTTAGGATTGATAATCAAATTAATCAGTAATACGTAGTGAGAATTCACTAATTAGATTCTTCCCCAGTTGGATATATTAGAAAAGGGCAGGTACCAGAATGAACGGCAGTTGGAAGAGAACAAGTGAATAGGCACTGGGAGGAAGTCCTGTGGAGCTGGGAAGAGTGACAAGAGGTTGCTGTAGAGCCTCAAGAGGGTGCTATGGATTCTGAAGAGGGTGCACCGATAAGAGCAGTCATTTTTTATTTCATATCACTGCTTCATCTGTCATTATCATAGTTTCATTGCCCACCCCCCTTCCTCATTGTACCCTGCAGTCTTGTGCTTATCTCATCAAAGTTCTAAGGATTCCCTATCATGCCCTCCCCTGAATTAATTCCCTTCCTTCCTCATTTCATTAACCGCTGCACATATTAATCCTACAATTTGTGTTTTGATCAGACTTTCCAAATACATGAAAGAAAAGCAACTGGGAAGAAACTGAGTGGTGGAAAGAGAAGTATGTCTGAGACTATTTCCCTTTACCTTATTGTTTACTCCTTTCTTAGTGTACAAGACTGTCTTCTGGACCCTGTAGGTAAAGTTCAGGAGTTGGAGCTTTGGGTTTTGCCTAGGGAAACATGGAGTCAAAGTTTTAGAGCTGAATATGACTGTGGTTCAGAACTTTTTTTGAAAGGGATGAGCTCATGCAAACCCCAAAATTTGAGACTTCTCTAAGATGTGGCAGGTCTTCTGGTTTCCAGTACCATGACGTTTCCATTTCACCACATGTAAATATTAGATGCCCACCAGTTTGCGTACCAGCCTTCCAACACACCTCGACAAACTTCCACACTTCCATTGGCCCTAAAACTAGTCCATGTGCCTGAGCTTTCGGTAATGGAAACAGCTTTCCTGTTATTTTCACGCACAGTGGAGTGGAAAAAAATATGTTAATCGGGTCTGTGATTTGTGAATGGTTTTAAAAGGTGGTTACTATGTTGGGTGTATCTAGTTTTGTTTGTGTATCTAAGCACCGATCTAAAAAGATTTATTCCTCTTCATTATGTCAAGATTCCTAAGTGGCACCAGATGAAATGTCAGACTGGGACACGGTTACATTCCATGATGCGTTGCGAGATGTTAAAGAGAGAAGGATTTGTGTTTGTGTTCTATAAAAGTCAGAATTAAAATCTCCTTAAGGGCAGGGATTTTTGTCTGTCTTTTACTGGTGTATGTCAGCACCCAGAACACTGTGGGCTCTGAGTCAATAATTATTGACTGAAAAACAGCTTCGCCATATGTCTTGATCTTTGCAGTGGAATTGGGCGCTAGAAATATTGTGCCCTGTTTCTATACTTATCAAACTGAGTCTCCTCTCTCCAACCTCCAACTTCTTTTCTACCATAACATGATCAGAATGCACCAGGATATAATTGTCATTATTATTTCATTGATTATTTAGCAAAATCTACCTAACTATTTTTAATACCCAGTTAGTTCTGGGTGGAAAGCAAAATTAATGTTGGCACTGAATGCTTTAAATAATATTTGGACTTGAATGAAAGTGTATAATATACATTATCTCTGATCAACATATCAACAGGTGCTAATTTTGTCAATTTATTTGGCTGATAGGATATTATTTCCTAGAAAGTTCTGCTTCCGTTTTATAGTTTGTCTAATCAAAGAACAAAAAAGATTTTCTCTTGTTTTTGACTTCTTAAGCTTTAGAAAAGGGGATGGATGCAGAAAGTCAGACTCATCCTTGTCCCTCTATGAAGATAATTTAAAAAATCATCAATAAGCTGGGAGTTTAGGATCAGAAATTATGGGATATATTGCTGTTCTAAATAGTAGAAATTGATAAACTAATTGGATTTCTTTGGAGATGAAAGGGACCCTGCTTCCCACTGCTCTTTTTGAGATAAAATAGACTAATGATCCCATGATGCTAGATTTGACAAAATATTCACTAATATATGTTTTTTTAAAAAAATAATTTAAACTTCAAGTGAGCAAACTTCTTATTTTGGTCTGATTTTATTTTAAAGGTTGGAAATAGCCTGAAATTTTCTAACAGCTATCAATGTATACCTTATTATATTTTAGACATCTGACTATTAGATGAGATTTTTAGCCTATACTGAGTCTGAATATAACTTTTATAATTTTAATTTTTGTTCATAGGATTGTATACTTATTGTAGGAAAGACAAAAGAATTAAGAGCTCTGGAAGTGGTAAAATGTTGGTAAATACAAAAGATTTTTTCTTATTTAAAAAAATCTTTTAAAATAATTTATTGTTTAAAGTCAAAATAACAACAATTAACTGTGGGGTTTATGACACATGTAGAAGTAAAATGCATGACAATAACAACATAAAAGGTAAGAGGGAAAAATGCAAGTGTATGGCTGTAAGCTTTTTTACAGTATGTGTAATGATAAATGACATTAGGTTAGTGTGTGATAGGTTTCAGAGGCATGTTGTAACCCCTGATCAACCACTACAAAGGATAAAACAAAGAGGTATAGCTAATAAGCCAATAGAAAAGATAAAAGGGAATAAAAAATATTTAAGAGGAACAAGTACAAAGGACAGATGGGACATAGAATACTATTAGAAAGATGGGTGATTTTTTAACCAAATCATAGTGATATTTGTATGTTAATACATAAATTATATGTCATTTTATCACATATAAAAAGCAGATTGACTAAAAAGCAAGACCCAACTATATCCTGTTTATGAGTTCCACTTGAAATATAAAGTCACAGATGAATTAAAGGAAAAGGATAGGAAAAGATATATCATGAAAACACTCATCAAAAGAAACCAGAAGACTTTATTTTGATGTCATAGTAGACTTTAGAACAAGAAATATTACCAGGAATAAAGATAGAGATTACATATTGATAATGAGATTGATTTACCAAAAGAACAGAACAACCCTAAGTGTTTATGCAAGTGGCAACTCAGCTTCAAAACACAGCAAAAACAGAACTGAGCGCTTTTTTTGTTGTAAGCTTCTAAGTTCCTCAACAGGGATTCTCTTACTACTGGAATTTTCATGGATGAGAAGGATTTACTGTATAATATTTAAACCATTAACACACGTACTGTTTTTGTGAAAACTCTAATTTCCAACGTTAATACATTAAAGAGTGTTAATTAAAATATTTACTCAAGAAATACAACTACATACCAAGCACTTCATATATGTTATTTAATTAGCATAGTAATCCATGCTGCATGTAAGAAAACCTGGACTCAATAGGATTACATACTTGTCCAAGGTCACACAGTAAGGAGCATAGCCAAGATCTGAACTCAGATCTGTTTGCCACTAAGCCCGTGATGTTTCCACCACATGGGGGGCTTCAAATATATACATATTTTTCATAACTATTATTTTGGTCTCCATGTAAGTGATAGTCATCCTCTGAATCAGCAAGGAAGTTGTATAGGACAGGAATGCCATGTGTTGGTTAACTGCTCTTGCCTTAGAGAACTACTAAAAATGACTCCATTTATTTTTGGTGGGGACCCCATTCAATGGGAGGCACAAAGACTAGCAGAATCTAATGACCTACAAGAAACTGAAAAATTTTCAGTAAAGCATACTCTGTAATTTCAAAAAATCTGTATTCAATACTGCCAGATTAATAGTTGTTAAATGAATGGATAGATGATATTTCTTCAGCCAACAATAATATTATGAGGATTTAGTGTGATTAATTTATGTGTTTAAAAAGCTAAAGTGGTGAGATTTGTGGAAACTGTTGGTATCTGGAATTGATAAAATCTTCCTACTGTAATATTTCCGTGACCTTATTAACTAACCAAGTTTTAAAAACTTGTTCTAGTAAAGGAAGTAGAAAAGAATCAAAGAAACACAGGAATCACATTGGTTGAAAAAAGTGGAGTTGAAATAAAAGGTATATGTTCTGATCGCAACCATAATTTAAAAACTATTTTGAGGATCATCAAAACATCAAAACCTATGAAAGTCGTCTTCATATTCATATCTCAGACATGTTCACTCTTTAAATTTCATGGAACAGAGCTGGCAGAATTGAGGTGTTGCTAAGGAAACATATCAAGCACAAACATAAAAAGCATAACAGGTTCAAAGGTTTCTGAGGAGTTATTATAAAGACATAAAACCTGCCAAATAATTGGAACAATAAAAGTGGAAAATCAATTTCAAGCAAGACTAAACATTTCAACCAACTGCTGAAAGACTTTTGAAGAATATATACGTACTGGGAGAAAGAGGTGAGGACTTTTAAAGATCCAAGTGGTTAATTAATGAAGACTGAAGCCAAATGCAAGCGTTAGGAGTAAAGCAGAAAAATTTGGTTTCTGGTTTCACAAAGGGGAATTTGCTTTAATCAAATTTATTAGTAAGAAGGATGAGGGTGCAGAGAACAGGCTTCTTGAAGTGGTTGAAAAATGGACCAATATTCTAAGCTTTGAGATTTGATGGGTCTCTTGGTCCAAGTAAAATAAAACCAGGGTGTTAAAGGAAGTAGAGACAGAAATAAGAGACCCTTTTATGAACAGTTTTACAAGCACACTTAGTTCTGGAGAGACCCCCTAGGATTAGCCAATATGATGGAATTATTTTAAAGGGTCTGGGAATGTACCAAGTGGCTTGCATACCAGTTGACATCACTCACAAGTAAAGTGTTAAAAAGTGTTCTGAGGGTCAAATGAAGAAACACTTGGAAGCTTACTTGATGAAGGAATGCCAACTGACTTTTTCAGATGGGAAAGAGATGCTTCACTTACTTGTCAAAATAACAGAAAGGTATTATTTCTGAGGCAGGAAAGAGGTGTTATAACACATTCTTTGCATTTTGATAGTGAGCAATTTATTGAAATGCTTTACTGGGGTTAAAATGATCCTTTTTCTTAAAAGTGGCATAATGGGAAAATTGGTAGATTGAACTGAAACTTGCTAAATTGGAAGAAACAGAAGGCATTTGTCAGTTGAAGCATTGCTAGTTCAGAAAATCACTGTCTATCTCTAGAGGACTTTATTTTGGCAGCCGTGGGAACAGCCCCTCCTTTTTAGACATTTATGTAGAATTCCTCCATGAGCACTGTGGGTATAGGCTGACTCATATATACATGATATGTGACTAGAAGTTTCAAAAACTTATTTTTGAATACAATTTCAAAGCTAAGGGAAAATTAATCCCATCCAAGACATCACCTTGGCAGGCTCCATACTCATTTCAGGGATGCTGCCTTTGGACAAGTCATTCTTGGAATTTTTCTTGTGGAATCATCCCGCAAGACCGTGGCAAACTTTAAAAATTATGTTTAACAGTGAAAAATTTTCATACTTTGAGTGAAAATATTGTGTTTGGGAAAGATCCAAAGAAATCAGTCTCATCCAGTAAAGAAAGTGAGTGATTAAAATGTTACTAATTTAAAAAATAATTGAACTGTAACTATCAAGTAAAGAAAGTGATATTCTTTTGTGGCTTGTAACCTGGTTTACAAAGTAATTCCCAAAGCATTTTAAACATATTTTGATCAGTGAGGTATGTTTGTAACAGGACAAAAGATTCTCAAGATGACTGCCTTGAAAGCTAATTTTAGAATGAGTTCCAGTATGCTGGCTAGAAAGCCAGTATCATGGTGTTTATAGTTTTAACTTATAATGAGAGAGAAGTAGAGGGTAGTGATGTCTAGTGAAAATTTCTTGGTGATTTTAAGACATGGGAGCAATTCATAGTTAAATTTTTATAGAAAAATAAAGAGTCAGGTTTTTGCTGTGATATGCTGTATGGGAAAGAGTATGATACCTACCAGAAGGCCAGAGTTGAGGCGATGTGACCTTGGATCAGTCACTTTGACAAACGGGAAAGGTGGGGAGAGAGGAATAAATTAGGAGTTTGGGATTAATATGTACACACTACTACATATAAAACAGATAATCAGCGAGGACCTACTGTACAGCACAGGGAACTTTACTCAATATTCTGTAATAAACTATATGGGAAAAGGATCTGAGAAAAGAATGGATACATGTACATGTAGAACTGAATCACTTTGCTGTACACCTGAAACTAACACAGCATTGTAAATCAACTATACTCCATTATAAAATAAAAATTAAAGTCAAAGTAATTTAAAAAATTAACAACAAAAGAAAGAAGAATGGGAGAGGGAGGAAAATAAAGAGAGGGAAAAAGTAAGAAGAAAGAAAATGAAGAAAAGGAAGAAGAAAGGAAGGAAGGAAAGGTAGGTGGAAGAAAAGGCCAACTCCTTCTTCATCCAATAAAACATAAATTTGAAATTAGAGGACTCATAATTAATGATGTTATGTCATATCTAACAAAACCATCAAATATAAGAAAAACAGAGAAGGAAGCATCAATAAATAGCAGATTCTCAAGAGTGACAATTTTCAAGAACACCTGCTTATCTGCATATGTGCCTGTAAATCTGTTCATTTATCAAGACAAAGCTCATTTTCCCAGTCTGTGCTATTGTACTCTATGTGATGGACCATGGGAGTTCAGGATGCCCTTGAAATGTGTTTGTTCTAAGTAAGTATGAAAACTACAGCTTACCCAGGCCTTAGAAAGACTGTTTCACACAACTGGATTAAAAAGTTTAACACACACAAAAAATGGGGTTATGCTTACTTTTGGAATAAGGGCCAAAATATTACTGTCTAAAGTGGAAAACATGAAAGCACACGCATGAAAGTGCAATTGTGAGGTTCAAATGAGATATTGTATGAAAAAGCACTTGAGAAGTCTAATGCTTGGTAAATAAAATTTCATAGAAAATATTTCATGAGGAAAAATTAGAAGCATATAAAGACACTGGACTTCTTTCTGCCTCCTGACTTCCTTGAAACATTAAGCCGTTGCTTTAATTTTTGCATAACCAAAACATGAACGTTGTCACAATTTTTCTACATGTAAATGAAAGCAAAATAATATTTGCCTTCCAGTTATCACATGGAAATACAAATGAAGTGAATATTTGCGGCCACACCTGGAAATAAAGGCCCTGTGTAAAGTGTAAGTTTATTTCATGTGAAGTGGCCTGGCAAGTGCTTGGCACGTATCCAGGTTATAATGCGTACTATTTATGATTGGGGTGGTTAGTATTTGTGTACCACGGTTTGTCATTCAATCTAATACTTTCAAATATGCCTATTTAGAACTTGGATTCAAGCATATTTTCTAGTAAAAACCCTGATATTTTATTTCCTTAATACATTAACTGTAGACCAGAAGATCCTAGAAAAGGGAAAAATAACCTGCCTTTAGCAACAGAAACATCCACCAAGTAATGGCAAATAGGACTTCAGTAACATGAATTATTCTGAACACAAAAGAGTCAGAACAAAAGACCCTAGCCTGATTTTCATATTTCTATATTACATATTGAAATTGAGCACATAAAAAATAGAAACATCATGCAAAATGCCCTGAACTTAAGATATATTTTGCACTTGGCATGGAAAAATCCTCAGACGGCTGAAAGAATGAAATTTTATCTTTACTCTTTCTTCTCTATTACTGGACCAGGCTAGTATGTCTTATAAATTAGCCCATTATGCCCAGGGTAGGATATTGAATAGTCTCTATTCAAGAGTTAGAAAAATGTCAGTAATACATTTTAGAAGTCAGACCCTTTCTTGGTCTCTCTAATATTCTCCAATGTGCAGCCAATGATTCCATGGACTGGACTTTGCCATGTGAAAATTCAAGCTCTGAGATGCAGTGGGAAGGAAAGAGGACCCTGCGGACACCGGCACAGAAGGCTGATGCCACAGAAAAGCCAGCTCGTTTCATCTGACAGAGTCCAGAATCTATTTTTATTTACTTATTTATTTTTTTAATCTTTATTAAGGCTTCAGTGTACCAAGGAGGTAGACACACTGCAGGCTAGACCATCACATGTGTGCAGTTCTCTCTTTCTATCACATGGAATGTTTCCAAAATGTCTTGTCCATTTTTTTTCTGAAGCCAGTGGTAAAGGGCTAGAACTACAGTTTGATGGCATGAGAGCAGGAACTCACACTTCACTTCATAGACATTTCATGAAGTGTCCAACTAATTATTGTGAGAAGTATTTGCTTCTTGGTCCTGGTACAAGTATTCTCAGTGGATATATGTAAGAGAAATAGCCTTATTTATATATTTTAAATCTATTTACAATATAGATATGTATTTAATATTTATGCATTAATTTGGGTAGAGGGAGGGTATTTGCTACATTTGGCAAAATTTGGGCAATCTCTGTTGGGTGGAATCCAATCCATGCCAAGAATGACTGGCTAGAAGCGTTGGAAGAAGTTCAGATGAGATGTTAGCCTGATTGAAGCCCAAAGTCTTCTATAGATAAGGGGGTAATAAAACATGTTCATGGGGCTGTGTGTTTATAGATATTTACTTGCCTAGCTCACAGGGTTAGGAGTTTATATAAGATAAAGAAGAGCTTAATGATTTTAAAGACAAAGCTCCACGCTACTATTCTGTTTAAAATTTAAGGAATGTAGGGGAATTTGTGAGGGTAAGTATACGTAATCCAGGAAATTGTTTTTGAATTAACGAATGGAGTATGCTTCGTGCAATGTATGGAGAAAAAGCATCAAGGATAAATTTGTGATTTATAAGGCATCAATACTATATTAATGTTGTAGGTTTGAATTTTAAAGGCTTTAAATTTCATTTTGACACTTTAAAACATTTTTAGAAAAAAGGCAACATAAAAATAATAATGGTGACTTAAAAAACGGCATCGAGTGTATACTTTTGTCCCTGGGAGACTAATGAGAGGAGGTGAAAAGAAGATACTTATCGTCATACTGTTTATTCAAATATTTATGAATTCCCACTATGGGTCAGGAACTATTCAAGGAGATGAAGACATAGGAACGAACAAAACAGACAAGGCCTCCATACATGTTATATTTTTGTAGGGGAAACAGACAGTTAACAAATGGTAAGTCAATATGTAGTATGTCAGAGGGTGTTAGAAAATACTTGTGGAGAAAAATAGCAGACATTGCAGTTTTAGGTTGGTGGGTGAGTAGGGATTGTTACATTTTATATAAGGTGATCAGGGAAAACCTCAGCTCAGAGGTCTGAACACCTGTTTGGTGCCTCACAGATAAGGGCTCTGAAGGAGCTGAGGGCACAAGCCATATGCACATGTGGGAGAAGCCATTCCACACAAAGGGAAGTGAGTATGAAGACTTTTAAAAAAAGTTGATACATTTATAAGTTGTAAGATGATTGTCATTTTAGTGTACAATGAGGACCTCTATCACATTACATAAGTTCTTTTCAGTGGTTGTAATAATTAAGTTCTAGTCTCTTAGCAACTTGGTGATTATAATACAATATTGTTGTCCATATTCACTATATTGTGGACAAGATATCTAGGACTTATTTACTACTTGTTGCAAGTTTGTGCCCTTAAACAACATCTGTCCCATATCCCACCTTCCCTCTCCTGCTGACCACCATTTTACTCTCTGTTTCTAAGAGCTGGGTTTTTTTAGAATCCATATCTAAGTGATATCACATAGTATTTGTCTTTCTCTGTCTGACTTTTCTTACTTAGCATAATGTTCTCAAGGTCCATCCACGGTGTCACTGGAGTATGAAGACTTTAAGTCAAGAAAAAACTTGGCCTGTTTTAGGAACAC
Source organism: Hyperoodon ampullatus (assembly GCF_949752795.1). NCBI lineage: Eukaryota > Metazoa > Chordata > Mammalia > Artiodactyla > Ziphiidae > Hyperoodon > Hyperoodon ampullatus. Next base: position 3,343,356 of record NC_136925.1, on the reverse strand, counting down.
ATAGTTGTTTAAAAAAATTTGCTGGAGTGTTACATAAATTAGTGCACATGTATAAATAGAACCTAGGCATGCCTGCCTCTAGGTCTGTTGTTGAATGTGCATTCTTCTTTATTAAGGCACCTGAGAAATAGGCTTTCATAGAGAAATTCTGTCCTAGTTCTATTTAGGGCTTTTTCTTTATTCATGGACCTAGTTCTTTGCTACACACTGATTTTCTTACCATAATACAAACTGTTTTTGAGTACTTAGTATGTGCTGAATATAGTGCTAAATTGTGTACACACATATCTTAATGATTTTCTCCGTCTTTTTTTGCCAAGAAATCAAGATTTCTGTTTAATTTTTAAAAAAATTTTAATTTGTATTTTATATTGGAGTATAGTTGATTTACAGTGCTGTGTTAGTTTCAGGTGCATATCAAAGTGATTCATTTATACATATACATATATCCACTTTTTTCCGGATTCTCCTCCCATATAGGTTATTACAGAATATTGAGTAGAGTTCCCTGTGCAATACAGTAGGTCCTTGTTGACTATTTTATATATAGTAGTGTGTATATGTTAATCCCCAGCTCCCAATCTATTCCTCCCCCCACCTTTCCCCTTTGGTAACCATAAGTTTATTCCTGAAGTCTGTGAATCTGTTTCTGTTTTGTAAATAAGTTCATTTGTATCATTTTTTAGATTACACATATAAGTGATATCATATGATATTTGTCTTTCTCTGTCTGACTTACTCCACTTAGTATGAGAGTCTCTAGGTCCATCCGTGTTGCTGCAAATGGCATTATTTCATTCTTTTTTATGGCTGAGGAATAGTCCATTGTATATATGTACCACATCTTCTTTATCCATTCCTCTGTTGATGGACATTTAGGTTGCTTCCATGTGTTGGCTATTGTAAACAGTGCTGTAATGAACACTGGGGTGCATGCATCTTTTTGAATTATGGTTTGCTATGGATATAGGCCCAGGAGTGGGATTGCTGGGTCATATGGTAGTTCTATTTTTAGTTTTTTAAGGAACCTCATACTGTTCTCCATAGTGGTTGTACCAATTTACATTCCCACCAACAGTGATGGAGGGTCCCCTTTTCTCCACACTGTCTCCAGGATTTACTGTTTGTAGACTTTTTGATGATGGTCATTCTGACAGGTGTGAGGTGATACCTCATTGTAGTTTTGATTTGCATTTCTCTAGTAATTAGCAACATTGAGCGTCTGATTTTCTCAGTCTTGAAGGCTGAAAGTCATCGAGGTTAAGTTGTCCAATATCAAAGCCAGCGAGTGGCTGAAATAGAATTAGAACTTTGTTTCTCACCTGATGCCACATCGCAAACAAATTCACTGAAGCTCAGATTGAACTTGTAATTTTCTTGTATTTAGTATCATGTACAACTGAAAAAAGAGATCTCTTTGTCTACAGTTGTTAAAAATTTAGCTTTTGCATAAACTTCATTAATTTCTGTAGGTATATCTTTTCTAACTTATATTCTTTGGAAAACTATTCAAGAAGACTTTAAAATAATTTTTATATGGAAAATGGTCCCATGGCCAAATAATTTTTAGAAACACTAGTTTATGTGAAGATAAATAAGCTATTTGAATGCAGAGCTTCTTAGTCTTTAAAACGCTAACGTGCATTGAACATCTGCAGGAAGTGAATGTTTTCAAATTATTTTATCGTGGGGGGGCTGTTGTGAAACACCTAGTAATATCTCAATGAACTAATTTATATAGAGCACAATTTTGGAAATGATGCTTAACTATTTCAGTTCCTATGAGCTACTACCCACGTGCATTCAATGCAACGGGTTTACGATGCTTCCGTGAGAATGCGCTCTGGTTATTGCTTACAGCAAAATATTTTCTTTCCTGTGCTGCCCCAATTTGAAGGAACTCCTATAACTTGAACTTAGGTGGTCAAATATAATATACAGGGTGAGTGACATTTAGCTTTACCTCCAATACTTAGAAATCCCTTAGTTTTGATGTGTAGGTTATACTTACAAATATATCTATCTCTTTTATTCCTTCTTACTCATTTTCAGTAGCTGGGAATAAAGAAGAGACAAAGATATGTCCATTTTCTTCTTCTTTGTTTTTGTCTGTTTAACTGTTTCTTGTCTCTCTTTGTGCAGCTAGGTCTTTGCTACCTGATTCGAGAGTCATTCAAGTAGGACTATCCTGGTCTCATAGGTAACATCACAGTTTACTTCAAGAACAAACACTTATATCTTTGGCTCGTAAATGAGCCTTCTGTTCATCGGTGGTACCTAGCTTGGGCTTTGGTGTAATTTAACAACAGAAGAGAGGAATGTACAGGAGACATTTCCAAAATGTACTACATCCTTTTCTTCAGTTCCTACTCTCTGGGGATCCCAGTTAGTTTGGAAAGCCTTAGTTTCAAAAAATATTTTTTCACTCTGCAGAGTTTCTCCAACCATGAGGTCAGCAGAACCTAAGATGGTGTCCTGAATTACCGTTCATTTATTTCCATTCTGTTACACATTTTCTACAAGTTAAGAGTTCCTTGGGGCTAATGCTATTTGTTAGAGAAGGTTGCTTCATTGTTTCTGGGCAGACTTCATTTTCCATTTCTCCAGGCTCTTCTTTAGGAAGTGTGACAGCTTCTGCCACCCCTGGTTTTTCTTCTTGTGCTTCTGTGGCATGGTGTCCTGTGGTTGTGCATTGTGTGCCACCTGAGAAGCGACACCTGGGCACAGCATACTGGGACCCTAGGGCCTGGGAAGATTTCCACAGGTCCATGTGCTTTCCCTTGCACACATCTTCCGGGAGTCAAACCCACAATGTATTACTGGTAGGAGACTTCTGTTCATTCTCCTCAAGAAATATATGCAAAAGCTGGCAGTCTCTTCTCTCCCTCACATTTTAAGAGTAATTCACACTAAGGTGGTGAGGGCTGGATATGGTCACCATGGGCTGACACCTTTCTAGAAATGATAACTGTTGGCAAGACCCCAGCAAGGTTTCAATGAAGCAGCCCCTTATTGGCAGGAACTTCAGGCAGCCTGGATGTGGCCTCGGACTCTGTCAGCTGGTCCTGTTGGCAAAGCTCCCATTGGCAGCAGCTTTCAGCCGACTAGCTCACAGCCAAGTCCTCTCGGTGGTAGAGGGCGACAATGCTGAGAGTCACCACAATTCCCTCAGAAAAGTTCCTCCAAGTCCTCTAAAGTCATATTGGCAAAGAAAGCCTATGCTAGCCTACTCTCCTGTCCTCCTGCTCAGTTCCCTTTCATTCGTAAAACTGTCCAGTTTTTGAGCTGGAAAAAAGAGAAGTCTCTAAGCTCAACTCCTTATTTAGTAGCTGTGAGACATGGGCCTCAGAGAAGTGTCCTGATTGCTCAGTGTTATGTAAGGAATCAGGGCTCAACCAAGACTGGGAGCCTTTTACCTGCCCCTCCCTTCGCAACTCCAACCAAGTCCAAGGCCATTTCTACCAGCTGCACTGCCTCAAAACGCTCTGAATGTGAGCCCTGCCACATCAGTTAGGGTTCTTTGCAGTAAGCAAAGGAAAATGACTTTGACTAAGTCAAACAAGGGAGAAGACATATCTTGGAGATATAATGGATTGCTAGAGAATTAAACGAAGATTTGAAAAATCAGGCCTTAGGAAAGACAAAACTTGAGAAGCTACAGGGACTTCAGCCTCAGAAATGTGAGGCCCAAACCTCTGGGTGCTGCCTTTGGACCCCGTGGGCGCCCTCTTGAGAGTGGAAGTGTCCAGAGAGCATCTGATTAGCTGATCTCAGCTCCTGTACCCACCTCTACATGTGTGTTTGTATCTGAGAGAAAGAGAATTTGTATTTTTATTTTGTGAGGGTGAGGAGGGTGATTTACTGTGGTTGACAACCCCAGCAGAACCACATGACGTGAGGGAGGATCAGTTTGCCCAGAAGAGGGATGGAGGGAGGTAGTGTCTGCTGGTACCCGAAGATGAGGAAGGAACTCTGGAGGGAACCAAACCATGAGCCGTGTCCTACTGATACTTATGCAGATGCGGTTAGAGGGGATGCTGGCCCAGATGCTTCCTAGCTGCAGTGGCCCTCTCTTCTGTTTCTTCCTTTGCCTTTCTTCCACTTCCTTCTCCCCTCTGCTCCACCTTACGCCTCCTCTCAGGCTCTGTCAACAAGAGCAAGGTGCCCCCTCACCTTCCTGCATTACCAGTTTACTGCATCTGGTAGAAGGTGGGTGAAAATGAGAGTCGGGAGTGTGTGCTGGGCAAGTATAGATTATACTTTTAAAAGTCGAAAGCACAGTGATGGGATGACCTCAGTAGATTCCTGCGTTGTCAAGTGCTTGCATGACCTCCCTCTTCCCCTGCTTCTCTCTCCAGGCTCTGCAGAATAGCAGATGGAGAGTCAGACCCAAGTACTGTCTTGTCACTCTGTTGCCACTCGAGTTGAGAAGCAATTTTGATTTGAAAACATATGGCAAACAGGGACATTACTTAGGTAATGAGAGAACAGTGTGTCCCCAGTTTACCAGTGGGTCAGGTTATTCTCTGATGATTGGGATGGGTTCCTTGGTGACTGAGCTTAGTGACCCTGAAGAAGCTGAAAACACAAGTGTATCTTCAGCTTGGTGTGCAATACAACTGTAAACCTGGATTTCTATTCACTTGATGACATGAGTAACTCTATTCATCTATGGCTTTCAAAAGCACAAACTAGGGTAATGTTTTGGCCTTTGTTAATGAATTGTTAAATAATCACTATTATTGTTTAACTAAAATTTAAACTCTTAGCAAAATAGTGTATTCATGCACTATTTACAATAGCCAGGTCATGGAAGCAACCTAGATGCCCATTGACAGACACATGAATAAAGAAGATGTGTTACATATATACAATGGAATATTAGCCATAAAAAGGAATGAAATGGGGTCATTTGTAGAGATGTGGATGGACCTAGAGACTGTCATACAGAGTGAAGTAAGTCAGAAAGAGAAAAATGAATATCGTATATTAACGCATATATGTGGAATCTAGAAAAATGGTACAGATGAACCAGTTTGCAAGGCAGAAATAGAGACACAGATGTAGAGAACAAATGTATGGACACCAAAGGGGGAAAGCGGTAGGGGGTTGGTGGTGGGATGAACTGGGAGATTGAGATTGACAGATATACACTCATATGTATAAAATAGATAACTAGTAAGAACGTGAAATAAAATTCAAAAAATAGTATATTCAGTAACTCTAAGATAATGTTTTAACGCTTAATTCTTTGTCTTAACAAGATTTAGAAAATCTAATAATAAAATTCTTTAACAATGTTTTTTGGGAATTTCCGCCGCGTTTATGGTTGCATGGTACGTGGGTGCTGCTGTTCACAGACTGGAATGTAACAGGCACCAGAGGATTCCTGCTCTGTCCCCTGGTCCTGGAACTTGTGACCAAGGTTGGATGTCCCCATATCCTTGTTTAATGGAGAGAACTGAACCAAGCTTCGTTGCTGCTAACCCCAAAAGCATTTGATTTGTCTGTGAGAAGCTGAAAATCATCTTTTAGAAAGTTGCGTTTCGATTCTCTGCCCCCTACCCACAAATCCCTTAATTATGCTGTAGAAGTTGGGACTTTTTGAACATCTCTCTCACAATCTGGTGCTGACTTAACTGCATAATGACTTTCTATTTCACTGGTATTCAAAGCTTTCCTAAACTTTGGAAGAGCAACCCATAACTTGGGCTCGGCCCAGGTCACTCTTCTCTCTCTCTCTTTCTCAAAGACTGTTATGGCATCAGGAACCAAGAGAAGTGGTTTTCTCTTAAAACAGTGTCTCCACAAAATACCAAAGCAATGAATCTGCTGACTGCCAAAGCCAGATATGTCAGGAAAAAAGATGAGGGCAGTAATAAGCAAGTCTCTGCTGATTCTGCTCACATGTTTGCAGCTGGAGCAGCTAAGAAGAGATAACAGATGAATCCTCTGAGTAAAGAGCACATCTTGCCACCTGTGAAGAACATTATTCAACTCCCAACAAAACCTTTGAATTCAGAAGAGTGGGATAAACTTGAAGATTTCAAAGAAAAGGCTAACTTTGAAAATTGGATCATTTCACAGATGGTTAAATGCCATATTTCTGTAGATGTGGCCAAATCTGTGCTGGCCTAGGTAGCTGCAAAAAACAACGGCATTGTAGGCTATGATTTGCTGGTCAAGTATTTGTATCTCTGTGTTTTTCATAAGCAGACATCAGAAATTATTGATGTCCATGAAATCATGAAAGCCAGATACAAGCATTTAGAATCTGGAGCGCACACTCTTCTCATCAGGGATTAATCCATACAGACAGATGGAGAGAGGCCTTGCTGCTGTTAGAGGACATCAAACAAGTCATGATTCCTTAAAAAAAGAACTATAGTGACTGTATCCAGGGAGCCTTCTTTCGTCAAGATGTAAATATAGCTTGGAATTTGTATCAAGAGTTGTTAGGTCATGATATTTTTCCTATGTTGGAAACATTAAAAGCCTTCTTTGATTTTGGAAAAGACATGAAAGATGATCGCATTCAAACAAACGACATGACGTTCTTTTGTATCTAAGAAATAATCAGCTATATCCTGGGGAGTCATTTGCACACAGTATAAAAGCATGGTTTGAAAGTGTTCCTGGAGTACAATGGAAAGGACAGTTCACCTCAGTCCAGCAAAGTCGTCAGTGTTTGGGCTGTGGAAAAACTGTAGAGCCTATTCACCTGAGCTCAGAAGAGTATGAATTTCTCAAGGAAAAAATCATGAGGGATGTGATAGATGGAGGTGACCAATACCAAAAGGCAGCACCTCAGGAACTTGAGATTTCAGAACTGTGTAAAATACTGTCCTCCTTTTGATATTGTCATTGATGAGCTCAGTGTTGCCAAAATGTTTCCTAAAGCTTGTGAATCTCAAGTTCTCTTGGATGTGGTCTCTCAACTAGCCAAGCAGAATCTTCAAGTGCTGGTCCTGGGCTGGAAGCATATGTTAATGCAGAATTCCTGGTGGAGGAAGGATGATATGGAAAATGTGAAAAAGCAAGCCAGCTTTTTTTTTTTGCGCTGACAACATCTCAGAGGATGCCGTTCCTTCTGTATGCCACACTGCACTCAGGGAACCACTACAAGTTTATCACAAAAGATCTGATGCGGGACCACAAGGCCTATGTTCCTGATGCTAAGACCAAACACCCGCTCTTTAAGTGGCAGCAAGGACATCAGCTGACAATTGTTTGTAGGCATCTGGGATCAAAAATAACTTTTCAACGTATTCTCATCTTTGACACAATCGTGCAAACAACTGGAGACTTGTGGTACATACCTTACGATGACGACCTGGTGGAAACATATTCCTATGAAGTTCCACCCAAATGGCTTTGCCTTCACCAGAAGACATAGACTCTTACCCCCATGCTAAACTTGTGTTTGGGTGTCCTCCTGGTTGGCATCAGAGCTCTTAAGTTGATGCTTGTTTAGAGTATTGCTTCTATCCTGTTTGTCCTGTTTGGTCCAGTTGGTTTGTATATCAATAAATTGATTTTTAATAAAAAAATTTTTGTGGAGAGGACTTCCCTGGTGGCACAGTGGCTAAGAATCTGCCTGCCAATGCAGGGGACACAGATTCAAGCCCTGGTCTGGGAAGGTCCCACATGCCGCGGAGCAACTAAGCCCATGCACCACAACTACTGAGCCTGCGCTCTAGAGCCTGTGTGCCACAACTACTGAAGCCCACATGCCTAGAGCCCGTGCTCCACAACAAGAGAAGCCACTGCAAAGAGAAGACTGCGCACCGAAATGAAGAGTAGCCCCCGCTCGCTGCAACTAGAGAAAGCCCGCGCACAGCAACGAAGACACAACGCAACAAAAAATAAATAAATAAAATTAAGAAAATATATATCTAAAAAAAAATTTTTTTTTGAAGACAATTTAAAGGAAGCAAAGTGCCTGTCTAAAGAAGAACTGGAGTGGGCTGCTTAGAAAATTCTCAGCTATTCTGAATTGTTCTCCTTTAAAGTATATCCCATAGAAGAGGTAATACTGACCAACTCTATTAGACCTATATGAAAATAGGCCATAATTTTAACCTTTTTTTCCTCTGTTTCTAAGACTATATGGAATATTTGAGGAGAAGATTGCCCCCTGCCAAGAGGAATATGAATGGCATGGTAGAGTATTATGTAGGTAACACATTCTATATTAAAGTCTTATATCCCTTTAAATATTTTATAAGGTTCAGTAAAGTGTATTCTTTTGGAAATTGAAACATTATGAAGTACCTAGAAGCAATCCTGCTTGTCAGATCAGAGAGTTGAACATTAAATTTTTGAATGCATTTAATTATCTGTGGAAACATTTAAACACAGTGGACTTAGAAAATGATAACATGGAAACAAAATGTACATATTTTGATTTCTTCTTTTTTTATTGAGATAAAATTCACATAACATAAAATTCATCATTTTATCCATTTTAAAGTACACACTTCTGTGGTTTTTAATATATTCACATTATTGTGTGACTATTGCCACTAATTCTCAAACAGTTCTATCACCCCCCAAAATAAACTCTATTCCCAATGCTTCCCACCACCATCCCCTGGCAACCACAAATTTACTTTCTGTCTCTGTGGATTTGCCTAATCTGGACAGTTCATATAAACTGAATCATACAATATGTACCCTTTTGTGTCTGGCATCTTTAACTTAATATAATATTTTCAAGATTTATCCAAGTTGTAGCATGTATCACTACTTCATTACTTTTAATGACTGAACAATATTCTGTTGTATGTACATTTCATTTATTCATTCATCAATTGATGAACATTTGAGTCGTTTCCACTTTCTGCTATTATGGTTAATATTGCTGTGAACATTCATGTACAAGTTTTTGTGTGAACATATGTTTTCAGTTCTCTTGGGTATAAACCTAGGAGTAGAATTGCTGGGTCATATGGTAAACTCTATCTTTAACTTTTGGAGGAAACGTCCAATTCCACAGTGGCCAAACCATTTTACATCCTCACCAGCAATGTATGAGGATGAGGTTCCAATTTTTCCATAATCTCCCCAACATTTATTTCTGTTTTATTTTATTTCAGTTAAATTATAGCCATCCTGGAGAATATCTCATTGTAGTTTTGATTTGCACTTCCCTAATAACTAATGATGTTGAGTATATATTAATTTTTCATCTACACCTTTATGTAAATGAAGGAACAAATGTAATTGAACAGAAAACTCAAGCAGTGTATATAAATTAACATTATGATGCAAACATCATGTCAGCATGCTGCAATTTCTAGTCTGTAACATTTATGTGTATATCCCCTGTAGACCTCCAATTACATATATGTACAGACACATATGAAAATAGTCTCATTAAAGCGGGCCTTAGTGTCTGGGAGTCTCAGCTGACTGTGACACAGACCTGAGTGACTTTCTGAAAAGAGATGGATCTTTCAGGAATTGTTAGAAGACATCTCAATACTGAACACAGGAAATGTCCTAGACATAAAAAGTGGACTGGATGACTGCATTCAATAACTCTTTATGCTCTCTTTATAGTTTTTCCCCTTCTTCTCTTCCTGACTGGGTGTTGACTGTCATCTGACTTTTCTTTCTGTTCTGAGTGTAGCTGTCCACTTCCAAATATGGGCCCTGAAGCTCTATTCTAACAATCGGTTGAAAAGTTGTTTAAAATAATAGCAAATAGAGGCTGAGTGGTTTCCTTGATAAGATTACATTAGGATTTTAGAAGATGGATTATGCAATGACTGTTCTGACTGTTCAGTTATTTCTCCCTTTCTCTTACTAGTTTATTTGGGGAGACCTGACACCTGGTATTTCATTGCAAATATTCCAATGAACTTAGTGTTTAAAAACACCTACTAGTGTGGACTTTTGACACCTCACGCTTTTATGAAGCAGACTTTTTAGACTATAAACCAGGAGTATTTAACTAGGGAAAATTTCAGACAAGGCTAAGATGGTCTGATGTCCCAGCAAACATTTACTGTGGTGCTACATAGCTGATCTGATGTCTGTCTTGAGTTCCATGAGCCTTATGGTGTTAATTACCACTTTTAGCAGATGTTTGTTGACAGTTAGTATGCTCAGTTGTTACTTGTTCTTTTCAGAAGTAATTATAGATCCTGGTTGCACTCTTAAATTAACAGCACATACAAGAACTGTTCTCACCTTTTAACCACCTGCACCTCCCAGGCCTCCCTAAGGTGGATCTGAGTTGTGATAAATGTTACTTTGGGGTTTAGGGTAATACATTTTCCTATCCATGCATACTTGTAACTACCACATTAAAATACAAATACTTGTATTTTTCCTTATTCAGGTGTAAACAAGTCACTTATGTAAGTACTACTGTTTATCTTGGTTGTTTTGTTCTACTGCCTCTTTGCTATGGGTAGTCTGTGATGTCTATATAGTCAGTTTTGGGAAGGTTCATTTTTTCTCTGAAGAAAAATGATGCTAATGAATGATTTAAGAAAACTGTATTTAAGTAACACTATTTATAGTAAAGCTACTTTGTTTTATCCTACACCATGGTCAGGCTAATACTATCTGATATTTTGTTCCTACCCTCCACCCCCTTATCCAGAAAACTACCAGCTCTTACTGTGATGATGGTGGAAAGAAATGATAATGATGCTTTGACTCATTAGTTCTTCAGTTAATGAAGTCAGATAAAAATGGTAAGTAGCCTAAATCATGTCTAAACACTTTAGAAAGTGTTATCTCCAAGGGAAATAAAGTCCTTCGGCAATAATTTACAAGTTGTGTGGAGAAGATGCTATGAATAACAGATTGGCACATGAAAATTTTATTTTCCAAAGGGTTACACCTCCTCCCAGATTTCTACATATCTGTTTCTTTCTAAAGTTCACCTGATCACATGCACAGGTTTCAAAGTATGTATGATTACTAACCTCATTTGATCTAGAAGCTGCCTATTGCCAAACACAAGGATTGACGGACATCTCAAAGATCGAAGGTCTGAACAAGGAGTGAGTATGACTTGGAGGAGACTTAGGAAATTATAAAGTCATGCAAAAATAATGAACTTGAAGAATGGGTAGAGGGAAAGGCATCGGATTGAAGAAATATTGTTACCATGCACAGAGAGAAAGAGAGAGAGAATTGCAAGAAGGGTGAGATGCAAAAGCATTATTGTGTGTGAGTAGACGTAGGTGAAAGATAAGGAGAGAAAACAAGTTTCTCTTACCTGAGTTGTCCGTCATTGGCCTAAATTGGTTCTTGGTGTTATTAATAGTGAAGGCTGACCTCTTAAGGAATTTTTCCCCCTGATATTTAGACCGAAGTGTGTTTTTTTTTTAATTTATCTTCCATTTGCATGGAAAATTCATATCATCTAGTTATGTTTTCTTTATAAAAGCTTGAAATCTTTGGGAGCACCATTTCCTTTAAAGAGTTTAGTTATTAATAAAAAGTAAATAATGAAACAAACTGTTACTGTTTCTTAGACAGTTCGATAACTTTTTCCAAGTATAAAAATGTAATCTAATATTGTAAAGCCAGTGTAAATACATGTACCAGACATCGGCAGGATCTTTGCTTTTACTGAAATTATATTGTGTGTAACATTGCCCTCTAAATCTACACCACTGATTGTAACTGCTAGAGCTAAGGATATCTATAAGGATTCATTAGAGTTTTAGGAAGGCAGTATATTACACTGGTAAAAGTATATACTTTGGCATCAGACAGCCTTCAGTTCAAATTCTGATTCAGTCACTCTCTATCTGTAACTTTGGGCACATTACTTAGTTTCCTTAAACCTTCATTGCCTACTTTGTAAAAAGAAAAAAAAAATATATATATATATATGATGTTTGTAAAGCATACACAGTTCCCTCTGTATGGTGACTGTTCATAAGTGTTTGTATTATGATGATTATTATCATCCTTTGTCTTTCCTCTTCTGTTATTTAAAAATAATTAGTAATTCTCATCTTTCACTTTTCTCATCTGCTTCTCTTGACACCTCTTTCTTCCCATTCATATATCATTTTTAAACATTTTTATTGGAGTTATAAAACCTTTTTATTGGAATTATACAACATTTTTATAATTGCTTTACAATGGTTTGTTAGTTTCTGCTTTATAACAAAGTGAATCAGCTATACATATACATATATCCCCGTATCTCTTTCCTCTTGCGTCTCCCTCCCTCCCACCTTCCCTATCCCAACCCTCTAGGTGGTCACAAAGCACCGAGCTGATCTCCCTGTGCTATGCAGCTGCTTCCCACTAGCTATCTATTTTACATTTGGTAGTATATATGTCCATGTCACTCTCTCACTTTGTCACAGCTTACCCTTCCCCTTCCCCGTGTTCTCAAGTCCATTCTCTAATAGGTCTGCATCTTTATTCCTGTATATCATTTAGCAGGACTTTAGATGAAATATATTTATCAATTTTAGAACCACAGGACTTTACTCTAGATGTCTGGCAGAGGAAGGGGAGCTGTTTCTATGGAAAATATCACCAAATTTCTGTCTCAACTATTGTTTCATTCACAGTGGCTGATATAAAATCAAAACTGAGACATGAAAAGAAGTAGAAAAATATGATTCATAATAAAAATCAAAAATATGAGCACACTCACAGAGTTGTTGGAGTTAGTAGTTTTTATACTGCACATATATTATGAATTAAGAATTTGCTAATTAAAGTGGACCTTTTAAAAATAATTAACCATATAAATATTATTTGGAAGCTGTTTACTTAAAAATTACACAAACAAAATATCTAAATGACAGGTCTAACTTTTAATAATAATATTGATAGTAATAATAATAATACTCAAAGATTAAGAAACAATAGTCTTTTTAGGAATAGCATTAGTTGTAATATAATTAACAATACAGTGATATATAAGAACAAGAAAATTGTATAGAATCTTATAGGTATTTGTTGTAGCCAAAACATTAATTTAATATTTCATGATAGTTTGTATATGAACATATATACATGAGTATTTTCTTCAGTATTTAAAGGAAAAGGTTGCTTTCCACAGACCTGTATGAATCTGTGTATGCTTCATGTTCTGTTAAAAGCAAACACAACCATGAAGAAAATTTCACTGTTTAAATCTCAAGACTGTTTGCTTGTTTGGTTCCTAAATTCCTTACTATAATATAGACCAATTTAGTGTTTGCAACATTCCAGGATAGTTTTCTGCAATGACTAGGATTTCTTAATAGATAGTAACATGGAAAAAAATGTAGGAAATGTTATAGGAAGATGATAAGTGATAGTTTGATAAAGGCATTACAGGAAATGCTCCTGATTCCAGGAGGCAAGAGAGAATGACAGGGCCAGCTTAGGGTGTGGTAAAGTAGCATCAGAGGTTCTGCCACTTTCTATATGTATGATCTTGGGAAGGTCCAGCTAGCCTGGAGCCTCAATTTCCTTATGTGTAAAATGGGGATAATAATACTTGCCCCCCAAAACTGTTATGATGATGGCATCAGATTGCATTTGTAAGTAATTTAATAACAGGGACAGGTACACACACTAGATTCAACCAATAAAGTGAAAACTAACCTTTCCACTGAAATGGGGTTATAAGAAGTTCTATTGTTTCCATCTTGATTTACTTAATCTCTCTATACAGATGAGCAGTCCTAAGTCAGCAGTTTACTTGAGGAAAACTTCAATGGAAACGTCATGTCTCTGTAACATCATCCATTAACTTGAGGTTGCAGCTCTGGCTTTTCAATGAGGCTTTGCTATTGGTTTATTGCTTATTAGTACACACTTTTTCCATATTAAAACCTATTTATTATTTTTCCAACATGTAATCTGTTTTGATAACTGAGGTGAATCACAAAATTTTTGAATAAGAAATAAGTTTCTACATTCAAGTTCTTAAACTAACCAGGCATTTAGCACACAACGTTAATGAAGTTATTTGCCTAGAGGCAAATCAATAATTAATTTCCCCACTCAAAAGATATGACTTGGGTGTTTCCCTTAAAGCATGCCAATTAAAAATAGAAAAGCCAGACTATAAAAAGTATATATCTATTGACAAGTTGGAAGATGTTGCCAGGCTTTTTTATAAGCTCTCTGAAGATTATTGCTTTATTTGAAAAGAAATTTCAATTACCCTTGATCAGCATGCTGAAGTATTAGCATTATATTCCTACTTTGTAATACACACCCAGCTCACACTGATGATTCCCCCGTAGTTGTGGTGATTAGGGAGAATCACAACAGACAATTGATAAACTTGCTATGAGATGACTATGATGGAAAGAATGGCTTTGAATTATTCTAGTTAACTTAACCCGTATACTTGAGAGAACCAGTGACACTGGTTGCTATGAAGTATTTGCTAATATAAAATGATAAGTTTTAGCACATGTTCTTAACAAACCTGAAACTGAGTTGGGAGAGTGAGGAAACTTCGACTCGTATTCAATTTAATTTCCAAAACTATGAGTTTATCTGAAGTATCATTCTAACAATTATTTTCCATCTGCTCACTCTGTTCTGGCACCACTGGCCTCCTCTCTGTTCTTAAATAAGCCTCGGAGCCTTTGCACTTGCTATGGCCTCTGCCTGGCCTGCTCTCCTCCCGTATATTTGCATTGGCCCATTTCTTTACATCCTTCAAGACTTTGTTCAAGGTCATTTTCTCAGAGTTGCCTCCTCTGATCCTTATACTTAAAATTATACACCCCAGTGCTCCCAATCTCCTTTAGTCTGCTCTGTTTCTTTCTAGAGCACCAATCTAATTATCTTCTGAAGCACTATTGTATTTAGAAATACTTATTTGTTTATTGTTTTCTCCTCTCTCCCATCAAATGTAGACTCTAGGAAGCCAGGAAATTTTATTTGTTTTATCCAATGCTGTCTTTCCAGCACATGGAATATTGTCAGATACCTAATGAAAACTGAAAAAACGTTTGTTGAATAAATGGATAAATGCTTTAATAAATAAAGAGATAGATTCAATGTACTAGCTTGAACACCTGGAAATGGCTCTAATTGATTATTTGGCTACTTGCCTCAAACCTGGACTCATCAATGGAATGTGCCCGATGAAGTTAAAATACCAGAAACTAATTGGTACCCTTTGTTTCGGCCTCGTGGTGTGGATTGTGGGAGTTCTCTGGCCAGGGATTGAACCCGGGCCACGGCAGTGAAAGCACCAAGTCTTAACCACTGGACCACCAGGGAACTCCCAATAAATTGGTACCTTGTAGAAAGATAAATCCAAAGAATTTAGAGAGATTTGATATTTTGCAACTTTGTTCCTTAAGGGGATAATAGAAAACACTTCTAGACGTTAAGAAATTCATTGGTGAGGGGAGTGTAGCATTAGTGAAAAAGACTGCAGTGGTTAGCATCTCTAGGAGGGGATGATACCACCATGTACATTGGTAGCCTTGGTCGACTGAGGGCAAATTAGCAGCACTTAATTAACCAAGGAAGGTGGTGTGGTTCTGTAATAATCACCAGGGTGAGAGTGTTAATAATAAAGTTTGACACACAGAAGACTTTAGAAGTGGCTAACTGATTATGGGGGATTCTAGGACTGAAATTGATGCTATCTTACTAAGGTCCTACTTAAAAAATTATCTAGGTTTGGCAGTGTCCTGAGTGACTCACTACAATGGAAATTCACGGTCTCTCCCACACTTGCCTGACCTGAATCAGATCATAGACTCAGAGCTCCTTAAATGAAGGGAAAGATCTGTCTCATTGAGGAAGAACCCTGCAGCAGTCTCAAGTATATCTTCCTTCTAGTTGTCTTCTAACATTTTATAAAGTGTGTATTACTGGTGATTAACTTTCTTATTTGCTCCATAGGTAGCTGATCAAAGTTGTGACTGACTTGATAGAGGAGGACTGACTATCCCTCAGAGATAGCGATGGTGGCTGAATGATTGTGGGTATTCACTTTTGGGGGAGAAGACACACATGCTTTAACTTGGAATATAGATATTTTCTTTATGTCAGGTATGGACATGCTATTGTTGCTATTGCTATTGTTGCAATTATGTGTATAGGAAGAAGGTTGTGTTTGGGTGGAAAAGTCCAAAGACTGGGTTATTGATGGTAGTTAATTACTACTGATGCTCTGTCAGCAACCACTCCTATCACGCTCCAGCCTGTGTTCTAAATCAATCATTTTGGAGTCTCACTGCTACTCCTGTCTCTTGTTTATGAAATTTTTCCACTCTCTGAATTCTATAACATATAGTCAATACTACACAATTTAGTCCTTAATTATATACTGTCTTTTTCTTAACTAATTTTATATATAAGTGCTTATACCCTGCTTGATATATTATTTTAAAATGAGGATATCTTATATTCTCTTTTGTACCATGCTCAATAACCTCTGAACTGTTAATCTAATGGAACTTCCATTTTCATAGGATCTCTTTTTATGTAATATTTTACACTCATTATAATTTAGACAAGCAAAGACTCAGCTCAATCATAGCAACTCAGTCACAAAAGCTTAGTTATAACAAACCAAATAGATAAGTCTTGACACTCAAATTCTGAAAGTCTGGAAAAATTAAAATGCATCTGCCTTTCTGGAAAGAGATCAAAGTACCCATTCTTTATTTTACGTATCAAGGTGATGGTGGCCTCGTAGAATGAGTTTGGGAGTGCTCCTCCCTCTGCTATATTTTGGAAGAGTTTGAGAAGGATAGGTGTTAGCTCTTCTCTAAATGTTTGATAGAATTCGCCTGTGAAGTCATCTGGTCCTGGGCTTTTGTTTGTTGGAAGATTTTTAATCACAGTTTCAATTTCAGTGCTTCTGATTGGTCTATTCATATTTTCTATTTCTTCCTGATTCAGTCTTGGCAGGTTGTGCATTTCTAAGAATTTGTCCATTTCTTCCAGGTTGTCCATTTTATTGGCATAGAGTTTCTTGTCGTAATCTCTCATGACCTTTTGTATTTCTGCAGTGTCAGTTGTTACTTCTTTTTCATTTCTAATTCTATTGATTTGAGTCTTCTCCCTTTTTTTCTTGATGAGTCTGGCTAATGGTTTGTCAATTTTGTTTATCTTCTCAAAGAACCAGCTTTTAGTTTTATTGACGAAAGCAACCAGCAGAGGGAGCAAAAGAGATGTTTAAGTGTCCTTGTTTCTGCTTGCGGACCTTCCAGGATGGTTGCTCTCTAGAGCTAGGCTATGTTTTTAATATATATTCCCCGTAATCCCAAGGCAGAAATTCTGCTTTATAATTACCATGCACCTGTGAAGTCAGTTCTAAGAGATTCTACCTACAGGATCTCTTTCTACAATCTTGAGTCCCATGAAAACCTCTAAAGCTACTAGGTGAAAACTCAGGACTAAAATTTTAGGCGTTCAAAACCCTAGGTAGTTTAGGAACTGCACCAAAGGAATTTTGAATGAATAAAAAAACTAGCTTTTGAGCTACTACTTAGGATAAATGATAATAAATTTTTTCTATGATCTGTGTTGTCTAAACCTTTTGAAGAGATTTTCACACATACTCTACATTGGAGATTTTACTACATTCACAATAAAATTGTATTTGATATTTGATCAAGAAAATAAATAGAGAAGGTCCTTCTGAAAAGTATCTTTCAAATATATGTGTTTAAGTATATATGTATACTCATATAGTACCTATACTATACATAATGTGTCTACATTCCCATTTAAAATGTCTATCAAAACATTATAGGCCAAAAGAGCTTCTCATTACCCTGAGCATTTTGGTTTACATAATTCTGTCAAATATAATCATGAAGAAGGCCAAAGACTTGTGTGTGGCTTACAACATCCCTTGCAAAACTTTAGGAATGACATTTCTTGAATTCTTTGGATGAGCTCAACGTGAGGGCTCCTTGGATGTATAAGATCTAGTTCCGCAAACTGTTCCTTGAATTTAATAAAGTTATATTAAAGTACAGCCACAGGGGAAGTGAAGAAGCAAAAAAGAAGAAAAACCTGTGATAATGCAAAGCTAATGTGAGTTTAATGTAAATCATTTTATTCATCTGCTGAAGGATATCAGAAAAAGGAAGCATTTCATTTTTAAAGAGAAGATAATGATAAATAATGTCTGTGTAGTTTCTTTTGTGTTGGGGATGTATAAACTCTTATATCAACAAAATATAACACGAACTTGGGACTTTCCAGATATCCTGGCATGCTGGACATCTTCATCATTTTAATAATTTTTTACTTTACATAGGATTATGTTAGATTTAGTTATTTGAGTTGGTCTCCAAAAAACAAGTCATACAGAGATTCCCCTGACTGAGACTAATGAGATTATTTTTATGAGGAAGTAGATTGGATAAGTGTGTGTGCGCGCACTTAAGTGTTTGTGTGACTGATCAACAACAGAAATAACTTTAATATTTGCTTCCTCAAGGAAGAAATAAACTTTCTTATTGCTGTGAAAGTCTTTTTTTCCCCTGTTGTCTTTTTCTATCCTGTAGTGAATTAGTTTTTATTAGAATGTGGTCATTCCTTGTGCTGGAGTTATAAAATCACAGGGTAACCAGACCTCTATGGGGGATACCTTGTCTGTCTTCTGGCTGGGTAGCTGGGTTGTGCAACTCATGGAAAGAACAACGTTAAGGCTTGAGAAGAACACTCCACAGAGAGTTTTGTAAGAACATCCAGAACAGAAACAAATAAACAAAGGATGGCATTCTTTTCATGAAAGACACTAATAAAGCAAAATTTGAAAACTCAAAGTCAAAAAGCATCTTTTACTTGAAAAGAATTTAAAGCCCTAGGGAGATTTAACTGCCTGGTACTTCTTGGTTAATGTGGGTTAAAGAAGCTCATTGTTTTCAGTTTTTTGGTGGAGTTGGCATGGATAATATTCGAACTTGTTGAAGTGACTCAAAGATTGGGAGAAGGTACCAGAAAAAAGGTGGGCTGGTGTGGTTCAGTGAGTTGGCTTGGATTAGCAGTCCAGAGATGTCAGTTCTAGACCTAATTTTATCACTTAGTGATTGACCGTCCTTGGCCAGTTCAGCACATTTGTTTCCTTACCTGCTAAATCTCTTACCTCTTCTTACAGGATAACGTGATCAGATGGAGGAACTTTGAAAATGCCTATAAAAACACGAGCTATAGGGGCTTCCCTGGTGGTGCAGTGGTTGAGAGTCCGCCTGCCGATGCAGGGGACACGGGTTCGTGCCCTGGTCCAGGAAGATCCCACGTGCCGCGTAGCGGCTGGGCCTGTGAGCCATGGCCGCTGAGCCTGCGCATCCGGAGCCTGTGCTCCGCAACGGGAGAGGCCACGACAGTGAGAGGCCGCGTACTGAAAAAAAAAAAAAAAAAAAAAAAGATCTATCTATATAAAAATTACTTGTTGATATTAAAAATACTCAAGTAGATGAGCGTTATGGCTTTTTAAAATGCATTTTTATTATACTCTAGGATCTATAGTTTGAAAATAATAAAACTTGACTAGAACTATGCCAAAGTGCTCTGGTCTTTGGGAATAAGATGGAAAAAATGCAATATTCATTAGAACCTTTATAGTGCTTAGGGAGATGACCTTAATAGGTTATCAAATTCATAACCTCGCACAATGGACCAAGTTTAAGCCAACTCAGTTAAACGAGATTTTCCATTGTTTACCAAGACGACCACAGCCAGCCAGGACTCCATTCCAATACAAGCAGTTTCAATATTATGTAGTCCTTTCTTATGTAATTCTTGATTCTCAGGCCATACTCACGTGGGGATAAAAATAGAATATTATGATGGTTGCCAGTTGGTATTTCTCTGGCACTGCTCCTATTCCCCATGTGAGAACTGTAGACCACACTTATACATCTACTAAATAGTTGTATGACATTCTTCAGATGTATGTAATCTACCATCAGCAAATTTATCCTTTTAACCACCCGGTGGCATCCTCTGTTCTACTTTCGTTCTCTCTTACCCTGATTCCTTATACTGTGCTCACTGCCTTCTGGTATTAAAAACAGCAGCTTTGTTGCCAATGCTGCCCTATGGGGATGATTCTAGAAGCAATAGTGTCTGTGCCCTGGCTGCCAGTGCCTATCGCTGAGTGTCTTGATGAATCTGTCACAGCATCAGCCACCAGTGTCTCCTACTACGGGGGGTGAGACTGGCCCCTGTGCTGCTGCTGTTGAACGCTGCAAGTCTGTCTCAGCTGTTCTTTTTTTTTTTCGGTACGTGGGCCTCTCACTGCTGTGGCCTCTCCCATTGCGGAGCGCAGGCTCAGCGGCCATGGCTCACGGGCCCAGCCGCTCCGAGGAATGTGGCATCTTCCCGGACCGGGGCACGAACCTGTGTCCCCTGCATCGGCAGGTGGACTCTCAACCACTGCGCCACCAGGGAAGCCCTCAGCTGTTCTTGTTTTCACTTGTTCCTCAGTGGGTGCTTCCACATTCTGGTACTTGGCCGTGAGCCTGCAAGCTCTGGGATGAGGGAAATACGAGTGATTGACATTGAGTTGTCCTCCTAATCATCTCTTCCCTTTGATTCTGGCACATCATTCGTGAACCAAACATGTGTGCTCAGTTCCTTTTCTCTGTAAGTTTTACCCAAGGAAGGGTTTTAATCTCCCATGTAATACTCCCTCCTAGGCACCCTGTAGCAACCTGCTAGACACAGGTCAATATTGTTTAGGCTTAAACTGATACACTTACTGTGCCCCAAATACCCCAATAAAATCTCTAGGTCACGCCAGCTTTGAGCCTTTTCCCTTAGTTTGATTCTTAGAGAGGACTCTCATGTTTATATTAGTACTTCATATACTTATGGGTCATGGACAGCCCTCTCATCCATCATTGCTGCAAAAAAATATCCATCTCAATGTTTTTAAGTAAGGGTGTTGTTTTATAGACTTTTATTTATCTTTGTGGTTGTAGGCTTGAAGGCTTCTTCAACGTATTCACAAAGTAGGACACCTTATTCTAAAATGTAACCTCTCTCTTCTACAAGGTTTCTTTGTTCGTCGAGCCTAAAAGACTAGATGAAGCATTATTTATGGGGTCCTAACATAACCCCTGCTCTCCGTATGCCTAGTGTTATTGGATTCACATGAAGCATGCATGCCTTTTAAATGATGCATAAGAATGAAGTGTTATAGCAGGCTCCTGGTTTACCCTGGCTTGTAGTTTCCCGAGAGATGCCAGAATTGGCCAAGGAGCTCCTTTTTAAAAAGATGGAAAAAATTCCATGGAAGACAAACACAGATCACTTCAAAAATCATTTTTCTCCCATTTCTCTTTGAGTCTTCAGTCCATAAATATCAAAGCCCACTTTCAAAAGGTACACATACCATATTTATATTGGAATATAATAGCAGGGGCTCTGAGAACCATTCAGACATTTAACAAATGTCAGTTTGAAACAAATGATTTTATTCCTGGCTGGATAAAATCTCCAGTAGACATCAAATTTGGAGGTGTCTCTTAAAGATGATATGTCAATTCATTAATATATGTCAGAAAGCAGATTGACATGTTTTGTCAATATATTTTAGTTTCCCTAATTTATCTTAGTATATTCTAAAGGGTCTTTCTTTCATAGAGATCCCATGAGGTATTCCTGGAAAGAAGGGTTCCATGGTCAGTTAGTTTGGGAAAGGCTTCAAACCATAGTCTCAGAGGTCCTGCAGCAAAAATAAATTTGCTTAACTCATTTAACCCATCTAGTCCCAAACTAATTTGACCATAATAACCAAACTCTCCCCCCCCTTTTTTTTTTAAAATAGGAACATATTTAACACCTCGTGGAACACAATTTGGTAACTATTGCTCTGTTGTTCTTTTTTTCTTAAATAAAGATTTTTTTTGATGTTGACCATTTTTAAAGTCTTTACTGAATTTATTACAATATTGCAACATATTGTTTTATGTTTTGGTTTTTTGGCCTCAAAGCATGTGGGATCTTAGCTCCCCGACCAGGGATCAAACCTGCACCCCCTGTATTGCAAGGCAAAGTCTTAAGCACTGGACTCCCAAGGAAGTCCCTATTGCTCTGTTTTAACCTCTCTGACTAACTCTTTGGACTGAATGGGTCATTTATTCCAATTTTCCCTTCCATACATGTTTCAGGTATTTCACTGGTTCTTCTTCACATGGCCTATAATTTTAACCTCATTCTACTCACATTTTCATATGTATTTTTCACACATCCTTCTTCGACAAGGTAGAATTGGGTTTTCATCATAGGGTAAGACAAATGTAGAAATAATTTAAACTTGTGTGTTTTAGGTGAGGCTTAGGCATTCTCTTAGGATCAGGATGGTGCTGAGCCTGGTTGTCTCTTCTCTGGTAAAATATAAAATATGCAAGACAGGCCTCTCAGAGAAGCAATGAACTCAACAGCTGCAAGAAACTAGATACCATCTAGGCTGAATCTTCCATTTGTGCCAGGAATCAGAGGCCCAGGTTATCAAGGTGACTGGCCTCAGCTTAGGCTACAGTTGTAGCTGAGCTGGATTTAAGCCTGGTTTCCTGACTCTTAGCCCTTTAACTTTTCTGCTAAATTTGAGGCCTCATAGACCTCTGGTGGAGTAGTTGGATCTTATTGCAAATTCACCTCTGCTATTTTCACCAAGAACAAAAGTCCACAACTGTTGTCCTTCGTTTTGAAAAGCACAGCTATAGAGCTGACAATGCATACCATGTAGTAAACATGTTCTCCAAATAGTAAATTCCACCAAAATATTTCTAAACAAAAAAGTGTGTGTTTTGCCTGTGTGTGTGTTGTCTCTGTGTATGTGTAGGTGGTGGTGGTGGTGATGGGGTGGGCAGGATAGGGGAACACACACTCTAATTGACTTAAGTAGACTAAGAATACATTTGTTCTGAGCTTCCAGGAACAAAATAAAGTAAGTAAAACTGTCATCCTATTCGAATAATTGTTGAGTATTTTTTCTTAGTCAATTTCTTTTTTTAGGGAGCTATTAAATAGGTTGGTGGTGAAAGTTGAGCTGGTAGCAATTATTTCCCCATGTCCTCACTGACTTGGATAATGCTAAATTTTCTTGGTTGTATACAACCCAACTAAAAATGCAGATCCAGTGACTAATGTCCCGGGTGTGTCAAAGTGGCAGGAAGGTGGTGTTTGCAACTCATCTCTCTACTTCACACTTCCCTCTCTTTCTAGATTAGTTTCCTCTTAACTCATCAGTCTAAGTCCTTTCACAGACAGATACAGATTCTCTTGCAATTACCTGGAAGGATCTCCACTCAAGTATTTGTTGGAGGTCTGTTGGGTTGAGTAGAGATTTTAACAGGGAAATAAACACTGCAGAATTATGTCCATCTGTGTACAAGTATTTATGGGAACAGTCACAGTGACTGAAATAATTGATGCAAAGAAAAACAATTATGAAACAAATATGACACTGTTTGGATACAGCAGAAGATTCCATGACTTCCCTCTTAATTCCTCTCCATTATGGTTGTATTTATCAAATTTCAAATAATCAGAAAAAAATTCTGACATTGAAAAGTGATTCCCAAGAACTGGCTATACATAGTTATCATTATTTTCAAGGCAAGGACTCTTACTAAAGAAAATAAGAGAATTATATTCTGGCCCATTTACCAAAACATGACATGATATTTGAGAATTAAAAAGTATAAATAAGAATAAAAGTTACTTTTTAAGAATGTGTAAGAAATTGTAATTATTAATCACTACAGCATTGACATGAATTAGAAAAAATAATAGTAAAATACATGAAGGGAATAGTATTCAATTCATTTACAAGGATAGCTTGGAGTTCTTATAGATTTATAGTATATCTCTTATGATGAATCTAGTTGCCAAGAGCCTGGGAAGACTGGATTTTGGCATGAAGACAATACTTCATGCAACTTTTGCTGGTTTTATCACCTCTTCTGCTTCCAGAACTCTGTAGAATACCCTTTTCATGAAATCCCCTTTAGACTTTTCTTTCTTTGGCACCCCTTCCCTGAATTTCACTGTTTCCACCACTCCCGACCACCGCATGCCAGACAATGATTGATTCTGTCCGTTCAACGTCTCTCAAATCTGTTTTTGGGACAAGAAGTGTTGCAACAACACCTTGTTGGTTCCCCTTCCTCCATTCTTGATTTATTGAATCTGTTCTTGAAACAGCTGCCAGAGTAAGTGTGTCTATAATAATAAAATGCACGGACTGCTTACTCTACTCCAGGCACTTAACATACATCAGGCCTTTTGATTCTCATAGTAATATCATTACTCCATTTTGTGAGATAAGGAAAATTATGGCTGAGAGAAACCAAGTTGCCAGTGGTCACACAACAGGAAGAGGCAGAGCCAGAGCTGAACCTTCAACGTCTGAAACCCCATTTGCTTCTCTAACTGCTACACCACACTGCTTCTTCAAGCCAATCAGACGGTATTACAATTTGTGTTCATTTTGATGTTTCTGTCACTCATGAAATTGTCAATTTGGGAAGGCAGCAATTTTCTCAGTATGCTCTTGTTCCACTAAGTAGAACAGTAAAGGAAAACTATGTGACATGGTTTTTTATGGCTGTTTTCTGGTATTGACTGTTAATTAAGCCTATCCCCAAACCAAGTGTTTCAATGATGCAGAGAGACAGCACATGGATTGACGTGTAGCTCAGAGGTATGTGAGTGGTAGAGAGGATTAGATCTTTAATGAACTATGTTTGCTTAATTCAACTGATTAAAGCACCATAGGAATGAAGTCACGTTTATGGATTCAGTGCCTGTGTGGGTCCGTTTATTTAGTCACGCTGCACCCTTGACTTCAGCCCACCTCCTTGTTAATGCATACTATTAGCTGAAAGCAAAGGGCAATGTGAATGGAAAAGAGCAAACCCCTCCTCACACTTGGAAAAAATTACTCAACAAGCATGTCCTATTGACACTGGCAAGGAAGCCGGGCAAGTCATTAAATCTTTGTTTTCAGTTCTTCTGAAAAATTCATTATTTGACAAAATGCCATGAATCATATACAAATTTGAATCCCCTTTATAAAATTGCTTTAACTGCATTTTAACAAATGAAACCTTAAGAGGTAGATTTAGGTGAAAATTGAGTAGAAACTATACTGATAACCTCAGCTTTACAAAGAAAAATTTATTCACGTATCTAGATAGGAATGGTTAATAGTCAGCTATTTGAGCCTTTTTACTTGAGGTGTTCACATCTTCCTGGTTCTTAAATTCTTTTCATCAGGGGCAAATGATGGTAACCTGTGATACTAGATTTTCATATTCTTGAAGTAGAGCTGTCATAATTGGAGAAAAATAAAGGAAACTCAGGTTAACATTTTTCAGACTGTTTTCTTCCTTTCCAATCAAAGTAATAAATAGTCCACATAAATGAACCACCACCATCTTTGAGGTGCCATAACTGAAAGCCGGTTTAATTCCTGTTTACCACCTGTTGCTTTTTTTTTTTTTGTCATTCTGTCCACCTATCATGGAAGAATTATTGTTTTCTTTGTAATATTATCTAATATAGGAGAATGAGTGTATTCATTTGTTTAATACATATTTATTGAATTTCTACAAAATAAATATATATTTATAGGGCACTAGTCCCTGGAGATAGAATTGTGAGCAAAAGAGGGTATGGTCCTCTCCTCATAGATGCTTAGAATGTAGTGGGATGATAGACATTGGTGAAATCTTAATTTATTAAACAAATATTTATTGAGTACATCTGTGTGCCAGGTAATTTTGCAGGCACTGAGGATGTAGAGATAAAAAAGACCTACGAGGGCTTCCCTGGTGGCGCAGTGGTTGAGAGTCCGCCTGCTGATGCAGGAAACACGGGTTCGTGCCCCGGTCCGGGAGGATCCCACATGCCGTGGAGCAGCTGGGCCTGTGAGTCATGGCCGCTGAGCCTGCGCGTCCGGAGCCTGTGCTCCGCAACGGGAGAGGCCACAACAGTGAGAGGCCTGCATACCACAAGAAAAAAAGGAAAAAGACCTACAAAAAAAATTTCTTGCCTAATTGAGCTCATATTCTTATGAGAAGCAAGAGTCTATAAACAAATGAAGAACAGTAAAAAAAAAAAAAAAAGAAAGAAAGAAAGATAAGATAGAGGATAATGAGAAAATGGGGAAAAGCAAAGCAGGAGGGTGATATGGAAAGTGGTGGGATATATGGGTGCAGTTTTAAATGAAGGGGTTGCTAAGCTTCCACAGAAAATATGATTTTTGAGCAGAGAACAGAAGGAAGTGAGGGCAACAGTCATATCTCTCAGCAAAGAGAGAAGAACAGGGCAAAGTCTTGAGGCAGGTGGATACCTGGTATATTCTCAGAACATCAGGAAGGCCAGAAAGGCCAAGGAAGAGAGAGCAAGGTGGCAACTAATATGAGATGAAGTCATGAACATAACAGAAGGCCAAGGCAGGTAGGGAGGGATATGGGGAGCCATTGAAGGCTTTAGGATCTCACTTAGATTTTAATAAGATCACTGTGGCTCCTGAGTTGGGAATAGACAACAAAGTGTAAGAGAGAAGCAGGGAGGAAAGTCTCTGATCCAGACCAGACGTGATGGTAGGTAGATTGGACCAGAATGGCAGTGATTGGGGAGGTGAGAACTGGTTGGTTTCTATATATATTCTATTATTCCCAATAAGTGGTAGAGTATCATTGACTATATTTTGGGCTGAAAACATTAGGTTCATATACCATACCAAAATCTTTTCTAACATATTTTTTATTATGTTTGAATGTTAGGATAAAAGAACCCATAAATTACCAGTGGATAGTTCACATTATATTATCTTTTCGCTGAAAAACCATCCATTGGGTTCTCATTCAATTTAGACGAAATTCCAAACCTTACAATGACTTAGAAGGCCAACCTGATCTCCTGTGCTGTCCAGTATGGTAGCTACTAGCCACAGGTGGCTCTTGAGGACATCGAATAAGGCTAGTCCAAAATGAGACATGTCGCTTACAGAAAATCTACAAAAGATTAAAAATCTTGGTAAGAAAATAAGAATATAAAATATGTTAATAGTTTTTCAAATAGTGGTTACAGGCTGAAAGGATAATATCTTGGAATTATAGTGGAAATACAGTATTAATATATACATATATTTTTAATACATCTTTACTGGAGTATAATTGCTTCACAATACTGTGTTAATTTCTGCTGTACAACAAAGTGAATCAGCCATATGCATACATATCCCCTCCCTCTAGAGCCTCCCTCCCACCCTCCCTATCCCACCACTCTAGGTCGTCGCAAAGCAGTGAGCTGATCTCCCTGTGCTATGCTGCTGCTTCCAACTAGCTATTTTCCATTTGGTAGTGTATATATGTCGATGCTACTCTCACTTCACCTCAGCTTCCCCCTCCCACCCCGTGTCCTCAAGTCCATTCTCTATGTCTACGTCTTTATTCCTGCCCTGCCACTAGGTTCATCAGTACCACTTTTTAATTTTTTTTAGATTCCATATGTTAGCATACAGTATTTGTTTTTCTCTTTCTGACTTACTTCACTCTGTATGACAGACTCTAGGTCCATCCACCTCACTGCAAATAACTCAATTTTGTTTCTTTTTATGGCTGAGTAATAGTCCATGGTGTATATGTGCCACATCTTCTTTATCCATTCATCTGTTGGTGGATATTTAGGTTGCTTCCATGTCCTGAGTATTGTAAATAGTGCTTGAGTGAACATTGTGGTACATGTCTCTTTTTGTACTATGGTTTTCTCTGGGTATATGCCCAGTAGTAGGATTGCTGGGTCATATGGTAGTTCTATTTTTAGTTTTTTAAGGAACCTCCATACTGTTCTCCATAGTGGTTGTATCAATTTACATTTCCACCAACAGTGCAAGAGGGTTCCCTTTTCACCACACCCTCTCCAGCATTTATTGTTTCTAGATTTTTTGATAATGGCCATTCTGACCAGTGTGAGGTGATACCTCATTATAGTTTTGATTTGCATTTCTCTAATAATTAGTGATGCTGACCATCTTTTCATGTGCCTCTTGGCCATCTGTATGTCTTATTTGGTGAAGTGTCTGTTTAGGTCTTCTGCCCATTTTTTAATTGGGGTGTTTGTTTTTTTGATATTGAGCTGCATGAGCTGTTTGTATATTTTGGAGATTAATCCTTTGTCCGTTGTTTCATTTGCAAATATTTTCTCCCATTCTGAGGGGTTTTTGTCTTGTTTACAGTTGCCTTTTCTGTGCAATAGATTTTAAGTTTAATTAGCTCCCATTTGTTTATTTTTATTTTCATTACTCTAGGAGGTGGGTCAAAAAAGATCTTGCTGTGATTTATGTCAGAGAGTGTTCTTCCTATGTTTTCCTCTAAGAGTTTTATAGTGTCTCATCTTACATTTAGGTCTTTAATCCATTTGGAGTTTATTTTTGTGTATGGTGTTAAGTAGTGTTCTAATTTCACTCATTTACATGTAGCTGTCCAGTTTTCCAGGCACCACTTATTGAAGAGACTGTCTTTTCTCCATTGTATGTTCTTGCCTCCTTTGTCATAAATTAGGTGACTCTATGTGTGTGGGTTTACCTCTGGGCTTTCTATCCTGTACCACCGATCTATATTTATTTTTTTAGTGCCAGTACCATTCTGTCTTGATTACTGTAGCTTTGTAGTGTAGTTTGAAGACGGGGAGCCTGATTCCTCCAGCTCTGTATTTCTTTCTATTAATTTCACTTGTTTCTCTTTACTTTTTAAAAACATGACTGCTAAGACATTTAAAATTACAAATATAGCTGGAATTTTTGGCTCCCATTATATTTCTGTTAGACAGTAGTGTTTCACATTCTCTCTATCTGACTTTATCTCAAACTGTTCTCCATGTTCACTATGTTCCAGTCACACTGGGTTTCCTTGAGATGCTTGAACTTTCCAGGCTCATTCCTGCCTCAGGGTCTTTATATATTTTATTTCCCGTTCCTGAAGAGCTATTCCCTTAGAACTTCCCTTATCTCTCTCTATTCTTTATGTCTGGCCTCAAAAGTTACTTCTAAGATAAGCCTGTGGTGACTATACCAGCTAAAGATCTGTTCACTCTTAATCTCATCTCCTTTTAAATGTATTTATATCATTTATTCCTGGATGAAATTTATTTACTTACTTATGGCCAGTCACCCTCTAGAATGTGTGATATATGGAAGCTGAGATCCTAATTACTTTTTGTTGACCTGTACACCTCCAGAATAGTGTTTGGCATATATTAGGTTCTTGTTAAATGAAGAATAATCAAGCTCTATGCTTAAGAGGATTTACTACTATAAGTTAATATACAAATAGATAGATTTGACCTGGTCTGGGAAAAATCAGGAAGTCTTCCTAAGAAGCAAACATTGAGCTAAGAGTAGAGAATAAGTAAACATTAACCAGGGGATAAAGTGAGGGAAGAGCAGTCTGGGTAGAAGGAAGAGAATGAAGAAAAACTCACTAATCGGTAAGTGATCTGATGAAAAGTAAAGGATAAAGATTGCAAGCAACAGAAATTGCTGTCTAAATAGATAAAAAGGAATTTTGTTGTAAGGAAATTGGGTAGCTCATGAAGGCAATGGGACATGGGAACAGCAAGCTTAGAAAACAGACAGGCACCAAGGGAGGCTATCAGCATTCAACATCATTCCACAGTAATGGTCAGGGTAACACCATGTGTGCTCTTGCATTGAAGAGCAACTGCCATGAGTCGACTCTGTTATTCCTGTATACTTGCTGCTCTGTGGATGTACATTCAACTCTGCCAAACTCGTAATGAGTAAGCTATGACTTTTTCTGAGGTTTTAGGTCATGACTTCCATATTCCACATCCTAGCTGGAAGTACTTGAATGGTTGAGCCTAAGTACTGATTATCTGGAATCTGAAAGAAGTCTCTCTGACTTCCCTATTGTGGGCTGAGGCCTAGATTCCCATTTGTTTTGGGATTGACACCAGATAGAAAGGGTGTTACTTGGTGGGCTTCCAAAATAACAAATATTCACCACAGTCCACTGCCTTGGCTTCCCCAATCATCATACACATTTTTCGCTTATAACCTCTTTCACTTCATCCAAAGTTTTTGCCTAACTAAATAAAATTTGGATTATATGGTCCTATATAGCTCATGGTTAAGTATTTAGTGTTGACTGGGCCAGTTAAAATGTATGAGCATTTTCTTAAAAGGAGAATAATATTTGTTGAGTAGTTCACAAAATTGATTGTGAACTAGACTTGGAAAATGGCAGGAACCAATAGACACAAAGCCAGCCAAGGATGTGGCCATAGGAGTGGCTGTGTCTGATGCCAGTACTGGTGCCATTACCAATAACCACTTACTGAAGCATCTGGACCCTGCTTCTCAGAGAAACTCACCATCAAGGCACAGGATTTTGAATTCAGCATCAGGCACTACAAATAATGCAGACTGTGTCAAGGTTGTGAGTCACTTACAGCAGAGTAACGGACTGAGTGTCTGATTTGTCAAGCCTAGGAGTTGAAAAAGGGACTATTTTACCTTCTTTAGCTTCTTTAGTTGGTTTGAGATCCCCTCAAATAGGAGGACACCTGGGCAATCCAAAATGACAAATGTCTACTGTAACATATTTTTCCTTGCATCAATATTTAACTAGTTTTAAAAAGTTTGTTATTGTCTTTTTTTTTTAACATTTAATGCCACTTTCTTGAAAATAAAATACTTCTGAATCTGTGAACCTATGAATTGAATGTTATTTTTTGTATTTGAATAGTATTTGCACTGACATTCACCTAGTTATTTATTTTCTCAGTAGTGAATATTTTCCAAAATAAACATTCGAACTGTTTATATGAAAAGATTTCTTTCAATATTTTGAGACAAAATTCCTTTTAGGATATGCTGTGATCACTTCCTCCTCAACATTAGGCTAGAGGTTTTAAGTTCAAATGTTCTTTTCTAAAACAAACAACTACCAGTAACTGATTTTAATACTTAATAAATTACATTGATGATAGTTTATTTTAAGTGAGAGTAGGTGGCTTATTAAATTTTGGTGTGGCATATAGATGTTCAAATATAACATAGGGTTGTAATTTAGCTCACAGTCTTGGAAAATTAAGCAAAATAATAATGATCTGATTTTTAAATAAAGCATCTTTTACTGCATCTGACATCTTTTTCACTCCTTATAGAAAATGGTGGTGAACAAGTCTACAAAAACTCATTGTTGAATGGTTTTATTGGGATATCTTATGCGTTGGTTCATTGTGAGAATTAAATTGATATTTAATGTGAAAATATATTTAAAAGTCCCAAGTTTTATTTGTCCATTTGTGTTGTACTATAGTACCATACAGTCATCAAAGGGATTTTAAAATGTTTTCATTCACTTTCTTATTATAAATGTAGTATATTTTCAGTGTAGAAATTTAAAAATATAGAAAAGCAAATGAGGCATATTAAGAAATAAGTCATGACTCTACTTTCCAGAAATAACCACTGTTGACATTTTGATGTATTGCTTTTTTTCCCCTGTGTTTACCTCTATGTATGTGCATGTATACATGCATATGTTTGTGTACTATTATGTACACTACTTAACAACCTGCTTTTTTATTCACAGGATATGTATAGTGATATGATTGTGAAGCAAGAAAAGGGCCTGGGACTATGGACATATTCAAAAGATACATCTTAAATGCTGAATTTTTAAGTTTTAGATGCTAATTTTTGTTTGGCCTTGCCTGCGTAAGAGTATACAAGTGAAATTCATCACAGGGCCTTCCTGGCAAGACCCATCCTGGGTCATTCAGAGGCTGTGTTCCTCAGTTACAGCTTTTTTGTTTCCTGGAAATCCTCAGATCCTCCTCTGTGATACCAAAATATCTGCTTTTTGCAACACCACACCTCACCATTGCCAACACAATCTGTTGTAATGAACTTGCATTTTTTTCTTTTCTTGTGTTTTCAGGGTTCTTAATCTCACTCACTTTTTCCTGAATCAAAGTTGTTTGATTTTGGCTTCAAGTTAATTTTCCACTTGTTTTATCTTAATGATTTCTGAGTATATTCATTGACGATGCACTGGATTGTTCTATGTCATTCTTATTTATTTATTTATTTATTATTTTTTAACATCTTTATTGGAGTATAATTGCTTTACAATGGTGTGTTAGTTTCTGCTTTATAACAAAGTGAATCAGTTATACATATACATATGTTCCCATATCTCTTCCCTTTTGCGTCTCCCTCCCTCCCACCCTCCCTATCCCACCCCTCTAGGTGGTCACAAACCACCAAGCTGATCTCCGTGTGCTATGTGGCTGCTTCCCACTAGCTATCTATTTTATGTTTGGTATTTCATTCTTGATCACACTTTAGAAGGACAGATCGTTTAACAGTTCTGGGCCTCAAGTTCCTTATGATTAAAATGATGATTTTGGTCTTTTCTGGAACTAACATGGAATGTCTGTATGTCCACAAAAGCAGTATGGAAGAATAGAAAGAGCATGGGCTTTGCATCAAAGAAAGCTGAGTGCAAATCTTGGAGCTCTGTGACTTTGACTTTGCTGC
Organism: Hyperoodon ampullatus; assembly: GCF_949752795.1. NCBI lineage: Eukaryota > Metazoa > Chordata > Mammalia > Artiodactyla > Ziphiidae > Hyperoodon > Hyperoodon ampullatus. The sequence continues at coordinate 3,310,850 of NC_136925.1, read as the reverse complement.
TTAGTTTTCAGACATGCATTTTCTTTTTCATTTATTTTCCTTTTTGCTCCTCTGATTGAATGAATTCTACTGCCTTGTTTTCAAGTTTGCAGATCCTTTCTTTGCTTTATCTAGTCTGCTGTTGAATGCCTCTTTGGAATTTTTTGGTTCAGTTCTTGTTTTCTTCAGGTATGTGTTTTCTCTTTGGTGCTCCTTTATATTTTTTATGTCTTTGTTGAAATTCTCAATTTGTTTATACATTTTTCTCTTGACCTTGTTGAACATCATTATGACCATTATGTCGAACACTTTATCAGGTAAATCCTTTATCTCCATTTCATTAAGATCTGTTTTTCGGTTTTATCTTCTTCTTTTGTTTGAACGTATTCTTCTGTTTCTTCTTCTTCTTCTTCTTCTTCTTCTTCTTTTTTTAAACTCTCTTTGTTAGGTTCTCTGTCTTAGATAAAACAGCCACCTCTCCCAGTCTTGATGGAGAGGTCTTGTGTAGAAGAAGAACCTTATCTTTCAGCCTCACCTTAGTTTTTGGTTGTCTCTCAAACCTTTGTGATTGTCTAAGCTGGCTTCTTTGTACTTGTTGGTTCCCAGTAGTTGAGGGTGTGCCTAAGACTGTCATTATTCCAAAGGGAAGGATCTCAGTCAGCACGTAGATGCAGGCTGGTTGGAATCTGGACCTTCAGGCAACAGCTTCAAAAATACGCACATAGACTTTTTTTTTTTTTTTTTTACACGTCTTTATTGGAGTATAATTGCTTTACAGTGTTGTGTTCGTTTCTGCTTTATAACAAAGTGAATCAGTTATACATATATATATGTTCCCATATCTCTTCCCTCTTGCATATCCCTCCCTCCCACCCTCCCTATCCCACCCCTCTAGGTAGTCACAAAGCACCGAGCTGATCTCTCTGTGCTATGCGGCTTCTTCCCACTAGCTATCTATTTTACGTTTGGTAGTGTATATATTTCCATGCCACTCTCTCACTTTGTCACAGCTTACCCTTCCCCCTCCCCATATCCTCAAGTCCATTCTCTAGTAGGTCTGTGTCTTTATTCCTGTCTTACCCTTAGGTTCTTCATGACATTTTTTTCCCCTTAAATTTCATATATATGTGTTAGCATATAGTATTTGTCTTTCTCTTTCTGACTTACTTCACTATGTATGACAGACTCTAGGTTCATCCACCTCATTACAAATAGCTCAATTTCTTTTCTTTTTATGGCTGAATAATATTCCATTGTATATAGCACATAGACTTTTTTAAAGGAAGACTGGGAGCTGGGAGTTTCTGTTTACTCCCTTTGCACTGAGCCCTGGGGGAGATAGCCAGCTAAGAACTGATTCTTTGTTTGCTACAGTCCTGTGGGACTTAAAAACACAAGCCCATTGGCCACCAGGGAAGGTGCATCAAAGGGTGCACCTCCTGGGTGGCAGCAGCAAAAGCTGGGGCACCAGACCTGTGCACAAGCTCCTTTCAGGGACATCCTGGTGACCTAAGATGGGGCAGACAGATCACAGAGATGGTTCCTGCTGGCTTCCCCAGGCTCTGGTCTCCAAGAAAGATGGCAATCAGCTCCTAGATGTGTGCTCTAGAAGCCTCATCTTCAGGCAACGACTTTTAATGTAAACAAACAGACCCTTTTCAGGGAAAGACTGGGAGGTGCACATTTTTTTTTTTTCTGTTCCTTCTGTGCTGAGCCCCAGGGGCATAGCCATGATAAGTCCTCTATAATCATTAAGAACTGTTTGTTTGTGGTAGTCTTCTGGGTCTTGTGGATGTAAACCCTGCTGGCTTTCAGGGCTAGGGGTTTTGGGATCCTGTCCCTGAGGTGGAAGTCTTAAAAGTTGGGATGCTAGATGTCAGGTCCACATCCTTCAGTCCTCAGGGAGAAACTGGGAATTGTGGGTTTCCTCTCAATTGTATGTTGCTGTGCCAGGAGTGAGGTTTATGACAAGAGTGTGTCTCAGCTTTTCCTACCCATTTCCATGTGGGTTTTTTCTTGTTCACCCAATGTGTAGGAATCACTCAGCTAGTTTCTGGACTTCTTTCAGAGAGAATTTTTCCATGTGTAGCTGTAGATTCGATGTGTCTGTAGGGGGAGGTGAGTTCAAGAGACTCTGAGGTTGCCATCTTGGACTGGAACTCCCAAGCTTGTATTTTCTTATGCATAAAAAGAGGGTATAGATGTTTTTGTGTTTGGCTACATATAACAGAACTGACTACAATGGCTTGAACAAACAAGGGGTTTACTTTTCTTATTTATCAAGATGTCTGGACATAGGTGGTCCAGAGCTGGTGAGTCTGCTCCTTTATGTAATTATTATCTTGGGCTGCTTCTACTGGTCTGCTCCACCGTCCTTAGTTTGTGGTTTTCACCTTTATGAGTGCACCACCAAGCACAGTATCTGTATTCTAGGCAAGAAGAAGGGAAGGGTGGAATTCAAAAGGGACATGCCAGGTGAATTTTCACAGGGAAAACAAACCTCACAGCCCAAGAATTTTCCACTTCTGCTTCATTAGCCAAAGCTGTGACACAAGGTTATCCCCAGAAATGAGGGAATCTAGGACATTATAGTTTTGCTGAATATATTGACATCCTGAATAAAATCCCAGTTTGGCTAGTCAGAAAGAAGGTGGGAATAGATAATGTGTAGGCAATATCAATGTCTGCAATCAGGAAAAGTTAACTTCCATTGGTTGTTGAGATGTCATATGAAATGACACACGTGAGATACAGAATACATATTGGGCCCTCAAAGAATGACCTCTCCCTATTTTGTGGTTATTACTATTTTATGCTGTAGTGACTATTTGCAATGATCATGAAAATGGTGCTTGAATGATTTAATTATTGTTACATTAAAAAATCCATATGTCTAAAAAATGTAAGAAATGTCTGTTTAAAAATCCATATGTCTAAAAAAATGTAACAAGTGTCTATATCCTAGCTTTTTTCCATCAGTTCTGCTTTATTATCGAATGTGGTTCAAGGATCAGATACCTCATTTTCATTTGATGTGTCAGATATTAAAAATAAAAACAACTAAATAAATTGCAGAAATATGTATTCAATAATTGTAAATGTGAAAAATCTAAATGAACAATAAAACCATATTAACTTGGGGAAATGTTTAATACTTTGGGGAGTCTTAATATGGGAGAAAATCCTGTGAGTTAGAGTAAGTTATCCCTTGTGTAGTGTGGTTTCAGAGGAAACTGGAGAGCATATATTCTTTGGAAATGCATCCTTACCAAAATGATTTCCTTGAGTTCTTTGCTTAGTCTGCCATACACCTGATATGCCCATGGTTAGATTCTTAGAATATATTTCCACAGTGTCCTTTGAAAATGTGTTAGCTGGAAGGAAATTCTGAGACATTAGTTATATATATATATATATATATATATATATATATATATATATATATATATATATATATATATATATATATATATATATATATATTACTAACTCAGCCTCTGTGCACCAGTGCTGAATCAAATTTTGGTGACAGAGTTTTGGGTGAAGTAGAAAAGAATAGCTTTATTGCTTTGCCAGACAAAGCGGGGCACAGTGGGCTCCTGCCCTCGAAAACTGTGTGTCCCAACCCAGGAAGATTTGGTGAGGAGTTTTATAGCAATGATTCAATGATGGTGTTGCTGATAAGGATCAGGGTGTGTTCAGGGCCTGCACTCTTTTAATCTGGTCTGGGTAATCCTTTGCTGAGTTTCTCTGGTTCCTTTAATCTGGCCTCAGGTGCTTTTCTCTGGTATGAAGGATGCAGACATCTTCCATTTGTTGGGTTTTAGTTCTCTAAAGAGCTTAAAGATATTGTTATGTGTATGCCTTGAGGTGGAACCAGGACCCTGCCCCAAGGCTGCACTATTGTTTCTTGGATGCTCCTCCCTTGTCTCTTCAACTGTTTGAAACTGCCCTTTGGAACTCAGGGAAGGTCATGGAGTCTGAACAGAAAGGCTGTCACGCCCAGGAGCCCCACAGGGTCCTGCTCAGCTTCACAGTGAATAGGCTGCTATGAAACATGGTGGACACAAAGTCCATTTTTTTGGTTGGGTAAAGGAAGATCTGAAACTTAGGGGGAGGTCAGCAGTATGAAGAGATTAGGAGGAACCAAAAGAGGGCAGGTGAGAATTAAAGTCAAACATCTAGAAGACATAAGCTTGTCTCTTCTTTCAACACATCCACGTGCAATACTAACACTGAAGCACTTTGTTATTATCACCTAGGTTCATGGAATAGAAAGAATACTTGACTTAAATCCAACTCAAGGACTCTGATATTTGACAGGAACTATGAATCATTGCTCCATGAAATACTTTGAGGGCCATTCCAGATATGAACAGCGATACCTCAGAACTCCTTAGAGCCTTATACATGCCCTCCCCTACCCCCACCACTGCCATTACACACTGTGGAGAAGGGAATATTTCATGGTTCCATGAATGTCTTTGTGGTCATCAGAATGGTACCCTGGGGACTTCCCTGGTGGCCTAGTGGTTAAGAATCTGCCTGCCAATGCAGGGGACACAGGTTTGAGCCCTGGTCTGGGAGGATCCCACATGCTGTGGAGCCACTAAGCCCATGCACCACAACTACTGAGCCTGCACTCTAGAGCCCATGAGCCACAACTACTGAGCCCATGCACCACAACTACTGAAGCCCACACACCTAGAGCCCGAGCTCTGCAACAAGAGAAGCCATCACAATGAGAAGCCTGTGCACTGCAACGAAGGGTAGTCCCCACTCGCCACAACTAGAGAAAGCCCGCATGCAGCAACAAAGACACAACACAGCCAAAAAAAAAAAAGAATGGTACCCTGTAGGCTGCCTGAATGTTCACATTTCTCCAGGTTGATTGAAAGAGAGAGGTAACTTCTTTCATCTAGACTACTAAAAACTTGCAACCCAGAGTGCGGCATTAGCATTAATTTACATAGTCAGGAGAGTGGGGGCAATACTGAGTGATCATGTAATTCATTAGACTAAAGTGCACTTTCTTCTTTAAATCAGCTCCCTTGAAAGATTTAAATTAGATCTCAAATCCATTTGTTTTTGTAGTCCTTGAAAATTCGTGTTTATGTTTATTTAGTGAACATTCTGTGGCATTTATAAAATGCCTTAAATGTAGGCATTTAAAATATTGACACATTTAATCCTTATTAGAGTCCAGTGAGTTGGGTTTTATTATGATCATCACTTAACAGTGGAGGAAACTGAGGCACAGAGAGGATGAGCAACTCGTTCAGATCACACAGCTAGCAGGCAAGAGAGCCGGCATTCAGACCATGCAGTTTGGCTCCAGGGCCCAAGCTCTAAGCCATTATTCTAGGCCTTGAGGAACATGCTTTCAGACTGATTCACAATCCTTCTTCTTAGTTGTCTTTTGTCTTAAGATCCTCAGTGTTCTGGAATTTTAACATAGAACATTTTGATAGTATTTTACCTACAGCTCATCTTGATTTCTGCACAATAGATCCACAACCATGACGTCAAATTGATCAGGTGTTAGAGTTTATTTATTTAAGTAGCAGTATTTTCACTTCATTTTCCAAAGGCAAATGAAGATATAGAGTCTCTACATATTCCCAGAATTATATCACATCCTCTTATAACTTGCATGAAAATAATCACCACCCAAAAGCATTAAACATTTGGATATAAAAACAAAAATCTAAGAAAAGCTTGCAATGGCAGGCAATAAACTACTCTATATGGTTAGTGTGTCAATGGTTTTGTGCCATGATAAGTTTTATTGTGCAAAAAAACATTGTTTAAAAAAACTTTCTAATATCAGAGGACACAGTTTTTATCTTCAGTGAATTGATCATTTCTATAACCTTTCGAATATTACTCATAGGGCAACTAGAGGGACCCAAGAGAGCTGAATGAGTCAGGAATGAGAATAAAAAATATAGACTTGAAAAATTATGTGTGTGTGTGTGTGTGTGTGTGTGTGTGTGTGTGTGTGTGTATCTTTATCTTTTACCCAAAGAGAATCATAGTGTGATTTTCTGGGTACCTCTGTGAAAAAGGATAGTGATCTTTTATTCTACATGAAGATGAGCCCCCATTTGCATTTAGAGGGCTAGTAGTGTTGGAGCTGGCATTTACCAGCTCACAAGAGTGCTGAATGTTTGCAATTTTTCCCATTCTGCATTCAGTGACTCGTGCCATGATGAGAGTATTTATACCATGGAAATCAGGGAACAGTGGAAATCAGGGCCTTTTCTTTTTCCCCAGAGACAGTTGTCAAACATTTATGAACACACCACTGGGTGCTTGAATACATAATGAATGCACAGTAGTTAAAATTTTCCCTCTAATAATTTTAAACAAAACAAACAGATAGACAATTGAGATAAACACACCCTCTTTGACTTAGCTTTACTTATTTTTCATACAATTTTTTTGTGATTCAAAGCCTATCTCAGGAGGAAGACTGTCCTAAGAACACAAAATTCACCTGTGAACTTTGTAACCAGACTTCCCCAAACGCAATCCCTATCAGCCTTGGAAAGCTTTGTCAGGAACAGAACCCTCATTGGGTTTTCATTTCCACTTTTCGCCAAACATTTTCAGAGAAAAATGTCTTCCTCCTGAGTATCCATTAGCCCCCAGCACTGATGCTAATGAGCAAACTACAAGCAAGCTGACGCACAAATGGATGTGAGTCACTCATACACTTAGCCTGCCCGGCCTCCTGCGTCACCACTGACACTGGTTCCTTCCCAGCCAGGCAAAAATCATGGTCTGTGTTTGTCCATTGCTGGGAGACAGCTGATCTGAAGGTGCCCCTTTAAAAGGATGCACTGATTTGTTCTCGTGAAATCATTCGTGCATCTACCTCCCCATATTGAGATTTGCATCCAGGTTGAAATGTTCTTCAATGTATAAGATTAAGCTAAGAGAACAGACCATTTTAAAAGGTATTGTTTAATCAAGAACAGAAAGCCAAACATATAGAATTGAGAGTGAGCCTGCTTTTTCTATACAAATATAAAGAAACATGCCATGAAGACGCAGGTAAGACCAAGAACCAGTAGGTAGCTAAGAGTAGAGAAACAGTAAATGTTACCCCATAAAAGCCTTGCTCTGTGGGATTTGTTTTGTGCCTTCCTAACTGCAGATGCTGCAAATGGAAGAAAGGAAGGAGAAGTCTGTGGCTCTAGGGCTTTCCTAGGAAAGCTTCACAGCATTGAATAGTCAACAAACAGCAGATGGTACAAAGATTTCTAATTAGCCTTTGGGAAGGCAGTGAAGCATTTTATGTCCATGGGATACTAATGGAAACAAATTGTGATTTCACGTTTCTGTTACTGAACAAACGATGCTGACGCCTTGAGGAGTGGCTAAGCATTCACTGAGGGACATTTTTATTTTTAAGAATTATATTTATCAACCAGGAGGAGGTGGGCATCATAAGGAAAAACTTTGATTCAGTGGGAGGTCTTGCCCCAATGCTCAAGTCTAATTTATTTGTTTATATTCTTCTTAGTTCCCGAAATTATTTAAGTCACTCTTTGAAAGATCTGGAGGGAGCTTCAAGATGGCGGAAGAGTAAGACACGGAGATCACCTTCCTCCCCACAGATACACCAGAAATACATCTACACGAGGAACAAGCCCTACAGAACACCTACTGAACGCTGGCAGAAGACCTCAGACCCCCCAAAAGGCAAGAAACTCCCCACCTACCTGGGTAGGGCAAAAGAAAAAAGAATAAACAGAGACAAAAGGATAGGGATGGGACCTGCACCAGTGAGAGGGAGCCGTGAAGGCGGAAAGGTTTCTACACACTAGGAGCCCCTTCGCGGGCGGAGACTGCGGGTGGCGGAGGGGGGAAGCTTCAGAGCCGCGGAGGAGAGCGCAGCAACAGGGGTGCGGAGGGCAAAGCGGAGAGATTCCCGCACAGAGGATCGGTGCCGACCGGTACTCACCAGCCCGAGAGGCTTGTCTGCTCCCCCACCAGGGCGGGCGGGGCTGGGAGCTGAGGCTCGGGCTTCGGTCGGAGCGCAGGGAGAGGACTGGGGTTGGCGGCGTGAACACGGCCTGAAGGGGTTAGTGCGCCACGGCTGGCCGGGAGGGAGTCTGGGAAAACTCTGGAACTGCCGAAGAGGCAAGAGACTTTTTCTTCCTTCTTTGTTTCCTGGTGCGCGAGGAGAGGGGATTCAGAGCGCTGCTTAAAGGAGCTCCAGAGATGGGCGTGAGCCGCGGCTATCAGCGCGGACCCCAGAGGTGGGCATGAGACGCTAAGGCCGCTGCTGCCGCCACCAAGAAACCTGTGTGTGAGCACAGCTCACTATCCACACTGCCCCTCCCGGGAGCCTGTGCAGCCCGCCACTGCCGGGGTACCGGGATCCAGGGACAACTTACCCGGAGAGTGCACGGCACGCCTCAGGCTGGTGCAACGTCATGCTGGCCTCTGCTGCCGTAGGCTCGCCCCGCCTCCGTACCCCTCCCTCCCCCCGGCCTGAGTGAGCCAGAGGCCCCGAATCACCTGCTTCTTTAACCCCCTCCTGTCTGAGCAAAAAACAGATGCCCTCAGGTGACCTACACATGGAAGTGGGGCCAAATCCAAGGCTGAACCCCGGGAGCTGTTCAAACAAAGAAGAGAAAGGGAAATCTCTCCCAGCAGCCTCAGGAGCAGCAGATTAAATCTCCACAATCAACTTGATGTACCCTGCATCTGTGGAATACCTGAATAGACAGCAAATCATCCCAAAATTGAGGAGGTGGACTTTGGGAGCACTTGTAGACTTGGGGTTTGCTGTATGCAACTAACTTGTTTCTGATTTTTATGTTTATCTTAGTATAGTTTTTAGCACTTGATATCATTGATGGATTTGTTTATCAGTTTGGTTGCTCTCTTTTTTTTTTTTTTTACTTAAAAAATTTTTTTATTTTAATAATTATTTTATTTAATTAATTTATTTTTTTCTTTCTATTTTTCTCCCTCTTCTTTTGAGCTGTGTCGCTGACAGGGTTTTGGTGCTCTGGCCTGGTGTCAGGCCTGAGCCTCTAAGGTGAGAGTGCTGAGTTTAGGATATTGGTCCATCACAGACCTACTGGCCCCACATAATATCAATCAGCGAGAGCTCTCCCAGAGATCTCCATCTAGCGCTAAGATCCAGCTCCACTCAACGGTCAGCAAGCTCCAGTGCTGGACACCCCATGCCAAACAACTAGCAAGACAGGAACACAACCACACCCATTAGCAGAGAGGCTGCCTAAAATCATACTAAGTTCACAGACACCCTAAAACACAACACTGGACATGGTCCTGACCACCAGAAAGATAAGATCCAGCCCCACCAACCAGAACACAGGCACCAGTCTCCTCTACCAGGAAGCCTACCCAAGCCCCTGAAACAACCTTACCCACTGGGGACCGACACCAAAAACAATGGGAACTACGAACCTGTAGCCTACTAAAAGGAGACCCCAAACACAGTAAGTTAAACAAAATGAGAAGACAGGAATATTCAGCAGCTGAAGGAGCAAAGTAAAAACTCACCAGACCAAACAAATGAAGAGGAAATAGGCAGTCTACCCGAAAAAGAATTCAGAGTAATGATAGTAAAGGTGATCCAAAATCTTGGAACTAGAATGGAGAAAATACAAGAAACGTTTAACAAGGATCTAGAAGAACTAAAGAGTAAACAAACAATGATGAACAACACAATAAATGAAGTTAAAAATTCTCTAGAAGGAATCAATAGCAGAATAACTGAGGCAGAAGAATGGATAAGTGACCTGGAAGATAAAATAGTGGAAATAACTACTGCAGAGCAGAATAAAGAAAAAAGAATGAAAAGACTGAGGACAGTCTCAGAGACCTCTGGGACAACATAAAACGCACCAACATTCGAATAATAGGGGTCCCAGAAGAAGAAGAGAAAAAGAAAGGGTCTGAGAAAATATTTGAAGAGATTATAATTGAAAACTTCTCTAACATGGGAAAGGAAAGCGTCAGTCAACTCTGGGAAGCACACAGAGTCCCATACAGGATAAATCCGAGGAATAACATGCTAAGACACATATTAATCAAACTATCAAAAATTAAATACAAACAAAAAATATTAAAAGCAGCAAGGGAAAAACAACAAATAACGTACAAGGGAATCCCCATAGGTTAACAGCTGATCTTTCAGCAGAAACTCTATAGGCCAGAAGGGAGTGGTAGGACATATTTAAAGTGATGAAAGGGAAAAATCTACAACCAAGGTAACTCTACCCAAAAAGGATCTCATTCAGATTCGATGGAGAAATTAATACCTTTACAGACAAGCAAAAGCTAAGAGATGTCAGCACCACCAAACCAGCTTTACAACAAATGCTAAAGGAACTTCTCTGGGCAGGAAACACAAGAGAAGGAAAAGACCTACAATAACAAATGCAAAATAATTAAAAAATAGTAATAGGAACATACATATTGATAATTACCTTAAATGTAAATGGATTAAATGCTCCAACCAAAAGATACAGACTGGCTGAATGGATACAAAAACAAGACCTCTATATATGCTGTCTATAAGAGACCCACTTCAGACCTAGAGACACATACAGACTGAAAGTGAGGGGATGGAAAAAGATATTTCATGAAAATGGAAATCAAAAGAAAGCTGGAGTAGCAATTCTCATATCAGGCAAAATAGACTTTAAAATAAAGACTATTACAAGAGACAAAGAAGGACATTACATAACGATCAAGGGATCAATCCAAGAAGAAGATATGACAATTGTAAATATTTATGCACCCAACATAGGAGCACCTCAATACATAAGGCAAATGCTAACAACCATAAAAGGGGAAATCAACAATAACACTATCATAGTAGGAGACTTTAACACGCCACTTTCAGCAATGGACAGATCGTCCAAAATGAAAATAAATAAGGAAACACAAGCTTTAAATGTCACATTAAACAAGATGGACTAATTCATATTTATAGGACATTCCATCCAAAAACAACAGAATACAATTTCTGCTCAAGTGCTCATGGAACATTCTCCAGGATAGATCATCTTGGGACACAAATCAAACCTTGGTAAATTTAAGAATATTGAAATTGTATCAAGTAATTTTTCTGACCACAACACTATGAGACTAGATGTCAATTACAAGAAAAAACTGTAAAAAGTACAAACACATGGAGGCTAAATGATACACTACTAAATAACCAAGAGATCACTGAAGAAATCAAGGAGGAAATCAAAATACACCTAGAAACAAATGACAATGAAAACACGAGGATCCAAAACCTATGGGATGCAGCAAAAGCAGTTCTAGATGGAAGTTTATAGCAATATAATCCTACCTCAAGAACCAGGAAAAATCTCAAATAAACAACCTAACCTTACACCTAAAACAATTAGAGAAAGAAGAACAAAGAAACTCCAAAGTGAGCAGAGGGAAAGAAATCAAAGATCAGATCAGAAAAAAATGAAAAAGAAATGAAGGAAACAATAGCAAAGATCAATAAAACTAAGAGCTAGTTCTTTGAGAAGATAAACAAAATTGATAAACCATTAGCCAGACTCATCAAGAAAAAGAGGGCAAAGACTCAAATCAACAGAATTAGAAATGAGAAAGGAGAAGTAACAACTGACACTGCAGAAACACAAAGGATCATGAGAGACTACTACACGCAGCTATATGCCAATAAAATGGACAACCTGGAAGAAATGGGCAAATTCTTAGAAAAGTACAACCTTCCGAGACTGAACCAGGAAGAAATAGAAAATATAAATAGACTAATCACAAGCACTGAAGCTGAAACTGTGATTAAAAATCTTCCAACAAAAAAAAGCCCAGGACCAGATGGCTTCACAGGTGGATTCTATCAAACATTTAGGGAAGAGCTAATACCTATCCTTCTCAACTCTTCCAAAATATAGCAGAGGGAGGAGCACTCCCAAACTCATTCTACGAGGCCACCATCACCCTGATACCAAAACCAGACAAGGATACCTCAAAAAAAGAAAATCACAGACCAATATCACTGATGATTATAGATAAAAAAAAATCTGCAACATGATACTAGCAAACAGAATCCAACATCACATTAGAAGGATCATATGACATGATTGAGTGGGGTTTATCCCACGAGTGCAAGGATTCTTCAATATACACAAATGAATCAATGTGATACAACATACTAACAAATTGAAGAATAAAAAACATATGATCATCTCAATAGATGCAGAAAAAGCTTTTAACAAAATTCAACACCCTTTTATGATAAAAACTCTCCAGAAAGTGGGCCTAGAGGGAACCTACCTCAGTATAATAAAGACTGTATACAACAAACCCACAGCAAATATCATTCTCAATGGTGAAAAACTGAAAGCATTTCCTCTAAGATCAGGAACATAGTTTTGGAAGTCCTAACCATGGCAATTGGAGAAGAAAAAGAAATAAAAGTAATACAAATTGGAAAAGAAGGAGTAAAATTTGCACTGTTTACAGATGACATGATACTCTACATAGATAAACCAAAAGATGCCACCAGAAAACTACTAGAGCTAATCAATGAATGTGGTAGAGTTGCAGGATACAAAATTAATGCACAGAAATCTCTTGCATTCCTCTACACTAACAAAGAAAGATCAGAAAGAGAAATTAAGGAAACAATCCCATTCACCACTGCAACAAAAAGAATAAAATACCTAGGAATAAACCTACCTAAGGAGGTAAAAGACCTGTACTTAGAAACTGTAAGACTCTGAACAGGAAAAAAAAAAAAAAAAAAAAGAAAGAAGATGTGATACAAGCAAGTGAGCTAATTGAGCAAAAGAGAAAACAAAGATGAAATAGTAATAAATGCGGAAAGAAGTTAGTTCACAGTTTGCATGGTTGAGGCGGCCCTTACATGCACTAAAGGTGGGGCATGGAGTCTGCTTTGAGCTTTTAGGAAATCAAGGTAGGAGGACAATATGATGAATTATTCCTTCAGTGTCTGTAGGATGAAAACAAACCAGTTGCTCAGGCAAAGCACTGCTATTCTACACTGAGTAGTAAGAAAAATTTGTCTGGAAAGGTCAGTAAACATTTACAAGTTGGGAGGGACTCTGCGTAATAAGTATTTGGGTCTGATGGGCATCACCTATAATTAATTTCTTGAAGGACTTTACATTAAAGATATGATGACTAACATTTTAGTACTAAAAGTGCCAAAAGTTATACTTAAAAATGCCTATGAAAGAAACTCACCCCCAAATGGGAGTAAATCTAAATGGAAAGCATTTTATTTTATTTAATTTTTTAATTTTAGTATAGTTACTATAGAATATTATATGTTACAGGTATACAGTATAGTGATTCACAGTTTTAAAGGTTATATTCCATTTATAGTTTTCATAAAATATTGGCTCTATTCCCCATGTTGTACACTATATCTTTTAGTTTATTTTGGACCTAATAGTATGTACGTCTTATTCCTTTACCCCTATATTGCCCCTCCCCCTGCCACTGGTAACCACTGGTTTGTTCTCTATATCTGCGAGTCTCCTTTCTTTTTGTTATATGCACTAGTTTGCTGTACTTTTTAGATTCCACATATAAGTGATATCAAAAACATTTTAAATGTTTAGCAAAATTAATGGAAAGGAACCTTCTACTTCTATGATTTGTAAAGTGACATCAATCTAAATTGAGTAATAGTAAAAATTACTCAGTACTGCAAAATGGGTAGGCTTTAGAAGCAGGCCTTTTATTATTACACAACCTCCCTGGCAGTTGTAACTGTGTGCACTCTGAAGAATCAAAGCAACACAAGCCTGAACCACAGCTCTCTTCACAAAACCCTCTTCTTTCTTATCTAACTTCTCATTTTAAACTGAAAGGGGCTGCCTATTTGTGAGGCAGTCTTTATCCTTATCCCTGCCAGTTCATTCTCTTTTTCTTTTTGGTATGAGGACCATTATAGACTGAAACTCATCAAGGACCCAGCTGTGCATTTAAATGTTGATGGTTAAACAACCGTTTATTTTTCTCTTATTTTATCCTGCGTTCAACTTTTATCTTGCCACTTAATCCCATACTTTAAAACAACCTGCAAGATGGATTCAACCATACCTTCAGGACCACAAAAATACGATGCGGTGGTTCTTTATGTTGACTAAAGTTATGGGCTAGGGAAGGAGAAAGGGAGCTATTGATCATGAACAGGTGGAGGTTAAGAACACCTTGACAAAGAGGGGATATCTTTCCTTTTATACAGGAGGGCTAGAAGAGGTTGAGTGGACTTTGAACAAGACTGGATGGTGCAGCCAGGGGGAAAAACAATCAAGAGATTCTGACTAGATGGTTTCAACATACAATATGAAACTCAGAGCTGCTCTATTGGTTTTCAGGCCCTGTGAGGTCAATGGTATCTGGAAGCTTGCTGAAAGTGCCAATTTCTGAGCCCTGGAACCCAGAGATTCTGAACTAGAAGATTAGGGAGGCCAGGGACAGTGGTGGAAGGGCAAGGAGAGGGCCACAAGAATATAATTTTTAGATATACTTTAAGTTGATCCAATGTAGGTGATTCCCAGATGCTATTTTATTTCATATCCTTTACCCTTTTATGCCAGTGCCATTATTCTTATTATATTCCTTGAGTTCATGACTATAGAAAACTTTACTTTTGATTCTAAACTCTGTACGTTCAGAGCTAACCTGTGTCATCCCCTTTTTCACCATCTTCTCTGTCTCCTCCATCTATCTATTCAATATCTGTCTGTGTCTCTCTTCTATTTCCTGAAAAGGGTACCTATGTTATATTTGGCTTTTTTTTTCTTTTTCTTTCATTTACTAACACATCTTGGAGTTCTTTCTAAAATAGCGCATACATACCTGGACCATTCTTTCAGTGGCTGCATATGATTATATAATTAGATGTAACAAACATTATTTAACCATTGCTTTAATAATATAAATTTAGACTGTTTTAACTTTTTTCTATTTAAAAAAAAATTTTTTTTGCGGTATGTGGGCCTCTTACTGTTGTGGCTTCTCTCATTGCGGAGCACAGGCTCCGGACGTGCAGGCTCAGTGGCCATGGCTCACGGGCCCAGCCACTCCGCGGCATGTGGGATCTTCCTGGACCGGGGCACGAACCCGTGTCCCCTGCATTGGCAGGTGGACTCTCAACAACTGCGCCACCAGGGAAGCCCAATTTTTTTCTATTTTAAGAGACCATACAATGAACATCCATGTACTGGGTCTTGGTGAACTTTGAGAGTATGTCTATAAAGTCTTAGAAATCTGACTACTGAATAAAAAGTTTTGGTTAATTATTCAAAATTTTTCTTCAAAATGTTTAATTTAAATCATATTTCCACTTGAAGTAGATAAGAGTGCCTTTTCCCCAAGCTTCATCAGGATTGTGTTGCGGGAAGGGGGACCCCTTCCAGGGCCCGAGAGTGGGCTCTTGTCCAACACTCGGAAATGAATTGTCCAAGGAGACATGTGCTAACAAAGCAAGAGACGTCATTGGGAAGGGGCACCTGGGTGGAGAGCAGGAGGGTACGGGAACCCAGGAGGACCTCTCTACCAAGTGGCTCGCAGTCTCGGGTTTTATGGTGATGGGGTTAATTTCCGGGTTGTCTCTGGCCAATCATCTGACTCAGTGTCCTTCTTGGCGGTGCACGCATCACTCGGCCAAGATGGATTGCAGCGAAGAGGATTCTGGGAGGTTGGTAGGACATATGGACTGGCGTCTCCTTTTGACCTTTCCCAAATTCTTCTGGTTGGTGGTGGCTTGTTAGTCCATGTTTCTTGCCAGGACCCCCTGTAGTAAAATAACCCATGCAAATGGTTACTGTGGTGCCTGGCCAGCGTGGGCAGTTTCAGTCATTGTTTCCCCTTAAAACTGGATATAATCAATCTTAAAAATTTTTGCCAATCAGAGAAAAAGATTTTTCATTTTTATTTGTATTTCTTTAATTATGAACACGGCAGATTTTTTTTTATTGTTCATAAATCTATTATATTTTTAAAATATGTAACATATATCTGTGACCATTTTTCTTTTGGGTTACTTATTTTTAAATAGTTTCATTAAAGTGCTTAGAAATTAACAAACGAATCCTTTGTTATGCCATCTAGGTTGAAAAACACTTTTTAAAAGCACTGTGCTTTTACATTTATTTTCTATTGTCTAAAATATAGAACAGTCTATCAAGAAATGTGAAGGGTCTTTAATTTTACCCTGCTTTTAATCTAACTGCCATAGTTTCATAAATGCTGGTAGAAGAATGAGTCTCCTCGGTCAGAGATGAGGGACAAAAGCAGTAGCAAAAGTGTCAGCACTTTTGGGTGATTTCCCTGAGCCCCAGTTCTCACAGGTGACATAAAAATGGACAGATGACACTTGCATAGACAGTGGGATGCAGTATAGGAGGGGAACCCTGAGCTTAGGGAAACTTAATATTTTATAATGGGCAGCAGGCATGTCTGCTCTTTGCTCTAAAGCATGGTTTCTGAACCTCGTCACCACTGACATTTGGGGCCAGACTATTCTTTGTTGTGGAAGTTTATCCTATGCATTGTAGGATATTTAGCAGCATCCTGGGTCCACTGGATGCCAGTATTACCCTTAGTCACGACAATCAAAAATATATCTAGATATTGTCAAATGTTCCCTGATGGAGAAAACCACCCTTGGTTGAGAACAATTTTTCTACAAGGTTATTCCTATTTTCCAAGGCTGTTCACTATACCCCTCTTTGAAATAAAAGTTTGGAACAAATTAGCAGTCAGTGCTTCTCTCATAAGATGTGCAGTTATATGAGAGAACCATAGAGAATTGTCTCAGAGCATACTTCAAATATATGCATGTCATTCTTGCATGGAAGCCATTAACTTAGTATAATGTACTAATTTTTATAATTTTATAATATTTTTATAACTTACTAATTTAGAACAATATTTTAAAATTATTTATACAATTTTAAAGGTTACTTTCCATTTACAGTTATAACAAAATATTGGCCATATTCCCCATGTTGTACAATACATCTTAGAGCTATCTTATGCCAATAGTTTGTACCTTCCACTTCACCACCCTATGTTGCCCCTCTCCTCACTGGTAACTACTATAACATATTAATTTTTAATATTGCATCATAAAATTAGTATGATTTTCATATATTATTTTTTAATTTGAATTTTATTTTATTTATTTATTTTTATACAGCATGCTCTTATTATCTATTTTATAAATATTAGTGCATATATGTCAATCCCAATTTCCCAATACATCCCAATACCACCCCCCCGACCCCCACCGCTTTCACCTCTTGGGGTCCGTACATTTGTTCTCTCCATCTGTGTCTCTATTTCTGCCTTGCAAACTGGTTCATCTATACCATTTTTCTAGATGCCACATATATGAGTTAATATATGATATTTGTTTTTCTCTTTCTAACTTCCTTCACTCTGTATGACAGTCTCTAGGTCCATCCACGTCTCTACAAATGACCCAATTTCATTCCTTTTTATGGCTGAGGAATATTCCATTGTATATATGTACCACATGTTCTTTATCCATTTGTCTGTCAATGGGCATTTAGGTTGCTTCCATGACCTGGTTATTGTAAACAAGGCTGCAATGAACATTCGGGTGCATGTGGCTTTTTGAATTATGGTTTTCTCTGGGTATATGGCCAGTAGTGGGATTGCTGGGTCATATGGTAATTCTCATTTTAGGTTTTTAAGGAACCTCAATACTGTTCTCCATAGTGGCTGTATCAATTTACATTCCCACTAACAGTGAAAGAGGGTTCCCTTTTCACCACACCCTCTCCAGCATTTGTGGTTTGTAAATTTTCTGATGATGCGCATTCTAACTGGTGTGAGGTGATACCTCATTGTAGCTTTGATTTGTATTTCTCTAATAATTAGTGATGTTGAGCAGCTTTTCATGTGCTTCTTGGCCATCTGAATGTTTTCTTTGGAGAAATGTCTATTTAGGTCTTCTGCCCATTTTTTGATTGTATTGTTTTTTTTAATACTGAGCTGCATGAGCTGTTTATATATTTTGGAGATCAATCCTTTGTCCGTTGCTTCATTAACAAATATTTTCTCTCATTCTGAGGGTTCTCTTTTTGTTTTGTTTATGGTTTCCATTGGTGTACAAAAGCTTTGAAGTTTCATTAGGTCCCATTTGTTTATTTTTGTTTTTATTTCCATTACTGTAGGAAGTGAGTCAAAAGAGATCTTGCTGTGATTTATGTCAAAGAGTGTTTTTCCTGTTTTCCTCTAAGAGTTTTATAGTGTCCAGTTCTACATTTTGGTCTTTAATCCATTTTGAGTTTATTTTTATTTATGGTGTTAAGGAGTGTTCTAATTTCATTCTTTTACATGTAGCTGTCCAGTTTTCCCAGCACTACTTATTGAAGAGACTGTCTTTTCTCCATTGTACATCCTTGCCTCCTTTGTCATATATTAGTTGCCATAGGTGAACCCATAGGTACATGGGTTTATCTCTGGGCTTTCTATCCTGTTCCATTGATCTATATTTTTGTTTTTGTGCCAGTACCATATTGTCTTGATTAATTTAGCTTTGTAATGTAGTCTGAAGTCAGGGGGTCTAATTCATCCAGCTCCATGTTTTTCCCTCAAGATTGCTTTGGCTATTCGGGGTCTTTTCTGCCTCCATACAAATTTTAAGATACTTTTTGTTCTAGTTCTGTAAAAAAAAATGCCATTGATAATTTGATAGGGATTGCATTGAATCTGTAGATTGCTTTGGGTAGAATAGACATTTTCACAATATTGATTCTTCCAATCCAAGAACATGGTAAATCTCTCCATCTGTTTGTATCATCTTTAATTTCTTTCATCAGTGCCTTACAGTTTCCTGCATACAGGTCTTTTGTCTCCTTAGGTAGGTTTATTCCTAGGTATTTTATTCTTTTTGTTGCAGTGGTGAATGGGATTGTTCCCTTAATTTCACTTTCTGATATTTCGTTGTTAGTGTAGAGGAATGCAAGAGATTTCTGTGCATTAATTTTGTATCATGCAAATTAACCAGATTCACTGATTAGCTTTAGTAGTTTTCTGGTGGTGTCTTTTGGATTATCTATGTATAGTATCATGTCATCTGCAAACAGTGACAGTTTTACTTCTTCTTTTCCAAATTGTATACATTTTATTTCTTTTTCTTCTCTGATTACCATGGTTAGGACTTCCAAAACTATGTTGAATAATAGTGGCAACAGTGGACATCAGTGATATTAGTCTGTAATTTTCTTTTTTTTATGCCTCACTTACTAAATGGAGTTGATAATCATAGATCACTGATGTATAACAAACTCGTAGGGTTGTTAAAAGGATGAGCAAAGTTAAATCCTGTAGTTTTCCCAGCACAGCACCTGTCACATAGTAAATTCTTAACAAAGACTATGTATTATTTATAATACAGTCTTCTGGTGAGGGCAGG
This sequence comes from Hyperoodon ampullatus, assembly GCF_949752795.1. NCBI lineage: Eukaryota > Metazoa > Chordata > Mammalia > Artiodactyla > Ziphiidae > Hyperoodon > Hyperoodon ampullatus. The sequence continues at coordinate 3,291,406 of NC_136925.1, read as the reverse complement.
GACCACATTTTGTTCATTTATCCATATATGCTGATAAGCAAGTCACTTAACTTCTCTGAGACTGCATTTCTGCATCTGTAACATGGGATAATATAATATCAACATCACATGGTTATTTTGGCACCTAAAAGACATTCAGAAAATACTTGATGAATTAGTGGAATCTCTTTATGTAGTACCTAACACAGTCCCACATAAAAATAGGTACTGCAATAAAAAACTTCTTGATTATAGCCATCCATAATGTAGAAATGATAATATTGCCTCTTACTCATCCATCGGGATCTGTGAGACAATCTCTAGGAGAGAGATTGTTAGGAGAAAGGTGCTTTATAAATCGAAGTAGTTGCTATTAATCATCATCATCATAATAATAAACTTGGTATTGGAGAAATCATTAACAAAATAAATAAAATGAATGCCCTCCAATGTGCAGGTTAGGCATCATGAAAATAGGACAATATGCCACATTTTGTCAGTGAGTGGCCAGAATATTTATATGCAAACTCAGATATGAGGACTGGCCATTTTTTAAACATCTTCTATGGATCAGGCATTGTACTAGGAGCTTTACATACATGACCTTGTTTAAACTTTAACCTAAGGTAGGTGGTCTTATCATCTTTCTACAGGTGAAACAAAATAGAGTTTCAAAAAGACAGAAAGAGAGACAGAGAGACAGAGATAAAGAGAGATGGAGATAGAGACAGAGATAGAACTAATGCCTATTTTAATCACCTGGCTAATAAGAGCTAAAGCTGGGATTTAACCCCAAATATGTGTACCTCCATCTTGCCTCTCTTGAGAGAACCAGAGAAGTAAAAACATCACTTACCTTCCAACATGACTATGACCCAGTAATGATTTTGGAAAATGGTAGTCTGTGAAACCCACTAACTCAGGTCCTGTTCCCCTGGCTTTTGTACTCAGGATGCCTGTATTTGTGAAGGAGAGGCTGAAATAGCTCCATTCCTTCTCCAGAAAAATTTCTGGTTATAAGCCAATTTAGAGTAAACAAATTGTCCACTTAGACTGCTGCAGTACATAAAATATTCACCATTCAACTGTCACTTACCTTGAGCAAGTTTTTAATGGGCTAAGGTACTGGGAAGATAAAATTTATCTTGAACTCTAATAATAAACTGAAGAGACCATATCTAAGAGTCACTGAGCTGATGATGTCAGTAAACATCAGAAAGGAAAGGCTAAGGTGTGAAGGTGGTGACGGTAGCCAGAGGCACACCAGGAGAAAAGGGGGACCCACTAAAGAAAAACTTTGTCTACCGCTTCATGGAAATTGTTTATTTTCACTTGCAGAGTGTAAAACACTTAATATTTGAGGAAAACAGTGTCAGCACAATGGCTGAATGCACTCAGTAAAAGAGCATAGAGTTTTTAATCTTGTTAAGCCTATGTGTTAATTAGAGATTTGCCATTAACAATTTATAGGACCATCGGAAAACTCTTCATCTCCTTTGAAATTGGGACAACTCCATCTGTTAGGGTTGTGAATCTTTGTACTAATTTTATGAGTGTTTATATAATATGCTTTCAGTAAATGTCTGTTCCATTTCATTAACAACACAGTAGTGTCATAAGTCCTTGTTTTGTTTCCTAGAGTATAATTTTTTTTTAATGTTAGCTTTGAGTCACCAAGGTTTTATAAAGACTCCACAATTAAGTTCCAAATTTATTTTATTCCCTTGGCTTTTATGGGAAATTTTCCCAATGTCTCAGTGAAAAAGTCCAAGTGTGATATCCAAGTTCTTTGAGAAAATGAAGCTGTTTATCTGCTATACATATTCTCCTTAGGAGTTATGAGCCTTCAGAACAAATTTAGCAGATTTTGTTGCAGATATTACAGACACAGGAAAACCTAGCTTGCTCATCCACAGACAGGTCATTTAAACATTTTGAACAGAATTTAAAAATCAACATTAATTAAGGATATTAGAATATGGTAAAACATTATTACCATATTTAGGAGCTATTGAGCTAGGTATATTTCAAATAGAGATTCACATTCAGAATTAAAATGGATTCTGTGTTAAATAATGATCTCCCTGAGTGGGTCACACGTTCTTCCATCAAGGAAAGGTAGTATAACATAGAGGAAGCAGCAGAGAGTTTTGAAATAAAAAACCTGGGCTTGAGTTGGCTCCATAATTAATAGTTGAGTGCCTTTAGTTTAGATGCCTTCCCTTCTGTAAGCCTTGGTTTATCATCTATTCTAACTAGGTTACTGTGAGGTTCAAATAAATAAAAAAGCATTTATGTAGAAAAGTTTAATATTATAATTATAATCATCCCAAAGAGCAAAATATCATGAATCTTGATGAACCAATGTAATGGTGGCAACCAGTAGGATGGAGGGGAAATGTGAGAGTTAATCCAAGATGGATTTTAAAATAAAAGTCAACTCTCTGTCATCTTGGGTTCTATATCTTCATCCCTGGTGTGAGAAATTGACTGAGTAATAAAGCCGATTAGCACTGATTCACATTGATGGTGAGAAGAACCAAGCCTTGGGGCTGGGCTGATGGGGAGAGAGCAGAAGAACCTCTTCTCAATTCATCTCCTCCTCCCCATGTTGCTTTTACAAGAGCATCTGGAGGGATGGTTCAGAACATTGCAGGCTGCTTAGGTGATGACAATCAGTGCGAACTAGCCCCTACAGTAAGTCCCCTACATACGAACGAGTTCTGTTCTGAGAGCACGTTCATAAATCAATTTTGCTTGTAAGTCCAATGAAGTTAGCCTAGGTACCTGATAACAAAATCGGCTATACGGTACTGTACTGCAACAGGTTTATAATACTTTTCACACAAATAATACATAAAAATCAAACACAAAAACTAAAGAAAACGTTTTAAATCTTACAGTACAGTACCTTGAAAAGTACAGTAGTACAGTACAACAGCTGGCATACAGGGGCTGGCACTGAGTGAACAGGCAAAAAGAGTTACTGACTGGAGGAGGGAGAGGAGGTGGGATAGTATAGAGATGCGTGGTAGAGCTGAAGGATTGTCAACAGTAGGAAATGGAGGACAAGCTGCAATTTCACTCACACCTGACGTTGAGGGCACAGGTTCTGGTTCCTTGCTGGATTCAATTCTATCTACCATCTTGAAAAACCGATCCAGTAATGTCTGGGCAGTACTGTACCAGCTACATGACCGCTGCTTTTATGCTTGCTTCTGAACATCCTGGGCTTGAAACAAAGATACTGTACTACTGTACTATATACAGTACTGCACAGTAAAGTACACAAAAGTACAACCACTTGTAGAGGCTGCATGCATGTGACAATGTACACCAAACATGTGAACTAACTTACGTGATTGGATATGCGCACGCATGTTCACATCTTTGAAAGTTCGTAACTTGAAGGTTCATATATAGGGGACTTACTGTACTTGTTAGATAATGCTTGGAAGATGAATTCTTGCGAGTTCTTACTACTGTTATTCACACACTGGTTAGTGTGATTACCTAAGTGTTGACCACCTCCTCCAAATGTAATGCAGACCATGGTTTTCATGGAAAGCTTGCTTGGACAAAAATACAGCTCAAATAATGGCATGCATATCATTTTCACATACAACTCCTAGACACCACTTGGAAATCATAGTTTCCTTTGCCTGCCCTCTGAGATGTGTACTGGATAGATGAGTTTCTAACTATAATGACGCCAGAACTTGGTGGAAGGGCTGGCATTCAGTGGTTCACTAGGCTTGATCTCGTTGTCAGTGACAACTGCTCTACAAGGCCAGCGATGAGAAAGAACTGTGTCAAAAGGTCTTGAAAGGGCAGGTCCAAATTGCTGATGAAAGTAGATGAAGCTGTGAAAGAGATTTATGAAGACTGATTTAGAATTGAAAAGTGTGATGAGACACTTTTGGAATGCCACCGCGTGGCTGGGGCCAGGACAGAAGGGATGAGAAAGGGTAAAACACTGAAGCCTGTTTGCCAGCAGACACATTAGGCCCTTCCGCTCGGATCTCAGCTGGAAGATTCGCTGCTCTCTAGGAGTAGTGATTGTGGGAAATGCCTGTGGTTTTCCCAGCCTTCCTCTCTCAGCAGGCTTTGAGTGCAAGTCGTCTCAAAGGCTATAGGAAACCAATAGGAAAGGGAGAAGTAAAAGCTAATAATCCAAACACAATAGAAATAACAAGGAACTGTAAATTGAAGCAAGTTTTTGTTAGGCTGGGACTCATCTTACAATGGTACTTGCTCACTCTTTAAGGAAAGTGCTGCCTGGGGGGTTCTTGTTTGGCTTAGAATCGCCCACACAGGAATAAGCCCAAATAGCCTCTGTGGAGATAAGAGGGCCTCCTCTGACAGTGTGCTTATCTTAGTGGAAGTCAGCAATTTCTGCCCCTTCAACCAAAAAGCTCTAGAAAATATATCAGTTTACTGAACTTTTCAACCTTAGCCAAGTGCCATTAAATTTTAGTCTCTTTAGGTTGTCTGTACTATCATGCTCACTCTAGATATAAATTATGGTTGTAATTGTAATGTATCAAAGTGATATCAGGATGGAATAGTTGTTACTGTCTTCTGATTCTTTTTATTAATAAAAACTTTAAAGGTATTTAAGATTCTAAAATTTCAATAGGACAGAATGTTCTTGACTACCTGTATAGGTATGTTGGTGTGTGCTTTAATTTTGAATAAATAAACAAAATAATTCTTAGTAGATATACTCCTAGTTCCACATGAAAAATATTATGGGAATAATTATGTTGTGCATGGACATGGCATGCGAGGATTTGGAATTCTTTAGATAGGGTTTAAATCACCAGCTGAGCACTCTCAAGCAAACTAGTTAATCCCTGTGCTCTGTATTGCTCATCTGTAAATTGAGGATGACACCATCCTCCCAAGGTGTTCATGAGAATTAAATGACATACATAGAAGAGCATAGTGCTGACATCAAACAAGGGCTCAAAATATTATTTCCCATTTCCTTCTCTAGGACAAAATCCCTTATAGCCTGAATTTACTAATATGGGGTGGGAAAAGAGTGTAGCAACTAAAAATAACTTTTGTGCCACTGAAAAATAGCCCATCTGCCCGTATGTATTTTATAGGATGAAACACTAAATATGAAAATATTTTCAGTTGATTACTTAGATTTATGTACATGCTATATTATAAAATCTCAGAAATGTTGGATGATATTTTTTTTTTAAATGTGAGCAAGATTTGCTTATCTCCACCTTTGGGATAGAATACAAAATTGGCATACGTACAAACGACTTAAATCCATGAATGAATTTTTATCTTTTTCTCAAACATGGGAAAGATTTGAATATGGGAAAGATTTGAATAAGACTTAAGAATGAAGTTAGCAGGAGGAATTGCAGCTGAGATATCAATCTCACACTGAGATGTGATATCATTCATTCCTGAATCTGGTATCTAAGCTACCACCCTTTTCTGGCTCCCGCATTAACTCATTCATACAAATTAGAATCTGAACATCTCATTTTACGCTTCCTAAGACATGCTGTGTAGAATGTTAATGATCAAAAACAAAAAGAGAACAGCCTTTAAAACTTGATGTTTTCATTGCAACATTCAACGTCTAGGGAAATGGGAGTAAAACAATGGAAAAGGGATTTGGTTGTTGCAATTCACTGGCCATTGTTAAAAATAAACGTACTAAGAACTAAAGGAAGGTAAATAAGGTCTGTGACTTCTGGTCACTTTTCTATTAGGACTTGGCAAACAATGCTTGTGCACATGCCATATGTTTGTATTGCCATCCGTCCATACACTACACTACTGCTCATGGTTCTGACTCTTCTCTCTATAATTTTGAGCCTTTAAAGTTCTGTCCTCAACTGCCCTGATTACTTCCACATATGCTATCCATTTTCATGGACCAGAGTAGCTGTTAGCTCCACTTCATTCTCTTAACTGCACATGAGAGCATATTTCTGCTCTCCTAATCATGGCACCTACCACTTCAGGTACCTGAGTGTGGGGCTGATATCTGGGATAACCCATAATAAATTCCTTTCTATTGTGACTCAACTTTTCCTTTTTCATGTTTCCAAGAACAAGATACTCATTTGAATTAATTAAACAATAAATAATTTAGTGGGATGTACTTCTTCAGAAGTACATCTTAAACTCAGGGTGATTAGTTTTAAGCTTGTGGCTAGATTTTCTATATGCCCATTCAGGCTTAAAGCAGACTCTGGTCATCTTAAAAATAAATGGAAACAAATGCTACAAAAAATTTAGAATTTAAGGAATATTTAAAATTAATATCCAACCTCCCAAGGGTCTTTTTTGTATTGAAGTCATTTTTTTAAATTGTAACTTTTTACTCTTGAGTTTCTTTGAAAGGTACAATTATAGCTTCCTAAAACATGGTCTAAATGATGACCTTTTAAACATAATACTTTAAAATAAGGCATACACAAGGGAAAGATTCAAATTGCAAAATGACAGGATGTGAGGTTGATCTGGCTGAGACATCTGTCACCCCTTGGATTGCCAGGGTTGATTCAGCTGATCTGACTGGCTAGGTGCGTGTCCCCATCCTCCCTCACCGCTCCATGTGCATCCCTCCTGAAGTTGCACACTCAGTCGAAGAGGATGACCTTTTCTGATAGAGGAGGACCGTTCTCTGGTCAAGAGTATACAAGTAGCTGCACTCCCCTCCTAGAACCTCCAAACAAGCTCTCATGGTCAAAGTGCAAAATGACATAGAGTAAGTAGTAAATCTCTTTCCTATCTTAGACCACCAGTGCCATAGCCTCTCTCCCCAGAGGAATCCAATATTACCAGTTTTGATGTATCTCTAGAAAGATGTATATATGCATAACTTATAGGGAGAATAATGCCCCCACCTCAAAGACATTCACATGCTAATCTCCAAATCCTATGAATATGTTGCCTTATATGGGAAAAGAGACTTTGCAGATGTGATTAATTTAAGGATCATGAGATGGGAATAGTATTCTGGATTATCCAGGGTGTCCATTGTAGTCACAAGGGTTCTTATCTTATAAGAGGGAGGCAGGAGGGTCAGAATTAGAGACACTAACTGTGAAGATGCTTTGCTGCTGGCTTTAAAGATGGTGGAGGGGCCATGAGACAAGAAATTCAAGTAGCCTCTTGAAATTTGGAAAAAACAAGTAAATTAGTTCTTCCCTAGAACATAGAGAAGGAATGTAACCCATCCAACACCTTGATTTTAGCCCAGTAAGACCTGTTTTGAGTTTCCGACCTGCAGAATAAATTTGTGTTAAGTCACTAAGTTTGGGGCCATTTGTTAAGCAACATTAGCAAATTAATAAATCTATATTTCTATTGGTATATATATATACACACATATACATATACATATATATATATACACACACACATACATATCACATTTCTATCTTTTCTGGAAATAAGAACATATTATATGTACTTAAGCACCTTCCATTTTATTTTATAATATAGTCTTGTCAGCTCAAATAGACATACTTTTTCTCTTAAGAGCTGTGTACTATTTTGATAAAGGTTGCAATACATTTTTATATCAGTTTTCTATTCTATTGATGAATATTTAGCTTATTACCATTCTTTTTTTTCAACAAAGAGTGCTGTACTTAATATCTGCATAATGTTTAAACAATTACTATATAACATTTCAACTTGAGACAGGGTAATGTAATACACTGACATTTTCCTATTATCTCACTTCAGCATTTACTAACCCATGGTCAATCTTGTTTCTTCTATAACCCACTCCAACTTTTATCGCCATCTCTGGGTTACTTTGAATTACTTTGAATATAATCCCAGACAGGATATCATTTCATCAGTAAATATTTGAGTATATGTCTCTTAGCATAAGGAATCTTGTTCTACAGGATTTTGTTTACTTTGAGTGTATACCTAGGATATATTTTAGAAATAAAAATGAACTCGAAGAAGAACTCTATTTTCAGTTTGATAAATTTTTTCAACGTGGGGTATGTTCAATAATGGCCTACTGCCATCTCACCCACTGCACCCCAATATACCAAATTTATTTTGATAGATTTATCAAATAATTAACACAGTTCACAGAAAGTAATTTAAAAAGTTGCAAGATGAATTTCATGATATATTCACCTTGATATTTATTTATTTATTTATTTTTAATTGAAGTATAGTTAATTTACAATGTGTTAGTTTCAAGGGTATAGCAAAGTGTTTCAGTTATACATGTATATATATATTGTTTGTCAGATTCTTTTCCATTATAGATGATTCATCTCAATATTTAAATCCATATAAATTTTAGGAAAAAATTAACTGTTCATTGAATTAATTATTCATCTTTGTGAATTAGTTTTGTAGGTGGTGGGGAAGGTGGGGAGTAGTCATGGCACATCTTTGAAATATTGTTTCTTATAAACACAACTTGATTTTTCCAGTGATCTTTTTCAGTGCCAGCAGGTTCAAAATCATTGGAAAATTCAAAATTAGAAAATCTTAAGTGCATATGAAACTTGTTAAGATGTTTTTTCCCCAGATTACTATTGTGATTCTTAAAGAGTCTTGTTTTCCTTAATAGCAAAGCTTCTTATAGGTTATCTTCAATCTGTGGTCGAGGATTCTTCTATCCACCGATTGAAATGAAAGTTGAAAGCTAAAGTCTGTAAACGATATTAGAACCTTATTGTCTACTTTCCTTTCTCCACATCCTTTTTCTCTGTTTCCAGAATTCATGAGTTTCAGGATTTATCTTTGTTCTATTTGATGGATAAATGAAGGTGAATGCTCTTAGATCTGAAGCGTGCTAGTAAAGTTTAGTGGTGTGCTTGCCAGAGTCTTGTACCATTTTTAGAAACAAGAAAGAATTTCAAAATAAAAAATTTTATTAATAATGTTTTTAGCCAGGGGATTTCAGTATATTCCTAGCTTAGATTCTACCAGGGGCATTAAAACCATTTAGTATTCTATAGAGAATGAGTTACTGCTTTTCTCTTTATATCCTCCCCACACACATATGAATTTCTGTGACACTTTCTGCAAAACACAGCCTTGCAACACCTAGAGAAATGCTTCTGGGATACTTACAGACATATGTTCATATTTTATTTTACTCAAAATATGGATCCCACTACATTTATTTAATACATAAATATATATAAATAGATGTCTTCATAGCATGTCATAAACAGTGTTTTTAGTCATCAACCTGAGCCCAGACAAGAGTTTGAAGTTTTATTTGTCCTTTAAGTCATGCATATGCTCGTTGTGTATTTTTCCGCATTTCTAATATATGTGTGCATTTGGGAAGAGTTTGTGTGGTTAAAAATTGCTTTCTGCTCTTAGTTTGTGGAGTGTAGAGAAAAGCCATAATGATTTAAGTCAGAAACAATTCCGTTTCATTGCTCTTTTTGGTTTCCAGAGGCTCAAAGCATCATCAACTAACCTGGTCCACAGGTGGGATCTTTTGTGATTTGCATCAGTAAAGGAGGTTAATCAATTCTCAGAACCTTACACCATCCACCAGGCTACATGGTCACATACTTTGTAAAAATTTAGTTACACTTATTTTAATTGCTTGGTTAACTAAATTTCCTACAAAGGGTCTAAGATAAACTTCACCCATAGTGATTTCTGCTGTGTGTTGAAGAACATTAGAGAGAAGACCTACAGTAGATTGAGGCTTCTAGGCCATTTAAAACCCAAATGCCCCCTTCTTCTGGATAAGTGGTGAGGAGTGATAATCTTTGTGAAAACCAAATAGGTACAACTTCTGTTAATCCTAAAATAAAATTGTCAGAAATAGGGAAAAAAAATCAAATGCTTTAGGTGTTAAAGGGCAACACAATTTGACTGTCTCTTGGAAATAATTAAGGGTGATTAAATGAAGTAACAAGTGTTGAGTTGGTTATGTTTACATTTTGTGAAAATTATTTTTCTGTGTAACATATAGTACTTCTATTAAGTTGTATATTTAATTAATCAGAATCCCTGATTCCTTTAGACATCTATATAAATAAGAATGTAATTTACTTTGGGTCAAATTCTACATATAAATCCATTTCTCAAAATGAATCATTTACACATTGGTGTATTGATTCAACTAGTATGTATTGAGTGACTGCTGGAAACAGACAACTTTATTAGAAAATGTATATTATGTATATTATTTCTGAGTCTCATATTACCCCATTTTATTTAAAAAAATTTTTTTTGCTTTATAACAAATTTAATCAGTTATACATATACATATGTTCCCATATCCCCTCCCTTTTGCATCTCCCTCCCACCCTCCCTATCCCACCCCTCCAGGCGGTCATGAAGCACCGAGCTGATCTCCCTGTGCTGTGTGGCTGCTTGCCGCTAGCTATCTACCTTACGTTTGGTAGTGTATATATGTCCATGCCACTCTTTCACTTTGTCACAGCTTACCCTTCCCCCTCTCCATATCCTCAAGTCCATTCTCTAGTAGGTCTGTGTCTTTATTCCTATCTTACCCCTATGTTCTTCAGGACATTTTTTTCCCTTAAATTCCATATATATGTGTCAGCATACAGTATTTGTCTTTCTCTTTCTGACTTACTTCACTCTGTATGACAGGCCCTAGGTCCATCCACCTCATTACAAATAGCTCAACTTCATTTCTTTTTATGGCTGAGTAATATTCCATTGTATATATGTGCCACATCTTCTTTACCCATTCATCTGATGATGGACACTTAGGTTGTTTCCATCTCCGGGCTATTGTAAATAGGGCTGCTATAAACATTTTGGTACATGTCTCTTTTTGAATTATGGTTTTCTCAGGGTATATGCCCAGTAGTGGGATTGCTGGGTCATATGGTAGTTCTATTTGTAGTTTTTTAAGGAACCTCCATACCGTTCTCCATAGTGGCTGTACCAATTCACATTCCCATCAGCAGTGCAAGAGTGTTCCCTTTTTTCCACACCCTCTCCAGCATTTATTGTTTCTAGATTTTTTGATGATGGCCATTCTGACTGGTGTGAGATGATATCTCATTGTAGTTTTGATTTGCATTTCTCTAATGAGTAAAGATGTTGAGCATCCTTTCATGTGTTTGTTGGCAGTCTGTATATCTTCTGTGGAGAAATGTCTATTTAGGTCTTCTACTCATTTTTGGATTGGGTTGTTTGTTTTTTTGTTATTGAGCTGCATGAGCTGCTTATAAATTTTGGAGATTAATCCTTTGTCAGTTGCTTCATTTGCAAATATTTTCTCCCATTCTGAGGGTTGTCTTTTGGCCTTCTTTATGGTTTCCTTTGCTGTGCAAAAGCTTTTAAGTTTCATTAGGTCCCATGTGTTTATTTTTGTCTTTATTTCCATTTCTCTAGGAGGTGGGTCCAAAAGGATCTTGCTGTGATTTATGTCATAGAGTGTTCTGCCTATGTTTTCCTCTAAGAGTTTGATAGTGTCTGGCCTTACATTTAGGTCTTTAATCCATTTTGAGCTCATTTTTGTGTATGGTGTTAGGGAGTGATCTAATCTCATACTTTTACATGTCCCTATCCAGTTTTCCCAGCACCACTTATTGAAGAGACTGTCCTTTCTCCACTGTACATTCCTGCCTCCTTTATCAAAGATAAGGTGACCATATGTCCGTGGGTTTATCTCTGGGCTTTCTATCCTGTTCCATTGATCTATCTTTCTGTTTTTGTGCCAGTACCATACTGTCTTGATTACTGTAGCTTTGTAGTATAGTCTGAAGTCAGGGAGCCTGATTCCTCCAGCTCCATTTTTTGTTCTCAAGATTGCTTTGGCTATTCGGGGTCTTTTGTGTTTCCATACAAATTGTGAAATTTTTTGTTCTAGTTCTGTGAAAAATGCCAGTGGTAGTTTGATAGGGATTTCATTGAATCTGTAGATTGCTTTGGGTAGTAGAGTCATTTTCACAATATTGATTCTTCCAATCCAGGAGCATGGTATATCTCTCCATCTATTTGTATCATCTTTAATTTCTTTCATCAGTGTCTTATAATTTTCTGCATACAGGTCTTTTGTCTCCTTAGGTAGGTTTATTCCTAGATATTTTATTCTTTTTGTTGCAATGGTAAATAGGAGTGTTTCCTTGATTTCACTTTCAGATTTTTCATCATTAGTATATAGGAATGCCAGAGATTTCTGTGCATTAAATTTGTATCCTGCAACTTTACCAAATTCATTGATTAGCTCTAGTAGTTTTCTGGTAGCATGTTTAGGATTCTCTATGTATAGTATCATGTCATCTGCAAACAGTGACAGCTTTACTTCTTCTTTTCCGATTTGGATTCCTTTTATTTCCTTTTCTTCTCTGATTGCTGTGGCTAAAACTTCCAAAACTATGTGGAATAAGAGTGGTGAGAGTGGGCAACCTTGTCTTGTTCCTGATCTTAGTGGAAATGCTTTCAGTTTTTCACCATTGAGGATGATGCTGGCTGTGGGTTTGTCATATATGGCCTTTATTATGTTGAGGCAAGTTCCCTCGATGCCTACTTTCTGCAGGGTTTTTATCATAAATGGGTGTTGAATTTTGTCGAAAGCTTTCTCTGCATCTATTGAGATGATCATATGGTTTTTCTCCTTCAATTTGTTAATATGGTGTATCACGTTGATTGATTTGTGTATATTGAAGAATCCTTGCATTCCTGGAATAAACCCCACTTGATCATTCATATTACCCCATTTTAAATATGAGGAGTTGAAGCTCAGAAAGTGCCAAGTCAGGGTCTCATGGTTTGGTGATAGTAGAACTGCGTGAGACCAGAGGTTTCCTGACTCTGTTCCATCTTCTAGTCACTATTCCATAGATACTTCTAATAATACTGCAGAGTAAAATGAGTGCTTTGCTGGAGTTACAGGTCAAGTGCTATGGAAATATCGGGAATTAATCATGTCTGAGGGTGTGGGAAAGACCAGATAGGTATAAGGCTGAAAATGTTTGACCTGGTTACTCATATATTTTGCTAAGAAGTTTGCTTTTTGTTCATTAGGCCATGGGGAACCATTAACAGATTTTTAAAGAAGCATAAGGCATGGTTCAAGTGTGTATTAAGAGAATAACTTTAGCAGCTGTGAGAATTAAAGACTAGAGCAGTGTTTATTTTTCTGGCTTTTTTGATTGCTCATGAATCCACTACATATTTACTATTTATAAATTATATTACTATATTATAGTACTAAAATTATGTGTATTATAAGATTATACAAAAGAGAGAAATGAAATAAAGATTCCATCTTTAATTCTTTTAAATTTTATCATTAACAGTAAAATATGCCTCTAATATAAAATTAAGATAGTCATACAGTTTTGCTACTATATATAATTTATGTCTGTTTATACTGAGAACAGTGTGATTGAATACATTTCTTAAAAAATAACCCAACAACTCTATAGTTTACACATTGTTCTGGAGCTATATGAAGTGCTTGTCTTAGTTTGTCTTGATGCTTTAATTCCATTGCTGTGACGGCTGTTGTAATATTTATTCAGTTTTCATGGTATTTATTCATATGTAAATCCTGTCCTCCAATTAAGAAAAGTTTTGTATTAAAATTTGCCTAGGAAATTTCCATTTTTCCTAATATCGGGCAGTTGTTATAAGCTAATTGGAAGTTGTAGGATTTTAAATTTTTAATAAATCAGCTCTATACCCACTGATACTATTTGTAAAAATTCTTAATAAGTGAGCAAGATGTATTCTGAGCTTCTAAATGTGTGGGTAAGAATTTTTATGGTTGCTGGTATTACTATCTGGGGGAAAATTATATAACCATCTTAAATTTGTCTAGTTCATCATGTTTCTACCTCAGAATGTGGCTTCTTAAATACATCGATGCTCCGATTTTCTTCTCTGGGCTTTGGCTTGACTGTTTAGTGCTCTCTTCAGTTGACTGTTTTATTTCATTTTATTTATTTTTGGTGTGGAAATCTTTTTATCACTATTTAGTGATGACCAGTGTGATTAAAACTGAATATCATCAAAACCCTACCTTAACAGCTTTGTGAAGCAATATGTTGAAGGGACTATCACTGTCAACTCCTCTGCTATAGAACACCCTCTTTTCCCAGAGGAGAATTCCCATGTTAGAGGGAACATCTGGCAAAGGCGGTGGGGGGTGCTAGTATTGACTTCCCTATTAATAATTATAACTAACCTTTACCTAGTACTTATTATTTTTCCCATGCATTGCTCTTTATTAATCAATTCTCACGGCTTTTTTTCTATGGGAAAAGTATTAATGTTATCTTCCTATTATATATAAAGTAATGTATCATTTTTAAATTTTATTTTCATTAAATTTTGGAGGTAAAAATAAATGTAAAGAGAAAATTTCATATTTCTTCCAGTACTCTAGGACATTGACTTTATCATCCCTGGGCTAGGTGGGTCTCACTTTGGAGACCCCTAGATTAGACATGTGATAGTGTGAAGAAAGCAGATGGATGAGAAGGTCATGGCAGAAGGCAGGTAAAAAACAAATCTCCTGAACGAGGACAGGGAAAGTGGAGTTATATGGAAGGTAGAATGTATAGAAGTTCTCAGTCTTTGACATAAACTTCAGCGAATACAAAAGAAATTATGTGCAGGTATAGCACAAAGGACATACCTCCAACAGCTCCAGAATTGATGACATGTAAACTTTCTGCTTGATTCCAAGCTGTGGGTTACTGTTGCATTCTTTCTCGGATCCAGCAATTTGATTTTTCATTTTCCAGTTTGTTGCTCAGTTGGTAACTCAGTCAGCACCTCCCTTGGGTCCCCCAGTGGTAGCAAAGGCCTGTTGAGAACGGCTGCCACTTTGATTTTGGTGAAATGATGTATGTGATCTCTTCAGGCACAACAGGGTGATGAGAAAAGCATTAGCTGTTCAGATTGTTTTGTTTCATTTATGGATCTAGTCACATGGTCAATTGGACACATTCTGAACTTACAGATCAGCCTGTGCCTAGGTAATACCAGACCAAAAATTTTCAAGTGGAAGTTCCAGCCACCTATTTAGATATTTATTTGAGTGATGCTAAACAGCTGGATAACTTACTTTCATGTAATAACCATTTTTTAACTTTCTTGGTTAAATCAGAAGCATAGGAATCCATGCTTCTCCTCTAGTGTTTAGATTGCTTTAGAGGTGTTGTATTAGTCAAGGTTATCCAGAGAAACAGAACCACCAGGAAAGCTGGCAGTCTGATTGTGTGATTCAGTTCAAATCTGAAGATCTGAGAACCAGGTGAGTAAATCATGTAAATTCCAATGTAAGGCCAGAGAAATGAGTGAGATTTAGTAGCTCAATCACTGAGGCAGGAAAAAAAGGACAAATTCCTCTTACCTTGGCCTTTTGTTCTATTCAGGCCCTCAACAGATCACTTACCTGATGGCATCAATATTTCTTTTTCTTTTTTATTACAGTTGTGCATTTTTCTTTCAGGGTATTTAATTTTTCTAAACAATGTGTATTTATCAAGAATATCAGCCTTCCACCTCCCATCTATATATTTTATGAATCTTTGTCCTCAGCTTGTCATCTTCCTTTTAATGTTTAAATGTTCTAATCAAAAGACCTGGAATGGCTGAAGGGATACAATAAAATACCTAGGACCTAAGTCATGGGTATGAAATATACAGTATGGGGATTATAGTCAATAACTATGTAATAATCTTTCTATGGTGACATATCATCACTAGACTTATCACGGTGATCATGTAACTCCATATTTCTAATATTTAAAAATATAAATAAATATAATTAACACTGCAATATGTTATATATGAAAGTTGTTAGGAGAATAACACCTAATATTTCTTACCACAAGAAAAAAATGTTTTTATTTGTATCTATATGAAATGATGGATGTTCACTAAACTTATCGTGATAATCATTTCACAATGTATGTAAGTCAAATCATTATGCCGAACACCTTAAACTTATACAGTGCTGTATGTCAATTATATATTTTAAAAACCCTGGAATTAAAAAGAAACACAACACATGGCAAGGTTAAAAAAAAGAAGTGACATGAAGACTATATTTTTCTACATCATAACCAGTTATCTGGCACCAGTTTTCTATATTATAACCAGTTTATTGAATAGTCCTATTGCTTTCTAAGGATATATGCTTTCATATTCAATTATATTTTCAGCATCTCTTTTACTTTATTGTATATTATTGACCATACTATATGATGATATTTTGATTTTATTCTATATTTTAAAATCTTAAAGTGCTAGTTAACATTTCCCTGCTCATTTCTAGCCCCCAGTTATTTTCTTTATATTGTCTTTTTTTTTCTAAGAAACTTTAGAATCAATTCAATATATGTCAGAAAGTTGCATATTGACTTTTACTGTAATTATATTAGGTAAGTATTTAAGACCAAAGCATAGAGTATCAATATTTTTACATTGAGTATTCCAAATTATCAAACAAGTTTTGTTCAATACTTATTCAGATTGGGCCTCCCTGGTGGCTCAGCAGTTAAGAATCCACCTGCCAATGCAGGACACACGGGTTCGAGCCCTGATCCAGGAAGATCCCACATGCCGTGGAGCAACTAAGCCCATATGCCACAACTACTGAGCCTGTGTTCTAGAGCCCATGAGCCACAGCAACTGAAGCCCGTGTGCCTGCGCAATGCAATGAAGAGTAGCCCACACTCGCCACAACTACAGAAAGCCCATGTGAAGCAACGAAGACCCAATGCAGCCAAAAATAAATAAATAAATTTTTAAAAATTAAAAAAAAAAACTTATTCAAATCTTTTTTACATCCCTCAGTAAAGTATTAGACTTTTATTTTTTATAGATTCCTTAAAATTAATATTTTTTTTGTTCCCAGGCACTTTATAGAATTGTTTTTATTTTCTTCGTATTTAAATTAGTGTTTTATTTTCAATTTTCTAAATAATAGTGGGAAAATTCTTTATTTTTGTTTATTTTCTGGTATCCAGTCACTTAGTCAACTTTCTTATCAAGTCTAATAATTTTTATTTTGATTGTCTGAAATTCTTTGTTAAATAATTCTATCATCTTAAAAATATAATGCTTTTAACTCCTTATTTCTAATATATAAAAATCGTATTTTATTGCAGAAATAATAATGGTAAAATATTTTTGAATTATTTTAACTCTAGTGAATATCTTGCATATCAAATTCACAGTGGAAAATGAGATGAAGCTTTAATTGCTACAAAGGCCTGTGTGTTTTTAAATTGTGTATCACAAACTAATTTCAGTTATATACAAATATCACCTTACATATATATTTATATATAAAATATCACCTTCTTTAGTGTTACAATTGCACATAAAGCAACGACTCAAATCAAATATTATTTTTTAGTACCAGAGATAGCATTTTGAATGTACATCTCTGGGCATCAACTCCCGAAACTTCTTTACCATTTCTGTCTATGTTGGTTACAAAAGCTCTTTTTCTCAGAAAATTTTCCTCTTTTCATGACTCCTTTTTATGCTAAGGTCTATTAGAAGACCTATAATGGGAATCTTTTTTCTTTATACCACTTGTTTAGTGACACAGCTTTAATGCCTTACTAGCTATATATATCAGCCTATGTGATATTATTAACCTCCTAGTCAGTGTGGTTTTGAGAATGCATGGTTTTTAGTCTGATGATAGAAGGATAAGTCGATCTTTCTGGAATATGTATGAGCCTAAAAATGTGACAGCAAATATATTTCT
This sequence comes from Hyperoodon ampullatus, assembly GCF_949752795.1. Lineage (NCBI taxonomy): Eukaryota > Metazoa > Chordata > Mammalia > Artiodactyla > Ziphiidae > Hyperoodon > Hyperoodon ampullatus. The sequence goes on along the minus strand of NC_136925.1, from coordinate 3,273,720 downwards.
GTAATACTATTCAGATTTCTCATGATTTCTTTGTCGAGTCAAAAGTAAGACATACTTTTCAAATGGAAATAAACTTACTTTAGAATACTGTGGAGTTTTAAACACACAATCAATGTGATTAAGTACAAACTTATTGGAACAAATCAGGAATTGGCTAATGGGGCACAGGGAGGGAGCACTGTTTATCCTGGCCATGAGGTCTGCTTGTGTATAACACGCAGGATTTGGGAGCCTCAGGAGAGCCAGTGAGAACTTTTCCTTTGACATTCTGAATGGTCTGGCTTAAGAATTCAGACAGGAAAGATGATTCATTCTGCTGATGACTGGGTCTGCACCGTGGGGAGCTGATGCAGAGGCTTTCTAGAGACATGTCAGTCTGTAAGCCACCCCAGAAATTGTAGGAAAATGATATTAGAAGGAATTAAGAGAGGTGTATATACCAATTCCCCGTTGGTTTCTGATCAGGGTTTTGATGTAGGCTTGTGAGCTGTAAAAAGCCTTGGTACCCTTTTTGCCTTCTTTGACTGCTGTCCATATAGGCCGGGCTTTTTTGTTCTTTCTTCTTCTCTCCAGTTACTCCAACCAGACTTCATATGGAGGCTCACTCTGAGACTTCCATGATGCCATCACTTTATTCATCATCTAGGGCAGTTTGCACTTGCCTCCAAAATTGCAAGTGTCATGGTGCAATGTAATTATTTGTTAATTTCCTGAGGACACCATGTACTGTCAAGGGTGATGTTGAATTTACAGCGGGGCTGCTTTTAGGAAAAAAGAGGTGGACTCAAGTAGAACAGTGAAGAAAAAGCTTAATTTAGGAGGAAATGGCAGCTATGCATTAAAAAAAAGACACTGATTTTAGAGAAGATGCTCTTTGAAGGCTATGTCTTGGTTGTTGCAGATAAGCCTGGGGGCTATATTATTTATGTTACCTTTTACCTCCAACATGATTTAAAGGGATAAGATACCTGAATTACCTAATTCAGTATAAATATCTTATTGAAAACACAAAAAATAATTTACAGTTTCTCAAATATATCTGATGACCCACATCATCTGGAATGATTGTTAAATCTACAGATTACCAGGCCTCTTGCCTTGAAATCCTAGTTTAGAAAGCCAGTGTTGGCTGCTCAGGAATTTGGGTTTCAAACCAGCACACTCCTGGTGAATCTGGTGCATTGTAGTTGTTTGAGAATCAATGATATAGGCTATAATATTAAGAAAATGGATGTTTCTTTTCCTCTTCCAATATCTATTATTTGCTTCCTTTTTTTATATCAGTGGAACCCACAGATGAAGACACAGTTATAAAAATTGTATGTGTGACTAGATATAGCCAATATGATATATGTGGAACTGACATATGTAACTTCCTGATATTGTCCTTAAGGAGACAGTCTGAGCTGCTCTTCCAGCCCTGCCTTCATCTTGCTGCATGGGTGGGATATGGACATGGTGGGTGCACCATCATGGACCATGCAAATGAGGACCACACTGTAGGTTTGAGGGAGCAGTGAGAGAGATGGAGTCAGAGTCTCTGGACATTCTCATGGAGAAGAGCCCTTTCACGAGAGACAGAGAGACATTTCTATCTAGCTATTTGAGATCTCCATTATATATTATCAAGCTATATCTTAAATAACATAACATGATAAAATTGTAAAAAAATAAAATAAAGCATAGAGCCTGGTAAAAATATAAGTTAATATATGAAGACCAAAATAGAAACCAGAACCTTAAGTCATAGTTATTTATGTAAACTGGTTATCTCTGAGACATGCATTTCGTTCCAAGTTTCTATGAGGTAGAAGTAAAAAGTACATGGTTAGATACACTTTCTCCAATATCATAAGGTAAAGCTTGGCTTATGACTTAATTCTAAAACAATTTCTTCATGTGTTTCTACTTGACATATGACAAGTGTTGCAATGACATATGCAGTGAAGAGGGACCTCAGTAACTACGCACAGCAATTGTATTAGAGGTTTCACAGTGTAGTTCCTTTGTGTGCTCCTTAATAACAGTAATCAAGATCATTACTATCCTGGAATCAATGTGGTGTAGATTTCCTGTGCTTGGAATTGATTTAAGTATAAAATCTAACACTATTACAGCGCTGGTTTTCATAGTTTTTAGTTATCAGAATCCATCTTCTATTTTCAAGTGAAATCTTTGGCAGAAAGTCAGTATATAAAATCAAACTCCCTTGATTTACATGGGAGTGAGAGACTCTGAAATCTGCCACCTTGGCCTGCCCTTGTGCTTGAAACCCAACCATAGAAATCTAGAACACAATAGGGAAGGTCTTGCTTTAGAGGAATGGGTGCCTGCCTGTGCGTCAAATCACAAGCTATAAATATCACTCTCCTTTTCATGGGTTTTGATAAGATTAGGAAAGCAGACCATTCAAGGTTGTATTCACTGGCAAAATCCCATGCATTTATATAGATTATGAAAACTGGTAACAGCAAATTCCAAAAACATTATGAAGTGTTTAGACAGTCTGTGGTGTACTTTGATGAATTTTTAGAATAATATGGATTCTGGTGATTTAAATTGATAATTTACTGGCCAGAATAGATTGGTATAATCCTATCCTTCTGAATTAATTTCAGAGCTTTAATTTCCTCATTAAAATTTTTTTTAAACATCTTTATTGTAGTATAATTGCTTTACAATGGTGTGTTAGTTTCTGCTTTATAACAAAGTGAATCAGTTATACATATACATATATTCTGATATCTCTTCCCTCTTGCATCTCCCTCCTTCTCACCCTCCCTATCCCACCCCTCTAGGTGGTCACAAAGCACGGAGATGATCTCCCAGTGCTATGCGGCTGCTTCCCACTAGCTATCTATTTTACCTTTGGTAGTGTATATATGTCCATGCCACTCTCTCACTTTGTCCCAGCTTACCATTCCCCCTCCCCATATCCTCAAGTCCATTCTCTAGTAGGACTGTGTCTTTATTCCCATCTTACCCGTAGGTCCTTCATGACTTTTTTTTCTTAGATTCCATATATATGTGTTAGCATATGGTTTTGTTTTTCTCTTTCTGACTTACTTCGCTCTGTATGACACTCTAGGTCCATCCACCTCACTACAAATAACTCAATTTCGTTTCTTTTATGGCTGAGTAATATTCCATTGTACGTATGTGCCACATCTTCTTTATCCATTCATCTGTTTATGGACACTTAGGTTGCTTCCATGTCCTGGCTATTGTAAATAGAGTTGCAATGAATATTTTGGTACATGACTCTTTTTGAATTATTGTTTTCTCAGAGTATATGTCCAGTAGTGGGATTGCTGGGTCGTATGGTTGTTCAGTTTTTGAAGGAACCTCCAAATTGTCCTCCATAGTGGCTGTATCAATTTACATTCCCACCAACAGTGCAAGAGCGTTCCGTTTTCTCCACAACCTCTCCAGCATTTATTATTCCTAGATTTTTTGATGATGGCCATTCTGACCAGTGTGAGATGATATCTCATTGTAGTTTTGATTTGCATTTCTCTAATGATTAATGATGTTGAGCATTCTTTCATGTGTTTGTTAGCAATCTGTATATCTTCTTTGGAGAAATGTCTATTTAGGTCTTCTGTCCATTTTTGGATTGGATTGTTTGTTTTTTGATATTGAGCTGCATGAGCTGCTTGTAAATTTTGGGGATTAATCCTTTGTCAGTTGCTTCACTTGAAAATATTTTCTCCCATTCTGAGGGTTGTCTTTTGGTCTTGTTTATGGTTTCCTTGCTGTGCAAAAGCTTTTAAGTTTCATTAGGTCCCATGTGTTTATTTTTATTTTTACTTCCATTTCTCCAGGAAGTGGGTCAAAAAGGATCTTGCTGCGATTTATGTCATAGAGTGTCCTGCCTATGTTTTCCTCTAAGAGTTTGATAGTTTCTGGCCTTACATTTAGGTCTTTAATCCATTTTGAGTTTATTATTGTGTACGGTGTTAGGAAGTGTTCTAATTCATACTTTTACATGTACCTATCCAGTTTTCCCAGCACCACTTATTGAAGAGGCTCTCTTTTCTCCACTGTATATTCTTGCCTCCTTTATCAAAGTTAAGGTGACCATATGTGCATGGGTTTATCTCTGGGCTTTCTATCCTGTTCCATTGGTCTATCTTTCTGTTTTTGTGCCAGTACCATACTGTCCTGACTACTGTAGCTTTGTAGTATAGTCTGAAGTCAGGGAGCCTGATTCCTCCAACTTCATTTTTCATTCTCAATATGGCTTTGACTATTCGGGGTCTTTTGTGTTTCCACACAAATTGTGAAATTTTTTGTTCTAGTTTTGTGGAAAATGCCATTGGTAGTTTGATAGGGATTGCACTGAATCTCTAGATTGCTTTGGGTAGTAGAGTCATTTTCACAATGTTGATTTTTCCAATCCAAGAATATGGTATATCTCTCCGTCTATTTGTATCATCTTTCATTTCTTTCATCAGTGTCTTATAATTTTCTGCATACAGGTCTTTTGTCTCCTTAGGTAGGTTTATTCCTATATATTTTATTCTTTTTGTTGCAGTGGTAAATGGGAGTGTTTTCTTAATTTCACTTTCAGATTTTTCATCATTAGTGTATAGGAATGCAAGAGATTTCTGTGCATTAATTTTGTATCCTGCTACTTTACCAAATTCATTGATTAGCTCTAGTAGTTTTCTGGTAGCATCTTCAGGATTCTCTATGTATACTATCATGTCACCTGCAAACAATGACAGCTTTACTTCTTCTTTTCCAATTTGGATTCCTTTTATTTCTTTTTCTTCTCTGATTGCTGTGGCTAAAACTTCCAAAATTATGTTGAATAATAGTGGTGAGAGTGGACAACCTTGTCTTGCTCCTGATCTTAGTGGAAATAGTTTCAATTTTTCACCATTGAGGACGATGTTGACTGTGCCTTTGTCATATATGGCCTTTATTATGTTGAGGCAAGTTCCCTCGATGCCTACTTTCTGCAGGGTTTTTATCATAAATGGGTGTTGAATTTTGTCGAAAGCTTTCTCTGCATCTATTGAGATGATCATATGGTTTTTCTCCTTCAATTTGTTAATATGGTGTATCACGTTGATTGATTTGCATATATTGAAGAATCCTTGCATTCCTGGAATAAACCCCACTTGATCATGGTGTATGATCCTTTTAATGTGCTGTTGGATTCTGTTTGCTAGTATCTTGTTGCAGATTTTTGCATCTATGTTCATCAGTGGTATTGGCCTGTAGCTTTCCTTCTTTGTGGCATCTTTGTCTGGTTTTGGTATCAGGGTGATGGTGGCCTCGTAGAATGAGTTTGGGAGTGTTCCTCCCTTTGCTATATTTTGGAAGAGTTTGAGAAGGATTGGTGTTAGCTGTTTTCTAAAGGTTTGATAGCATTCGCCTGTGAAGCCATCTGGTCCTGGGCTTTTGTTTGTTGCAAGATTTTTAATCACAGTTTCTATTTCAGTGCTTGTGATTTGTCTATTCATATTATCTATTTCTTCCTGGTTCAGTCTTGGCAGGTTGTGCATTTCTAAGAATTTGTCCATTTCTTCCAGGTTGTCCATTTTATTCTCATAGAGTTGCTTGTAGTAATCTCACATAATCCTTTGTATATCTGCAGTGTCAGTTGTTACCTCTCTGTTTTCATTTCTAATTCTATTGATTTGAGTCTTCTCCCTTTCGTTTTTGATGAGTCTGGATAATGGTTTATCAATTTTGTTTATCTTCTCAAAGAACCAGCTCTTAGTTTTATTGATCTTTGCTATCATTTCCTTCATTTCTTTTCAATTTATTTCTGATCTGATCTTTATGCTTTCTTTCCTTCTGCTAAGTTTGGGGTTTTTTTTGTTCTTCTTTCTCTAATTGCTTTAGGTGCAAGGTTAGGTTGTTTATTTGAGATGTTTCGTGTTTCTTAAGGTAGGATTGTATTGCTATAAACTTCCCTCTTAGAACTGCTTTTGCTTCATCCCATAGGTTTTGGGTCATCGTGTCTCCATTGTTATTTGTTTCTAGGAATTTCTTGATTTCCTCTTTGATTTCCTCAGTGATCACTTCGTTATTAAGTAGTGTATTGTTTAGCCTCTATGTGTTTGTATTTTTTACAGCTCTTTTCCTGTAATTGATATCTAGTCTCATAGCGTTGTAGTCGGAAAAGATACTTGATATGATTTCAAGTTTCTTAAATTTACCAAGGCTAGATTTGTGATCCAAGATATGATGTATCCTGGAGAATGTTCCATGAGCACTTGAGAAAAATGTGTATTCTGTTGTTTTTGGATGGAATGTCCTATAAATATCAATTAAGTCCATCTTGTTTAATGTATTATTTAAAGCTTGTGTTTCCTTATTTATTTTCATTTTGGATGATTTGTCCATTGGTGAAAGTGGGGTGTTAAAGTCCCCTACTATGATAGTGTTATTGTCTATTTCCCCTTTTATGGCTGTTAGTATTTGCCTTATGTATTGAGGTGCTCCTATGTTGGGTGCATAAATATTTACAATTGTTATAGCCTCTTCTTGGATTGATCCCTTGATCATTATGTAGTGTCCTTCTTTGTCTCTTGTGATAGTCTTTACTTTAAAGTCTCTTTTGCCTGATATGAGAATTGCTACTCCAGCTTTCTTTTGATTTCCATTTGCATGGAGTAACTTTTTCCATCCCCTCACTTTCAGTCTGTATGTGTCTCTAGGTCTGAAGTGGGCCTCTTGTAGACAGCATATATACGGGTATCATTTTTGTATCCATTCAGCGAGTCTGTGTCTTTTCGTGGGAGCATTTAATCCATTTACATTTAAGGTACTTATTTATATGTATGTTCCTATTCACATTTTCTTAATTGTTTTGGGTTTGTTATTGTAGGTATTTTCCTTCTCTTATGTTTCCTGCCTAGAGAATTTCCTTTAGCATTTGTTGTAAAGCTGGTTTGGTGTTGCTGAACTCTCTCAGCTTTTGCTTGTCTGTAAAGGTTTTACTTTCTCCATCAAATCTGAATGAGATCCTTGATGGGTAGAGTTATCTTGGTTGTAGGTTTTTCTCCTTTATCACTTTAAATATGTCCTGCCACTCCCTTTTGGCTTGCAGAGTTTCTGCTGAGACATCAGCTGTTATCCTGATTGGGATTCCTTTGTGTGTTATTTGTTGTTTTTCCCTTGCTGCTTTTAATATGTTTTCTTTGTATTTAATTTTTAATAGTTTGATTAACATGTGTCTTGGCATGTTTCTCCTTGGATTTATCCTGTATGGGTTTCTCTGTGCTTCCTGGACTTAACTATTTCCTTTCCCATATTAGGGAAGTTTTCAACTATAATCTCTTCAATTATTTTCTCAGTCCCTTTCTTTTTCTCTTCTTATTCTGGAACCCCTATAACTTGGATGTTGTTGCATTTAATGTTATCCCAGAGGTCTTTGAGACTGTCCTCAGTTCTTTTCATTATTTTTTCTTTATTCTGCTCTGCAGTAGTTATTTCCATTATTTTATCTTCCAGGTCACTTATCCGTTCTTCTACCTCAGTTATTCTGCTATTGATCCCTTCTAGAGAATTTTTAATTTCATTTATTGTGTTGTTCATCAGTTTATTTGCTCTTTAGTTCTTCTAGGTCCTTGTTTAACGTTTCTTGTATTTTGTCTATTTTATTTCCAAGATTTTGGATCATCTTTATTATCATTATTCTGAATTCTTTTTCAGGTAGACTGCCTATTTCCTCTTCATTTGTTAGGTCTGGTGGGTTTTTACCTTGCTCCTTCATCTGCTGTTTTTCTGTCTTCTCATTTTGCTTAACTTACTGTGTTTGGGTCTCCTTTTGGCAGCCTGCAGGTTCGTAGTTACTGTTGTTTTTGGTGGCTGCCCCCAGTGGCTATGGTTGGTTCAGTGGGCTGTGTAGGCTTCTTGGTGTAGGGGACTAGTGCCTGTGTCCTGGTGAATGAGGCTGGATCTTGTCTTTCTGGTGGGAAGGTCCACGTTTGGTGGTGTGTTGTGGGGTGTCTGTGGCCTTATTATTTTAGGCAGCCTCTCTGCTAATGGATGGGGCTGTGTTCCTGTCTTGCTAGTCGTGTGGCATAGGGTGTCCAGCACTGTAGCTTTCTCGCTGTTGAGTGAAGCTGGGTCTTGGCGTTGAGATGGAGATCTCTGGTAGATTTTTGCCATTTCATATTACGTGGAGCTGGAGGTGTCTCTTGTGGACCAGTGTCCTGAAGTTGGCTCTCCCACCTCAGAGGCACAGCACTGACTCCTGGCTGGAGCACCAAGAGCCTTTCATCCACACGGCTCAGAATAAAAGGGAGAAAAAATAGAAAGAAAGAAAGAAAGAGGATAAAATAAAATAAAATAAAGTAAAATAAAATAAAGTTATTAAAATAAAGAATAATTATTAAGAAAAAAATTTTAAAAAGTAAAAAAAAAACCACACACACACAAAAAAAAGGGATGGACAGACCCCTAGGACAAATGGTGAAAGCAAGGCTATACAGACAAAATCACACACGGAAGCATACACATACACAGTCACAAAAAGAGGAAAAGGGGAAAAAATAATGTATCTTTGCTCCCAAAGTCCACCTTCTCAATTTGGGATGATTCGTTTTCTATTCAGGTATTCCACAGATGCAGGGTACATCAAGTTGAATGCGGAGATTTAATCTGCTGCTTCTGAGGCTGCTGGGAGAGATCTCCCTTTATTTTCTTTGTTCGCACAGCTCCCGGGGCTCAGCTTTGCATTTGGCCCTGTCTCTGCGTGTCGGTCGCCTGAGGGCATCTGTTCTTCACTCAGACAGGACGGGGTTAAAGAAGCAGGTGATTCAGGGGGCTCTGGCTCACTCAGGCCGGGGGGAGGGAGGGGTACGGATGCGGGGTGAGCCTGCGGCAGCAGAGGCCGGCGTGACGTTGCACCAGCCTGAGGCGCGCCGTGCGTTCTCTCGGGGAAGTCGTCCCTGAATCACGGGGCCCTGGCCATGGTGGGCTGCACAGGCTCCCGGAAGGGAGGTGTGGAGAGTGAGTTGTGCTCGCACACAGGCTTCTTGGTGGCGGCAGCAGCAGCCCCAGCGTCCCACGCCCGTCTCTGGGGTCCGCGCTTTCAGCCGCGCCTCGCGCACGTCTCTGGAGCCCCTTTAAGCAGCGCTCTTAATCCCCTCTCCTCGCGCACCAGGAAACAAAGAGGCAAGAAAAAGTCTCTTTCCTCTTCGGCAGGTCCAGACTTTTCCCGGACTCCCTCCCGGCCAGCCGTGGCGCACCAACGCCCTTCAGGCTGTTTTCACGCTGCCAACCCCTGTCCTCTCCCTGCGCTCCGACTGAAGCCGAAGCCGAAGCCGAAGCCGGAGCCTCAGCTCCCAGCCCCGCCCGCCCTGGTGGGTGAGCAGACAAGCCTCTCGGGCTGGTGAGTGCCGGTCGGCCCCGATCCTCTTTGCGGGAATCTCTCCGCTTTGCCCTCCGCACCCCTGTGGCTGCGGTCTCCTCTGTGGCTCTGAAGCTTCCCCCGCTCCGCCACCCGCAGTCTCTGCCCGTGAAGGGGCTCCTAGTGTGTGGAAACCTTTCCTCCTTCACGGCTCCCTCCCACTGGTGCAGGTCCGGTCCCTATTCTTTTGTCTCTGTTTATTCTTTTTTCTTTTGCCCTACCCAGGTACGTGGGGAGTTTCTTGCCTTTTGGGAGGTCTGAGGTCTTCTGCCAGCGTTCAGTAGGTGTTCTGTAGGGATTGTTCCACGTGTAGATGTATTTCTGATGTATCTGTGGGGAGGAAGGTGATTTCCGCGTCTTACTCTTCAGCCATCTAGAAGCTGCCCTCCTCATTAAAATTTTTAAACATCTGCCATGTTGGAAAAAACAGAGGCATATATGAAAAGAAGTGCTGGAACAGTGAAAAGGGAAAATGGAAAAGTAATTCAGAGGATTTGGAATTGTTCTAAAGTAAAACTTGTTTTTTAGATGGAAACACTTAATGGAGCTAACAAGATTTTTAGGGATTGATTTCTTGATTGGTCCCAGATTTTGGAAATCTTCATTCCAAATCTCTGTCTGAGGTATTTTTTAAAACCATGGAAATAGAGCTGGTAGCTTAGTAACTAATACTGCTTTGGAGATTAACATTTTCAAGCAGGGCACCTTTGTTCATGAAAAATATAGAATCTACACAAAAAGAAGCAGCTTGAAATTCAAAGCAGACATTTGGCTTATTATATTGGGTTAATTAAGGATGAAGACATCAATAGAATTTTGTCACTTAAGAGTTTGTTTTGTTACAGAGAAGATAATATTGTTTCACAGGATTACAATAAAGGCTACATGAGCAGAATTAATTTTGAAGATTCCTGAATAATTGTTTTGCATACAATCCTCCAACACAGAGTCTAATTACTCCTTTTTTGTGTCACAGAGAAGCAGAACTTGTAAACACCTCATTCATTCCATATATATTTTTACTGTCTCTCTGTGTGTGTTTGTGTTGATGTGGGTGTGAATGTGTAGGGTGAGCACGTTTGAAAAAATCTGACTTTTTTTTTTTTTTTTTTTGCGTTACGCGGGCCTCTCACTGTTGTGGCCTCCCCCGTTGCGGAGCGAAGGCTCCGGATGCGCAGGCTCAGCGGCCATGGCTCACGGCCCCAGCCGCTCTGCGGCATGTGGGATCTTCCCGGACCAGGGCACGAACCCGTGTCCCCTGCATCGGCAAGCAGACTCTCAACCACTGCGCCACCTGGAAAGCCCTGAAAAAAATCTGACTTTGAATGCCTTTTTTCAGTAACCTACACTACCCCTTGGCTCATCACCGGCTCCACCATTTCTGTCTTAACACTTTTGCACTGCCTTACAGTGATGTTAGTCGTCCAGGTTTTGAGGCATTTGTGCCTGCCAGTTTGTAACCCATCAGGCTTCTTTCTGCCTCTGGCATCTGAAGGGAAGTTGAGTTGCTTGCACTCATTCTTTGACTCTTTCTAGATGTGAGTAGCCTCTTTACATGGTGAGCTTGAAGGCAGTGGTAGGCCAGCTGACTCCTGACAGTCCATTATGCACATTCTCCTCAAGCCATGATCAGGAACACTTAGCTTGGTAGCTTGAAATCAGCCCTTGTGATATTTACACCGTGGACATCTACAACTGCTATAAATGGCGCTGGGTGTGGAGGTGAGTTACCAGGACACCACTGATTTGAGGGTACACTGGGTGCCACCAAGTCTGCTCTTAAAAAGGTGGGAATCGACTCTTTGCTTTCAGAGTCAACACTTGGTGGTGCATTTAGCTTACCAGATATAGAAGGATGATTTTCTCCTGAAAGTAAATACTAATTAGGCTACAAGGAATGCAAGGATTGTAAGGAAGGAAAGAGGTTGAAGAAACTAAATGTTAGAAATTAAGGTGATAGATTCTGGAGTGAGAATTCCAGGGGTCTGTAATTAAATTCTGAGCGAGCACCATGATGTAGATAGAATAATTGTTATATTTCAGATGAGGAAACTAAGGCTCAGTTGATAGCATGTCTATGATTACACAAATGTTATAGGACAGAGGTGGGCTTCATTATTATTATTATTATTATTATTATTATTACTACCTAGGTTTGCGGGATTCCATAGCATAATACCTCTTCAGAAAGCTTAGAATTTTTTGTCTTCTCAGTTATGGGATAATTGACAGAGACCACAATGTAGGTTTAGGTTTGGCTGCAAATAACAGAGACTAAAAAGGACCACCTGTATCAGTCAAGTGTTGCTGCAAAACAAACCACTCCAAAACTTAATGGCATGCAGCAGTCAAGCATTTATCATGCTCACAGGTCTTCTGGTTGTTCCAACTAAGGCTGAAGGTCTGTGGGTCAGTGGGGTTTGGGTGGAGTTCTGCTTCACCTGCAGATCTGAAGGTGAACTTCAAATCCTTCTATCTCTCATTCTTCAGGGGCCTGCAGGCTAATAAGCCAATTTCTTCTCATGACAATGACAAGCAAAATAGGACAAGCTCAACTGCACAAATACATTTCAAGCCTCTGCTGCTAATATTCCACTGGCCAAGGCCAAAGGTAAGGGTTGGGGAAAAATACTATGCCTTTTGTGGGAAGAACTGTAAAGACAGATAGCAGGTGGGATACAGGGAGAGGTGAGGAATTGGGGCCAATATTCAGTGTACTACATTATGGGAGAGTGGCTTAAAAAGATAGGTGTTTGTTTCACTATCACAGGAAGGTCTGAAGATACTTTGCCCAGAATGCATAGCAGTTTCACTCCAAGAAGACCTGAAGGACCTAGGCTCCTTCTATTTTCTATCTTATTACTCTGCATACTGTTGCCAAGAGTAGGTGTCAACAATCTTTTTCTCTAAAGGGCTAGATACCAAATATTTAGGCTTTGTGGATCATAAGGTCTCTGTTGTAACCACTCAGTGCTGCCACTGTAATGTGAAAGCAGCCATAAATAGTAAGTAAACTAATGAATGTGGTTGCGTTTCAATACATTTTTTTTAATGGGTGCTAACATTTGAATTTCAAATAATTTTCATGTGTCATGAAATACTATTTGTCTTTGAGTTTTTTCGGCATCTAAAAATGTAAAATCCATTCTTTGCTTGTTACTGTATAAAAATAGGCAGCTGGCGTAATTTGTCTCTGGGGCTGTAGTTTGCTGACCCCTACCCCAGATCATCTAAAGGATCAAATGGTTGCTAAAGCATCACAGCTGTATCAGTCAGTAGGAAGGAAGGGAAGAAGAAAAAGGGGGCAAAGGGCATGTTCAGGCTGGATTTTAAGAAAGGCTGCTAAAAGCTGCCATGTGACCTTTCTCCTTGTATCTCACTGGTCAGATTTAATCACACGGTCACACCTAGCTGCAAGGGAAGCTGGGATTAGCAGGCTTTTTGCTGATCAGTCAACTGCCCGGCTAAAAACTGGGGGTTCTTTCTCTGTGGAGGAAGGGGAAAATAACACTGCAGGACAACCAGCGGGCTCTGGTGTTTGGTGTGCAGAGTGTGGAGGTGAAGAGGCAGAAGAACTGAATTCGGTGACCACGTGACTGGTCACGATTACTGTGTCACTGAATCCTATTGTTTTTAAATCCTAGAGAAGGGAAATGCCTACTTCAAAAACAATATACCATAAGCTTTCTCTTTGAGAAAGGAAAATAAGAATCAGAAATATGAATCTTCCTTTATAAATAGGAAAACAATTTAAAAAACTATAAAGCAGATTATTTGATCCAAAGTTTTTTTCCCTTATGACTCTGTGCATTGTCTCTACTGTATATTTGTAAATACACTAATTATTTTTATTGATGTATAGTTGATTTACAATATTGTGTTAGTTTCTTGTGTACAACAAAGTGATTCACTTATACATATATATATATATATATATGTATTCTTGTTCAGGTTCTTTTCCATTATAGGTTATTATGAGATATTGCATACAGTTCCCTATGCTCTACAGTAGGTCCTTGTTGTTTATCTATTTTATATATAGTAGTGGTAAATACTCATAGTTTTTGATGTAGTGAAAAACTCTTTTAATCAGTAGACTTATTTATCATGTTTTGTGACTATCCATCATTATCTAAGCCATGTTCTCAGACCCTGACTCCCATCTAAGTTTGTCTGGGTGTCAAGGTTTGTGAAACATGTATCAGATAATTGTGGTTGGTTATAAAGCATGGCTCATGTAAAAAATAGTAATTGTTCATAAAGTGTAACTCTCATCCGTCAGGTCAAATAAAACTAAAGTAAAAATGAAACTACTGTGAGTTAAAAACAAGCAAACAAGAAAAGCAACTTACCAATCTTTTGTCTCCTATTACTAAGGCTTGCCCTTTTGCAACCCTAAAAACACTTCAGGGTAATTTTATAACAGAAATGGTAGCAGAAGTCTTTAATGCCCCACTTTGTTCCAACCTCTCAGCCCATATGGAATCAGAGTCCTAGCTGTGATGGGCATGTCTGTGCACAGGAAGGGTCCTGCCTCAGGGGCCTCCCATGCTTCATTCCACATTTCTGCCTCAGGACTTTCTCCAACCAAAGCTGCCAATCTCAGTTCCACACAGGTACAGCCATAGTGCAAGGGCATTGGTAGTCCTTGGGCAAGCCTTAAAAGACTGGGGGACAGGAATCAGTGGGTAAGTGTTCCACACTCCTAGACTTTGAATGAAATGTTCTGGGTTATTTTTTCTTTTTTAAAAAATTTATTTTATTGAAGTATAGTTGATTTACAATGTTTTGTTAATTTCTGGTGTACAGCAAAGTGATTCAGTTCTACATACAGATTTGTTTGCATCTGCTAATCCCAAACTTCCAATCCATCCCTCCCTTACCCCACCTCCCCCTTGGCAATGACAAGTCTGTTCTCTATGTCTGTGAATCTGTTTCTGTTTCATAGATAAGTTCATTTGTGTTATATTTTAGATTCCACCTGAAGATGGACATTTAGGTTTCTTCCATGTCTTGGCTATTGTGAATAGTGCTGCTATGAACATAGGTGTGCATGTATCTTTTTGAATTATAGTTTCGTCTGGATATATGTCCAGGTGTGGGATTGCAGGATCATATGGCAACTCTATTTTTAATTTTTTGAGGAACCTCCATACTGCTCTCCATAGTGGCTGCACCAATTTACATTCCTACAACCGTGCAGGAAGCTTCTTTTCTCCACACCCTCTCCAGCATTTGTTATTTGTAGACTTTTAAATTATGGCCATTCTGATCCATGTGACATGTTACCTCATTGTAGTTTTGATTTGCATTTCTCTTATAATTAGTGATGTTGAGCATCTTTTCATGTGTCTGTTGGCCATCTGTATGTCTTCTTTGGAGAAATGCCTATTTAGGTCTTCTGCCCATTTTTTGATTGGGTTGTTTTTTGTTATTAAGTTGTATGAACTGTTTGTATATTTTGGAAATTAAGCCCTTGTCGGTTGCATCATTTGCAAATATTTATTCCCAGTCCATCAGTTGTCTTTCCTTTTTGTTTATGGTGATTTTTTTTTCCTGTACTCATCTGAGAGACCCTAGCAAAGCTGAATTTTTGTTGCTGAGGACAGTGACCTCAGTGCTTCCCAAATCCTACTTCTTGGTATTACTTCCTAGAAAAACTACCCGCGTTTTCATTCTTATCTCAGTCTTTGCTTTCAAGTCCGAACTAAGCCCAGAAATTCAGTCTATTTCCTCTCCTTTTCAGTGATTTAATAAAAGTGTTTCTCATAGTTTCTGTACCTAAAAGATAATGACAAATGTGTTTCTTTCAAAATAAAATCCATTGGTATCATTTGTGTAGTGCTTCTCGAGCTTTTGAACTCATGAGAATCTGTTGGAGGATTCATTAAAACACAGATTGCTGGGCCCCATTCCAGTGAATCAGTAGGTCTGGGGTAGAGCTTAAGAATGTACATTTCTCACCAGTTTCCAGGTGATGCTGATTCTGCTGTTTCTGGGACCACACCCTGAGAACCACTGCATTAGTGTGTTTTAAATAAACACACCTAAGGTTCAAGCAACACCTTGAATGAAAATGAATGCATATTAATGTCTTAAGCAATTCGGCCTGCTATAACAAAATACCACAAACTGGGTGGCTTATAAATGGCAGGAATTTTCTGCTCACAGTTCTGGAGGCTGGAAATCCAAGATCAGGGTGCCAGCATGGTTAGATAAAGGCCCTTTTCTAGGGTGCAGACTTCTCATTGTATCCTTACATGGTGGAAAGGGCTAGGGAACTCAGTGGAATCTCTCTCTCTCTCTTTTAAAATTTTTTTATTGAAATATAGTTGTTTTACAATTTTTTGTTAGTTTTAGGTGTACAGCAGAGTGATTCAGTTATATGTATATATATATGTATATATATATATATATATATATATATATATATATATATATATATACATATTCTTTTCCAGATACTTTTCCATTATAGGTTATTATAAGATATTGAGCATAGTTCCCTGTGCTGTGCAGTAGGTCCTTGTTGGTTATCTATTTTATATATAGTAGCATATATAGTGGGATGTCTTTTATAAAAGGACTATTTCCATTCATGAGAACTCCACACTCATCTCCCAAAGGCCCTGCCTTCTAACATCACCACATTGGACATTAGGATTCCATCATGTGAATTTTGGGATGACACACATTCAGACCATAGTAGATGGGAATGAGATAGAATACCTAGGAACATGTTGGGACACAGGTCCAGAAGCAACTCCAGGGAGAAATAAATCTAAGGAAAAAGGTAAAAAGGGCAGGAGTGTATTGCACTAAAGTCGTGATGGATATCCAAGAATCAGAAAATTCGTGGAAGACTGAGCAGGCAGGTCAATGATCAAATAGCAGCCATCTGTACAAACTCACATGGAGCCAAATGGCATCAAAGAGATCCAGTTGTAGGGCCATGTCTCCAGCCATCGGAGATCAAGGAGGTTAGAAGCCAAGATCAGGACAACCACTGGAAGAGATGGTAGGATTGAAGTATTGTCTCTGTGATCACTGGGACCCTAAACATCAATGAGAGTGATAGGAGGGGCCTGGACCAGTGCTTCAATATTCAGGTGTGGCTGCCATTCAGTTATGATAGTGACTTCCCTTAGGTTCCTTCTTTCTTCCCTTCTTCCCTGTCTCTCCTTCCTTCCCTTCCTTCATGCAATAAACAGTTGATGTACTACATGCTACTTGAGCCTCCTGTGGCTACTCAGAGAATGAATTTGACCTGATGCCTATGTGTGCACTTCCTCACTTATCCCAATAATCAGCATTCATTCACTTATTCATTCATACACAGATATTTACCAAGTGCCTCTTATGCAGATGCCCTTATTGAATACTACAAATGCATAGTCCCAGACTTGAGTCTCTTGGGGGATTATGTTACCTGCCCAAGTTATAGGGTGTGAAATCAGAAAACTCTTCATCACGATGAATCCTGATTTATCAGCCATCCCCAAAGACCTTTGCCCAATATTGCTGTCTTCTGCCATCTCTTTTTTTTTTTTTCCTTTTTTTTTTGCGGTACTCGGGCCTCTCACTGTTGTGGCCTCTCCCGTTGCGGAGCACAGGCTCTGGATGTGCAGGCTCAGCAGCCATGGCTCATGGGCCCAGCCGCTCCATGGCATGTGGGATCTTCCTTGACCGGGGCACGAACCCGTGTCCCCCTGCATCGGCAGGTGGACTCTCAACCACTGCTCCACCAGGGAAGCCTGCCATCTCTTTTAAAGTAAAGCTGAATTGCACTGAACTAGATGCTTGTGCATGCTTTCCTTTTGAAATTGAGCAACAATGAGAATTGAGCCAATCATTTAGTTTTAAAATATCGTTAAAGTATAGACTGTCCGGTCTCAGGTAGTAGTGGCTTTGAACCCCAAGCTTGCCATTTAGGATGGCCTTGGGGTGGAACTGCACCTCCTGAGCCCCGATTTCCTTATTCATTGAAACAGACTGCAGACATCTTCTCACAGGGCTGTTTTAAGAATAAAATGATACTTGTCTTTCTCTGTCTGATTTATTTCACTTAGTATGATAATCTCTAGATCCATCCATGTTGCTGCAAATGGCATTATTGCATTCTTGTTTATGGCAGAGTAATATTCCATTGTATATAGGTGCCACATCTATCACTTATATGTGGAATCTAAAAAAAATGATACAAATGAACTTATGTACCAAACAGAAACAGATTCACAGACTTAGAAAATAAACTTATTTTTCCTAAAGGGGAAAGGTGGAGGGGAGAGGGCTAAATTAGGAGTTTGGGATTAACATACACACACGACTATATATAAAATAGATAATTAACAAGGACCTACTGTAGAGCACAGGGCACTCTACTCAGTACTCTGTAATGGCCTATATGGGAAAAGATTCTGAAAAAGAATAGATATAGGTATGTGTATAACTGAGTCACTTTGCTGTACACCTGAAACTAACACAACATTGTAAATCAGCTATACCCCATTATAAAATAAAAATTTAAAAAAAGAATAAAATGAGGTGATGTATGTAAACTTTTTAGCAGAGCATCTCACATGCAGGACAGCACACTTGGATAAATGTCTCTTAAACAATGGGGTTTTACACTGTGCCACTTCACAAGTCCAGCACTGGGAGGCCAGCCTCCTTCAGTCCTCACGCTTCCCTAGCCTCTGGGCACTGCCTTTAATCCTCCACATGTTTTCTCATGGTTGCAAGATGCCTGCCACTGCAGGACCCACAGAAATACAAAGGAAGGGGATACTGGGTGAGAGAAATGTCCTCATGGGTCTTGCTCTTTTCACCAGGGAGTGAACCTATCACTAAGAGCCTCTCTGTGGAATCCTTTTATGTCTCATCTACAGGCAAGTGAAGCTGGTAACTTGAATAGCTGACATTTTCAGATTATCATGGAGGGAGGGAGGATAGCCAGTGCAATAGGAGGGGAATAGCTTTTGCTCGGCAACCTACAGTATCTGCCACGTATGCTGAAATAAAAATAGATTTTATCTTATAGGTTTTCTGAGGAGTAATTTTTAATTCATATGTTCACAGTGCTTCTCTCTCTCTTCCTCATTCATTTGAACACCTCTATCCATGCATTATCTGACCAGTGGAAAATTCAACACAACCCTGAATGGGCTTACCGTGCACATGACATTATAGGCAATTGAGTAAAAACACTTTACTTTTTGATAGGAAGCCTGTTAAACTCTAGCAGCTTTTGGAAAGTTTTATTTTACTACTTTGATAGTAGTAGTTTATGGTTTCCTTTTCATTAATGCAAACTTTATAATCCAACAAGAATTCACTAAGCATTTACGTACAAAGCATGATGATGGGACACTCAGAGGAAAAAAAAAGACACCGTTATGTCTTCAAGAAATTTACCATCTAGTGGAAGTAAGGAAAGGAGAAGCAAAGTGTGTAGAGCCAGGGTAACACTCACAAAGTTGAAAAGTTTATGGGGAAGGAAGTATATCAAGTAAAGATTCGAGTTTTGGCTCAGACATCTTCCTTATCCCTAGAATGCCAGGGTTCCTCAAAAGAAGAAAATAATAGCAATGGCTTATATACAGCTTCCTGGATTCCATCCCCTGCCATCAACCCCGCTCCTCGGCAAATTAGGAGAGACGTCAGTGCAGCGAAGGACGGTCATGCCATTGAAACTCTTTGTAGACTGAAAAATAGTTAAGTCAGGTTTCCAGACCTTTGCCCATTATGTTGTATGTAACTTGAAAGTCGGAAAGGTGTTTTGTTTACCTTCCTGTTTTATTCTAAAACATGATCAGTGCCATTATGTTCCATGAGGAATAAAAGAGTGGTTCTGATCCCATGGTCACTGGATCAGATCTGGTTCTAAAATATGACTCATATTTCAAAGGTTATGTTCCCAGGAGAATCCTGTAACATTTGAAAAAGAAAACCCTGAGAGAAAGAGGGAACAAAAAAGAGATGTGGAGACTAGTAACTTAGTGGTTAAGGAAATAAAAAACAATCATTGGAAGTGAAAGATTCAAAATCATAAAATCATATTCAAAATCATATCATGCAAAATCACATCATCTCTTAAATGTTCTCACCACATTCACACAAAACGATAATTATGTGAGATGATGAATATGCTAACTGACCTTATTGTTGTAATCATTTCACAATATATACATATATCAAATCATCATGTTGTACAACTTAAACTTATACAGTGTTATTTGTTAATTACCTATCAATAAGGCTGGGAAAAAAAGAAAAAAAATCATATCATCTCTTGATTTTTTAAATCTTCAACCTCCTGGCCCTCATCTCAGTCTACTAAGCTTTCTGCCTATTCAGTGATGACTACTATGCATAGTGATTCCTTTCATAAACCTTCCTTTTTAGATCTATGCCCTTTGCTTGCCTAGAGTCTGATACAGAGTATAGTGGAATAGTCAGAGCACTGTGGCTGACGTGTGTTCCACAGTTGAATAAAATACTACTAATGTGTTTAAAAATTTTTTTTGGTTGGGGGGAGGGAAATGGTCAAAACTATACCGGACCACAATATTTGATTGAAGTAGCTCCCCCAAAATTAGAACAAAAATGTTAAAGATGGCTTCTACTGAAAGTTGAACCATCAATTTAACATTACATTTTCATGGAAAAAAAAATCTTCTTTAAAGCTATTCAACATTTGTTTGCATTTATTCATAAAATTATGCACAACCTTTTTTTCTACATGACAATTAAGGGCTGTAGCTTAAGTCTCCTTTGTGTTCAGAAGCTTGCAGGAATTAGCTGTTGCTCATAGATTCATGACTTTTGGTTATTTTTAATAAAGTATGCTCATGATTTTGAATTCTCTGTCACTTTTAGGATGAAAAGCATAGTTTCAAGGTCTATAGAAAATGCTGGTTTTTCATTATCATTTTTTAGGAGTAAGACTCCAGTTTGGACCCATGGCATTAGCAATGCAGTGCCCAGTTCCCACGGTAGTTGAACGTCAGATTCTTTTCCTAAAATCTAAGTTCTTTAGTGTTAAGTAAGACCATCTGTGGGACATCAGATGTCTAGTTCACATGGGGCTACATCAAGCCCAGTCCAGTTCCTAATTAGTTTTCTCTCAATTAAAAAAGAAATTTCTTAGGGCGTGAACTCAGCCAGGGCTTCCTTGGTACACATATAAAATCCCTGGCGTGGAGTGGGTTCTCAGAAAATGGCTAATCTATTAAGCAAACCTGGCCAGAGAGGGATTGGAATCCAAGTCCTTAGGATAAAATTCAGAATTAGTGTTCCTTTTGATGGAAAAGTTCATATACAAATTTTGTTTGAGTACATTTTCTAGGTATTAACATACTTTTATAAACAAATCCATCACTGGGAACCTTATAAATGTATCAAACTGTGCTCATAAATAATCCTTGAAATTCATATGGGCTTAATAAATAATGGAAAAATTCACTTTAAGTTTTGCCAGTTTCCAAATATTGGCAAAAAAGTCACACAACTTTTGATCAACACAACACAATCTAGATATGCCCACATGTAACAAGCTAAACACATGATATAAATGTGTAATGACTATATTTAGAAATTATCATAATTATTTGTATGTAGTATACTCATAGCTTTTGTTTATGCATCACAAATATTTTTCTATATTTGGAAATTCTTTTTCTCTCATGTACAGTAGGCATAAAAAATATTTGCTTGTGGTATGTCTCATTGCCTTGTACTTTTTAAAACTGTTTTCAGATGTCAATCTGTGTAATGTGATAACTTACCATAAAGACTTCATGAAATGTTTTTTGTTCTTTCAAATCTTTGCAGATTTGTAAAATAAATATTTGTTGAAAATATTACCCTTTGTGCAGGGCTCAATAACTTACAAAAAGAGAGAGAGAGAGAGACAGAAGGAAAAAAATACATAGCCTTAATCAATGTAGTACCTCATCTGAAGATGTTGAAGTTCAACAAAAGGATATAATCCAAGCTTGAAAGTATCTTCGATGTTAATCTGGTCCAACCATTATCTACTATATAAATCTCACAACAACATCTCTTGAAAGTAATTTTCCAGGCTTTATATGGATATTCCCAGAGACAAAGAACATAGTACTTTATCCTATTTCAGACAACTACAATTTCATAAAATTTGTTCTTATGGTGTGTCAGAAACTGCCTCTCTGAATCTTATTATCACTGGTCACTCTTCTTCTCGCTAAACCATGTAGAATGAGGCTTCTTTTTTATGTGACAGTTCTTCATATGTCTCAATAAAGCTATTATATTTTTAATAGCTTCTCTTCTTCAGAATTAAACATTTTTCCTTTTTTCTTTTTTCTTCTCTTTTAATTTCCCCTTCCTTTTCTTTCTCCTTTCCTTTTATTCTCTCCCTCCTTCCCTCCTTCCTCCTGTTTCTACCGGGTTTTCAACGTAGATGAGGTGGGTAGACCTGATTCTCTTTCACCAAGGAATCATGGTAAATGCTTCAACAGTTAGTTAAATGGACTGCTGTGAGAGCCCCCAGAGTAAGAAATTGGGGCAGGCTTTGCAGAGGGGATGACACCAAGTTAGAGGATGACTCGTAGGAAAGCCTGACGAGTAGCATGTATCATGGGAGAGTGATGTCGTAGGTAGAGAAAGCAGCAGCATATGCATGGCCTTGGAGGAACACTTCTATTCCTCAAGAGGCTTCATTTATATTGTTCTTTTCATCCTGGTTGATTCCTTTGGATCTGTTCCAATCTGGCTACACTTTAGGACTTTGGATGTGTAGGTTTATAACAAAGAAATCCAGTGAGCACAGAAATAGTTGACCTCATTTCTACACATATTTGAGTATAATAAAGACATTGTACTGGGTTGGACTTTTCACACTGTTGGTTGTTAGGAAGTGAGTTAGGACATTAGGGAGGGAGAAATATGGTGAAGGGCAAGCAGAAAATGAAGACACTGAAAAGAAAGGGAGTCAGTAATGGTCATGAAAGGATAAGAGGTATGGAAGAAAATGAATAAGGTGCCTCTTATATGGATGAACTTAACTGGTGCGATCAACATGGCTTTGAGTATTAAAATGGAAGAAATATAGCAATCCCTGTCATTATTGTGAGATTTGTTATTTGAAAGCTATTTTAAAGTACTACATCTATGTAAAGAAAAAAGAGATGCATTTTCCCACATTAAAAGATGCATGATTTCCTCACATTAAAAATCATTCACTTGGTACATTGCAAATCTTCATGGCCTACATCTTTTATATCTTTTTCAATCCTCTGTGATTACCTTACTTAATCTTTTTTTCTATAACATGTACATGTGACTCTTCAATGGAATCAGTACTTTTCCTCCCAACCAATCAACTCATTCTTTTCTTTGACAGTTTTTATTTTTATAAAACCCTGAATTGTTGTACTCTTGTGAGGCAAAATTCAGAGCAGAAATATATTTCAGTTAAACATATAAAAATTCTTCCTCTTTTTTGGGATATCTTTCTTAAAAATTTTAAAGAGTTTCCTGTAGCAATAAAAGTACAGGGACAGGAACATGTATCTTCTCAGTTGCTGAGCACAGCTCTAATCTCATGGAAATTTGAATGAACGATGTAGCTCTTGCAGATATGCTCATTGGGGTCACATCTAACTCCAATGCCCCATGATACCGACCTACAACTTTCTCTCCAGATACCCAGTCTTGCTCTTACTTCAAGGTCCAGCCTTTTGGACCTTTTATAAAAACAATACTCTCCACTTTCAGTTCTTTTTTATTTCCTTGGCCCTTATAAACCTGTCAAGTTTTTGGTTTTTTGTTTTGTTTTGTTTTGTTTCTACATTTAATTAGTTTCTTATCATATTTGGGATCCTTGTTTGCATACCACTATGTTTGTGTGACTTAATAGAAGACACCCCCTTTGATGTAGGAGATAGATAGGCCCCAGGCTGAGCAGCTGCAAGTGGTCTCCTGCTGACACTTTGAGATACCAGCAGGAGCGTTGGGCCCTTATTAGGTAAAAGACAAAGCAACCATAATTTTCTCATTCTTGTAGTCAAGGGGATTTCCCAGCCCAAAGCATGCACAGAAGAGGTCCTCAGATGATTGGTCAGAGCCAACTTGGAAAACTGCCCCCATGTAAGGAACTTAAACCGCCCCTATTGTGCTCAACTCGCTCCTAGTTTGCCCATGTGCTCTTCCACATGTACTTTGCTTCTAATAAATGTGGTCTCTATTTCACAATCTTGGTCTCTTTGTTGAATTCCTTTTTCAAAGAAAACCAGAACTGAGGTCCTTCTTCTAGCTGTGCCACTGCCAGAATCACCTTCAGCAGACAAATTGCAAATAGGCACCATCAGTGGGCAGGCAAATTAGAGGAAGGAGGCTCTTCATCCTAGGGGAAGATTTCAGCCTCCACTTGCACTTTGGCTGGGTACCAACAAGCCCAACTGCACAAACTATGTACAACCCTGCTCATAATATCCAACACTTATATAACTAGTAATAGGCCCCCAAACAATAGTTACATTTATTTCAATCTTTACTTGAATTCACAAGATTTTTTTTTAATCGTAAAGAGAAAAATGCCACTAAGATCTTTTTTTCCCCCTAAAGAACAAGATCATCCTGACAATATAGTGTCTATACCTATGGACAAATAAGAGCAGAAAAGTGAAGGAGAGAGGAAGCAACAAGTAGACAATTTAGTGAGCAGGACTTGTCATTGAAATTGTGGTCACAATGGAACCAGCTTCAAATGGTTTGACTCTTTTTTGGCCTGAGTAGTTTATGGAGTAAGACTCTAATTTTTTCAAAAACTGTTCTCATGCTTGCACAAGCTTGTTTTTACACATTTCATTTCATTTCATAATTTTCTTGACTGCTATGTCAAAGTTGTAACATTTCACACCGTGGTATGTTGCCAAGATAGGATTCTACACACTGGTCATGTGATGTGTGCTGTGTTTGGAACAGCTGCACGATCTTGTCACAGACACTGAAGAAAGACTGCATCCTTTGGCTGGGTTTCCTAAGCTCCTGGAATTTAAAATCCTAGCCAGTAGCTAGGGACAAGTCATCCATGCTTATTCTGCTACTCTTTAATATCTAGATTTTTCTGAACGCTGCCTCATCTTTTAAGTTGCATCAGTTTTCTCATTCTGCCACATACAGGTTAGCATCCACAAAAAGGGTTGCAGAAAATCAGGTGCTGTTGCTCTGCTTCTTACCAGCTGTGGTGCAGTTATTTTTAGTTCCCTCCTTTATTCATCACTATGACTGTGAGGGCAAAGGGACTGCCAGCGTTGCCCGACTGGACTGTGTTTATACTTCCTACCAGCTACTTCAGAATCAGCATTTCCTTTCCTCGTTGGAGATATCACACTGGGTTATACCTGGCAAATTTATTTCAGTGGAGAAATTATTTAATAGATTGATGTTAGATGAACTAGTTTATCATGACTCTGGTGAATAGACTGAGACTCTGACTATAGCTCAGAAAAGCAAGAATAATTCAATTGACTTGGTTTCCCTTCTTTTATCTGCCATTTCTGGGAACATGACAGTTCCCCAGCAATTACTCTCCTTTTCGTGAAAATCAATTTGTAAAATAAGTTTTAGAAAATGTATGATAGGTAGTAGCTGTTTTGAATAGGTGAAAATTATACGAGTATTTCCTGTGGAGAGAATTAATAATATGTAGAGTTCAAAAGAGTGAACTATTTTTTTATGATCACTTAATGAGATGCAAAACACTGTTTTTGGTCTTTTTGTGATATCATGTTATATTTTTGGATGCTTACATTGAATAAAGATGCTTGAGAATTAACAGAAGAAGGTGTCAATTTATATGATCAGATCGATGATCGTTACATCTTCACAAAGATGTATACTAGATTGGGTCTCTTTCTTTTACTACTCCTGGACATCCATGGATTTTTCTAGCCATTAGCATCACTGCCTTCACATAAACCCTTATTGATCACACTTCATGGCATTTTCCTCTTCATTGGTTATTGCCATAATTTGGTCTACACATTAGAAATTCCCATAAGGACTTATGTTTGAGATAAAATGAAGAGCCTCAGGCTGTTATTTGTATTTGGACTGATAAGTGCCATTTTATTGCTCACAGTCTTTATTTGCAAGTGGTGAAACTTTTATTCCCTCAGATTCAGTCAATAAATTTGCTGTTTTTTGATGTGGCTGCATTTAGGAGACATCAAGGCAATGTGCACAATTAACCCCGTATTTTGTCTACTGCAAGCATGCATTCCATTCATGTTTTGATGGGCATTTGGGAAGTTCCCAGTTGGGGGCTATTATACATAAAGTTGCCTTGAACATTTGAGTACAAGTCTTTGTGTGGACATAGGTCTTCATTTTTTTGAGTAATTCCTAGGAAGGCTATATAGTCCTAGCTTGGAGATCTATCATAATATTTAACATTATTAAAAAAAATCATATATAAGGTTGTGGTGACTTTGTTGGATTAACATTTGTTAAGTTGAGCCCCAGGGAGTCAGATAGTAAGCCTGCTTAACAAAAGACCACAAGGAAATTGAAATAGAGAACTTTATTACTCACAGGTCTTGGAGCAAGTACAGGGCCTGGTTCCAAGGGCCATGTAGGGAGGTCAGGCAGGATCTAGGCAGAGAAAGTGACAGTGCCTAGGGCATATGCCATTATTAGGTCCTGGATGGAGTGCTTTGGGATTCCTGGGCTAAGACCAGATCAATTCAAACCAAAAAGATCAGGGTTTTGGTAAGCTTTTTGGGGGTCTTATCTAAAGGTGTACAGGAGGAAAGGCCCTGGGAGGTGGGAGGAGACTGTTTAGCGCAGGGCCACTGGGGGAGTCATATCAGGAACTTGTATTTCTCTGGGCTATTATCTAGAGCATGAGTTTGGGGGACAGCGTAGGGTCAGTTCAAAGCCCTGGCAGGCTGCTTGATCAAACAAAATGGATGCCAAGGCAGCAATATCATGGGGTAATTTACCTAAACTCTCAGCAATGGTTTTCTGAAGTGGTAATACCATTTTATATTCCACTAGCAATGCTTGAAAATTCTTATTTTTCCACATCCTTGTCAACACTTGTTGGTCTTTTTAATTTTAGCCTGTTTAGTGAGTGTGTAGTGGTATATCATTATGGTTTTAATTTACATTTTCCTGATGACTAATAATATTGAGAATTTTTTCATGTACATATTTAAGATTTTTATCTTTTTGTGTGTGAAATATCTGTTGAAATGTGTTGTTCATTTTTTTCTGTTTTTTTTTTGGCGGGGGGAGTCTTATTAATAAGTTTTAAAGTTCTTATACTCTGGATACCAAATATTTTCTCCAAATTAGGGTTTGCTCTTTTATTTTGAAGAACAGAAGATTTTCATTTTGAAAAAGTCTGTATGAATTTTGTTATTTTGTTGCTAGAATTTTTGGTGTCTTGTCTAAGAAGTCTCTGACTCCTCAAATATCACAAAGATTTTTCACCTTTGGTTATAGCTTTAGCTTTAGGATTAGGTGTATGATTGAGTCCATGCTAGATTTTGTGCATGGTGAGAGGCAAGTATTACCATTCACTTTTTTTCATTTGGACAGATTATAGATTTTCCAGCACCATTTATTGAGAAGAGTATCCTCTTTCTTTAAATTAATTTAATTCCTTTGTTGAAAATAAACTGATCATGTGTGTGTGTGTCTGTGTTCATTTTTACTTTAAATTCTGTCTCGTTGACCTATATATCTATCTGTATGTTAGTACCACACTGTCTTGACTTCTATAGATTTATTGGGTATTATAAGTCTTCCAATTTTGTTATTTTTCAAAGTTGTTTTGGGTGTTTAGGTTTTTTGTTCTTTCATTTGAATATTAAATTCGGCTTGTGAATTTTTACAATACTTGCTGGGATTTTGTTTGAAATTTATAGATCAAATTGGAGAAAATTGACAACTTAATAATATTGACTTTTCAATTCATTAACATAGTCTACTACTTCATTTATTTAGGTCTTTAATAACTTTCAACAATGTTTTATAGTTTGTGTGGAAGTTTGCACAATTTTTATTAAGTTTATTGCTACGTATTTTAGGTATTTTTGATGCTATTATAAAATACCAGTTTTTATTTTACTTTCCAATTGTTTATTTCTAGTATATAGAAAAATAATTATTGTTGTGTGCACTGAACTTGTATTCTGTTTTCTTGATAAATTCACTTGTTAGCACTAGCAGCTTTTTGTTGTATATTCCTTAGATTTTTTATGTACATATCATTTCCTATGAAAATCAATAGTTTTACTTCTCTATATATAATATACATGTTATTATTTCTTTTCCTTGCCAAGTAACCCTAGTTTGTAATGATGTTCTTTCCTATATATTGCTAGATTTAATTTGGTGATGTTTTGCTAGGAATGTTTCTATCTATGTTCATGAATATCTGTCACTTTCTCTCTTTTTTTTTTTTTTTTTTTTTTTTTTTTTTTTTTTTTTTTGTTGCTGTACGTGGGCCTCTCACTGTTGTGGCGTCTCCCGTTGCGGAGCACAGGCTCCGGACGCGCAGGCTCAGCGGCCATGGCTTACGGGCCCAGCCGCTCCGCGGCATGTGGGATCTTCCCAGACCGGGGCACGAACGCACGTCCCCTGCATCGGCAGGCGGACTCTCAACCACTGCGCCACCAGGGAAGCCCCACTTTCTCTCTTTTAATTTTTAGTATAATGTTTATGAAGTCTATCCTTTCTTTTATCATGTCCTTGACCAGTCTTGATATCAGGGTAATGATGCCTCATAAAATTATTTGGGAAGTATTCCCTTATCTCTATTATGAAAGAGATTTTAGAGGCTTGGTGTTATTTCTTTCCTAAATGTTTGATAGAATTCACGAGTGAAATGACGGGACCTGTAGTTTTCTTTGTTAGAAAGCTTTTAATTTAAAATTGAATATTTAAAGATAGATGAGTATTCTGATATTCTATTTCTTCCTGTGTCAGTTTTGATCATTTATATCTTTCAAGAAGTTTGCCCATTTCATCAAATTTATTGGCATAATTTATTGATAAAATTTCCTTAATATCTTTGAAATATTGATAGGACCAGAGTCAAATTTCCAGTTTTCATGCCTGATATTGGTAATTTTTATGCTCTCTCCCCCCCCAACCTCTGTCTCTATTTCTGTCTCTAAGTTTAGACATAGATATATCAATTATTAATATACTGATCTTTTCTAATAATGTTTTGGATTTTTATTATGTATTGTTTTTTGTTTGTTTTCTATTTCATTGATTGCTGCTCTTTTCTTTTTATTATTCTTTATTTATATTTACTTTGGGTTTCATCTGCTTTAAATTTTCTAAGTTTATCAGTCTTTGATATTAAACTTTCCTACTTTTTCTGAATAAGCATTTAATGTTATACATTCTCCATAAATACAGCTCTATATTTAGTCAACAAAATTTGAAAGTTTTAATTTTTTTTTCTTTTTTTGCATGTGGGATATTAGTTCCCTGACCAGGGATCAAACCCATGTCCCCTGCAGTGGAAGCATGGAGCCCTAACCACTGGACCACCAGGGAAGTCCCCCAAATCTTTGCTTTTTTTTTTTTTTTTTTTTTGTGGTATGCGGGCCTCTCACTGTTGTGGCCTCTCCCGTTGCGGAGCACAGGCTCCGGATGCGCAGGCTCAGCAGCCATGGCTCACGGGCCCAGCCGCTCCGCGGCATATGGGATCCTCCCAGACCGGGGCACGAACCCGTATCCCCTGCATCGGCAGGCGGACTCTCAACCACTGCGCCACCAGGGAGGCCCCCCCCAAATCTTTGCTTTTTTATTGGGATGTCTAGACCACTTACGTACTTATTCATTTTTAATACTATTTTAAAAATTAACACTTAGTACATTGACTTTTTTTGTGTGTATGTGTGTACAGCTCTATAAATTTTAACACGTTTACAAATATGAGTAGCCAATACCCAAATCAGGATACAGACAGTTCCTGTAAACCCCCCAAAGCCTTCAAGCTATTTCTTTTTAGTTGCAACCTCCTTACAACCCCAAATTCTGTCAACTATTAATCAGTGCTTTGTCACTATAAATTTGTATTTTTGAGAAAGTAATAGAAATATATATCATACAGTATATAAACTTCTGAAACATTCCCTTGAGATTGATCTAAGTGGTTGAGTATAATGATAGTTCAATCTTTTGCTCAGTAGTTTTCAATGGAATTGTGTTGATTTACCACAATTTGTTTATCCATTTGCCCATTAAAAAACATTTGTTTCTAGGTTTTGGTTATTATGAATAGAGCTGCAATAAAACTTCATGTACAGGTTTTTGTATAAACCTGCATTTTTATTGCTTTGGGGTAAATATGTAGGAGTGGGACGGCTGGTCACTTGGTAAATGTATATTTACGTTTTTGAGATACTTCCAAACTGGTTTTCAGAATGACTGTAGCATTTTGCATCCCCTTGACTTAGGGTTTGCATCAGTATTTTAGTGGGGAGTATTTATAGGTTAAGTCAGTCTCTCTCTCCCACAAACACACACATCTTAAGTTAAATATATAATAGTACTATCTATTATTGAGCATTAATTATGTATCAGGCACAATACGAGGCACAGAGCTTCATTTAACTTATAGGTGAATCAAAAGTCCTATAATATGTTGCCTTGTCTAGTTCCATTCACTGAGACTCCTTGAGTATGATAGATACAGTCTTAATATAAAGAGAATAAAATAGGAAGTATAAGTATCAATAAAAATTTCTCCGTGTTTTCTCTCAATATGAGTTCTGTTATAATATTCATTATAGGACTGATGTCCAAGTCTTCCTTAATTCTCACAAAAATATTTGGAATATATTATTAGTTTTATTTTACAGATGAGGAAATTGAGCTTCAGAGAAGTTGAAGGATGCACCCAAGTGTTTGTAGTTAAATAAGGACAGAACTCAAATCTGTCTTACTATAATTCTTCTGTATATATTCCCTTCTATATTATATGGTTTCATTCCTACTCAATTAGTCTTTTTTTTTTCATACAAAATGTATTGTTCTTGTAATTTTGGGGGCATATGTATACTAAAACATTATTTGTTGTTTATCTGAAAGTCAACTGGGTGACCTATATGTTATCTGGCAACTAAACAATACCATTTTGTTTAGTTTATATTTATACAGATAATTTTTCTAGGTAGTCTATCCAATTTAATTCTTATATTCTAATTTTTTAGTGCCATGGAATGAAAATCACATGAGTTTGAGATATTTTTGTAGTTTCTATTTACATTATTTTGGGGTGTCAATGATTACCGAATTAAATCAAATTGTCCCATGTCCTAATCAATTTCTAAATGGTTCAAAATTTTTATCTTTGATTTTTTTTCCTCTTTAACATAGATATCTTAAATCTTCTATAAATAATGGGCAATAGAATACTTTGAAAAGAAATATTAGATTAAGATTTTTCATGACTTACTGACTCCAAAAAGGAACATTGCCAAATTGACTTCATTTATTTAACCTTCTTGGAACTATTCATTTATGTGTAAGATGACGTTATACTGGAGTTGAATTGTACTTGGTGAATACTTCCTGTGTAGTGTCTGGAAATATTCATCACGAGCATATTGCTGATGACTTATTTTCATGTGGAAACAAAAATTGATTTAAATTTATACAAAGTAACTTAAGAAAAGAAAATATTAATGGGTTCTAGCAATTCGATGCAGGCTAAAAAAAGAAAAGATAATAATAGCATCATGAGTGATGTTTCTAGAGAAGTAAAATAGTTCTAGGTCTGAAACAAGGGATTCTACAAATTAAATTTTACTTGTAAATATGATAGTAGATATCAGGAAGCTCATATTTTAAAAGCATAGGTAGTGGATATCCCACAGAAGAAGACAGAAGAGACATACTGATGCATAAATATCACTTAACTCAGTCTCTACTCTCCTTAACACAATGAACTAAAAATTGCATTCAATAAAAAAAAAAAAAAATTGACACACTCAAAAAGGATGGGAAAAATCCCTCAAATTTTCAAGAAATAAACAATCAACAGAACTAGACACAGAAATGACCCACATGTATGAACTCTTAAGGAATTTAAAATAACTGAATGGCATGTTAAATATCTAGTGGAGAAGGATAAGCAAATTCATAAACAGATAGAGAATTTCAGCAGCAAAATGCAAAATATAAAAAGAGGCAAAAGGAATAATAGAAATTTCAAAACACAGAGTATCAGAAAGGAAGAATTCTGGAGATGTATTTATTAAAAAATTCAATACAGTAGAGGAAAAAAATTGATGAACTTGAAGACAGGTTGACAGAAATTATTGAAATGAAAACAAAGAGAAAACACATTAAACAACAAAAAAAAGAGCATTCATGAGATATGAAACAATACCAAACTCTCTTTAGTACCGGAGTCCAAGAAAGATAATGGGGCAGAAGAAGATATATGAGGAGATCATAGCTGAGAATTTCTCCCCCAGTAATGAAAGACATTAAAACACACACACACACACACACACACACACACACACACACACACACACAATCACCTTATACACATCCTATTCAAACTGATGTTAATTAAAGATAATGAGAATATATGGAAAGGTAAGGCATGGTCCAAATAGTCTCCTCTTGTAAAATGATCAAATGATACTTTTTTAAGCTGAAGAAACCAAAAATAAAATTATTTTATTACTTAAATGTTGTAACAGTAAGTCAGAAAGGAATTAAAATATTATGTCATCAGAAATATATTAAAAGCTGCTGGCCTACAGAGACTGACTCCTCATCACTCGCAGCAGGAAGTCCTTAGATAAAGAAATCTGTCCTCAGATATCTAAATCTAATAAATTGAGAAGTAGCACTAGAATAATTTTTACATATATTGAGTACCACTGGAGAAAACAGTTAAATAATTAGGATTAGTTGTGTTAAAGTGTAATTTTTAAAAAGAATGTCTCTCATACAACAATAAAATGAAGGCATGTCAAATATATTATTCAACTCATTAATTAAGAGGGAACTAGTAAGGTGGTATGACCAGCTCAAAGAGCATTTGAGCTAAATATTGCTAGGCAATTGAAGAAAGAAATATTAGGATAAGATGCTGAGTCAATACAAAATTGCTTAATGTCCTAAGGCCAAAAAATTGTATCCTTTAGTATTATCTTTTGCACTGGACTAAAATTGGTAATATTCTCTATCAGACAAAATTATACAAGTTAAATTCACTAAGTCTTGAGCTTTTATCATTGGCCTAGAGTGTTGCTTTTGGGGAATTAGTCTAGATATAGGAAAGAGTATTTAAAAAAGGGGTTTTTAAGCTATGTGCATTTATTACTTTTAATAGAAAATAGAAAATAAATAAAAATATTTGTCTATTAAACAATATCAGCTAACATTTGATGCTTGACGTGTGAGAACTTTGCAAAATATTTTATATGTATTACATAATTTAGTTTTAGCCCAATATTATGAGATAGATAATACAGTTGTCCCTCAGTATGGAAAGGGGTTGTTTTCAGCACCTCTGTGGATACCAAAATCCACAGATGCTCAAGACCCTTTATAAAATGGTCAGTGGGCTTTACATATTTATGGATGTAGAACTTGCTGATATGGAGGGCCAACTGTATTATTTTCTGCATGTTACATATAAGGAAACTGAGTTACAGGGAAGCTAAGAAACTAAGCCAAGTTTACATATATAGTAATTGTCATTCTCCTAGCCTGTGATTTTAACTGTTCATTACGGTGATAAAATTCAGAGAATGAGGAGAAGGTGCTGTTTCAAAATGTGAATAGAACATATTAGGATATGTGGATTGTTCAGGAATTTGAATAATTCATTGGGGAAATAAACAAAATTCCTTTCTGATTTGATGTTATTTATGTGTAGTAGCTGCCAGGAACAGGAACTGGAGCAAATAGCATTTAAATGCTTCAGTACTCCAACAATGCAATGGAGACCTTTCATTTGAATATCCCTATCTTTTCTCTTGCACAATTTTAGCCTAAAATTGTTGAGCAGGTGCCCTTCTATATGCGAATTGACTGGTGCAACCAGAATTTTGGTTAATAGAAAATTGTTCTGTTGAATGTTATTAAGCATAACGATAAGGATAATAAAGTCTTCCTCTTTAATTATATGTATATATATATATAGTTTCCCCATAACTATAACTATATCTAAACAGGTAATTATAAAATCCCTGGTAAGCAGAATTTTTAAAATTGTTTTTCTAGTTGGGTTTGATTTAGTTTATTGCAAGATTTCTCAGAGATTATACTATGCTATTGTATACTCTGAGTCTCTAAGATGGAGATAAAAGGGGTTAACAATCATAACTACTTTTGTTGAGTCCTTTCCATATATTGAGCACTATGCTAAGCACTTTAAATTCATCATTTAATTTTACCCATAAAGTAAGGGGTAACATTTTATCTCCATTTTACAAGTAAAGGAACAGAAAAATAGAAGGGGTAAACAGCTTTTCCAAAGTCATGGATTCTAATGGGGTAGAGTCTGCAATCTGACTCCAGAGCTGATGCTCTTACTTAAGGGCTTCACAAGTTTATTTGACCAGTAGCATTTTGTTCATATAAAAATCACTAACATTTCTAAGAGGAAGTGTGTGTAGAAAGACATTTAAGAATTGGGCTAAATTGTAAGCAAGTACAAATGGGAAAACTATGTCCTGCTCATCTTTGTGTTTCTAGAGTCCTAAATAGTAGTTACCACTAAATGGTTAGTTAAAGCATCATCATCATTGTGATGTAAATAGTATTCTACAAGCCACAATTTAGAAAATTATCTGAGCCAACAATACTAACAGAATGCTAGTGAGAATATGGAGTAAACAAGCAGGGCAATATGCTGTATATGAATCAGTGCTGGGGGTAGGTTGGTGCCTATATGAGAGAGAGGTACTTTCCAATATTTTTTTGTTTCATTCACCACTGAAAACCCATAGTATGAGAAAATATTTTAAAAAATTAGTTTAAGATATATATTATGCTTTTAGTACACACTTGAAAAAGTATAAGATAATTATTACCTATTGGGCACCATTTATGTATTCAACAAAGAATGCTAGAAAAGGTTAACTTCTGTAACAAATAGACCCAAACGTGTACAATATTTAATTATCATAGGTTATAATAGATTTTTCTTGTCCTACTAGCAGTACTGGATAGATAAAAACATTGGGGGCACCCTTGCTTTATATAGCTAGCTCATGAGGGACCAAGAGTGACAGTCTCTTCCCTCTTGAAGGTTACTCTGAGGGTCTTCTTCATACTAGCTTGCCAGTAACAGACAAGAGCATAAAGGAGCACTATATTGGGGAAATTTGTGGGCTTTAATGGCATTCATGACTTCCATTCACACCCCAGTGGTTGGTAATCAATGATATGGTGACACTTAATTCCAAGGAGATTGAGAAGTGTGAGGCCTGGTTGGACAGCTACTTTCCAGTCTCAAATCTGGCATACACGTGGTACTGGCACAAAAACAGAAAGATAGATCAATGGAACAGGATAGAAAGCCCAGAGATAAACCCACGGACATATGGTCACCTTATCTTTGATAAAGGAGGCAGGAATGTACAGTGGAGAAAGGACAGTCTCTTCAATAAGTGGTGCTGGGAAAACTGGACAGGGACATGTAAAAGTATGAGATTAGATCACTCCCTAACACCATACACAAAAATAAGCTCAAAATGGATTAAAGACCTAAATGTAAGGCCAGACACTATCAAACTCTTAGAGGAAAACATAGGCAGAACACTCTATGACATAAATCACAGCAAGATCCTTTTTGACCCACCTCCTAGAGAAATGGAAATAAAGACAAAAATAAACACATGGGACCTAATGAAACTTCAAAGCTTTTGCACAGCAAAGGAAACCATAAAGAAGGCCAAAAGACAACCCTCAGAATGGGAGAAAATATTTGCAAATGAAGCAACTGACAAAGGATTAATCTCCAAAATTTATAAGCAGCTCATGCAGCTCAATAACAAAAAAACAAACAACCCAATCCAAAAACGGGCAGAAGACCTAAATAGACATTTCTCCAAAGAAGATATACAGACTGCCAACAAACACATGAAAGGATGCTCAACATCTTTACTCATTAGAGAAATGCAAATCAAAACTACAATGAGATATCATCTCACACCAGTCAGAATGGCCATCATCAAAAAATCTAGAAACAATAAATGCTGGAGAGGGTGTGGAAAAAAGGGAACACTCTTGCACTGCTGGTGGGAATGTGAATTGGTACAGCCACTATGGAGAACGGTATGGAGGTTCCTTAAAAAACTACAAATAGAATTACCATATGACCCAGCAATGCCACTACTGGGCATTTACCCTGAGAAAACCATAATTCAAAAAGAGACATGTACCAAAATGTTCATAGCAGCCCTATTTACAATAGCCCGGAGATGGAAACAACCTAAGTGTCCATCATCGGATGAATGGGTAAAGAAGATGTGGCACATATATACAATGGAATATTACTCAGCCATAAAAAGAAACGAAATTGAGCTATTTGTAATGAGGTGGATGGACCTAGAGCCTGTCATACAGAGTGAAGTAAGTCAGAAAGAGAAAGACAAATACTGTATGCTGACACATATATATGGAATTTAAGAAAAAAAATGTCATGAAGAACATAGGGGTAAGACAGGAATAAAGACACAGACCTACTAGAGAATGGACTTGAGGATATGGGGAGGGGGAAGGGTAAGCTGTGACAAAGTGAAAGAGCGCCATGGACATATATACACTACCAAACGTAAGGTAGATAGCTAGTGGGAAGCAGCCGCATAGCACAGGGAGATCAGCTCGGTGCTTTGTGACCGCCTGGAGGGGTGGGATAGGGAGGGTGGGAGGGAGACTCAAAAGGGAGGGGATATGGGAACATATGTATATGTATAACTGATTAAATTTGTTATAAAGCAAAAAAAAAAATAAAAAATAAAAAAATTTGAAAAAAATATCTGGCATACACGAAGGGAAGTAAATATTTTGGTGGACTGCTAGTCACAGTGTTTATACTATATAACCTAAATTCCAATCCATACATTATGTAACTATTGATGACAACAATTTTCCTCTGTATCTTGGTTCAGTGGTATAAGAAAAACATGAAAATTAAGAATCTAGTCTAAACCGCATGTCTTTTAAGCATGCAATATAATGACACTTGTTGCAAATACAAGATGACTCTGCTTTTTTTTTTTTTTTTTTTTGTGGTACGCGGGCCTCTCACTGTTGTGGCCTCTCCCATTGCAGAGCACAGGCTCCGGACGCGCATGCTCAGCGGCCATGGCTCACGGGCCCAGCCGCTCCGCAGCATGTGGGATCCTCCCAGACCGGGGCACGAACCCGTGTCCCCTGCATCGGCAGGCGGACTCTCAACCACTGCGCCACCAGGGAAGCCCTGACTCTGCTTTTGACATTGAACTATGCCTGCTGATGAAGCGAAAAAGGTATGAAATATTTTTGAAGTCAGAAAATATTAAAATATTTTAAAGTGACACTAAAGCTAATAAAAACATGTCTAAGATTTCCAGTGGTCACGTATAGGCATGATATGTCCAATATTCTGAAATATCATGATTCGTAAAAGCTGAGGATATCGAGATTGCTAAAACAGATTGGACCTGAGTGCAAATGTTCCAGTAGCTACCATTACAACACTGTTAGACCAAGCTAGGTCTATGTTGCAGTGTAATAGTTTCCATGAAACTCCAGTGGCTTAAAATCATAAAGATTTATTTCTTACTCTCAATTCTGGCCATTGTAGGGCAGCCAAGACTTGGCCTCATATAGCCACAGAGAAATCAAATCTGATAGAGGTTCTACCATACTCTAGTTGCCTCTTCCGGAGCACACAACCTCCCAGTCACTACAGCAGAGGAGAGAGCCTCGATATGCACAGAACAGCTGCTTACTGCCTCGGCTTGGAAATGATGTGCATAAATCTCACTTTCATCTTATTGGCCAGAATGAGACACATGGTTCTACTTAATTGTGGGGAGACTGGGAAATGTAAGAGAATAATTGGTGGGCATATTTGGTTAGTGTTATAGCTTCTGCTACAGGCATGTCCCCACAGATTGATAAATTTCTTCATTCACCTAAATGATAAATTAAGGTCATATGCCTTATCATAAGTTAGAAAAACTTACAAATATTTTTACAGAATATGAAGTAATGGTTTTCTGGAGCCAAATACAACCAGAGAGTAGATAAGGAATCTGTGTCTATTCCAAGTTAACAGTCAACATTCCAGCATTTGAGGAGGAAATAGTCATTCAATTATCAACTAATGGCACTTTGAAAATACTCCTCAGTAAGACATTGTTCGGTTTTTTCTGGGTCCACATGTATCCAATACTGCAACACTATCTGACAGAGACATCAAATACTTTTCAGAATTCTCACAGATATGAAATAGTTATTAACAATAATTTCAAATTAGATGTAATTTTAATTTTTCTGAATTACTGTGGATTTTTCTGCAGGAAAACCAAAATCCATTAAGTGGAACATTGATGTTAAAACTTTGATAAACAATTCTAGACACAGTGTGGTCAAGCTCCAGAAGGTGCTTGAAGCACTTGAAATTAATTATATATGAGATTTTTGTGTGAATGGGCATGCTTTTGGGGAAGAGTCATTAAATTCTCAAAGAATTAATGATCAGCAAAGGAAACAAATCACCAACTTTAATCAATATTAATTTATTAAATAAATAAATGTGTTCATGCATGCTATTTAATTAAAACCTATTCTTCTTAAACTATTCCAAAAATTGCAGAGGAAAGAACACTTCCAAACTCACTATAAGAGGTCGGAATTACCCTGATACCAAAATCAGACAAAGATATCACACACAAGAAAGAAAATTACAGGCCAATATCACCAATGAACATAGATGCAAAAACTCCTCAACAAAATATTAGCAAACTAATCGAACAATACATTGAAAGGATTATAACCATGATCAAGTAGAATTTGTTCCAGGGAATGTGAGGATGGCTCAAGACCCACAAATCAATCAATGTGATACCCTGCATTAACAAGTTGCAGAATGAAAACTGTATGATCATCTCAATAGATGCAGAAAATCTTTTGATAATATTCAACATCCATTTATGATAAAAACTATCAACAAGGTGGGTATAGAGGTAACATACCTCAACATAATAAAGGCCACATGTAATTACCCCACTGCTAACATCATACTAAACAGTAAAAAGTTGAAAGTATTTTCTCTAAGGTTGAGAACAAGGCAAGGATGCCCGTTCTTGCCACTGTCATTCAACACAGTATTGGAACTCCTAGCCACCGCAATCAGACAAGAAAATGAAATAAAAGGAATCCAAAATGGAAAAGAAGAAGTAAAACTTTCACTGTTTGCAGATGACATGTTACTATACATAGAAAATTCTAAGGATGCCACCAAAAAACTACTAGAGCTCAGCAATAAATTTGGCAAAGTTGCAGGATATAAAATTAAAAATATGTTGTATTTCTATATATCTACAATGAACTATCAGAAAGAGAAGTTAAGAAAATAATCCCATTTACAACTAAAAAGAATAAAATACCTAAGAGTAAACCTACCTAAGGAGGTAAAAGACCTGTACTTGGAAAACTATAAGACACTGAGGAAAAAAATTGAAGATGACACAAACAGATGAAAAGATATGCCATGTTCATGGATTGGAAGAATTAACATTGTTAAAATGACCATACTACCCTAGGCAATCTACAGATTCAGTGCAATTCCTATCAAAATACCAATAGAATTTTTCACAGCACTAGAACGAATAATTTTAATATTTGTATGGAAACACAAAACACTCAGAGTAAACAAAACACTCTTGAGAAAGAAGAACAGAGCTGTAGATATCACATTCCCTAACTTCAGACTATACTACAAAGCAACAGTTATCAAAACACCATGGTACTGGCACAAAAACAGACACAGATCAATGGAACAGAATAGAGAGCCCAGAAATAAACCCATGGACTTATGGTCAATTAATCTATGACTAAGGAGGCAAGAATATACAATGAATAAAAGACAGTCTCTTCAATACGTGGTTCTGGGAAAACAAGACTGCTACATGTAAAAGGATGAAATTAGAATATTTTCTCACACCATATACAAAAATAAACTCAAAATGGATTAAAGACCTAAATTTAAGACCAGAAACCATAAACCTCCTAGGAGAAAACATAGTCAGAACACTCTTTGACATAAATTGTAGCAATATTTTTTAAAATCTGTCTCCTAAGGCAAAAGAAACAGAAGCAAAAATAAACAAATGGGACCTAATTAAACTTAAAAGCTTTTGCACAGCAAAGGAAATCATTGACAAAATGAAAAGACAACCCACTGAATGGGAGAAAATATTTTCAAATGACATGACCATTAAGGGGTTAATACCCAAAATATATAAACAGCTACCTAAATGTCCATTGACAGATAAATGGATAAAGAAGATGTGGCATATTATACAATGGAATATTACTCAGCCATAAAAAAGAACAAAATATGGCCTTTCGCAGAAACATGAGTGGACCTAGATATTATCATACTAAGTGAAGTAAGTCAGACAGAGAAAGACGAATATTATCTGATATCAGTTATATGTGGAATCGAAACAAATGACATAAATGAACTTATTTATAAAACAGAAATAGACTCACAGACATAGAAAACAAACTTATGGTTATCAAAGGGGAAATGGCAGGAGGGATAAATTAGGAATTTGGGATTAACAGATACACACTACTATATATAAAATAGATAAACAACAAGGACCTACTGTATAGCACAGGGAACTATATTCAATATCTTGTAATACCTATAATGGAAAAGACTCAGAACAGGAATATGCATGTGTATAACTGAACCACGTTGCTGTAAACCTGAAACACTGTAAATCAACTATACTTCAATAAATAAAAAGAAACAAAAAAATGGGCAGAAAACCTGAATAGACATTTTCCAGAGTAAATGCAGATGGCCAAAAGGCACATGGAAAAACGCTCATCATCACTAATCATTAGGGAAATGTAAGACAAAGCCACAATGAGATATCACCTCACACCTGTCAGAATGGCTATCATCAAAGAGAACACAAATGAAAAATGTTGAAGAACATGTGGAGAAAAGGGAACACTTGTACACTGTTGATGGGAATGTAAATTGGTTCAGCAACAGTGGAAAATAATATGGAGGTCCTTCAAAAAAATAAAAATAGAACTACCATATGATCTAGCAATTCCACTCCAGGTGTATATCTGAAGAAAACAAAAACACTAATTCAAAAAGATACATGCACCCTAATCTTTATAACAGCATTATTTACAATAGTCAAGATATGCAACCTAAGTGTCCATCCACAGATGAATAGATAAAGAAGATGTGGTATATATATATATGTATATATATACACACACAGTCAAATACTACTCAGCCACAAAAAAGAATGAAATTTTGCCATTTGAAACAACATGGATGGACTTGGAGGGTATTACGCTTAGTGAAATAAGTCAGACAAAGAAAGGCAGATACTGTATGATATCACTTATATGCAGAATCTAAAAAATAAAGCAAACTAGTGAATATGACAAAAAAGAAACAGACTTACAGATATAGAGAACAAAGTAATGGTTACCAGTGGGGAGAGGAAGCTGGGAGGGACAAGAAAAGGGTAGGGGATTAAGAGGTTCAAATTACTATGTACAAAATAAATAAACTAGAAGGATATATTGTACAACATGGCAAATATAGCCAATATTTTATAATAACTATAAATGGAGTATAACCTTTAAAAACTCTGAATCACTATGTTGTACCCCTGAAGCTTGTATAATATTGTAAGTCAACTATACCTCAATAAAAAATAATTCCACAAAATGTGAATGATACAATATTGAACAATATTTTAGAACTAATCGGGCTGCAAAGGATCTTCCAGAGTGTTTTAGTACAGTAATGTGTAAAACAGAGAGGGCCCTTTCCATGAGTTTCATCCTCTGAAACAAAGAAGGAAGTCAGGACCTCAATGGATTTGAGTGAAGAAGGGAAGCAGAAGAAATTGACATGGAGCCAAATGGTTAAGATATTTAAAAGTTTAAAACTTTGCAATGTCTCCAACTCTGTTATGTGTATCAAGTATATAAAGAAAAAGTATATAAAGTCATTCAAGACCCTGAGTACAAAATTAATGTGAAAGAAAGAAGTCTGCTCTTCTTCCACTTATATTTATCATGGAGCAGGTCTGGAAAGCATTCCTTTTGGCAGTATTTTAAAGGAATGATCATAAGGCATTTAGTGGATGAATGGATAGTTTTAAAGACTTTAGGAAACCTCGGATAAAGGGATTAACTGGAGCTAGGGAGTAGACCAGAGCTTATCTGTGGAATAATACACCTGGGCTTAAAATTCAGAACTTGTGTTTGAGGTCTTTTTGGCTACTTTCACCCCAGGTTCTCATAGGCTGAAGAAAATGCTGTGGGCTTTCAGGAACTCTGTTACTACCCTGCATGAATTTGAGTCCAAGATTCAGGTCATATGTTACTAGGAACAACAGTAATTCAGAAGAACATCCAACAAATTTGACATGTCGTCATTATAGGGATCTTATTTATTATATTTGTATTGTATAGAATACCGTATAACTGTGTGTTGTATGTAGCTTAGATTAGTTAGTTCATAGGTGTCAAAATATTTTAAAGATAAACTTTCTTTTGTACTTTTTATGTTTTATGTTTTAAGTTGTTTTTTTAAAATTTTTATTGGAGTATAGTTGATTTAAAATGTTGTGTTAGTGAAGACAAATGTTCAGTTGTTTGCAGTGTTAGTCATTTGATTATATTTCTGTTTATCTTTGTTTGTTTCCCTTAGTAAATGTTACTTAAGAACAATCCTGATAAATATTTGACTTGGTTCATTCGGTTCAATTTTGCAACCACTTATCGAGCTTATTGAGTGTCTGTTCTGTGCTGCATTTGTTGGGCCATGGGACCCTGCCTTCACATAGTTCTCAGGGGAAAGGATTTACATGCTCTAGCAGAGACATATAGGGGCTTAGGAGAACATGAGGAAGGAAGTGAATTCAGAAAATAATAGAGAGAATGAGAAAGATTTTATAGAGGAGAGGTACATGTAGAATTTTGAAAGATATGCAAGAGTTGGAAGGTAAAGAAGAATAATGGAGGCAAGGGCCTTACAAACAGAGAGAACAGTAAAATGTAAGAGAACAGTCTGCACACAATGAATGGCAGAAGTTTCAGTGGCTGTGAGGGCAGTGTATACCGGGTGGGGAGATTACTCCCTTATTCCAGAAGGGAGTAAGCTAATCATATTCAAGCTCTAGAGCTATTCTGCTGGGCTAGAATGTACAGGGTGGAAAGGATGTTGGAAAGAAAAGAGACAGAATAAAGTCTTAGGAGGCTCCTAAATGGTCTAAGGGAGAAATTAATGTAATTCTGAGCAGTGAGGATGGAGAAGAGAGGAGGGATTTCAGAGATGCTAAGGCAAAAAGTAGGCAGGACTTTATGATCTATGTGAAATGGATGATGAGAGAGAGGCAAGAAAATGGAATGACTTCCAGATTTCTGTCTTAGGTGATTAGGTTTCATTAAATAAGAAAGGGAATATAATCTGGCAAACAACATGTTTCAGAAGCATCTGACAAATTCTCTTTCATCATGAATAGAATATAGCATCTGCCAGACTGTAGATTATACCCAACATATTCTGTAACATGGAAATACTGTTAAGTTTTTTTCTGGGTAAAAATATGAAATCTATAACTAAACATCCATGAACAAATTGTTTCAATATGTGACTCTTGACAGGCCCATCCCCTCCAGAGACTCTAGTATGAGAATGTGCTGCTGTGTATTTTGTAAGAGCGATTCAGACCTCTGTTTAGTTAAGAAACTTGCAGAAAGCAATTTTGAATTTTAAAAAATCTTGTTTGAGCTCTTGCCATTTGAGAGGTATAATATGAAGTGTTTTTCTGCCCCCCTGACTGCCCAGAATTTTTCTACCTTTTCTCCATGCCTACAGAGCAATAAGAGTCAACACTGGTGAACATATGTAGTTCTGTTAATGTCACACTTTTTCAAATGACAACTTCCATTTGAACTTTTTGTTAATTCGTTTTTTTTTCTGTGTTAGAGGTGGAATAAATAAGTTGGCAAAATTTGCTGTTTCAGCCCTCAGGAGATTTTGGGGTGGTCCTTAGATAAAGTGACATTGTGATCGTGTTATCTCCATTTTGAATTGTTAGCAAGTGAGTGATGGAAGTGTCGTGGTGATGATGGAAATGATCTGGCAAGCAGCTGCATCCTTTGTTGAGTATCTTTTTATGAGTTGATATATCCCT
The DNA here is from genome assembly GCF_949752795.1 of Hyperoodon ampullatus. Taxonomy (NCBI): domain Eukaryota; kingdom Metazoa; phylum Chordata; class Mammalia; order Artiodactyla; family Ziphiidae; genus Hyperoodon; species Hyperoodon ampullatus. Next base: position 3,229,899 of record NC_136925.1, on the reverse strand, counting down.
TTGCGTCTTCCTCCTTGTCAGACTTGCCATATTCTAGGACTTGGCCTATAAGCCCTCCTTCTGATTCACCTGTAATTTCAAGAATTTGGCACTTGAAGTATAAAAATATTGTTAGCATGGTAATATAGCATCAGGCAATTAACACTCAATAATACTCCAACTCTGATCATAAACCACTAGAATATAAGTCAAAATGGGAGTAGGGAAAGAAAACCTCTACAAAAGTTTGTCGTTATTTTAGTTACCTTACTTAAATAGTGTATGCTTCTCTTTTATGTGTCTGCAGATATAAATAACAAGCTTATTCAAATTAATAATTTATTCATTATTTAACATTATCAGTACTAGTCTAACATGGCATACATATGTTTTATTTTTCAAATAATACACAAGTCAGATGAGGAACTAAAGCAATAAATGACTGATATCATGATTCCTTTTCCATTGATATAATTTTCTCTGTAGAATTTCTTTCTTAAAGTAAACAACGGAGTTATACAGCCACGGTTCATGCTTTTTAATTTAAATTTATAAAGTGTGTAAAAGTAAAGTTCAGTTAAACAGTAACTTTTTTGCTGACCTTTAATCTTCTTTACATAAGTTTGATTTTGACTAACCAATTGTTACAATTGCAATTGTAAATTATTCAAGTGTAGTGCATTTTGGAACTTTTCAGAGGAGTTCCAGATGGTTAAGGTAAAATAATGAACAGGTTAAACCTAATCAGATTACACAGTACCTTTAAAAAATATTCATTAAAGTTTTTACACCCCATTCCCTAGATCTTTATTCTACCTATTGTAATTCCCACAGGCTCTCTTTGATTTTGTTTTGTTGTTAAGTTACAGTGAAAGATACTGACTTTGGAACTGAGGGAGATGATACCTTCATAGTGTCTATTGTGGAGGACTGCAGGATCAAGGCATCTCAAGTTAGTATCTGCTGACAGAGATGTGTCCCTTACCAGACCATGCTTAGCTTGAAAGAGTTTGGAAGTAGGAGTCAGAAGACCCGAGTTCTAGTCTCAAAACACTCATTTACATTCTATGTCACTGAGAAAATCACTTCAACTCTCAAAGATCAGCTGGCAGTTAGATTCCACCAAACATCGACATCCGAGACCCTGATTCTAGTGGCTGAGTTCAAGTTTCTTCACTGTGCAATGAAGTCATTGAACCTCTTTCTCTTCAGGCTGCTCATGATGCTTTCATGCCCAATGTATCTCCCCGCTAATGAAGAGGGAAGCAAAGCCTGTATGATGGTCATAGATCCTCACTCTTCCTCCTGGAGCTGCCTTAGCTAGGCGTAAAGTTCTAATATTCTTTTCTCCTCTTCCCCTTCTTCTTCATCTTCCTTATTCTCCTCCTTTTCTTTCTTGTTATTCTTGTTGTTCTTTTTCTTGCTTTTCTTCTCCATCTCCTTCCTCTTCCTCTTCTTCTTCTCCTTCTCCTTCTTCTTTTTCTTTCCCTCTCTCCTTATTTCTATAACCTAGAGCCCTCATTTTCCTCCTTTACCCAGCCTCCCATGCCATGAGGTACCATGAGTTTCCAACTTATAGCAAAATATAAAAACTGTCCTGTTTCCAGCCCTTTCAGGGTTCTCCAATATTCATCCTTTGGTAATATATCAATGGTGGTTAGGGGCTTGGTGCTCTACTGGTTCTGAGCAATGTATTTATATTTTGAGTTTCAGGAAATAATAAACTCAAGGGACTGTCAAGAAAAGTGCTGATGCTTGTTCTTGACAGGCAGGTATTAGTATTAGTATTATCAACTAAAAATAGTTTAGGTGGAGAAATACTGTGGGAACTTTAGGGGGTCTTCCCATTTATCTGACTTTACTCTTAAACTCCATGCCTGATTGAATCTATGAGGCATATTAGGCCATAACTGGATTCCTTGTCATTAGAGCATATATGAGAGTAAGAGAGCAGTCGACTCAGAGTGCTTTCTTTGGTCTATGCAAAATCTGAAGTTTTAAAATATCAGTTTAAAACATTGTGATTTCAAAGGTTCCTCTGAGCACGTTTTATGGTTTACCCAGTGACAACCTTACAAACTGATTTTCAATTTCTTTATTCTTTTATTAGTGTGTTGATTCCAACTTTCAGACCTTATACTCACAGAGGCTCCCTTAGAATCTTGGGACCCTTCCCAGGCCCTACAGTCATGAATGGCCCTGTTGGGGAAGTAAGAGCTGTGCCCCATGCAGGGATCCCTGGAATTTGGGGCTGGATGGGATTGGACTAACCTACAGCTGCAGGCATGAGCAAAACAAAAATGAGATCTGAGTTCTTTATGAGAGACTGAGGTGGGAGTTCAGCTTTAGGAAATCTGTTCAAAACATTAATCTCAGAGCAAAGACTGCATCCATAGTGGAGGTTTATCGTCGATGTAAATGGGAAAAAAAAAAGATGGAGGTGAAATGTTGGCGATGGCATACAAGAGAGGCAGAATCTTTGAGGAGCATCTGATGTAAGAGTCCTAGCAAGGAGATGACTGATAAAGGCACTGAGCCTGCTCAGAAAGTTTCACGTTAAGCAGAGTAAGTGTATTTTTACTTTAATTTTTTCCCATTAAATACAGCTCATGTATTCCTGAAGAAATGCAAAATGCAGAAAATAGAGGGGAACTTTAAAGATGATATGAGAGTAGAGGAAACAGGTTGTGAGCTTCATTATAGGACTGTCTGCCTGGATACGTGCAAGTCCAGATCACCGAGCCACTGTGATTCTGATGTAGTTGGGAATTCCTCTAAATGGGAAAAGTCAAAAAAGGAAGCAAAAAATATAGGGTTGAAGAAGCTGTGGCTATGAGCATGGACGACTACTTTTGTGTACTCTTGTGTATGAAATTGTTATTTTTAAAAATACTATTTATGCACTGAGAACAAGTAGAAATGTCCACCCTAGAAGGAGGACTCATTGTCTACAACGTTGAGGTTTTCAAAATTGTAAGGAAACAACCTGGGTTAATATGACAGGCTGTCTCTTTCTATAAAGAATACAACATGCCTTCTTGCAGTTGTTTTTGGACTGAGGTCCACAGAAGCTAGTAGATTTCCTTCAGTGTCCCATGTGCTTTATGAGAGAGGGGCTGTAGACCAGAGACTGCTTCTGTCAATTTTAGGGGCAGTTTATACTGGACTTCTTTTCATTCCCTACACAGTGCTTCAGTTCTTTTCTAAAACTCCACTCTGGTCTTCCTCTAGCCACAGCACTCTGTTGACCCATTCATTTTTTTATTCGCATGAAGTCCTAAATCACTCTTTTTTTTTTTTTTCCATGAACATCTCTGTAGTTTCCAGTGTCCTCAACCTCACCTTTCACACAGACAATTATAGATATTCAGGAATAGACACTATTTGTGAGTGTAAAATAGTTAAAACAAAAATGTAGCAAAGAGAATGAGAAGGTTAGAGAATTATGGCTAGGAGGGCTAAAGTCCCATGACATTGCAAACATACATATATATATATATTTTTTCTGTAAGTGTGGCCACCACTTCTTCCAAGGACGAGTGTGCCATCTTAGCTGTGCCATTATTGCATCCAATGCACTGTAGAAAGCCATACCTTCTGTCCTCTGTCATCCACCCACTCCCCACCTCTAGCTAGGTTCTAGAATGCAATGATATGCAAATCAGACACACAGTCCCCGTACTCATAGGATCTGGTTGGGGGATGAGAGGTATAAGATTCAATGAAATCATCACACAAATACAAAGTGCAAGCCATGCTAAATGATGTGAGGGAAAAGTACAGTGAGCTATGATGCAGTTCGTATAGATATTGCAAAAGCAATTCCTTCACACATGACACGTAACATTGAAGGCAAGACGTGAATCAGCCCCACACACTGACTGAATTTAATATTTTGAATCATAGGATAACGAATGACAGTAAATAATAAGTGAAGATGAATACACTTGTGAGCCATATATCTCTCGTCTGCTACTTAACAAATTGTAACTTTCCCTCAGTTTCCATAAAAATGGTGGAATTTTTATCACTAATCATCTAGTAGTTCCACGGGTTCTATGTAATCTCAATTTACTTGCCTTGGGGAAATCTCACACATCACCTGAAAAATCTCATCTGGTATGTGAATGAAGACCTTTTCTGTTCAAAACCAGGAGACTGAATGTTCGGTCACAACCTCATAATCATGATAGGTACACAGTGTATTTGTACATAGTAAAAGGAGTCATTGAACATTTCACTTTTGATAAATGTGTTTCTCAGTTCCTATGGTCTGGTCATGCTTGTGGTAGGACAGCCCAGCCATACGAGCCAAACCATGCCCTCAAATTACACACCGAAATTCTCTAAAATTCAGTGGTAGCTATTTATGTGTTGACTGATCACTATTACTATAGCAAAATATCCTTTCAGTTTAGTGGAGTTATTTATAGGGCTGGATTTGTCTGCAAGGACTATTATATATATTACTGTAATATTATTTAATATATAATGTATTATTATATGAAAAACTATAGGAAAAACATGAATATTGAAGAAGGCACATTTTGGGTTATTAGTTTTTTCATTAACTCCTTTATTGACTTATTTCTAACATTTAACTACTAGCTTTTATTAGTTATGTAATAGTTAAGTTTTATGGACAGACAAGAAAGAAACAAGGGGCATTTAAAAGATAAAGAATTCACTCAAGGTCATTTTCAGAGCTAGGCAAAGTCTGATATTTTCCTGGGCAGCTTATCTCTGTGCTTCTGTCAAGGAATTCTAGCGAACACCCGTATTTGGAATCTAATACCCACTTTATTTTACTGTCACTTTTGGTTTTAACCTTGGCTCTGTCTCTTACTCTGCCCTTGGGCAAATCCTATTTTCTCTGAATTTCAACCTTCTCATATAAAAATGAGAATAATAATGTCTCCATTGGAAACTTCAAAAGGTTACTGTGAAGGTCAAATAAAATGACATTTGTAAAACAAATTTAATCTGTGAGATGCTGTGCAAATATATTATTTAAATAATCGCTTTTCTTCTATTTTCAATGGAAAAGCTGACCCATGGTAGAAAACTGCTTAGAATATAGTGTTGCACCTAAGATGAGTCATTTTCAACTTTAGGATGAGTTCAGAAGATCTGGAGTGAGAACCAGGGGTGGGAAAAGATAGAAGGAATGTTCTCAGCATGAACAATTCTAGAATAAGTTGTTCTGATTAATCTCTAAAAATTTATTAGGGTATTCTTTCTTGCAGTGAGTAAAAGTTTTTCTTCTTTCCTGAATTGGTTCTAATTTTGATTTCTGGACACACCTGTGCATACTTTCTCAATATTTCCTAAATGAAAACACTTTATTCTGTTACATATTGTCTTGTTAGATTTCCCTATCTTTCTATGGTATCCTAGATCCTTTGTGCAGCTTATTTTAGTCAGTTAATCAAATTGAGTGGTCCCCTTCGTTCCAGGTCATTTTTGAATTTGATAAGCATATTATACCTATGTTTTTATTTATTTACTTTTGGCTACGTTGGGTCTTCATTGCTGCACATGGGCTTTCTCTAGTTGCGGCAAGCAGGGGTTACTCTTCGTAGTGGTGCATGGGCTTCTCATTGGGAGGCTTCTCTTGTTGCAGAGCAGGGGTTCTAGGTGCGTGGGCTTCAGGAGTTGTCGCATGTGGGCTCAATAGTTGTAGCTTACAGGCTCTAGAGCGCAGGCTCAGTAGTTGTGGTGCATGGGCTTCGTTGCTCCGCGGCATGTGGGATGTTCCCAGGCCAGGGCTTGAACCCGTGTGCCATGCATTGGCAGGCGGATTCTTAACCATTGTGCCACCAGGGAAGCCCAAATACCTATGTTTTCCTTGCATTTTTTACAGGACATTAAATGAATGCAGTCATATGCTGGGTCCTGTGCCAGGAATTGGGGAGAATAGAAAGATGAGTAAAAATCATGATACCTGATTGCCATTTAGACTTCTTATCATCAACCGGGAAGAGAAATAATATACTTTAGTAGCTCAAAGAAAATAGTGATTTCATATGAAACAAGGCTAAGGTTGTCCAACTGTAAGTCAACAAAACCCAGGGTTTTAAAGACAACCCTGTAAATGTAAAAGAAATCAGGAAATGGCACTAAAATATTTGCTATTACTTATTTATTTATTTACTCATTTATTTTAACATCTTTATTGGAGTATAATTGCTTTGCAATGGTGTGTTTGTTTCTGATTTATAATAAAGTGAATCAGCTATACATATACATATATCCCCATATCTCCTCCTGCTTGCGTCTCCCTCCCACCCTCCCTATCCCACGCTTCTAGATGGTCACAAAGCACCGAGCTGAACTCCCTGTTCTATGTGACTGCTTTGCATTAGCTATCTATTTTACATTTGGTAGTGTATATATGTCCATGCCACTCTCTCCATTTGTCCTAGCTAACCCTTCCCCCTTCCCTGTGTCCACAAGTACATTCTCTACGTCTGAGTCTTTACTGCTGTCCTGCCTCTAGGTTCTTCAGAACCATTTTATTTTATTTTTTATTAAATTCCATATATATGTGTTAGCATACGGTATTTGTTTTTCTTTTTCTGACATACTTTACTCTGTATGACAGACTCTAGGTCCGTCCATTTCACTACAAATAACTCAATTTTGTTTCTTTTTATGGCTGAGTAATATTCCATTGTATATATGTGCCATATCTTCTTTATCCATTCATCTGTCGATGGACACTTAGGTTGCTTCCATGTCCTGGCTATTGTAAATAGTGCTGCAATGAACATTGTGGTACATGACTCTTTTTGAATTATGGTTTTCTCCAGGTATATGCCCAGTAGGGTGATTGCTGGGTCGTATGGTAATTCTATTTTTAGTTTTTTAAGGAACCTCCGTACAGTTCTCCATAGTGGCTGTAACAATTTACATTCCCACCAACAGTGCAAGAGGGTTCCCTTTTCTCCACAACCTCTCTAGCATTTATTGTTTCTAGATTTTTTGATGATGACCCTTCTCACTGGTGTGAGCTTATACCTCATTGTAGTTTTGATTTGCATTTCTCTAATGATTAGTGATGTTGAGCATTCTTTCATGTGTTTGTTGGCAATCTGTATATCTTCTTTGGAGAAATGTCTATTTAGGTCTTCTGCCCATTTTTGGATTGGGTTATTTGGTTTCTTTCTTTTTTTTTTTTTTGTGGTACGTGGGCCTCCCACTGCCGTGGCCTCTCCCGTTGCGGAGCACAGGCTCTGGACGCACAGGCTCAGTGACCATGGCTCATGGGCCCAGCTGCTCCGTGGCATGTGGGATCTTCACGGACTGGGGAACGAACCCATGTCCCCTGCATTGGCAGGTGGACTCTCAGCCACTGTGCCACCAGGGAAGCCCTTTTTGGTTTCTTGAGTTTGAGCTACATAAGCTGCTTGTAAATTTTGGAGATTAATCTTTGTCAGCTGCTTCATTTGCAAATACTTTATCCCATTCTGAGGGTCGTCTTTTTGTCTTGTTTATGGTTTCCTTTGCTGTGCAAAAGCTTTTAAGTTTCAGTGGGTCCCATTTGTTTATTTTTGTTTTTATTTCCATTTCTCTAGGAGGTGGGTCATAAAGGATCTTGCTTTGATTTATCTCATACAGTGTTCTGCCTATGTTTTCCTCTAAAAGTTGAATAGTGTCAAACCTTACATATAGCTCTTTCATCCATTTTGAGTTTATTTTTGTGTATGGTGTTAGGGAGTGTTCTATTTTCATTCTTTTACATGTAGCTGTCCAGTTTTCCCAGCACCACTTATTGAAGAGGCTGTTTTTTCTCCATTGTATATTCTTGCCTCCTTTATTAAAAATAAGGTGACCATATGTCGGTGGGTTTATCTCTCAAATTTCTATCCTGTTCCATTGATCTGTTTATCTGTTTTTGTGCCAGTACCATACTGTCTTGATTACTGTAGCTTTATAGTATAGTCTGAAGTCAGGGAGCCTGATTCCTCCAGCTCCATTTTTCATTCTCAAGATAGCCTTGACTATTCAGGGTCTTTTGTGTTTCCATAAAAATTGTGGAAGTTTTTGTTCTAGTTCTGTGGAAAATGCCATTGGTAGATTGATAGGGATTGCACTGAATCTGTAGATTGCTTTGGGTAGTAGAGTCATTTTCACAATGTTGATTCTTCCAATCCAAGAACATGGTATGTCTCTCCATTTGTTGATATCATCTTTAATTTCTGCCATCATTGTATTATAGTTTTCTGCATACAGGTCTTTTCTCTCCTTAAGTAGGTTTATTCCTAGGTATTTTATTCTTTTTGTTGCAATGGTAAATGGGAGTGTTTCCTTAGTTTCTCTGTCAGATTTTCCATCATTAGTGTATAGGAATGCAAGAGATTTCTGTGCATTAATTTTGTATTCTGCTACTTTACCAAATTCACTAATTAGCACTAGTAGTTTTCTGGTGACATCTTTAGGATTCTCTATGTATAGTATCATGTCATCTGCAAAGAGTGACAGTTTTACTTCTTCTTTTCCAATCTGGATTCCTTTTATTTCTTTTTCTTCTCTGATTGCTGTGGCTAAAACTTCCAAAATTATGTTGAATAATAGTGCTTAGTAGAGTAATCTTGGTTGTAGGTTTTTCCCTTGCATCACTTTGAATATGTCCTGCCACTCCCTTCTGGCTTGCAGAGTTTCTCCTGAAAGATCAGCTGTTAACCTTATGGGGATTCCCTGGTACGTTTTTTGTTGCTTTTCCCTTGCTGCTTTCAATATTTTTCCTTTGTATTTAGTTTTTGCTAGTTTGATTAATATGTGTCTTGGCGTGTTTCTCCTTGGATTTATCCTGTATGGGACTCTCTGCGCTTCGTGGACTTGATTGACTATTTCCTTCCCCATATTAGGGAAGTTTTCAACTAAAATCTCTTCAAATATTTTCTCAGTCCATTTCTTTTTTTCTTCTTCTAGGACCCCTGTAATTCGAACGTTGGTGCATTTAATTTCCAAGAAGTCTTTGAGACTGTCCTCAATTCTTTTCATTCTTTTTTCTTTATTCTGCTCTGTGGTAGCTATTTCCACTATTTTATCTTCCAGGTCACGTATCCGTTCTTCTGCTCAAGTTATTCTGCTATTGATTCCATCTAGAGTATTTTTAATTTCATTTATTGTGTAGTTCATCATTGTTTGTTTGCTCTTTACTTCTTCTAGGTCCTTGTTAAACATTTCTTGTATTTTCTCCATTCTATTTCCAAGATTTTGGATCACCTTTACTATCATTACCCTGAATTCTTTTTCAGGTAGATTGCCTACTTTCTCTTCATTTGGTCTGGTGGGTTTTTACCTTGCTCCTTCATCTGCTGTGTGTTTCTCTGTCTTCTTATTTTGCTTAACTTACTGTGTTTGGGGTCTCCTTTTCACAGGCTGCAGGTTCATAGTTCCTGTTGTTTTTCATGTCTGCCCCCATGGCTAAGGTTTGTACAGTGGGTTGTGTAGGCTTCCTGGTGGAGGGGACTGGTTCCTCTGTTGTGGTGGATGAGGCTGGATCTTCTCTCTCTGGTGGGAAGGATTACATCCAGTGGTGTGTTTGGGGGTGTCTGTGACCTTATTATGATATTAGACAGCCTCTCTGTTAATGGGTGGGATTGTGTTCCTGTCTTGCTAGTTGTTTGGCACAGGGGTTCAGTACTGTAGCTTGCTGGTCATTGAGTGGAGCTGGATCTTAGCATTGAGATAGAGATATCTGGGAGAGCTTTTGCTGTTTGATATCATGAGGAGCCAGGAGGTCTCTGGTGTACCAATGTCCTGAACTCAACTCTCCCACCTCAGAGGCACAGGCCTGACACCTGGCTGGAGCATCAAGACCCTGTCAGCCACACGGCTCAGAAGAGAAGTGAGAAAAAAAGAAAGAAAAAAATAATAAAATAAAATAAAATAAAGTTATTAAAATAAAAAATAATTATTAAAATTAAAAAAATTAAAAAGTAATAAAGAAAAGGAAAAAAAAGAAAGAAAGAAAGAAGAGAGCAACCAAACCCAAAAACAAATCCACTAATGATAACAAGTGCTAAAAACTATACTAAAACACACAAAAACAAACAAACATGAAAAATGGACACGCAGAACGCTAGGACAAATGGTAAAAGCAAAACTATACAGACAAAATCACACAAAGAAGCATTCAGATACACACTCACAAAAAGAGAAAAAGGAAAAGAAATCTATATATCTATAAAAAAAGGAGTAAGAGAGCAACCAAATCAATAAACAAGTTTACCAATGATAATAAACTCTAAATAGTAGACTAAGATACACATAAAACCAGAAACAAATTCGATGCAGAAAGCAAACCCCAAGTTTACAGTTGCTCCCAAAGTCCACTGCCTAAACTTTGGGATGATTTGTTGTCTATTCAGGTATTCCACAGATGCAGGGTACATCAAGTTGATTGTGGAGATTTAATCTGCTGCTCCTGAGGCTGCTGGGAGAAATTTCCCTTTCTCTTCTTTGTTCGCACAGCTCCTGGGGTTCAGCTTTGAATTTGGCCCCACCTCTGTGTGTAGGTCGCCTGAGGGCATCTATTTTTCTCCCAGACAGGGCGGGGTTAAAGGAGCAGCTTATTATGGGGCTCTGGCTCACTTAGGCTGGGGGGAGGGAGGGGTATGGAATGGGGGGTGAGCCTGCGGTGGCAGAGGCTGGCGTGACGTTGCACCAGCCTGAGGCACTCCGTGTGTTCTCCTGGGGAAGTTGTCCCTGGATCACAGGATCCTGGCAGTGGTGGCTGCACAGGCTCCTGGGGGGCTGTGGAGAGTGACCTGTGCTCACACACAGGCTTCTTAGTGGCGGCAGCAGCAGCCTTAGCTTTTCATGCCCGTCTCCGGTGTCCGCGCTGATAACTGCGGCTCGTGCCCATCTCTGGAGCTCTTTTATCTGGTGCTCTGAATCCCCTCCCCTCGTGCACCCTGAAACAATTGTCTCTTGCCACTTAGGCAGTTCCAGACTTTTTCCTGGACTCCCTCCCGGCTAGCTGTGGCATACTAGCCCCTTTCATGCTGTGTTCATGCAGCCAACCTCAGTCCTCTCCCTGGGATCCGACCTCCGAAGCCCAAGCCTCAGCTCCCAGCCCACACCTGCCCCGGCAGGTGAGCAGACAAGCCTCTCAGGCCGGTGAGTGCTGGTCGGCACCGATCCTCTGTGCGGGAATCTCTCCGCTTTGCCCTCCGCACCCCTGTGGCTGCGCTCTCCTCCGCGGCTCCGAAGCTTCCCCCCTCCGCCACCTGCAGTCTCCGCCCGCGAAGGGGCTCCTAGTGTGTGGAAACCTTTCCTCCTTCACGGCTCCCTCCCCGAGGTGCAAGTCCGCTCCCTGTTCTTTTGTCTCTGTTGTTTCTTTTTTCTTTTGCCCTACCCAGGTACGTGGGGAGTTTTTTGCCTTTTGGGAGGTCTGGGGTCTTCTGCCAGCGTTCAGTAGGAGTTGTTCCATGTGTAGATGTATTTCTGATGTATTTGTGGGGAGGAGGTGATCTCCATGTTACTCCTCTGCTGCCTTGTTCTGAGAGAGCTATTACTTTCTTTTGTTGGTGTTTGATCCAATTTCTTCTTATAGACAGAATTTAAAGATATTTTCTAAGAAAGGTATTTGTGTTCCTCAAAAATTATAGCATTGATATTTTCTAAATATAAAATTTGGCAAGTTCTGGGTTGCCTAAGAAGCTTCAGTGAGGCTGTTATGTAAGCTAGAATAATAAATGGAGTAAAAAAATAAAAAAAGGAAAGAAATCAAAGTGGATTGGGGATTTCTTTGATAAGGGGAAGAAAGACACTAGTAGAACAAAGGACAATATATTCACTAGAAGGTAAAGAGAGAGTAGGAGAGAGAGAGACAGACAGACAGAGAGACAGAGAGAGACAGACAGAGAGAGACAGACAAAGAGAGAAACCAGAATTGAGAACTGAGAGATGGGAAGAGACAGCCCTGATTGTACCAGGTCAAGTTGCATCTGAAGACTGATGTCTCCTGGATTTTTTATTTTCTCCGTGGTTGTCCTTAGAATGATCTTAGAAGCTGTCACTGAAGGTTAAGACACATGAGAGAATTTAAGCAGAAGATTTTAATATTTTTAAGGGTGGTAAAGCTAGCTGATGAGAATAACATAAAGTAATGCAGGATTTCTTCCAATTAAAAGAATGTCGAAATCCCATGCAATGGCTTTAATATCTTTGTAGAGATGCACAGTTTCAGAATGTCTGGTTCACATTATGGTCTCTGGTGCCTCCTGGGGTTGTGCATGTGCTGTGTGTCATGCAGTATTAGAGCTGCAAGAGAGACACATAAATACTTCTAGAGAGCTGAAGAACACAAGACCATCAGATCATTTAAGGAAGTTAATTTCGTGTGTGTGTGTATACACATACATACATCTGCATATATATCCAGTATACGCACACACACACATACATATACACTATGTTGTTGTGTATCATGTATATATAGATATCCATTGTTCACTCTGAGAAGTAGTAGTTTATCTGAAAGGCTTTAGTTTTCTGGGATAAGGTGGAAGAGTTAGGAAATGATAAGATTTAACCCAAAGACATGAACTCTGTGGACTTCTAAGCAGATCCCATGACACATTAGTCATAAAAATAAGTTTAGCTTAGTTTTTAGAGTCCTGACAAAAATGACCCTGGATAACTACAATTCCAGATTTCACACCTGAGACAAAACCTCGGGTTTTCAAGCCACCTCTGCCTCACCAACTGAGAAGGTGGTTGCCTCCTAGGGGATAAATGTCTTTAACTCCAAGGAGAACTGAAACTTTAGCTCTGAGAATTGAGCACTGAGGGATGAAGCAACCAAACCTACAGGACTGCAATTTTTGGTGGTGAAATATTATTTGTGCAGATTTCAGCAGTTTACACTTTTAAAAAAACTTATGGAGATATTATCCTGGTAGAGTAACAAATGAGTAACTGAGTAACGAATGCTTAAACTTCTGATTGTTAGTTGAAGTCTTACAACATTATAAAATAAGATTTGATCACGTAAAAAATCTCAAAGCTTGTATTTATAAGCATGTCTTTATGAGAATTACTGAGGTGCATAGGAAGGCTTCTCTAATCATCTGGGTGTCCTTCAAAAGGAAATTAAAGTTAAAAATTAAATGTGTAACTACAGTTTTAAAATATTGAAGGGAAATATACATAATTACATTGTAAAATCTCTATTGCCAATGATTTTTAAAATAGGCTCAATTAATACATAGAATAATAAGGTTTATGAATTGACAGAAAGATTAAGAAATAAGTGTTTTGAATTGGTAACTTTAAAAAGGGGAATAATAATATACCAAGGTTCCCAGTGAATAATTGTTTTGGCTCAAAAATCCACCCTCTAGGACATCCAAAAAACTCAGCTTGACAATATAGCTATGCTTAAAGTCAAAACCATCCTTGGACTTTTCAGTTAAAGTGTAAGTTACTCTGAGTTGGTTATCTAAGACTTGGAATAGAACATGTTTTGACTAATACAGCAGATTTGAGGAGATCTTGGAATGCGGGGCGGGGAGGGGGAGAAAGAAAGACTTTGGGAGGTATGTTGGGATTTTAAGGGTATTTGGGGGAAATAGGATTTTTAAAAAGTCATGCTGTATATTTGAAGAAAATTCCACATTGAGACCGAGCAATATTAGACAACTGTTCTTTGAAGGTTGTAGAGAAAAGTTGGAAAATGCCAAAATATGTAAGTTATTCAGTCATAATCCCACCACCCAGAAATAACTAGTTAATATATCCATGTCTTTCCTTCTAGTCTTTTACTATTTCTATGTATGTATATTTGTGTGCTTGTATAAAATATGTAATGATAATATATATCAATATATCTATTCTATCTCTTTCTGTATATTTGATACATCTTATATACACACATACAGTTTTGTATCCTACTCTTGCAGTGAACTTCACATTGTAAAATATTTTAAAATCTGTATTTCAAAACTCTCTCTTTTTTTTTTTTTTTGGCTTGAGACTATCGTGGTTTTAAAAATAAAGTCTAATTCCTGCTATTCCATATTAAGCAGATAAAGTGATCTAAATTCTCTACAGGCCTTCGAACCTGGTTTCAAACATTTATCTATATCTCATGGAGTTCGACTGCCTGGGCTTTTAGGTTCCAAGACATGTGGACACATGTTAGACATGATAAGACACAGGTGAGGCACTTTGATCCTTGATTCAGGTACCACTTCCTCCCTTCTTCCTGCCACTCACAACTAGGGCTGCCAGATAAAATACAAGATGCTCAGTTCAAGTTGAATTTCATATAAACAACAGATAATTTTTTAACAGAAGTGTGCTCCATGCAATAGTTGACACATACTTATACTAAAATATTATTCATTATTTCTGTGAAATTTAAGTTTAACTGGGTATACTCTATTTTTATTTGCTCAATCTGACAACCCTACCCACAACCCTGCCAGTTGCATCAGGTTGAAGCAGAGATGGGTCTCAGAGTCCTGGTTAACATGTCCTTCTCTGGTCCACTTCCAATTCTCCCTTGTCCCTTATGCATTCTCAATAACAGTAAGATAGCCCCTGGTCAAAGTAAAAGGCAATGAGTTACTGACCTAGAGTGGTTATAAGAGGAATGGGAAAGAAGAAATAGGTAAGAAGTATTTTGGATATAGAATTGAGAGAGCAAAGATTCAAGGATGACTCAAGATTTTCACTCGAGGCATGTAGGACAATGACTACGCCATTGAGTGTGACAGGAAAATCAGGGGGCAGAGCCATTTTAAAACCAGCATGACATCGAGTTGAAGACAATTGATTATCAGGTAACTTGTTCAACACAGGTCCCACTCCCAAGGTTTTGCCTTATAACAGATTATTGAGGATTTGATTGGAACTGTTTCAAAAAAGAATCCTTTTATTTCTTTTTTAACACTTGGAAGAACACAGGCCAGAAGAATGGTTTGGTTTGATGTATTCTTCCTGCTTATCCCCCACTCCTGACCAGCCCTTATCCTTTTTCTACATCAACTGAAATAAACAGGGGTTTTAAATAAGGATGTTTCTAGAAAGTATCTGAATTGTGACAACCAGGATTTTTATTTCAAAAATCATTAAAAACACTCCTCAGAGCTCAATGAAGAATGTACCCACTCTTAAGATAAAAAGGAGGTTTTATGAGATTAGGTTCCAGCTGGCCTGTGTGACTGGACTCAGAGATTTACTCAATAGATTTATGTAACCAGAAGGGCAACTGTCATGAAAATAATGTTACATATAACTATCTACTCCTCACCAGCCCCTCCCATCAAAACCTGATGATTAAATAAAATATTGATGCCTAATATAGCTAAAGAGTAGGGAAAGGGAATAATGTCATTTATTTATATAACCTTTTTGGAGGGCATATTAGCAAAATTAATTAAGCATATTAAAAATATGCCTATAACCTAGAAATACCCATTTAAAAATTAAATTAAGAACATATACAAAGATGTTTATATAAAGATGTTCATAGCAGCATTGTTTAGAATAAATATT
This sequence comes from Hyperoodon ampullatus, assembly GCF_949752795.1. Classification (NCBI taxonomy): domain Eukaryota; kingdom Metazoa; phylum Chordata; class Mammalia; order Artiodactyla; family Ziphiidae; genus Hyperoodon; species Hyperoodon ampullatus. The sequence continues at coordinate 3,214,404 of NC_136925.1, read as the reverse complement.
TTTAAAAAAAGAATGCAGAAGTATCAGAGGTAACATGTTACAAAAGCCTTATTTTAAATTACTTCTAAAAAAGAAAGGACTTCCCTGGTGGTGAAGTGGTTAAGAATATTCCTGCCAATGCAGGGTACACGGGTTTGATCCCTGGTCTGGGAAGATTCCACAAAAAGCAAGAGGGAAGGGATATGGGAACAGATGTATATGTATAACTGATTCACTTTGTTATAAAGCAGAAACTAACACACGATTGTGAAGCAATTACACTCCAATAAAGTTGAAAAAAAAAGATTAACTGAGATTATTTCCTTTTTTTCCTTTAAAGCTTTCATGGTCGAGCAGAGTCTTTGGAGGTGATTTTTTGGGGAAGCTGAGTCTACCATCTCCCCAGATTGCCAGCATTCTGATTAAAAGCAACTTTCTTTTTTTTTTTTTTTTACCAAAAAACAACAACAAAAACAAACAAACAAAAAACCCTCATTAATGTCCATTAATAACAGATTAGTTAAATAATAATTATATATTTCCATATAATAGAATTTTATCTGGACTTTACATATTAAATAATAAATGACTTAGGAAAATTATCACAATATTAAATTTTAAAAAGTTATAAAATATTAAGCCTACAGTATTTTTGCAATTTTCCTAAAAATAATATCAGCATATTTTCCAAGGCATGGGAGTGGAAGAGATCATTAAAGGAAGGAAAATATTGAAAAGAGGGGCCAGGATACTGCCCCAAGACTACTGAGATCAAAAGGCCACATTGGGAGAGAAATTAGTGAAAAAGACTGAGAAAATGTGGTCAGAGCAGGTCAATGAAAAATGGCAAAAGGCACTAAATTAAAGAAGGCGTTTTACGAAGGGAATGGTGGCAAAAAGTCTACACAATTTCAGAAAGAGTAGGAAAAGGATTATGAAACATTTCAGAAAAGATCAAGTAAGAAGAGAAATAGGTTAAATAATTAGCAGTGTTTAGGGAAAGGATATTTTAAATAAGAGTAGTAGAGATATAAACTTGATTGAATAATAAACAAGATAGGGGAAACAATAGAGTGTTTGTAAAACCGAAGAACCAAGTGGTATTTAAGTCTCTCTAATACACTGTTGTTTTATAATGGGGAAAACTCTAGAATTTAAGATCTTGAAAAATATTTGTTAAAATATGAAAGTTAAATTTTAGAAAATACATAAATATTCATAGAAAAACTGGAAGAATATGAAACAAAGTGTTAATAGTGATTATCTGTGTGGCAAGATAAGTGGTTCTTATTTTCTTCCACCTATTTTTATTTTCCAATTTACTACAAATATCATGTATTGCCTTTGAAATTAAAAAATGCAATTAATAAACAACTATTTAAATAAAATTATGGATTAGTATTGCATGCCTTTAAATTTCAACTTTGGTGGTGGAGGGGAAATCCTATTAAAACCATTTGTTTATTGTTTAAAAATACTGGAAAGAACTTCGTTCTTCAAACCTAGGAGACTACCTAAAATTTTTGCATTTGTAGGGTTGATCTAAGCTTGGGTTCATCTAATCTTGTAAAAAAAGTGACCTCTAGTTTTTAAAGCTATATTTTAAAAGGTCTCTAAAATGCTGGAAAAATTTTTTTGGACATAAAAATTGCTATTTAAATAACACTTGATGTCCTGTGTATGAAGGAACTAAAAATGTAGATTTGGAACTTAGAAGCAAAAATGCTTTGCAAAATAGCTTTTAGGTTCTATTCAGGCCTTTCGAAAAAAATAGCTTTAAAAAGTGAAAGTAACCTACGATGAAAGTCACTCTAACTTGTAACTTAATGCAAAGTATCTAAAAGCAAAATTCAACCCTTTTACATGATTGACATAGACCAAGTAGTTCCCCATGAATCGCTTCAGTCTCAAATCAAATGAAAATGCTCTTAAACCAAACTGTAATGACTCTTAAAATAGAAAGTTTCTTGAGTTTATGGGGAACCACAACCTTTCAACCACCCAAAAAGCATTCTACAAGTAGGAATAGACATCTATTTTGGGTGAAGTATTTTGAGTCCAGATCTTAAGGACAATGCTCAAGTTCTTCCTTTGGGCATTTCTGGGGTGGTTTAGGAAGAACTAACATTGTGTGTGGTCTGCGTTTCTGCAGTAATGACAAAACACTGAAAAGATCTGGAAGGGGAGCAGATAATGCACTCAGATCTCACTTGTGTCAGTGTTCTCCCGGCAATGAAATCTTCGAGGGATGACACAAACAGAATTACTTGGACTTATTTTGTTAATTTTAGTGGGTATCAGTGTGATATCATCCCCCTGAAGTCTTCTAGGGAGGACCGATTACTCATTTTAAACAACTGTTTGCCCAAGTACATTACTCTTAAACTCACCCTTTACCATTGCCTTGTTTTATGGTTGCACGTGATACTGCCGATTCTGTGTTTCTGAGCCAGTCTTCCTGTTAACAGCAGGGCTTATATTTGAGCTGTTTCTGGAGGAGATGACTTGACACATGGCTTCAATCTCCCTTCTCCGGCAGCTTGTGAAGCCAGCCAGTTGGCAGATTCCAGGTCTGTAGCAGAAATATGGGCTGCTATTCTTTCACTGAGCTGGGTTTCTGTTGTTACAGCAAAAATAATCTTCCCACAACATGTGAAATAGTATAAGAGAAGAAAAGAAATAAGGTGGGGATGGCAGAGGTGGGGGGTACATGGAGGCATTTATAGATGATGAGATATGGAAAATAATACAGAGCTGATACTGTCAAGTGTATCTGGGCCGCTATTGGGTAAGTATGGACAGTTCTCACCGTTTCCGTTTGTGGAGTGTAGTGTCTGTTCAAAATCTGGTGTTGTTGCAATAGTTGATTCTCTCAGGCTTCAATAATTTTTTCCAAGATGGAGATTATAAAAAATACATTTTTCCATTTCCATGTTTCTTTGTACGGATGAAGTAAAAATGGAGTTCAAATTTAGTTTCTCTGTTAAATATATGATATTAGGCAATTAATTTATCTTCTTGGACTTTAATTTTTCCTATCTGTACAATGAAACTTTGGGGTAGTTGATCTCCAAGATCTGTATTTACTCTCAAATTTGAAATTTATCATTCCCAGTATTGGCCCGTTCCACCTGGAACAGAGGTTCCTGTTCTCAATCCTAATAACCTAAAAGGCTGACTTGAAATGTTTGCTCTTATTTTAGGCAGATTCCCCTCTTGTGACTAAGGACCCCTCTCCTCAGGGTTTGAGGCTTAAAAGTCTCTTAGTTCAAGTATGTCTGACATAGATGAGTATAGGCTGGGAACAAAAATGATTTTTCTTACAATTAAGGACCTTGCTTCTTCATAGAACTTTGTAAATATTGCAAGGGAGCATGTTTTGGGATATGATAGTATTTACTTTGAAAACATAACCTCTATAAGTGAGCATGGTGATATTCTACATTATGTTTATTAAGGTAACAAAATAATGTGACAAATTGTTGAAAATCTTAAGTCAAAGCTATTGTTTCTTGGAATCAATAGGGTCAGAATTTGTTAGAGAAATACATTTAGATACCTTGGCATGATTTGCTTATTTGTTTAACAAATATTTATTGAGTACCTATTATGTAACAAGCACTTTTCTCAGTGTTTGGAATGTATCAGTGAAAAAACAGACAATGATCTCTGTGCTCATAGAGCTTACATTCTATTTGTTTCATTGGCTGCTAAGGAACATGAGTTATTTAACAGATTTGAAATAATTTTTTTTCAGAAGCAAAAATTGATAGCTAAAGTGTAACTCATAATTATTCTCCACTTTATTACTTCCAAAAAAATATGACATGCTCTTTCTCCAAACATCTTGATAACTTGCTAAAGTCATGCATGTTCTCAAATAGCCTGTAAATGGGTTGTATTAAATAATAAAAATGACAGTGGTGTTCTCTTTTGGGTTAATTTTAGTGTGTCTCAGTGTCATAAGAAGATTATGTTTGGACAATTGGAGGATAGAGCTACAAATATTTCCCTAACAACACAACATACAATAAAACAGAAGCAAAGAAGCAAATAATCATATAAGTAACAAGAAACTTAATTTTTGTGAAGTCATTAATCTGGTAGTAGTTTTCTCTTATCTAGATAAATAATTTAAACACAGTGTTCAATTTGCCAATCCTTTGGATGGCATCAAACTATTTTTTTTTTAGACGATATTGGGGGTAGGAGTTTATTAATTAATTAATTTATTTTTGCTGTGTTGGGTCTTCGTTTCTGTGTGAGGGCTTTCTCTAGTTGTGGCAAGCAGGGGCCACTCTTCATCGCGGTGGGCGGGCCTCTCACTATCACGGCCTCTCTTGTTGCAGAGCCCAGGCTCCAGACGCACAGTCTCAGTAGTTGTGGCTCACAGGCCTAGTTGCTCCGCGGCATGTGGGATCCTCCCAGACCAGGGCTCGAACCTGTGTGCCCTGCATTAGCAGGCAGATTCTCAATCACTGCGCCACCAGGGAAGCCCGGCGTCAAACTATTAAACACATTTCATGTTATGCCTATTTTATTTGATTAGTTATGATAATTATGTCATATAAATAGATATCAATAGCATCTTGGTTGTGCAACACTTTTTAAAAATACTTTATTAAAATGATTTTTCAGCAATAGAAAACTGATAATTCATTTCACTAAATGTTATGGATAGATTTTTTTTTCTCCTAAAATTCTGACACACATTTTCATTTATCAATATTTTGCCAAGAGCTAAGCAGCTGTACATATTTGGAAGTAAAAAGCAGAGCAACTTCCTTTAAAAACGTTTTTGGAAGTTGAAATTTCCTTAACAAACTCTGTGGTTTATATTGAAAATAAAATTTGATGGCTTCTTTTTAAATGCTCTTTTGCTCTGTCAGTACTTGGCAATGAACCATTTTTATGAATTCCATCACTGTTTTCTCTAGGGATTATTTAAAAACTAGGCATCAGTATTATTCTTGGTACTAATTGCCTGAGAAAGTAATTGGCGGGATGGGTATTTGTTTATGAATTGATGACCCAGAGTTAGCCTTGACATCCAGGATCTAGTACTGATATTTCATGAAATATTGCGGAAATATTTGGAAATTTCCAGGAGTATTTTTTCTGCCTCAAAAAGATTTCATCATATGCTGACAAAAAGTATGGCAAAACTAGGCCGTGGCAAGGTACCATTGTTCTTACTCTGAAGTGAACTAGAGATGAAGCGGACTTAGTACATTTATAAGAGTACATCTTAAAATTTGGGTCCCATTTTTTTAAATTGAAATATAGCTGATTTACAAGATTATATTAGTTTCAGGTGTGCAACATTGTGATTCAATATTTTTAAAGATTATATTCTTTTAAAGTTATTTTAAAATATTGGCTATATTCATTGTGCTGTACAATATATATTTGTAGCTTGTTTATTTTATACTTAGTAGCCTGTACCTTTTAACACCTTAACCTCATGTTGCCCCTCCCTCCTTCCCTTTTCTCTCTGGTAACCAAGAGTTTGTTCTCTGTATCTGTGAATCTGTTTCTGTTTTGTTATATTCATTTGTTTTATTTTTTAGATTCCACATATAAGTGATAACATACAATATTTGTCTTTGTCTGGCTTATTTCACTTAACATAATAACCTGTAGGTCCATCCATGTTGCTGCAAATGGAAAAATTTCATTGTTTTTTATGGCTGAGTAGTATTCCATATTGTGTGTGTGTATGTGTGTATATATCACATCTTCTTTATCCATTCATCTACTGATGGTCGGTCCAAGAGTTTTAATGTAGTCTTTGCAAGAAAAAAGTAATGTGGGGTACATGGTGGATTATGCCTTTGCTTTCTTTTCTAATACAGTTATGAGGGGTGGTGAACATCCATTCATCTTTTCCCTGTTCCTATGAAATTGTGATGTAATCAATAAAGATTCCTTGACTTAGGATTTTTGTCATTAATAATTTTTCTTCCCATGGCAGTCATGGGAGGGCAATCAGGTTTAGTCACATTCTGTATTTTTAACTTGGATCATACAATTGGAATATATGAACAGCCTTACTTTGTCATAGCCTTCCATCGAATATTTGAGCACACGAATCCTGTGAAACTAGAAAGATCAATAAGGATTTGTTTTTTCAGATTTCTATGATTAGTTATTTTTCTTACTTAATTTTTTTTTATAAATTAGGGAACTATTACATAAATTTTTTTGTGTGATAATCAGCCTATTTTGCATAGTATTCCAACAATTATTATGGCTTTCAGAAAGTAATATAACTAATTGGAGAAATATCCAACTGATCAATCATCTATCAACTTACTGTTTTTTTTCTGTTGAGTGCCTAAGTATGTGATTTGATGGATAATCCTACTCCTTTGGCCTTTGGCCATTTTGGTGTTGGATTACAATCTAAAACTTTGCATTTTCCTCCATTGATATTTATCTTGAAATGTCCTCTGTTTCTGGTTACAAAGCTGATGTAATCTTGAGATTATTTATGATTTTTGTAACTCTGTCTAAAGAGTGCACATATTTACATAGCTGATGTTAACTTTACATGAGAAGTTAAATGCCAGATTAAAATATCTGGATAATCCATGATATTTCTGTTGTATTTTTGAACCTGGGCCCAACCTGACATTGAGTTTAACCATTTCTGGCCAAAGCCAGCTATTGAGGCCCCAGGAAGATAACAGTGGAAGTCAGCAAGCTGTATATATAGCCAGGCTGGGTCTGCCATGGCAGAGCAGCCTTTGATGGAAAGGGTTGTTTTGTTGTTCTCTGATGAACTTTGTAGGCCCTCTGTAGCCTTCTTATGGTCACTTCCCAGAGTGGGAACTCTTCTGTAAGAAAAAGACCAAAGGGAGTAGTTGAGTGATCTCAGGACTGGGATGTCACAACGGCAGATTCGGGAGTTGCAAAGTTGATCTCAGAGGAGAAAATCACAAGGAAAAAGAGATTCAGGCAAAGAATAAGGGGAAGAGATGCAGAACAGATCAAGAGGCAGGGAGTGTGGAGGAAAGGACAGGCATTGAGATCAACAGACAGGAGAGTGGAGGTGCTAGGGCTCTGCTACACATAGGGCTTAGGAGAAGCAGTCCTCACCTGAAAAGGAGCCAGGAGCTTGCCTTGAAGTTACATTTCAAAGCAAATGATTTCAACTAGAGCAGTCATTTTAACCTTGAGCTTGCAGCAAAATCACTTGAAAGGCTTCTGAAAACACAGATGACTGATTTCCACCTCCCAACCCCAGCATTCCTAATTCAGAAGGTTCCACTGGGAGGGCTAAGAATTTGCATTTCTAACAAGGTCTTCAGTAAGAATTCTCTTGCTGGTCTGAGAACCACTGACAGAGAGAACCTGTCCCTGTCGGGGTCTTGGAGACTTCTGTGGAGATTCTGAGGGTACTAAATCCTGCCTGGCAAGTGGTCAGATTTCTCCATGCCTCACTTCTCTCATCGACAAAAGGGAAACAATGTCTAACTTGACTGTCTGGAATAAAGATTAGTGATAACAGATGTCAAGTGCCTGGTTCATATTAGGAATTCAAAATATGGCGGCTGTAGTGGAAAGAGCAATACAGTTACAGGATGCAAATGAAAAGACCCAAAATATGCAACACTGAAATTTTAATCACCTCTGGAATTTCTGAAGTTTCATAAAACAACACCTTGGTAGTCTTCTCTGACTTCTTAGAAGTTTTATTTTATTATTATTTTTTTGTTTTGTTTTAAATTTTATTTTATATTGGACTATAGTTGATTTACAATGTTGTGTTAGTTTCAGGTGTACAGCAAAGTGATTCAGTTACACATATACATATATCCATTCTTTTTCAGATTCCTTTCCTATATAGCTTATGACAGAATATTGAGTAGAGTTCCCTGTGTAGGTCCTTGTGGATTATCTATTTTATATGTAGTAGTGTGTATATGTTAATCCCAAGCTCCTAATTTCTCTCTCTCCATAATGTTTCCCCTTTGGTAACCATAAGTTTGTTTTTGAAGTCTGTGAGTCAGTTTTTGTTTTGTAAATAAGTTCATTTGTATCATTTAAAAATTTTTTAGATTCCACATATAAGTGATAGCATATGCTATTTGTCTTTCTCTGTCTGACTGACTTCACTTAGTATGATAATCTCTAGGTCTAACCATGTTGCTGCAAATGGCATTATTTCATTCTTTCTTATGGCTGAGTAATATTCCATCGTATATATGTACCACATAGAAGTTTTATATTTTTAAAACATTATTTTGTTCAACTGTATCTTGTGTAGACTATTATTTGTTATGATACAAAGTTCCCTTAACCCCATAGTAAAGGTATATGCAGTCATTTGAAAGCAGAATCTAAAGAAAAGAAAATGAATGGCTATTTTTCCTGTGAAATGAGCACAGAAAAAGTGTGTTTTCCAGGTAGGTTAAAGGTTAATAGAAAAATATTAGATTTTAATTGCAGACTTTTTTTTTATGGACTGATCTTTCATTAAGTCTATCACTTATGGTCTTAATCTTGTGATTGCTACATAAGGTTCTTTGCCAAAATATAAGCACGAAAGGATGATTGCTTTTAATCCAAACACATGTTTTACTTCAAAAAAAAAAAAAACTATTTATAAAGAATGCTTTTTCTTGCTTTCACACCCCTCCAAGCCTCAAACTTCACTTTCAGACTATGAACTTGTTATCAATAGCCTGGTTCAAAGAGATTCTTTTCATTGTTCTGAATGACAACTGAAACAATTTAGAGGTTTTTATCATTAAAGAACATCCACTCTTCAGCAACAGTGCTTACCAAATTAGTCTGTTTTACTTTAAAAGTGCTTTCAAGGCCAGACTTTTTGACTAACATTTTCTGAAATCATAGAGCATAGTTGTATAAAGTTCCAGATGTTTTCAGATTTTGCTCTAATTGGGAAGAGAAAATGGGACACCTGAAAGACATTGGCCTTGAATGAGAGATTCTCACTATCAGCATAAAACTAAAACTTTAAGTCCTGACACGTTTTGATTTGTTCCTTAGATAAGGAATTTTAATGTCCTGGTTTATCGTGGATGTTTTCAGGTACCCGAGCAGCAAGAGGAGTAAGTTATCTATGTGCATATTCTGTTCATTCTTTCACTTAACAAACATTTATTGAATACCTTCAAATGTCCAGATGCTGTTCTAGGGTTCAATTTATACATTTTGTGTCTCTAAAGATGCTAACCAAATTGTATAATATATGCTTTCTTTTATTTATTCCACAGTCATTTATGGACAATTTATCTCATGCCAAACACTTTTCTAGATTCTGGATCACAAAGACAAATAAGGCATGATGCTTGCTTTCAAAGAGTTTATAGTGTAACAGGGAGAAAAACCTAAGTCATTAATTAATTAATTAAACATATTTAATGAACATCTGCCATGGGTCAGACTGGGAGCTGAGAATGAGGCCATGGTATATCCAATCAGACAGAAGTTTTGCCCTCACGAAACCTATATGTTCTAGGAATGAAGGCAGAGAGTGAGCAAGTAAACAAGTCAGCACAGAGTATTCAGTATATACGGAAACGTGGGGTAATGCGATCTAAGGTAATTGAGGGAAGGACCACTTTACACAGAGTGATGAGGGACTCTCCTATGGGTGACATCAAGCAGAGACCTGAGGAACAACAGTGGGAATGCACTGTGTGGGCTAGGAGAAGTTAGAGATGAACACGGGGGACTTCAGAGTCTTTGAAGAGCAGAATGATTCCAGTGCTGCTGGAGAATGATGAGGCTTTGAGGTCAGGCGTGATCTGAGCTGAGGCTGGAGAGACAGGAGGCTGTCTCTCTTGGCTGCAAGGAAACAGGTCCTTGCAGGCCATGGGGACTTGAGGTTTGCTTCTTACAGCAACAGGAACATATTCAAGGACTTAAAGCAGGTTGCTGATCCGAAGACATTTTGAAAAGATCACTCTAGAGGATGCATGGAGTATGGGTTGGAAAAGAGTGGAAGGTGCAGGGTGGAAAGTAAGAGGCGAGTTAGGAGAATATTGTGATCAACAAGACCAGAAATGATGCCATGGGTTGAGCTGAGTGGTGGTAAAGGAGATGAAAAGAAGTGGGTAATTTAAGACAGGTGTCAGAAGTAGAACTGCTGGGGCTTGCTGATGGATAGAATTTGTAAATTGATATGTGCAATAAAGTGTTATAGGTGTAACGCTAAATGGCCCAGATGAAAAAGTGGTCAATCCTCCTCAATGTGTATGGAGAACCAGGAAGGACTTGAAAGGGGATGGTAATGCTCTAGTGAAGTCTGGAAGATGAGTTTGTGCTCACAGGCAGTTGGAGGAGGTGTAGAGCAGAGGAAGGGTAATTTGGGCAGATGCACAGCATGAGTGAAGGCATAGAAAGGACAGCAGCGTGGTGAGAGCAGACGTGCAAGAGCCAGGGCAGGGTCAGACACTGCAGGTCACGGTGAGGAGTTTGGATTATCTAGTAGGATATAGGGAGATTCGTTACCTGGAAGAAGAAGACAGCATAAGTGTAGAGTGGGGGGAAAGTAGTACATTTTTGTATGAATAGGAAATCTTTTAAGCTTATTATTGAGTCATAGCTCAATCAGTTTTGAGTACCATTAGTTTAAATATTATATTCCTACATTTTTATAATGTATATATTTTAAGTTCTCTAAATTGTGAATGTTCTCTAAGCATATTGTTCTTTACTAATAAATAGCATTTACTCTGGCAAGAAAATCAACTTCATTATTTGTGGCAAGTAATATGGTAGAAGGAGCGCATAGATCATTTGTATATAATTAAAATACCTTTCTTTCACACCTCAGTCTCAAATTTCATTCTAACAGATCAGATGGTAATTAAACATTAACACTGATTAACTCAGAATTTATTTTATTTTCACTTCTCCTTGTGCTCTGTAGGTGTGATTCTGATCATTGAAATGACTGTGGTAGTCTGGAATCTTCAGATCTTATATCTAATCTCTGACATTCTTAAAGGACTTTTTTGGTGGGGGGGAGTTTTTTTCCCCATGTTTAAAAAATATAAAAGGTAAATTTAAGTCTGTGTTTGTAGTATGAAAGTTTCTCAATGGAGAATTTTGAGAGCAATAGTAAGTGAAAATGGGATTATAACAGAAGTTGTCTGGAGACTATAATGAGGTAAAAGTGTTTTGTACCACAAGAGCTGCAGTCATATTCATTTTGGCATGGCCAGGATGTCAAGCACTTTCAAGGTAATGCATTCCAGATGATTGTCTGTATTTTTTCATACTTTAAATAGCATGAAGATGGTTGAAACAATTTGCTGTGGCATCAAAGGCATTGTGAATGGGCGTTGCCCTCCCAATTCTGAGGCAGAATTTAGCTTTGGCAAAGACCGGGTATTTTAATGAGCACTAGCTTACATTTTTTTTGGCATTAGGTTTATATAGGGCCATATTTCTCCCTCTTTGGAAAAGGATACAAAAATGTAAAAACTGACTATAATGGTTAACCAAAATGAATGTCCAATGCTGCTAGGTATTTTAAAGAACACCAGGTAGCATTTTGTGAAAGATTTAGCAACTCGTTGCTACCATGTGGGTGTTGTTTAAATGAGAGAAACAATTTTGAAAATGTGAATACCTTTTTTCTCAGGACTTTACTACATGCAATTAGGTAAAATTCAGGAGAATGTTATAGCCAAAAAAGTTAATGCGAGTAGTCAGCAACTTGACTTGCTGGTATTCTGATCTGTTATATTGGAGCACAAGAAGAGCTATCATTTTAAGTGGTAAATATTTAAGTTTCCCAAAATGATATCCAGGGCAGCCTTGTTGACTCCATAATTCCACCTTGGATATATAGTTAGTTTAAGGACTTTAAGGTCACAAGTTTAGTGTTCAACCCAATAAAGATTTGATAATACATTTGAGAAAGCAATGAATGTAGACAGACTTTAGGTTTTCTCTAATTTGTCTTTTGAGAAAATGGGAGAATATATTCTTATTTTTTTTCAGAGAAGTAAATGTCTCTCAACACATACTATATGGGGATGAGGACAAAATTCTTTCTGAGATTATGGATCTAATTGTACAAAAATCTCCTAACATTTTAAGGAATTTTTATTGCCTTTTTGTGAAGTATCCTACTTCCTCAGTCTTTACATGTTCAGCCCTGTTGTATGCTGACATTTGGTGTCACTTTTCAAATTAGTTTAAGCTGTAATTTTAAAACATGGCTTTAATTGTTCATAATAATTTACTTGAGAAATTTTGTGAGGCTAAGTGACACAGGAGGGAAGTCCTAACATAGTAACTGCAAGTTTTGTATCATGTGGATTGAGGATCTAAATTAGATGACAACAGGGAAAAGAAAAACGTTTATTAGGATGAAAATTATGGGATTTTAGTCCATTCTGATCCTAGATAATTTAAAGGATATAAGTATAATTTGAAGCATAAGCATTCACATTTTATCAGAGGTGTAATAAGGTGCATGGTTTAGTATTATTATGGTGCAACGCTTCCCCCAGGTAGGATAAACAAATAAACAAATTAAATAAGCAAATATTTTATTGGACAACTTCCATGTGAACTCAGTGCTGTTGGAGAAGGAATTAAGATGAAATTTTCTCTCTCAAGAGCTTCTGAGGTACTAGTATCATATCATTCTCTCAATAATTTCTCAATAATTAAGATTTTTTTTTCCCTCACCAAGAGCATTTTAACCCACACGCTATTATAAAGATTTCAACTGTGGATGGAGGTGAATGGGATTTTTCAACCTGTATTGAACCCTTGAAAAATTATTAAGAAGAGTAAATAAAATAAAGCCATGTCTTTTTATGATAGAAGTTTTCCCAACAAAGAAAAAAAAAACACTGACAAGGAAGTTCAGTTTTCTTTAATTTTGTGAATCAGTAAGATGAAAATGCCATCTGAACTAAATCCAAGTTACACGTTGTATTTCCCTGTCATTTCTTCTGTGGACTTTGTTTATATCTTTTGGCTCATATATATTAGTATTTGCTTTGTCTAAAATGGCAAACATTAATTATTAGCAAATAAAGCATTTCTTATATTACATCTTGATATTTATTCTGAAGTACTTACCCCTGATCAATCTATTTCATAATAAAACCTTAGCCAAAGTAGCACAAACAGTTGTGAAGTTTTTGAAAAGTACATTGCAATAAAAAAGATAAGAATGTGTTTTTCTAACAATTCTCAGATATTGCATAGAACATAAACTGTGTATAAATCAGAATAGTGTTTATTTAAGTTACTGAAAGTGTAATAAATGCTTGAATGAGTACATATAATACAATTATAATCGTAGATCTTTAGACTGATATTGGCTATGTGGTACATTTCCATTGCACTAGTTTGCTCCCATTTGGACCTTGAAAAATCTCTTCAGAGCAGGGGTATATTAGCAAGGTGTCAGCCCATATGCCCTTTCACTTCTATTCCTGTGTTTTGGCCTTCCTGCCTCTGCATAAATTAAGGGCAGACTTTACCTTTAGAATTACAACTGGTTTCATAATATACACAATATTTCTGAAACCAATGTTTCTCATACCTCCTGACTCTGAGTTGCCTTCCTACATCTACAGGATCTGCTACTGCGTTTCTAGTTAATTTCTCTGAGCTTGTGACCTTATGTACTCAGTGACAGCTGAAAAGTCATTCATGTTTATCTGGATTCTCATTCTTCTGTTCTTGTTTGGTCTGTTTGTTCATGTCCTAGATGTGACTGAGGAACTCTGTGAACTGATGGTGCCATTTCCACATTGCTTTTACTAAATCATTAACAATAATAATGAATTTCTTCACTTTTAAGACATTATTGATTTTAAGATATATCTTCAATGTAGAATCTTTATATTAAATATAAGCACACCTTTATTATAAACCAGCACTAATATACATTTATTCATTTTCAAAAAGCCACTTTGCTAGTGCCATAGCCTATGTCTTCTTTCACAGTCCATGCCAGATTCATTATTTTGGAGGATTAATAAGTTATTTGGAAGGTTATCAAAGTATACTCTTAGCTTAATATATGAAGAATTGATTTGTGACGGACTACTACTTTGAGATATCATATAGTATGTAATCTCTTTTGCAGCAGCCCCTCCCACCATTCAGATTGGAGAAATGAAGTTTCCATTTGATGGGAGATTCTTCAAGAATTCAAATCTAAAAGATTCTTGACTCCTGAGATTAAAAGCCTACTGTATGATGGATGGAGAAGGTTTCAAAGTAATTTTAAAGTGAGAAAATCTGATAGGTTGGTCTGATCCCCTCTGCCTTCCGCCCTGGAATGTGGTCAACAATTCCAGTTTGCCTAGGATTGGTATTTCAGTACTAATATTTGGAAAGTCCTGGGCAAACTAGAACAATTGGTCATCCTACCTATACCCATGCAGCTTTTTGCCTTTTGGAGGAGGCTGAGGGGTCAGGGAATGGTAAACAAACTGAAGTGAAGAGAATGACGGTTTCTGTTACTCAAAGTAACAGAAGAAGTAGAGAAGTACAACTGGGGCAGAGAAGAAAAATTAGATTTTTCCCATAAATTATTTTTTGTCAGAAGTCAGAGTGTGGATGTGTACCATACCCTATTTTGCCTAGAGTTCCAATATATGAAAGCCTGAGTTCCACCCTACGAGGGCTTGAAAAAAGTTGAGTTCCACCCTACGAGGGCTTGAAGAAAGCAAGAGAAGTAACAGGATGGCCTAATGAAAGGGCGGTCAGTGGAAGAGAAAGCAAGCAAGCACCCTGCCTGGCATAGAGATCAGAAATGTTAAAATGTTTCATTCCTACAGTTATAAGTGGTAGAACACAAAATATATGAGTGGGTTGATTAAAATATTGGTCAGGGCTCTCCAGAGAGACAGAACCAATAGAAGATATCACACACACACACACACACACACACACACACACACACACAGATTTATTTTAAGAAATTGGCTCATGCAATTATGGGGGCTAATAAGTCTAAAATCTGTGCTGCAAGCCAGCAGACTGGAAGTTCAGGTCAGAGTTGATGTTGAAGTCTTGAGTTCAAAATCTGCAGGCTGGAAACTCAGGTGGGGGATTTATGTTGCAGTCTTTTTTTTAAAATTAATTTTTATTGGAGTACAGTAGATTTACAATGTTGTGTTAGTTTCTACTCTACAGCAAAGTGTACCAGTTATATATATGCATATATCCACTCTTTTTTAGATTATGTTCCCAAATAGGTCATTACAGAGTACTGAGTAGAGTTCCCTGTGCTATATACAGTAGGTTCTTATTAGTTATCTGTTTTATATATAGTCCTGTGTATATGTCAATCCCAATCTCCCAATTTATCCCTCCCTCATTTTCCCCCATGATAAGCATGTTTGTTTTCTGCATCTGTGACTCTATTTCTGTTTTGTAAATAGGTTTGCTTATACTATTTTTTTAGATTCTGCATATAAGCAATATCATATGATATTTGTATTTATCTCACTTACTTCACTCAGTATGACAATCTCTAGGTCCATCCATGTTGCTGCAAATGGCATTATTTAGTTCTTTTTTATGGCTGAGTAATATTCCATTGTACTTATGTACCATCACTGTTCATTGCAACACAATTTACAATAGCCAGGACATAGAAGCAACCTAAGTGTCCATTGATGGAGGAATTGATAAAGAAGATGTGGTATATATATATATATATGTTGCAATCTTGAGGCAGAAATGTTTCTTCTCCAGGAAACCTCAATTCTTCAACTGAATGGATGAGGCTGCCACATTATTTAGGGTCACCTGCTATGCTCAAAGTCTGATTTAAATGATAATCACATCTTAGAAATACTTTCACAGCAACATCTAGATTGGGGTTTGACTTAGCAACTGGGTACCATAGCTTAACCAATTGACACATAAAATTAATCATCCCAGGGAGCAAATTCAATGACTCAGTGAAGGGAAAATTGACCCTTTGAGAGACCTGAGGTATGGACCCCCAGCTAGGGTCTACCTGATGCAGAGTGCAGCTGGGCTTCTGGAAATTACTCATACCAAGAATCAGTACAGAGGAAGATGGACACCCACGCAGTACCCAGTGTGCCACCTGGTAGCACCAGCATTAAATATCACCCTCACTGAGAAAATAGACTACAAAAGTTCCAGGAGCTGGACCTGAAGTAGACTTGGGAAAGGACACCACAATCACCTATGATCTCCTCACAATGAATGCATGCTCAGTTTTTTAAGGGGCTCTTCCCCCTCCTTCTCTCTGTTTGAAAACAACCAGTAGGGCCAGGACTGGAGGAAGGAGAGAAAGTTTATGTCGTGCCTGTGATCAGCAAGATGGTTGAGAAAATAACACTGAGCTGGCTTTTCAAACCATTGGATGGAACTGAATTTACCTGAAAGTATCTAGGTGTTATTAATTAGTTAATTTAACATTTTTTGCTACTGACAAAAATGGGGTCTTGAGAGTAAATTTCAGATAGAGAAGTTAAAAAGAAAAACAACAAACCTCCATCTTTATACCCCTGGGTTTTGCTGATTTTCAATCATCATAAGTGAAATATTACACTTACATTGAATGCTTATTGCTGGAAGTTAAGCAGTTTATCTTGAAATTCAGCCAGAAGTCTTACCAACCTCTTCTAACTTTGAAAAGTCCTCTGCCAATTAATAGTTTCCAAACTTGGCTGCTTATTAAAAGCACCTAGGGGTACTTAAAAAAACCTTCAGATGTTTAGTCTTCTCCACACCCCTCCACAAATCTGATTTAGTTGGTCTGAGGCAGAATCTGCAGCCTTGGTACTTAAGAAAAAAAAAGTCCAAGGGATTCTAATATACAGGAAAACTTAAGACTACTGATAAAAATATGGTGATTTCTGTTGCCTTTCATTGCACTGGCTAGTAAGTTGCAGGCATTATATTTAAGTTCAAGGATGTATCACGTAATTTTTGAAGAGCTGTTATTAGGGATCTGAATTTAAAGTAAAATTCAACTGTGTGAGGCACTGCTAATGCAGATAACTCAAACGTGGTTTAAATTGAGTGAACAGATGACTTTTAACATATGGCTTTTAAAAAAATCATACAAGTGTAGAGAATATTAATTATTTATATGTTGTGTCTCCCCTTTAATCCCATTGACAAGTTTCTTTTTATCTCACTTGATAGATACATCCAGATTAGAGAAATGTTGAAATGAGAAAAAAAATGAGAGTTAAGGAAGTAAGATGATAGAAATAATGATAATTATAATAACTACTTTGTGTATAGAGTATTTGTTATATGCTAAATTCATTTAAATTTTTGATATATTCCTCCCAACACACACTTTACATGTGAGAAAACTGAGGTTTAGAGAAGTCAAACCATTTGGCCAAGGTCACTTACCTGGTGAGAGGTAGACCTGGTTATCAAACCCAGGAGAGCCTGACACCAAAGTCTATTTCTTATTTACCATATTTTATATCTTCCCATTTTTAGGTTGAATAGCAAAATCACAGATTACAGTCAAACCCTGAGATGGGATAAGTCTTTTGTTATTGTTCTGAAAAGAAATCTTCCTGTGTCCATGGTGCTATGAAAGAAAATCTAGAGAAAGGCAGTGAATAAGTTTTGCAAATGAAGTTCCCATTGATTATCCTATAGATTATCTTGTAAGTGGTAAAACTTAATGTTGCTGAAGTCACTAGGTATTTCAAACCTTTTGAGCAGAGTCCACCCTTAATCAAAACTCTGTCTTTTCTTCCTTTCCAGTTTGCATACTTAATTTCTTTTTCTTATCTAATTGCACTAGCAAGAACTTCCAGTATGATGCTGAATAGATGTGGTGAAAGAGGACATCCTTGTCTTCTTCTCAGTCTTAGGGGAAAAGTGTGCACTCTCTCATCAGTATGATTTTAGTTTAGGTTTTACATATATACTCTTTAAAAGGTTAATGACATTCCTGTATGTATTTAGAGTTTTTTGCAATTTTTTTAAAAGAATCAAAACTGACAGGTTTTCAGAAACAGTTTATGAAAATGATATGTGAACAAGAATATATATTTTGCAGAGTTGTTGGATCATTTAATTTAATCTCCTGTGTACATCACTGTCTTTATTATGAGCTCTGGTAGAATAGCTCTGAGATTTCTCTGGTTAGTCTTTCAGACATTCGTAAGACTGCCTACCTTAAACACCTTCTATGCCAGCATGTGGTGAACAGTTTTGGATCCATGTTCCGTGATAACATCAGGCAATGCCTGAAGGGCCATTTCATTTACATACAGCATAGTTTATAAAGAAGCTCCTACTTCACAGGTGATTCTGAACATCTGAGCAGACAAAAAGGACTTTCATACACTTCCTAGGGGAGCAGTACTAAATTAATGCAACATTAAGTCTAATGAAGTTAAAATGTGAAAAAAACAACTTAGGGGACACTTTTCTATGAAATAGAGCAGGTAAATTTGTAGTCTTCTTGCTCAGTTTTAAATGAATAAAATTCCACTTCCCCAAAACAGATATTCAGAAGGATTGCTTCATAATTATTCTTAGATGATAATTTGAGATAGTATGTATGTATGCATTGTTACAGACTGAATGCTTTTGTCTGTTCCCCTCAAATTTGTATGTTAAAGCCCTAACCACCAATGTGATGGTATTTGGAGACAGGTCTTTGGAGGGTAATTACAGTTAGATGAAGTCATGAAGGTGGGGTCCAGATCTGATGGGATTAGTGCCCTTTTAAGGAGAGACACAAGAGAACTCATTCCGTTTCTAGGAGCTCACAAAAAAGAAGTCATGTGAGCATGTGGTGAAATGGCTTCTGCCTACAGTTCAAGAGAAGAGGCCTCAGAATGAAAGCTACCTTGCCAGGACCTTAATCTTGGTCATCCTACACTCCAGAACTGTCAGAAATAAATTTTTGTTGTTTTAACCACCCAATCTATGGTATTTTGTTATGGCAGCCTGTGTAGTCTGATGTATGCATATATTCCAAAATTTTTCTATTTTATTTTTTAATTATAAGAGTAACATTTATCTGTCATAAACTATTGAAGAATACAGAAAGGTATACAGAAAAATTCAATAATTTCTCCTTCTTATTTTAATTCCATCTTTTAGTTATAACAAATATTAATTTTTCAGAACAGTCCTTGCTAACATTAATGGGCATATAAATCACTTTGGGAACTTTGTTAAAATGAAGATTCATATTGAACAGATCCAGTGTAGAGATTTTTCCTTTCTAAAATAATCCCAAGATGCTGCTGATCTGAGGACCACATTTGAGTAACAAGGATTTAAGTGTATTTTCTACAATTTCTCTATGTTTATACAAACAAGTCAAAAGCATCTTAAACTGTGTTTTTCCCCTTAAAACAGAAGTGGTGATGGCATACATATTATTCTATAATTGACTTACTCAATTAACAAAATAAAATGGTTATCTTATAGGATAATACATGCAAATTTGACTCAATTTATAGGTATAGCATAAACATTGGAAACTGAAAACAAAACAAAAAAACCCTGCAAAACAAGTTTTTCCCTTGGCTCTTAGAATAATATCAAATAGAATAATTGAGTCAAAGGATGGCTGTGGATAGAGTTCACTAGACCACCACTAATGAAGACCTTCAGAAGCCTTAGTTTCAATATTGTGGTGGTGATTACTGTAATTAACCCTTTCTGACAAACAATGATCTGAGATTGTAAATAAATTTGCAGATATAACCAGGCCAAAAAAAAAAAAAAAAAAAACCAAAGAAAACAAGTTAATTTAAAGTAAAAATATGATATAGTAAATGTATTTGATTTATTTTTTATGTAACATTTCAACTTGGTCTAGACAATGATTCAGACTTTATGGTAATACTTAACTATAAGCACTTAAAGATGTGGTGAGTTAAATGTAAATTTTTAAAGGAAAATCTTGAGTTTTGTATATTTAAATAACTAGTTTTTCACTTCCAAGCTTCTAAAGCTTGTATGCCTATTCTAAATATGTTTATATTCTGTAGGCAACATGACAGAATGAAAATATCAACTTTGGAGTTGAACAAATGGAATTTCATGTTTTAGTTTTCAACCACTTACAAGCTTCAGTTTCTTGTTCCTGAGTTCCCTCCACAGGTACGATCATGATGACAGTTACTGCCTGTTAGTATTGTTAAGAGCTACAAAATGATGTGAAATGCAAAACATAGTGACTGCCGTGTAATAGGCACTCCATAAATTAAATGATTATGCCTGCTACCCAGAAACTTTGAACTACTGTCTTGAAACTCATTTTGAATCCTAGGTGTATGCTTTTATCCTTTGACAGAGATATTGGCTTTTTAAACAGAGGTACTTCTAAGAAATATCTGGTAAATAAGAGGGCAATTAAGGTAGGCGATACCTGAGGTTATCTTCTTTTTGAAACTAAAAGTATAATTGTAAAGTAGAAGCTCATTTTTGTGTTAGTGTATGTTGGAGGAGGTCATGGAGAGGATGTGACTGCAGGTTGATCCTCAAGTTGGACCCGGCTGATGGGAGGCTCCGCACCCCTCCTTTGTCCTTGCAATATACATTCCACCCACAGTTTCCACAGTGAGAGCCTTCTTCAAGGGCGCAGCCTTGAGAGAGCCCTGTGTTGCTGAGACCAGCTGGACAGTATATGTGACTGAACCCAGTTAAAGCCTCTATATAAACTTTGAGATTCTGTCTGGGGGGTTCGACGAGATCTACTCATTTTATGGCTGCAAAAACAAGGATCATAAGTAGTTTTCTTGCTTATTAAACCTGCCACCTACCCATCTGGAAGTCTGCCTCTTTCTTCAGGCTCTCCTTGCCCTCTGTATACAGGGGTCAATTTGGGAACCAACCGCATTTTAAGCTAATTCTGTAAATAATGTGAATGGATTTCATAATTTTATTAAAAGAATATGACTTCTATAATTTTTTTGAAAAAATATCTTGTATCATTGACGTAAGTGTAAGTTGGGCTCTATGAGCTCTCTTATAAATATTAAAAATAGTTTCACAGCTTTTTATTTTGTAATGTAATATATTTTAAAGTAAATTATAGTTATCATGATATTTCACCTCTAAATACGTCATTGTGCATCTTATAACATTAAGGCCATATTTTTAGATGATAAAATAATATCACAGTTCACAAAATTAGTGACAGTTCCAACTAATACCCAGTCCATATTCAAATTTCCCTGGTTGGTCCCCCAAATGTTCTTCACAGGTGGTCTGTGCAAATCAGGATCCTATCCAGTGCCACACATCACATTGGTTGATATATCCCTTAAATCTATTTGACTCTCCAGTGATATCTTTACTTATGATGCTGAAATGTTGCATGGAGTGAATCAGTTGTCTTGTGAAATATGCTACATTTCAGATTTGCTCTGATTGTTCAGAGTGAGGAGTGTCATTTAGTTTGTCTCTCTGTCCTGTCTCTTTCATGTAGCCCAGAATAAAGTGCAAAGGCTTGATTAGTATTCAAGTGAAATATTTTTGGTGAGATTTGGTAATGCTACCTACTTTTAAAAAATCATTCTCGGGCTTCCCTGGTGGCGCAGTGGTTGGGAGTCCGCCTGCCGATGCAGGGGACGCGGGTTCGTGCCCTGGTCCAGGAAGGTCCCACATGCCTTGGAGTGGCTGGGCCCGTGAGCCATGGCCGCTGGGCCTGCGCATCCGGAGCCTGTGCTCCGCGGCGGGAGAGGCCACAGCAGTGAGAGGCCCGCGTACCGAAAAAAAAAAAAAAAATCATTCTCTTCTTTTCCTTTTGGATAAGATCAAGTGTAAAATCATTCTTAAACTGTCTTATTGAAATATTTATAGAACACTTCACAGTATTTTCTGACTTGTAAATTTGTAATTTTTATAGGTATCATCTCTAAAATATGGGCAAAAGAAAAAAATTCCATAACATGTCAAGAAATTTCAGAATTCATCTCTAAAACCAGAACTCACGTCTAACTTCTTCCCTCCCTCCCTCTCTCCCTCCCTCCCTTATCCATCCTCCCTCCCTTCTTCCCTTCCTTCCTTACTTCTTTCCTTCCAATTTCCTTTCAATACTGAGGTTATAAATAGTCTCTTTTAAGAAAACTGCTACCCACGCAAAGACTTTAGGTTATAGAACCAATCAATCCAGAAGTAAGTAATGAATAGGGAGATTTCTTGAGTTAAATTTATTTCAAATGCTTTCTTTTTGTTATAACATTTATATTAAATATAAAAATAAAAGTCAGTACTGCAGTGTATTTTCTAGGTATGGTTGGGCCAAGCAGCCTGATATAGCCCAAGAAAAAAATACATCATCTTCAAGGCAGGAGCCAATTCTTGATCTGAGTCACCTTTGAAGTGGCTGGTGGCATATGAAGTGTTCATATTTTTATTTTTAAGTATTTACCTCTGACCTCCAAGGATTTGATGGGATCAGAAACAGAAATACAGATGCCTCAGATGAAAATCATTTTGGAAAGATATTCTGCCTAGCTCTTCAAATCCAAGATGTTTGGACTTTGTATAATCTAAAGAGAGGCATTGTGTTGGAATCAATTCAAGCCTACATATCATGGAATAGATATCTCATCCAACTGAAAAATGAGTATTTAAAAATTTTTTTAAAGTACTATATATATACAAAGAGAAAGCACAGAAAGCATGAGTGTACAACTTGGTGAGTTATCACAAGACAAACACTTATGCATAATTAGCACACAGAATACAAAACAAAATATTATCTACACCTCAGAAGATCCCACTGTACCCCCCGTAATCTCTACCCCCCAAGGAAAATCACTGTTTTATCTTCTAACACCACAGATTAGTTTTTACTATTATTTGAACCCTTTATTAAAAGAATGATACATAATGAAAGTTTTTGTGCCTGGCTTTTAAAATTAGTAGATGTTTTAATATTAATTTTTGCTTTAATCAGTATGCTGTGTAGGATCATGGAATGAACATGTTTAAATTGGGGAAACTGGAAGGTGGATCTTGAGTCTGCCATTTACTAACTGTATTAGCCTTCAGTAAAGTACTTAACCCTTCTGGACCCTGTTTCTTCACCTCTAAAATGGAAATGGTAATACTTTCTTAAGACTTCTGGGAGGATTAAATGAGATACTATGTGTAAAGTACCTGGAAAAATAGTAGAAGCTTAATAATCACTAGTCTCTTCACCCCACCGTTCTTCAGCCTCTCCCACTTTTTCTATTTAAATGTACTAGTAAAAAAAAAAAAAACCCACAAAGCTATTATTCCACTTGAAACCTAAAAAAGATTCCATCATGGAAGATCCATGTGTTGTTTAAAGGAACACAAAAATCTTTGCTAGAAGTTTTTAAATGATCATAATTTTTTTCCTTCCTTTAAATTCCAGCAAATTAAATATATTGCAGTTCTACTGATATAACATTGGGAAGACTTCAGATTTTACCAGATGCCTAAGGAAATGTCAAATGACCTATGATTTGTGCTAATGGCTGGAAGTTATAAAGCAGGGAAATTGGATGTAAAACCCCACCTCCTGGAGGTGATTTCTTTCCTCTCTCCTCCCCAATTGGCTAATGATGGATTCTCAGACATTATTTCAGTCTTAAATTTAGTGGAATAAAAGTTACTCTCTGATACGTCAGTGTATTAAAAACTAGGATATAATTATATTTAATGTGAACACTTTATTATTGTGTTCATACTAAAAATTAATGCTTGAAAATGACCAAATGAGTTAAATTTATCTAATTTAAAATTTCAGTGATTTTATATATGTTCTGAAAAATAAGCCTTTTTGAAGAAAAACCAAGTTGAGTATGGAGGGCAAATTGACATAATTTTCAGAGAAGCCTAAAAATTACTTCTTTTCCTGGAAGAAAATGATAAATATAATGTAATTTAAAATAACAAATAATATGAATTAATTACTTCCATAACTGGAGAGGCATCTTAGTATTTTTGCTCTATTTTAACTTAAAATAAGTATAATTATAAGTAGTTTTGTCTTTGCACAAAGTAGGAAGTATATCAATGGGTGTTTTTCCTTCCTCCTTGTTATTGTGAGGCTCAAAAGATAGTGGACATTAAAGCTCTTTTCTCTACTAATATAAGATGAAAACATTTAGAAATACTTAGTTTTTATGTAAGCATGATTTATTAGTATTTTGGGCAGAGCATGAATATCTGTCTATACCAACCAATGTCCAAAGATTTTTATTCTTTTTTTTTTTTTTTTTTTTTTTTTGCGGTACGCGGGCCTCTCACTGTTGCGGCCTCTCCCGTTGCGGAGCACAGGCTCCGGACGCACAGGCTCAGGGGCCATGGCTCACAGGCCCACCCGCTCCACGGCATGTGGGATCTTCCTGGACCGGGGCACGAACCCATGTCCCCTGCATCGGCAGGCGGACTCTCAACCACTGCGCCACCAGGGAAGCCCTCTTAGATTTTTATTCTTTATTCATAAAAAGTTAATTCAGCATGCTGTAAGTCCTTTCAGCAACTTGATCTACCTGCCTAGTCTAACTGTTCATATCTCTAACCTAAACCACTCACTTAGAAAATTGAAATTAAAAAGTCAGTCAGGGCCTCTGCAGAAGCTGGATGGCTTAGAACCTGAGCAGTAGACTGTAGCTCTCTTTCCTTTCTCTATTACCAAACAACCAGTCATTATATTGAAAAGGAGCACCAAGAAACATATATTATTCTTCTCAAGCATAGATGGCGCAACTGACCCACCATCACAGAGACTGTTCAGTTTTCACCACTGGCTGTGGACAAACATCAATCTATGTCTGGTCACCAGATAGTTTCTATTTTTGGAGAGCTAACTGGGGTTAAGTGTGGGCTGAGATTCTTAACAAGGAGATGTTATTGTCATGTATAACTAACTGTGCTAATATTTAGAAACAGTAACACACTGGTTGACTGGACTTTTCATGTTCCAGTGATTAATCGGTAGATATTGTAAGTGAAAAAAAAGGATATTGATCTAGATGATTTTATTTAGTTAATTTTTTGTGAGATACTGGGTACTTTATTGCATCTTCTTTGCATCTGTTTTCTCAATTTGAATGGGGGGGGGAAGGAACCAACATTTATCCACCATCTAGTGTATGCCAGTCACTGGGCTATTTATAAATATTTAATCCCCTCATCCTATGGGGAATGGCTTCTTATCTTTATTTCAAACATAAAGATGAAGGTCAGAGATACTTTATGGCCTGAGATCTTCACTGAGGTGGTGGTGTTCAAGCCTAGTTGTATATGACTTAAGATCTGACTTCAAATGTTCTTTTTATTTAAACCAGTCCTGGGAATAATAATATTAATCTTATAATATAGCCTTAATACAAATTTTATACTAACACTGGCTTATTGGTGCCATGGCGAAAGGTAAATAACCTTTGGAAGGATAAAATACATAAGAAGCTCTTTTAAAGAACTTCACTGAGCTAAGTCGCCAGATTAACCAATGATCTCTTTTCTTCTGTACAGAATATAGTGACTTGTATAAGTGAGAATTTAGAAATACATAAAATTTATCCCCAGTTGTTTATATTATCTAGTTCAAACTGAACAACTAGAATTGTGATTTTTAAAATTTATGCATAGACATTCACAATTTTATTAAGAATTTTAAGAAGCTGGATACTTTTAAGTCCCTAGTAATCACAGGATATATATATTTCTTTGGGGTTGAAAAGTTTATCAAAAATTGGCTACTTTTGATGATTTGACAAGATACTTTACTGTATCATTTATACTGACTGCTTCTAAAAATTATTAGGACCACTGTCTTCAGAGACAGGAGGAAAAAATTTGCTAGAAATTATTTCAAAATTTGAAAATATCTAGAAATGCCTAGCAAGGTTCTCTCTCATATACCCAGTCTAACCTGATTACATCAGATATAGGTAATCTTTCTAAGACCGTGTTAGTGGGATATCATAAAACATAAGGCTTTTTTTTTCTGTGTAAAGTTTCTAAATAAGAAAGATACCTTTTGATTGTATTCTTGATTATACTGTTCCTAAATCTCTATAATTTAGTTAGAATATAAAGTCTTCTCAATTCTTTTCAGTTCATCTTCTTGTCATTATGATTTGGTAAAGAAATTCCAGTAGAGAATCAGCTGTGACCGTTAGGAAGAAGGGTGCTCACCCAACAAAGCCATCAACACAGGAGCAGCATCAGAGGCCAGTGATTCAAGGCACAGAGTCATGAAGACTTTGGGGCCAAGAAAAATTCCAATGTGGGATATCCTTCAGGAGGTCAAGAACAAACAGGAAATGATCACCATGAGTCATAAGTTTAAAGTGAATCTAGGAGATCTGATGTTCATTTAAGCAGGCATAGGGCTGGCAATTTGTAGATGGCTCTAGACCGAGAGTTTGATTGCTATCTTGACAGCTAGAAATGGAAAGGCAGATAAAATGCAGGGCCTCAGACACGGAGAGAGGGTTGTAGGAATGGAATGCCCAGCTAATGGAAGAACTGGCTCTAAGGAAACTTGGTAATTGGGTAGAATATTGAAAAAGAATCTCAGAACTCAGATTACATAGTTGGGGGTGGGGAGCGGAGTTCCAGATACTATCCATTTTTTATTT
Source organism: Hyperoodon ampullatus (assembly GCF_949752795.1). Taxonomy (NCBI): domain Eukaryota; kingdom Metazoa; phylum Chordata; class Mammalia; order Artiodactyla; family Ziphiidae; genus Hyperoodon; species Hyperoodon ampullatus. The sequence continues at coordinate 3,187,858 of NC_136925.1, read as the reverse complement.
ATCCTTGTCTTTCTTCCTGTTGTATATACCCTTCTACTTATACACAGGCTCTTAAAAATGTTGCTTTCATAGGCACTTTGTATATATATTTATTTTCCTCTCTCTCCTACTTTAGCAGTTTCTCCCTCTTTCTTGCATGTTCTTAAAGCATTCAGAAATTCAAACATAATCCAAGATCTTTCTGTATAATCAAAAAAGCAAAAAATTTCTTTCATCAGAAGTCTACTTCCAGATTCCATGACATTTTAATGTTTTCCTTAGTAGGATCAACAAACAAACGACAATAACAAAAAACCCAACCTCTCAAGACTTCGTTTAAATTTCCATTCTTGACTTCTTGATTTTTCATTCACTTTTCAGTGGTCTGGTTTTCATCTCCATTCGCCTCTAAAACTGTTGTTTCATAACTTCCATGTTATCAAATCAAAGGATGCTTCTCTGTCCTCATTTCCCTGTGTTTCTTAGTATTCAACACAGATCACCACTCACTTTACATTGAAATAATTTTTTTCTTGGATTCCAGAACACCATATTCTCTTGGTTATCCACATAAGGAATAATTTGATTTTGGAATAAGAAAAGAGATCACTGGATATCTTTTTAATGCCATGCTGCAGCCTAGAGGGATTGTCTGATTGTATGGAGATTCTGAGCCTTGCCTTTGATCTGTTTTACAACTGGGAATTATAGGTAACTGAAAGCAATGGAAATAATTCTTGTCTACAGACATGAAAATAAATTTTATCTGGTGGGGGAAATAATTCTTATCCTCTCCCCTTCCTGCTAATAAACCCAGTTTGGGGGTCCATTTATAAATTTATTATTTCTTTAATCCATATAAGCTTGTGATTGTTTGACTTCTCCTTTGAATTGGTTGTGACATCTGTCTGGTTCCCTTAATTAATGAGATAAAGTTTTGACACATATTTATTTCATGTCTGTATGAGAGTTATGGTTTTTACTTCCAAAAAAAGTATCCTTTAACACCACTTCTCCTTGATCTGACTGGCTACTGTTTCTCAGTCTCATTGGTTGGCTTCTACTTTTTCTACAGATGATTAGCTTTTGCTCTATTTTCCCAATAAGTAATATAATTTGGGCAACCTCAATTTTCAGTGATATCTCTATGCTGATTACTTCCAAATATTTATCTGTTGCTTTAACCTTTCACCTGAGATCCAGAATCATATATCCAATAACTTATTGAGGAGCTAAGTTTTATTGATAGTGAGTGTTTTGCAAGAAAACGAAATGGACTTCTTCATTACTGCTCTCCATCCACAAAGAAAAACAACAACAACAATAATAAGCAATCCATCAAAAAACAAACTTGTTCCTCTCCCAGGTTTCCTCATTTCAATAAATGTTAATATCATCTAGCCAGTCGCTCAAGCAAGAAACTCAAAACTCCATATTATTTTATCCATCAATAATCTTTGTTTCTTCTACCCTAAAGTATCTCAAATTGGTTACTTGTCTTAATTTTTACCGTCACCATCACATCATCTCTTGCCTAGAACATCATAAGGGCTGTCTGGTTTGTCTTGCTCACTATTTCCATTCTTGCCCTTCTGTATTCCATTTGCTACAAAGCAGCCAGAATGATCTCTTGAAACATAAATCAGATTATTTCACTTTAACACTTAAGACCCTTTAATAGCTTCCAATTTCATTTGGAAGAAAATTCAAATTCCTTACTATGGCTTACATAATTCTTTATCTCCCCAAATCATTTATCTTACTAATTGCTGTCTCACTCTGCTCCAGCTATGGAGGATGTATTTCTTTTCCTTGAATAATCACAAACCTTTCCTGTTTCTAGGACTTTACACTTACTTTCCTCTATGTAGAACATACTCTGACTTTTCATAAGCTTGACTCTTTCCTGTTTGAATCTGAAAAAAATGTATTTTCAGATTTCAAATCACCTTCCTCAAAGAGTTCTCATCTTACCCTGCCAAAAGTAGCCTCATCCCCCCTTATTTTCTGTCTCACCACTTAGCCTTTCTCCTTCACATTTACCACAAACCACAATACCTTTCTTTGAATTTTTAAAACTGCTTTTATGTGTTTATATCTGCCCAGCTCTGCCTTCTCCACTTCCCCTTTCCTCTACAGAATGCAATACCCCAGGGAGGCAAATACCTTGCCTGCCCTCTTCATCCTCTTATTCCCAGAATCCAGGATAAACCCTGGATCATAAAAGACACTTACAATGTTTTTTTAAAACATGAATGAATTGATGAAGTATTAATCTTATACTTCTGAATTAATATTTTATCAATATCTACCTCAATCTCTCTACTATAGAAGATGAAATGCAACTTGTGATGTAACTTTTACTCATTCCTGTCTTCCTAGGACTGGTATCATGCCTGGTGCATAGTAGGCACTCAATAAATATTTTTTAAATACATGAATGAATGAAGTAAGTAATATAATCCCAAGGTCAGAACAGATTCTTAGCTGCCACTTTCCTGCCATAGGCCAGCTTATAGCTCCAGTATTTGAGGCCGAATGGGTGCCAAGTCTGCCACAGGACTGAGTCTAGAGATGAAGGATGATTAGACTTGGGTAAGAATTAGAGGAGCAGGCAGGAAACAGGCAGACAATTTTACTACTTTTAGTCTCTAGGTCATTTATTTTGATGACTAGTTTTTGACTCAGACTCAATTTATGGGATGTCAAAGTCTATACATCTATAACATTATGGTTCATTTATTTTCTTCTCAATAAATAGCCTTATCCATTTGATTATGGAACACATTTTAGCTTATGCATGCTCTCTATCCCACCAGAAACTTTCCTGATGGAGAACTTTGCTTTTGTTGGCTGTCTGATAACCATATTCATAAGTTTTATTTGAGTTTATTTTAGTAGTTGCAGGAGTTGAATTACACTGCCTAAATCAGGATAACTTTTTCTCAACTCCAAACTTTGAAAAACCCCCAATTAAAATTTTAATACAATCTCACATTTCTTGGAAAGCTTAACAGAACTTATATTAATAGTAAGAGAGATTTGAAATATATTTGAATATTTCCTGGAAATTATGTATTTATACATAAATTATTAGTAGGAAAACTAGACAAGGCTCATTTTTATTGCATTAGTATTTCTTAAAAAACACCAAAGTGAAATATCTAAAACAAACTCCAAATGGAGCAGAAATCAGAGGAGGTAGCACATAATTGCTTTTATTTATAACAGACATCTTGAATGGTGAGTTTTTTTTCTTTTTTTTTTTAAGCAAGTAGAAAATTATTTCTAATGGAACCAATGCAACATAGACTTACACAAATCTATTATGTGAATAATGTCTTATTTCAATTAATTCTGATTGTGATGTTTTAGGATCAGTTTAGCCTGCTAGGAAATCTTGAATTTGGATAATTTTTAAATATAAGTACTGATGATTAAAAAAGAGTTTAGCAGCCAATTAAGCCAACTGTGTTCTTTTCCCAGTGGGGGCCCTGTGCGCAATGGCTGCAAAGAGCAGCCTCCTTGGTAGTGTACCAGCCTGTTGTCTGTATGGGTTGCCCTAAAGGACCTTGGAGATAACCCTTTCCAGTGGACATTAATGACTGGCATGCTGTCCTCAGTCTAGGCTCCAGACAGTTATGCGTGGTGCCTTTGGAAAGCCCAGGGCACAGTGGCCAGGGTCCACATTGGCCAGGTCATAATGTCCATCCGCATCAAGCTGCAGTACAAGGAGCATGTGACTGAGGCCCTCTGCAGGGCCAAGTTCAAGTCCCCTGGCTGCCAGAAGATCCACATCTCCAAGAAGTGGGGATTTACTAAGTTTAATGCAGACGAGTTTGAAAACATGGTGGCAGAAAAGCGGCTCCTCCCCGATGGCTGTGGGGTTGGATACATCCCTAATCGTGACCCTCTGGACAAATGGCGGGCCCTGTGCTCATGACAGCCTTGGCGCTGTCCCCTCCTTACTCATGCCCACCAATAAATCCTACTTTCCTGTCAAAAAAAAAAAAAAAGAGTCTATTTTACTTAGAGCAAAAGAAGATTCAGCTTCGATGGTGACTGTTCATTAATGTGCAAGTAGAAGAATTGCTCTAAGCTCAGATGAGACTTAATTCCTTAAAGCTATCTGTAATTTAGGAATAACCCCTTGCTAGAAAGTGACATAGTATATAAATATATAAAATTTAAATGTACAAATTAAGTAAGAACTTAATAATCTCAATAACTATCAGATCCAACTAAGAATAATTTAGGGATAATTTGGGTTAATGGAAAGGATCTTAAACAAAGAATGAGAACTCTGCATTCCAATTCTAGGTCTGACCTGAATTTATTTTATTCTAGGACAAGTAAATTTATCCCAGTGAACTAGAAATCTTCATCTGTAAAATAAGGGGATAAGACATCTTATGTTTCTATGTTTATACTTAAAGCTCAGCCCTTCATTGAACAATAGGGTATAAGGAGTTATGATCAAGCCTTAACTTATCCACTACTGTACTTAAAGTTTATATTCACAGAGAGAAATAAAAAATCAAAGAATCTAGTCTAAGGATCTTTTTATATATCACACTTCTTGAGAAATACCTAAATGATTATTTTTGCCTTTTTGTATCACTTTTTTTTTTCTTTTTTTTTTGCAGTACGCGGGCCTCTCACTGTTGTGGCCTCTCCCGTTGTGGAGCACAGGCTCTGGACGCGCAGGCTCAGCGGCCATGGCTCACGGGCCCAGCCGCTCCATGGTATGTGGGATCTTCCCGGACCGGGGCACAAACCCGTGTCCCCTGTATCGGCAGGCGGACTCTCACCCACTGCGCCACCAGGGAAGCCCTGTATCACTTTTGGTTTCCTGATCCAAGTGGATCTGATGGCTATGATCAGTTCTTGGATTCCTTATTCTTAAAGAAAATAAGGTCAAAGGAAAGAATAGTCTCGATTCTAGAAACTCTTCTCACTCACTGTCTCCTTAGGATTGTTTTTTTTAATACATTACCTCATCTGCTCTGTTACCTACCTGAGTTTCTGAATAAAATTAAAAAATTAATTATAAGCATTTTTCATGCATATATACTCTTTACAGAATATTGGAACATATATGACTATGAGTATAGAGAATATAACTAAATATAACAATAGTCATTGTCTATTTGGAAAAATTGTAACCTATGCTAATGTCATTTATTCCTTCTTTGGAGATAAAGAGTAATTCAGCTGATCTAATAGTCTTGTGAAGTAGGTAAGAAATGTTTCCTACTGCCTGTACACATATGAAAATAAAAATAACAAAAAAGTAAATAAATTACCTAAGATATCTAAATGAGTAAATGGAAAGCTAGGAAATAAACATTATAGCTGGAATTAAGATAAAAATACTAAGACAGTATATTAAATTACAGCTTAACTAGTTTTAAATCATTGAAAGCTTGAATTCATTATGCATTGTGCAGTATATAAAGTGATTCATATAAATACATCAAGAAAATTTATGTCCTATCTTTTAAAATTAGTCCAGGCCACCATTAAGTTTGGTTAGTAATGAATTTTGACAAGAGAGAGTTTAGAGCAGACACCTCTTATTGTTAAGTTTTTCTGTTAAGCAGAGTGAACCAGAAACATCATGGTCCAGTGTGCCCACAGCAAATATTTACAATTTTAACAAAGTCATGTAGCTTTTTCTAAATTCCTGTCAGAGAAACCATATTCACTGCACTGCGAAATTTTCTTTTTTCCAGTTTCATGCTCTAGGAATGACAACTGTTATGGTTGGAAAGTTTGTGTCTCTTCAAAATTAATATTTTGAAAAATTTTAATCCCCAATACGATGATGTTGGGAGGTGGGGCCTTTGGGAGGTAATTAGGTCTTGAGGGTGGATCCCTCATGAAGGGAATTAGTGCTCTTATAAGAAGAGACAGGAGAGAGCTTTCTCCTCTCTCTGTCTCTCTCTGGAATGTGAGGACACAATGAGAAGCCAGTCATTTGCAAACCAGGAAGAGTACTCTTACATGATGCTGGATTGAGCACCTTGATCTTGGACTTTCCAGTCTCCAGAACTTTGAGAAATAAATGTTTGTTGTTTTAAGACTCACAGACATAGAAAACAAACTTATGGTTATCAAAGGGGAAAGGAGGGGGGAAGGGGAAGGGATAAATTAGAATTTGGGAGTAATACACACACACTACTGTATATAAAATAGATAAACAACAAGGACCTGCTGTATAACACAGGGAACTATACTCAATATGTTGTAATAACCTATATGGGAAAAGAATCAGAAAAATATAACAATCACTTTGCTGTATACCTGAAACTAACACAGCATTGTAAATTAACTATACTTCAACCAAAAAAAAATTTAAATGTTTGTTGTTTAAGGCACCCTATCTTTGGTATCCTATTATAGCACCCTGAACTGACTAGGGCAACAACTTATCGAAATTATTCTATAATTATAGAATTTTCTGACAGCACCTCATTAGGTTATGTGACTATCTTAATTTACTTTTAGATTGAATTGTTAAGGTGAATAATTTTATTTTGATTTGAACGTGCCCAGAAAGCATATTTTTGGTGTGAAATATCAAAGTATGTTTTTCTTCCTTACATGAAAATAGCTTGCAGATTTGGTTGACATTTGATATAAAGTGATTTCTATAGTTTGAGGCACAAGTGAACTTCAATTTTAACCTTATAATGATTATACATGTTTATGGAAAATGAGTTGAAATGTAGAACTGCAATCATTGTCTGCATTTCCAGGCTTTGCCAGGCCTAAATGCCTTTTTATTTAGAGAATTTTCCATGTCTTTAGGTTACTAAGAATCAAAATAATGTAAACTGGTACATTTTTATTTGGTTGACTCTGTAGCCAAGAAGGCAGTGACTAGGAGCTTTATTCACCATATCATATTTTTCATGGGCTTTGCCTATGGATCTTGGAATACAATGGTGGCATATTAGGAAAAGGGGAATAAACCATTCTAAAAAAATGGCCTGGCTTAGGGCTCATGCTCAGAAGGGAGGTCAGCAAGCAAAGTTAAAGTAATTGAGAACACAGTGTTCATAATTAAAAAGCCCTGCCTGGTGGTTGGGTGCCTAGCAGCAAATGAAACTGTTATAGTTAGGCTGGTGGCACTCTCTTGAGTCCAAGGGGAATTCAAACAGTTTTAAATAAAACTGGGACAGGACCTAACTCACAAAGGAGAGGGAACTGGCTAGAGCCAGGCAGGCTTGCAGGATCCTGGCCAAACTGGCTAGAGTTTAGAATACTGGTCCCAGAGATATTTGGAGCACAAAGTAGGAAGAGTGGCAAAACCCAAATATACAGAATTTGCAGCGATGGAGGAGACACAAACAAAGGCTGAGTTTTAGTGATTCAGTTATGGGGATTCCAGCTAAATCTAGACCCCACTGGTTACTTGGGAGATGGCCTCTCAGTGTGATGCTCATTGGCTTAAGGACCAACGAGGCTGGAGCCTATGGTTGATGACCCTCTGTGACTAGTGATGAATAAGCAGAAATAGAATCCCATGAGGAATCTAGAACAAATATTTTTCCCTCAGTCAGTGGACTGGTTTTACAGTTTTCCTTTTCATTGGTCTGATTAATTGGCTCAATTAATCTTATACTTTAGGATTATATGGATATAATCTAAATACATGGTATTTTCTTCTTCTACATGACCTTGAGCCCTTACAAGCTGAATTCTCAACCATTTTTCATCTGATGTACTTAGAGCTATACAGTAGAGTCTGTTTGATATTATGCAAATTTTTAAATATTGGGGTCATGGCCAAACTAATTTCAAGTAAAATTTTTGGAATTTTTAATTAAAGCATAAAGTACCACCAGGAAAGGTAGCACATTATCAGTGTGCAACTCATCAATGTTGACAAACTGGACATGCCCAGATCAAGGAAGAGACTATTACCAGCACCCCAGAAGCCTCTTTAGTTCCTTCCACTTACTAACTCCCAAAGAATAACAGCTCTCTTGGTAACAGATAAGTTCTGTATGTTTCTCTACTTTATGTGAAATGAATCATATAATATGTATTCTTTCATGTCTGGTTTGTTTGGCTCAGTATTATGCTTGTGAGATTCCTCAATGTTACTGTTAGTCATAGATCATTTATTATCTTGGCTAATGCTGTATTCCATTGTATAAACATATCATAATTCCTTCTAGTGCTTCTATTGGTGAACATTTAGGTAGCGTCTTCTGTTGGTGCTGTTATGTATAGTGTTGCTATGAATATTCTAGTAATGTCTTTTGGTAAACATATGTACACATTTCTGTGGATATTACAGAGTTGAATTGGTGCATCATGTATCAGTGAAACTTAATGTTTTCTAAAGTTTGTAATTTTATTAATTAACCAGTCCCCAAAATTTTCTATCACCATACGTATATCACAGATCTGTCCTTTCCTTGCTTTACCTGGCCTACTATTCTATTGGCCTACTTTTGGCCAAAGTTTTAATACATGGAGGCTTAAATATGTGCTTCTTTCCTCTGTTATACATTTACAATTTCCCAAATATTCACTCTGAAGTATAAGTGCTGTAATTTTATGAAGAGATAAAGAATAAACAGCCCTTTTGTAGTTTAAAAATTTATAAATAAGTATATTTAGTTTTCAGATTTTATCCACAAGTGATACAGAAGAAATATTGACATAATATAAGTTGTTCTCCTTTTTAAAAGTTGCCCGTGCTAAAATCTGGCATTTCAGAACAAGTAAATACATAGGTATTTATTAATATTAAAACACTACCTTGCTTTACAAAAGGATCAACTCCAATCTTTTAAAACTTTATTCTAAAAACAAAATTTATTTTTAGGGCAGTTTTAGATTTACAGAAAAATTGAGAAGATAGTACAGAGAGTTCTCATATATCCTCCACAGGGTTTCTCTATTATTAATATTTTACAAGTATGGTACACTTGTCACAATTAATGAACTGATACTGAAACATCATTATTAACTAAAGCCTATAGTTTATTCAGATTCCTATAGATTTTAAGTAAGGCCCCACCTCTCCCCACCCACCTCCCAATTCCATCCAGGATACTACATTCCATTTAGTTATCATGCCTCCTTAGGCTCCTCTTGGGTGTGACAGTTTTTAAGATTTTCCTTGTGTTTCATGACCTTGAGAGTTTTGAGGAGTAATGGTCAGGTATTTTGTAGAATGTACCTCAATTGGGATTTTTCTGATGTTTTCCTCTTTTTTTAGTTAAAAAAATTAATTATGGTAAAAAATCATATAACATAAAACTATGTTAACCTTTTTTTCCCAATTTGAACACATCCATTATGTCACATAGTTACCAATCTTTGTTTTTGTTTTTTTTTTTGGTGAGAACATTTAAGTGTACAACACTGTATTATAAACTATAATTACTATGCTGTAATTAGATCCTCAGAACTTATTCATCTTATAACTGAAAGTCTATACTCCTTGAGCAACATTCCTATTTCTTCCATCTTCTGATGCCTGGCAACCACTGTTCTACACTCTGGTTCTATGAGTTTAACTTCTTTAGATTCCATGTATAAGTGCGATCATACAGTATTTGTCTTTCTATGCCTGGTTTAGCATAATGTCCTCCAGATCCATCTATGTTGTGACAGATGGCAAGCTTTCCTTCTTTTTATGGCTGGATAATATTCCAATTTTCTGCAGACACACACACACACACACACACACACACACACACATATATATATATATATATATACATATGTGTGTATATATAGGCTATTATGAATAATGCTGCAACGAACATATGAATTCAGATATATCTTCAAGGTAGTGATTTCATTTCCTTTGGATATATAACCAAAAGCTGGATTGCTGGATCATATGGTAGTTCTATTTTTTTTTTTTTTGAGGAATTTTCACATGGTTTTCCATAGTGGCTGCCCAATTTACATTCCCACCAACAGTGCAAGTGTTCTCTTTTCTCCACACCTTTGCCAAAATTTGTGAACTCTTTTCTTTTTGTTACTAACCATCTCATTGTGGTTTTGATTTGCATTTCTCTGATCATTAATGATAGTGAGCATCTTTTCATATACCTGTGGGCCATCTATATGTCTTCTTTGGAAAAAATTTCTGTTAAGGTCCTTTGCCCATTTTATAATTGGGTTATTGGGTTTTGTTTTGTTTTTTTTAACATCTTTATTGGAGTATAATTGCTTTACAATGGTGTGTTAGTTTCTGCTTTATAACAAAGTGAATCAGCTTTACATATACATATATGCCCATATCTCTTCCCTCTTGCATCTCCCTCCCTCCCACCCTCCATATCCCACCCCTCTAGGTGGTCACAAAGCACCGAGCTGATCTCCCTGTGCTACATGGCTGCTTTCCACTAGCTATCTGTTTTACATTTGGTAGTGTATATATGTCCATGCCACTCTCTCACTTTGTCCCAGCTTACCCTTCCCCCCTCCTGTTGACTATTGCATTTTATGAGTACCTTATGTTTTTTGGATATTAACCACTTATCAGATGTATCTATTTTCTCCCATTTCATAAGTTGCCTCTTAATTTCATTGATTATTTCCTCTGTTGTACAGAAGCTTTTTAGTTTGAGTAGTCCCACCAAACCCGAAGTTTTATGGTTTCTGATCTTACATTTAAGTCTTTAATCCATTTTGAGTAAATGTTTGTGTATGGTGTAAGATAAGGGTCCAATTTCACTCTTTTGCATAGTGTTTTTCCAAGACTGTTTATTGAAGAGACAATCCTTTCCACATTGTGTATTCTTGGCACTCTAGTCAAGATTAGTTAAGCATACATGTGTGGGTTTATTTTGGGGCTCTCTATTCTGTTCCATTGGTCTGTGTGTCTGTTTTTATACCAGTGCAATACTGTTTTGATTACTATAGCTTTGTAATATAATTTGAAATCAGGAAGTGTGATACCTCCAGGTTTGTTTTTCTTTCTCAAGATAGCTATGGCTATTCAGGGTCTTTTGTGGATCCACATGAATTTTATAATTGTTTTACTTCTATTTCTATGAGAAATGACATTTCAATTTTGATAGAGATTGCATCAAATCTGTTGATCACTTTGGGTAGTATGAATATTTAACAATATTAATTCTTTCTTCAGTCTATGAACGTGGCATATATTTTCATTTATTTGTGCCTTCTTCAATTTCTTTCATCAGTGTTTTATAGTTTTTAGTATACAGCTCTTTCACTTCCTTAGTTAAGTTTATTCCTAAGTATTTTATTCTTTTTTGATGGTATTGTAAATGGAATTATTTTTCTAATTTCTTTTTTGGATAGTTTGTTGTTCTATAAAGAAATGCAACTGACTTTTTTATATTGATTTTGTATTCTTACAACTTTACTGAATTTGGTTATTAGTTCTAACAGTTTTTTGATGGAGTTTTTTGGGTCTTCTATAAATAAAATTTTGTCATCTGCAACACAGAGACAATTTTACTTCTTCCTTTCCTACTTGGATGCCTTTTTTTTTTTTTTCTTCCCTGATTTTTTTAGCCAGAACTTCTATGGGTATGTTGAATAAGAGTGGAGAGTGAGAACCTTTGTTTTGTTTCTGATCTTGGGGGAAAATCTTTCATCTATTCAACATTAAGTATGATGTTAGTTGTGGGCTTGTCATATATGGCCTTCATTATGTCGAGGTACATTTCTTCTAAACCTTTATACTAACTTGTTGAGCTTTTTTTTTAATGAAAGGATATTCAATTTTGTCAAGTTTTTTTCTAAATCTATTGAGATAATCCCATGGTTTTTATCCATCATTCTATAAATGTGGTATATCACAATGACTTTTGTATTTTGAACTATCTTTGCATCCCAGGGATAAATCTAACTTGATGATATGTGTGTTTATTTTAATATGCTGTTGAATTCAGTTTGCTAGTATTTTATTTTGAGAATTTTTGCATGTGTGTTCATCAAATATATTGGTTTGTGGTTTTCTTTTCTTGTAGTATTCTTGTTTGGCTTTGGTATGAGGGTAATGCTGACCTCTTAAATGAGTTTGGAAGTGTTTCCTCCTTTTCAGTTTTTTGAAGGAGTTTGAAAAGAGTTGGCATTAATTCTTCTATAAATGTTTGGTCAAATTTACACATGAAGCCATCTGGTTCTGTGTTTTTCTTTGTTGGGATTTTTTATTTTTTAGTACTGCTTCAATCTCCTTACTTGTTAATGTCTGTTCAGATTTTCTCTTTCTTCATGATTTAGTCTTTAGTCTTCATGATTTAGTCATGATTTAGTCTTTCTCTTTCTTCATGATTTAGGGACTGTACCCAAACTCCTGTATCCTGTTTAATGTTTCTAGGAACTTAGCCATTTATTCTATGTTATCCAATTTGTCAATATATAATTGATAGCAGTCTCTTATGAGCTTTTGTGTTTCTGTAGTATCAGTTGTATTTCTCTTCTTTCATTTACACAATTATTTTTTTTAGCCTCCTCTCTTTTTTATCTTGGTTGGTCTACCTAAAGTTCTGTCAAGTTTATTTATCTTTTCAAAAAATCAACTCTTAGTTTTGTTGACCTTTCCTGTTTTCTCTCTAGTCTCTATTTTATTTATTTTTCCTCGAGTCTTTATCATTTTCTTCTGCTTACTTTGGGCTTAGTTTGTTCCTCTTTTTCTAGTTTCATGAAGTGTAAAATTAGATAGCTTAATTTGGGATCTTTCTTTTTTCTTAATGTAAGCAGTGATCACTACAGACTTTCTTTTTAGAATTGCTCTTTCTACATCTCATAAGTTTTGGTATGTTGCTTTTCATTTTTGTTTGTTGCAAGATATTTTTTGATTTCTATTTTGATTTCTTCTTTGATGCATTGGTTATTCAGTAATGTGTTGTTTAATTTCCTAATATTTGTGAATTTTCCAGTTTTCTTTCTGTTATTGATTTCTAGTTTCATACCATTGTGGTCAGGAAAAATATTTGATATGATTGTAATCTTCTTAAATTTGTTAAGACCTGTTTTGCGGCCTAAGATATAATCTATCTGGATAATTTTCCATGTGTGCCTAAGAACAGTGTTCTTTTTTCTGCTGTTGGATGGAATGTTCTATATATGTCTTTTACATTTTTTTTAGTCTATAATGGTATTAAAGTTTGTTGATTTTCTCTCTGGATGATCTATCTATTGTTGAAAATGAGGTACTGAAGTACCCTACCATTATTGTATTGCTGTCAATTTCTCCCTTCTGTTCTGTGAATATTGGCTTTAAATATTTAGATGCTCCAAAATTGGGTGCATATATATTTATAATGGTTATATACTCTTGATGAATTAATTTTTTTGTTATATAGTTTCATTCTCTTGTGACTGATTTTGACAGAAAATCTTATTTTTTTCTGTTATAAGTTTAGCTACCCCTGCTGTCTTTTGTTTACTAATTACATGGTATATCTTTTTCTACCCCTTCACTTTCAACCCATGTGTGTCCTTAAATCTAAAGTGAGTCTTTGGTAGACAGCATAGAGTTGGATTCTGTTTCTTTTTTTTTCTTCCCTTAAACGTGGGCCTCTCACTGCCATGGCCCCTCCCACTGCAGAGCACAGGCTCCAGACACACAGGCCCAGCAGCCATAGCTCACGGGACCAGCCGCTCCACAGCATGTGGGCTCCTCCCGGACCGGGGCACAAACCTGCGTCCCCTGCATCGACAGGCGGACCCCCAAACACTGCGCCACCAGTGAAGCCCTGTTTGTTTTTTTTTCTAAATCTCTTCATTTGTTCTGCCTTTTGATTGAAGAATTTAATCCACTTACATTTAAACTAATTATTTTAGTGAAACACTTTTGTCATTTTTCTAATGTTTTCCATCTGTTTTATAGTTCTTTTGTCTCTCTTTTCCTTTTTTGTTTTCTTCCTTTGTGATTTGTTGGTGTTTTTGTAGTGGTATGTTTTGATTCCTTACACTTTATCTTTTTGTATCTACTAGAGGTTTCCTCTTTGTGGCTGCCATAAGGTTTACATAAAACTTCTCATAAGTCTATGTTAACTTGATAGGAGCTTAACCTCAGTTAAATACAAAAACTCTACACTTCTCCACATTTTATGTTACGTCTTTTTATTCTGTTTCTCCATTAACAGATTATTATAGCTACAGTAATTCTAAATGCTTTTGTCTTTTAATTTTTATACAAGTGTTAAAAGTGATTTATGCAACTTCTGGGGATGATGGTGGAAGAGTAAGATGCGGAGATCATCTTCCTCCCCACGGATACACCAGAAATACAGCTACACATGGAACAACTCCTACAGAACACCTACTGAATGCTGGCGGAAGACCTCAGACCTCCAAAAAGGCAAGAAACTCCCCACGTACCTGAGTAGGGCAAAGCGGAGAGATTCCTGCACAGAGGATCGGTGCCGACCAGCACTCACCAGCCCGAGAGGCTTATCTGCTCGCCCACCGGGGCAGGCGGCACTGGAAGCTGAGGCTCGGGCTTCGGTCAGAGCGCAGGGAGAGGACTGGAGATGGCAGCGAGAACTCAGCCTGAAGGGGGCTAATGTGCCACAGCTAGCCGGGAGGGAGTCCAGGAAAACTCTGGAGCTGCCAAAGAGGCAAGAGACTTTTTCTTCCCTCTTGGTTTCCTGGTACGCGAGGAGAGGTGATTAAGAGCTCTGCTTAAAGGAGCTCCACAGACGGGCGCGAGTCACGACTGAAAGCGCTGAGCCCAGAGACGGGCGTGGGACGCTGGGGCTGCTGCTGCCGCCGCCAAGAGGTCTGTGTGCGAGCGCAGGTCACTGTCCACGCTGCCCTTCTGGGAGCCTGTGCAGCCTGTCACTGCCGGGGTCCCAGGATCCAGGGACGGCTTCCCTGGGAGAATGCACGGCGTGCCTCTGGCTGGTGCAACGTCACGCGGGCCCCTGCTGCTGCAGGATCACCCCGCACTCCGTGCCCCTCCCTCACCCCTGGCCTGAGTGAGCCAGAGTCCCCAAAGCAGCTGCTCCTCTAACCCTGTCCTGTCTGAGTGAAGAAAAGATGCCCTCCAGTGACCTACACGCAGAGGCGGGGCCAAATCCAAAGCTGAGACCTGGGAGCTGTGAGAACAAAGAAGAGAAAGGGAAATCTCTCCCAGCAGCCTCAGAAGCAGTGGATTAAAGCTCCACAATCAACTTGATGTACCCTGCATCTGTGGAATACATGAATAGACAACAAATCATCTCAAATTGAGGAGCCAGGAGTCAGTGCTGTGCCTCTGAGGTGGGAGAGCCAACTTCAGGACACTGGTCCACAAAAGACCTCCCAGCTCCACATAATGTCAAATGGCGAAAATCTTCCAGAGATCTCCATCTCAACACCAGCACCCAGCTTCACTCAACGACCAGCAAGCTACAGTGCTGGACACCCTATGCCAAACAACTAGCAAGACAGGAACAAAACGCCACCCATTAGCAGAGAGGCTGCCTAAAATCATAAAAAGTCTGCAGACACCCCAAAACACACCACCAAACGTGAACCTGCCCACCAGAAAGACAAGATCCAGCGTCATCCACCAGAACACAGGCACTAGTCCCCTCCACCAGGAAGCCTACACAACCCACTAAACCAACCTTAGCCACTGGGGACAGACACCAAAAACAACGGGAACTACGAACCTGCAGCCTACAAAAAGGAGACGCCAAACACAGTAAGATAAGCAAAATGAGAAGACAGAAAAACACACAGCAGGAGAAGGAGCAAGATAAAAACCCACCAGACCTAACAAATGAAGAGGTAATAAGCAGTCTACCTGAAAAAGAATTCAGAATAATGATAGTAAAGATGATCCAAGGTTCTATTCCCAAGATCCAAAATCTTGGAAATAGAATAGACAAAATGCAAGAAAGAGTTAACAAGGACCTAGAAGAACTAAAGATGAATCAAGCATCGATTAAAAACACAATAAATGAAATGAAAAATACTCTAGATGGGATCAATAGCAGAATAACTGAGGCAGAAGAACGGATAAGTGAGGTGGAAGATAAAATAGTGGAAATAACCGATGCAGAGCAAAATAAAGAAGAAGGAATGAAAAGAACAGAGGACAGTCTCAGAGACCTCTGGGACAACATTAAACGCACCAACATTCGAATTATAGGGGTTCCAGAAGAAGAAGAGAAAAAGAAAGGGACTGAGAAAATATTTGAAGAGATTATAGTTGAAAACTTCCCTAATATGGGAAAGGAAATAGTTAATCAAGGCAGGAGGCACAGAGAGTCCCATACAGAATAAATCCAAGGAGAAATACACCAAGACACATATTAATCAAACTTTCAAAAATTAAACACAAAGAAATCATATTAAAAGCAGCAAGGGAAAAACAACAAATAACACACAAGGGAATCCCAATCAGGATAACAGTTGATCTCTCAGCAGAAACTCTACAAGTCAGAAGAGAATGGTAGGACATAATTAAAGTGATGAAGGACAAAAACCTGCAACCAAGATTACTCTAACCAGCAAGGATCTCATTCAGATTTGATGGAGAAAGTAAAACGTTTACAGACAAGCAAAAGCTGACAGTGTTCAGCACCACCAAACCAGCTTTACAACAAATGCTAAAGGAACTTCTCTAGGCAAGAAACACAACAGAAGGAAAATACCTACAATAACGAACCCAAAACAATTAAGAAAATGGGAATAGGAACATACATATCAATAATTACCTTAAATGTAAATGGCTAAATGCTCCCACCAAAAGACACAGATTGGCTGAATGGATACAAAAACAAAACCCATATATATGCTGTCTACAAGAGACCCACTTCAGACATATAGACACATACAGACTGAAAGTAAGGGGATGGAAAAAGATATTCCATGCAAATGGAAACCAAAAGAAAGCTGGAGTAGCAATTCTCATATCAGACAAAATAGACTTTAAAATAAAGACTACTAGAAGAGACAAAGAAGGACACTACATAATGATCAACGGATCAATCCAAGAAGAAGATATAACAAGTGTAAATATTTATGCACCCAACATAGGAGCACCTCAATACATAAGGCAAATACTAACAGACATAAAAGGGGAAATCAACAGTAACACACTCATAGTAGGGGACTTTAACACCCCACTTTCACCAATGGACAGATCATCCAAAATGAAAATAAATAAGAAACACAAGCTTTAAATGATACATTAAACAAGATGGACTTAGTTGATATTTATAGGACATTCCATCCAAAAACAACAGAATACACATTTTTCTCAAGTGCTCATGGAACATTCTCCGGGATAGATCATATCATGGGCCACAAATCAAGCGTTGGTAAATTTAAGAAAATTGAAATTGTATCAACTATCTTTTCTGACCACAATGCTATGAGACTAGATATCAATTACTGGAAAAGAGCTGTGAAAAATACAAACACATGGAGGCTAAACAATACACTACTTAATAACGAAGTGATCACTGAAGAAATCAAAAAGGAAATTTAAAAATACTTAGAAACAAATGACAATGGAGTCACAACCACCCAAAACCTATGGGATGCAGCAAAAGCAGTTCTAAGAGGGAAGTTTATAGCAATACAATCCTACCTTAAGAAACAGGAAACATCTCGAGTAAACAACCTGACCCTGCACCTAAAGCAATGAGAGAAAGAAGAACAAAAACATCACAAAGTTAGCAGATGGAAAGAAATCATAAAAATCAGATCAGAAATAAATGAAAAAGAAATGAAGGAAATGATAGCAAAGATCAATAAAACTAAAAGGTGGTTCTTTGAGAAGATAAACAAAATTGATAAACCATTAGCCAGAATCATCAAGAAAAAAAGGGAGAAGACTCAAATCAATAGAATTAGAAATGAAAAAGGAGAAGTAACAACTGACACTGCAGAAATACAAAAGATCATGAGAGATTACTACAAGCAACTCTATGCCAATAAAATGGACAACCTGGAAGAAATGGACAAATTCTTAGAAATGCACAACCTGCCAAGACTGAATCAGGAAGAAATAGAAAATATGAACAGACTAATGACAAGCACTGAAATTGAAACTGTGATAAAATATCTTCCAACAAACAAAAGCCCAGGACCAGATGGCTTCACAGGCGAATTCTATCAAGCATTTAGAAAAGAGCTAATGCCTATCCTTCTGAAACTCTTCCAAAATATAGCAGAGGGAGGAGCACTCCCAAACTCATTCTACGAGGCCACCATCACCTTGATACCAAAACCAGGCAAGGATGTCACAAAGAAAGAAAACTACAGGCCAATATCACTGATGAACATAGATGCAAAAATCCTCAACAAAATACTAGCAAACAGAATCCAACAGCACATTAAAAGGATCATACACCATGATCAAGTGGGGTTTATTCCAGGAATGCAAGGATTCTTCAATATACACAAATCAATCAATGTGATACACCATATTAACAAATTGCAGGAAAAAAACCATATGATAATCTCAATGGATGCAGAGAAAGCTTTCGACAAAATACAACACACATTTATGGTTAAAAACCCTGCAGAAAGTAGGCATAGAGGGAACTTTCCTAAACATAATAAAGGCCATATATGACAAACCCACAGCCAACATCGTCCTCAATGGTGAAAAACTGAAACCATTTCCACTAAGATCAGGAACAAGACAAGGTGGCCCACTCTCACCACTCTTATTCAACTTAGTTTTGGAAGTTTTAGCCACAGCAATCAGAGAAGAAACGGAAATAAAATGAATCCAAATTGGAAAAGAAGAAGTAAAGCTGTCACTGTTTGCAGATGACGTGATACTATACATAGAGAATCCTGAAGATGCTACCAGAAAACTACTAGAGCTAATCAATGAATTTGGTAAAGTAGCAGGATACACAATTAATGCACAGAAATCTCTGGCATTCCTATATACTAATGATGAAAAATCTGAAAGTGAAATCAAGGAAACACTCCCATTTACCATTGCAAGAAAAAGAATAAAATATCTAGGAATAAACCTACCTAAGGAGACAAAAGACCTGCATGCAGAAAATTATAAGACACTGATGAAAGAAATTAAAGATGATACAAATAGATGGAGAGATATACGATGCTCCTGGATTGGAAGAATCAATATTGTGTCAATGACTTTACTACCCAAAGAAATCTACAGATTCAATGCAATCCCTACCAAACTACCACTGGAATTTTTCACAGAACTAGAACAAAACATTTCACAATTTGTATGGAAAAACAAAAGACCACAAATAGCCAAAGCAATCTTGAGAACGAAAAACGGAGCTGGAGGAATCAGGCTCCCTGACTTCAGACTATACTACAAAGCTACAGTAATCAAGACAGTGTGGTACTGGCACAAAAACAGAAAGATAGATCAATGGAACAGGATAGAAAGCCCAGAGATAAACCCACGCACATATGGTCCACTTATCTTTAATAAAGGAGGCAGGAATGTACAGTGTAGAAAAGACAGCCTCTTCAATAAGTGGTGCTGGGAAAACTGGACAGGGACATGTAAAAATATGAGATTAGATCATTCCATAACACCATACACAAAAATAAGCTCAAAATGGATTAAAGACCTAAATGTAAGGCCAGAAACTATCAAACTCTTAGAGGAAAACATAGGCAGAACACTCTATGACATAAATCACAGCAAGATCCTTTTGGACCCACCTCCTAGAGAAATGGAAATAAAGACAAAAATAAACACATGGGACCTAATGAAACTTCAAAGCTTTTGCACAGCAAAGGAAACCATAAACAAGACCAAAAGACAACCCTCAGAATGGGAGAAAATATTTGCAAATGTAGCAACTGACAAAGGATTAATCTCCATAATTTATAAGCAGGTCATGCAGCTCAATAACAAAAAAACAAACAACCCAATCCAAAAATGGGCAGAAGACCTAAATAGACATTTCTCCACAGAAGATATACAGACTACCAACAAACACATGAATGGATGCTCAACATCTTTACTCATTAGAGAAATCCAAATCAAAACTACAATGAGATATCATCTCACACCAGTCAGAATGGCCATCTTCAAAAAATCTGGAAACAATAAATGCTGGAGAGGGTGTGGAAAATAGGGAACACTCTTGCACTGCTGGTGGGAATGTGAATTGGTACAGCCACTATGGAGAACGGTATGGAGGTTCCTTAAAAAACTACAGATAGAACTACCATATGACCCAGCAATCCCACTACTGGGCATATACCCTGAGAAAACCATAATTTAAAAAGAGTCATTTACCAAAATCTTCATAGCATCCCTATTTACAATAGCCCGGAGCTGGAAACAACCTAAGTGTCCATCATCGGATGAATGGATAAAGAAGATGTGGCATATATATACAATGGAATATTACTCAGCCATAAAAAGAAACGAAATTGAGCTATTTGTAATGAGGTGGATGGATCTAGAGTCTGTCATACAGAGTGAAGTAAGTCAGAAAGAGAAAGACAAATACTGTATGCTGACACATATATATGGAATTTAAGAAAAAAAATGTCATGAAGAACATAGGGTTAAGACAGGAATAAAGACACAGACCTACTAGAGAATGGACTTGAGGATATGGGGAGGGGGAAGGGTAAGCTGTGACAAAGCGAAAGAGCGGCATGGACATATATACACTACCAAACGTAAGGTAGATAGCTAGTGGGAAGCAGCCGCATAGCACAGGAAGATCAGCTCGGTGCTTTGTGACCGCCTGGAGGGGTGGGATAGGGAGGGTGGGAGGGAGACTCAAAATGGAGGGGATATGGGAACATATGTATATGTATAACTGATTAAATTTGTTATAAAGCAGAAAAAAGTATACAACTTGTTAATCAACTATACTTGAACAAAAAATAAATTTGAAAAAAAAACAAAAACAAAAACAAAAGTGATTTATGCACCATAATTACAGTATTGGAGTATTCTGAGTTCGACTATATATTTACCTTTACTGGTGAGGTTTATACTTTCCTATGTTTTTATGTTGTTACTTAGTGTCCTTCCATTTCAACTTGAAGAACTCTCTTTAACGTTTTTATAAAGCATGTCTAGTGGTGATGAACAACCTCAGCTTTTGTTTGAATGGGAATCCTTTATCTCTTCTTCATTTCTGGAGTACAGCTCTGCTGGGTATAATATTATTATTTTTTTCCTTTGAGCACTTTTACTATATCATCCCACTCCCTCCTGGGTTGCAGAATTTATCATGAGAAGTATGCTGATAATCTTGTATGTGATGAGTCTATTCTATTGCTACTTTCAAACTTCTCTTTGTCTTTGGAGGATTAATTTGTAATATTTCTAGGTGTAATCTTTGGGTTGATCTTGTTTTGGGTCCATGTTGTTTTAGGTCCTTTGAGATTCATGTATCTTGATGCCCATATCCCTCCCATGATTTGGGAAGTTTTCAGCCATGATTTTTAAAGTTGCTTTCTACCCCTTTCTCTATCTCTTCTTGGACTCCCATAATGCTTGATGGCATCCCATAAATCCCATGTGTTTTCTTCACCTTTTTAAATTCTTTTTTCTTTTTATCCTTCTAACTGGCTAATTTCAAATGACTTATTTTTGAATTAGCTGATTATTTCTTCTGCATGATCGAGGCTGCTGTTGAGCTCTCTATTGAATGTTTCAGTGCTGTTATTGTATTCTTCATCTCCACGATTTGTGCTTGGTTCTTTTTTATGGTTTTTATTCCTTTATTAAATGTCTTGTTTTGTCCATGCATTGTTTTCCTGATGTCATTTAGCTGTCTATCTGTGCTCTCTTTCATCTCATTGAGCTTCTATATGATGATCATTTTGGATTCTTTGTCAGGCAATACATCTGTCTCCATTTCTTTGGGGTTGGTTATTGGAGTTTCATTAGGTTCTTTTGGTGGTGCCATGTTTACCTGATTCTTTGTGATCCATGTAGGCTTGTTTTGGTGTCTGTGCATTTGAAGAAGTAAACACCTCTTCTAGTTTTTACAGATTGCTTTCATCAGACACATATTTTCTGTTTGGTCTCTGGGATGATGGTATTGTCTCTAGGATCACAATCGAGTGTGGTTGGAGCTGGGTCACGTGGCTGCTGCTGGGCCCAAAGTGAGTTTCACAGTTGGTAGGTCTGTTATCAGGTGTGCAGATGAGTGTGGCTCTCTTTGGGTCTCTAGGATGGCTCCTGACAGATCACTGACAGGTCTTAGGGTAGGAATGATTGAGCTCTGACTACAGTTGAGAGGGGCTAGAATGAAGTCACAGGGCTGCTTCATGGTCCATGGCTTGCACCAAGGTCTGCAGTATGCCTCTGGGGGTATGGAAAGGCATGCCTCCTACTAGGTTTTTGGTTGGGCATGACTTCCCCAGGAATATGGCCAAGTGAGACTGGGATCAGGTTACAGCGCTGCTTCAGAATCTGCAGTTGGGTTGATGTTGGCAGCCCTGCCTCCAGGGGGGCATAGTCAGGTATGACTCCCAGTAGGTCCCTGTGTGGTCAGGAGGGCTCCCAGACTTAGCTGTGAGGGGTTTGAGCTCAGTTACAGGTCTGCTTCAAGATCCACAGTTGGACCGTGGTTAATGGGCCTACATCAGGGGACACAGATGAGCCTTGGTGAGTTCCTGGGAGGGAAGGAGTGTTTCTGGCCCATGGCTGAGAGAGGCTGAACCTGAGTTACAGGGACATTTCAGGGTCTACAGGACTGAGGTTGGAGGGCATGCTTCGGGACATGGATGGGCAGGACTTATGGCTAAGAGGACTTGGAGCAGGTTTATAAGATCCTTCAGGGTCCACAGCTAGAACCAAGGTCAATGGGCCTGTTACCCAAGCCATGGGCAGGCATAACTTCTAAATTTCTTGGCAGATGGTGCTGGTGGCAGGACCATGGCCAAACAAGGCTGTAGTCAAGTCCAGACAGGGACAGGGTTGTTTATAGGGCTGTAGCTGAGATTAGAGTCAACAAATCTGCTACCTGGGCTCAGACCTACCTCTTCAAACAACACTTCTTTGTCTTGGGTTCCATCATTGTTTCAGAATCTTCTACCTGAATCCCAAGACTCCCCCAAAGGCAATTTTGTCCATGGATGGCTGTCGAATTATTGTTGCTGAGGGGGAATATAAGCAGGGGACCTCATATTTCACCATCTTGCTGATGTCCTCTCCCATTTTAACCATTTTTGAGTGTATAGTTCAGTAATTAGCTATATCCACATTGTTGTGTAACAGATGGCTGGAACTTCTTGATCTTGCAAAACTGAAACTGTGTACCCATTGAACAACAACTTCCCAATTCCACTGTCCCAAGATTCTTTTAATTATTGTTTCCCAGTAGACTTAAAATATAACTCTGATTTTGTATGAGACAGGAAAGAATATTTATTGAGAGCCTACCAAGTGCCAGGCATTTTGTCAGCTATTTTCAAATATGTTTTCTTATTTAGTTCTTAAAAAAGTAGAGTGGAGCTGTACTTACTGTCCCTATTTTTCAGATTTGGGAACCTTGGCTTTGTTGAGTAAACTGCTAAGGGTTCCATAGCAACTGATGAAGCTAAACTGCACCTGTGGGAATGCAAAGTCAATGCTCTTTCTTGCATAATATTTTATCAACAGCTTCCTAAGATTCTGCTTATTACATATTATAATGGGACAAATGGATAAATATCTGCCTAGAGGAAAGTTTTTTATAAATGAAGTTATGTCTCTAAATCAGTGGAAGGATTAAAATCTTTGAGGAACTGAAGAGAGAATCTGAATACTTAAATACATATTTTATTAATTCAGTAGACTCTGTAGAGGTTGTATTTTAAATGTTCAGCATTTTAGAGCTGGAAAACCCTCTGCCTCAGTGTCTGCTGTACTCTGGACCATTTCACATTCCATTCCCGTGACTGACTGATGTGCATGACTATGACAAACGCTTGGCAACCACACTGGGCGGGGCCTGTAAGTGTGAGGACTCAGACTGTCAGTAAACTGGGGCCTGGTGCCAAGGACTGAGTGCATGCTGGAGACCCTGCTCCAAGTTCCACCACCCTATTGGCCAAGGCACAAATGCAAACTGTGCTTGTGAATTTATCATAAATTACTTTTTAATGGAACATTTTAAATCAGACAAAGAAAATGCTTTCCCTCTGGAATGGAATCCCACCCTACTGCAATCTGAGTCTGACCTGATAAATAATAGGGCAGGCTACTGAGGGAGATTACAAACGATATCTCTCAAAGGGTTTTCAAAAGAGGATAATCATCTGTCCATGATGAGCACAAGGTAGAGTTGTGTCTATGAATCTGAAAAGGCCGCCGTGTTGTAAATAAAACATTTCACTAATAGGAAGGAGAAATAGGCTTCTGTTCTCAGCTTTCCAGTAACTCTCCTTGTGACCTTAAACAAGTAGTTTGAATTCTATCACCATATGGTGACATCTCCAGAGAGGGGGTCCTCACCTTTAGATCCTTCTGGCACCTAGATATCCAGGAATCAACACTAACTAAATTAGGATGAGGTTGGACTAAAATGTGTTCAGTGGAAAGCTAGAGCCATGGGAGCTAAGTAACTATTCTAAGGTGTTTTGTAATAAGTTGAGTAAAGTGAGTAGAACAAAATTAAACATTTTTAAAAATGTTTAGATTTCTCAGAGACTTTAATGTGCTAAAGAGCAGAGTGATTTTTCAGGAATTAACTAGCGTTAAGTGTTTCCCAAACACACTTGACCATGAAACCTATTTTATGCAACATATCATAGATTTAGTGTTCCATGAAATATTTTATGATAATCACAGATTTCAAGCACAGTATTATAGCATCTAGCTTTGAAAATTCAGTGTGTCTATGTTTTATAAATAGTCCTACTTATTTTAATCTATCAAGGAATATAGGAAGATTTATTTGTTCATTAATTCATTCAATAAGATTTTAGCACCTTTTATGTGCTAGGATAGTGCTAAGTGTTGCAAATAAGTCAGTGAATAAGTATGTCAATAACACAATTTCTCCCCTCATTAAGCTTATTTTAGTGCCAGGGAGAGACAATAAGCAAGTCAACATATAAATAACATATAACTTATAACATATAAATAACAAATATAACATATAAATAACATAACTATGTGCTATGTAGAAAATAAAGATAGAATACTGGATTAACTTTAGAGATTTGCTGTAAATAAGTCTAATAATAGAATTTAGCAGAAGTGAAACTATGTGATTTCTGAAGCTAGGTCTTAAAAGACCATACTGCTTTCTTTGATTCTCTTGGAATGGCCACTCCCTGGTTGCTTTCTCATAGGATGTTTCCTCTGGGAACCCCTGCTCTGGAAATCCCAAGTCACAAGAAGTCAAATGTAGGTGCTCTGATTAACAGTCCCAGTTGCCTAAGTCCTTTGAATCATTTCAGCCCAAATGCCCAAGATGTCAGTGAAAATGCCTCCATATGACTTTAGTGCTGAGGTATGCAAGTTACTCCTGGCCATTTGGGTCTTCCTAACTGAGGCTCCAGGAAAAGAAATAAGATATCCCTACTGTAGTCTGTCAATTCCTGACTTACAGAATCCTTGAGCATGATATGTTTTTTGTTCTATGCTATGAGGGTAGTTTATTTAAGAGCAGTAGAATATGTAACAAGGGTCATATCTCTATTCCTTAAGGTCACATCTCGGAGAATGACCATGATTTGCCATGATTTGCTTCAAAAACCTCTTATATGTCACTTCTTATTTCAGAGTTTAGGTGGCAATTATGTGGTTAGATAGCATCTAAGAAATGTTTAGTTGTCTTATGCCATGGTGAGGGTAACTCAAAAGCTATGCCTTGCTTTTGTGTCAACTATCAGTGGCTTGTGGAACCCCAAACTTGATTCATTCAGTGCCATGAAAGTGAATCTGTCTTTAAGGACTTCTTCATAATAAACATCATAAGAGACTGATATATTAAATAGGTTGCCTACTTATTAACTCATAGTGATTTACAACACAGTATGAACCTAGATACTCATGTTGGCTGTCCTGCCTATCATCTCTGTTCAGAAATCCCTATTCAGGAAGTCATATTTTTCAGACACCATGAAATTGGAACAAGAGTTGTTTGATTGATTTAAATGGCTAATAAAATTAAGCTGTGATAACCTATCCATTCCCATAAGAGGCACGAATATCTTACAGTACAAAACATTGAATTTAATTAACTGGCTACTTCTTCTCTACATAGTACTAGGGAATCACTATAAATTTTGGTTCACTGAAGATATTTTTTCTGTTCTATGCTGATCCTCCAATTTTGAGGTATACATACATTCTTAAAAATATCCCAATGCCATTAGTCATATTAGCCTAAGATCTTTCTTTATACCTGAAAGCCATTCTATCTCTTTAAGATGATTTTGAATATATCTCATCTCCTAGTTCATACAATTGATTCAATTATTCAAATTCCCAATACTCTGGGAGCCAATTAAATCTTTATTGGGAAGGGTGGTATATTTGTAATTAAATGGGATTTTGAGAAGGTGCTTTTCCTAAAAATCCTATGAAGCCAATACATAGGACAGAGTTTTCCAAATAAATCTATAAAATATTATTTTATATTTTCTTTTAAATGGACATTAAAAAGTAGAGGCAATTCACAGAACATGAATGTGATCTTTGATAACATTGCTCTTTATAATATAACATTCTTTATTTGAATGAAGACTTTGGAACTTATCCTTAATGGCTTTGATGGCAACTTACAGCACCCACATTTCCATTCCCACTAACCCCTACAACCAGTCCAATAAACTTTTAAAAACTTAAGTTAAAAACTTAAATTCTTTCTCAAGCAGAGGAAATTTCCCTGCTACTAAAATGAAAATCAACATAGCTATGCAATTATTTCATGTATGAAGATAATTCTTTAGTCTCTCAGTACTAGTTCTGCGTAGTTGTTACAGTCATTAGTAAGAAAGTATATGGTCTCCAAAGGACTTCAGATTCAACAGCCTGCAATCATGACTATGTACATATTTATTTGTAAGCAGAATGTTCATCTTTTTTATCATAAAAGACCTAATGTCCCTTTTGGCTGACATCCTAAAAGAAGAAAAGAATAAATAATAATTAAGGAGAAATAAGTAGACATTTATGCAGTCTATACATCTCACATAATCATAAAAACTGTAAGGAGACAAAGCTAGCACATCATTCTGTCCATCATTCCAAATATATTGGATTATTCTTTAGTCAGTGTGCTTGATTTTGCAGTAATTATCCTTCTATTGCTTCATTTATTCCATAGTATAAAAGATTTTTTAATTAGGAAAAAGTAGACTTAGCTTTTAGTATGAACTTTATTGTGCTTAAAATATGGTATGTTGAATACAAAGAGATTGATATAACTGCACAAAATCCAGGTAGATTTTAGGAAATACAGAAAAAAAATAGGTTTTAAGAATTCCATTCATATCAAACTTTCTTTGTTGTTTTGGTATTTGGTGAGGTTGGAATGATTATAAGTCAAATTATCTGTACACTGAACTTCTTTCAGGCACTCATTTTCCAAAGTTCTATTGATTTCATGTTGAATGAGAGTTGGAGAGTTAACTTGTCTCTGGTTCCAGAGTTGAGGTGTTTTCCAGGGAAGACTGGCTATTTGGCATGTTTATCGAGATTGAATCAATAGGGAATAACAGGAGAAAAGAAAATTGTAGTCTTAAAAGAAAATAGATATTAGAGCTGGAGAAGCATGATGGATGTCAGGCACAGAGTGTGAGGAAGAACAGTCTGCTGGAAGACGATATTTGAGGTCTGGATACAGGAGAATCCAGGAAGAGATTTGGATTCCAAATTCAAAATAGTTTACAATTAGAGGTTAGAATGAAGACTATAAACATTAGGAGGATGTAAGTGGCTTGTTTTTATGCTATGCTGCCTGTGTGGTGCTGGGGTGAGTTTATAAACTTAGAGGAACTTGTAGGGTCAGACAGCCTTAAGACAAAGCTGAAAAATACCTTAATTCCCAAAGCATTTTATTGTGAAATTGACCCAGATATTTATAATATTACTTTATACTTCAAGAATGACTAAAAAGGGCTTCTAATAGGTAGAAAAAATGCAGGACCATATTTTGGGTAAAGTTCCTGGCTCCATTTTTTTTCCTAAGCTGGCATACTGTGTACATTTCCCCCTCTTTTAAATGGCTTTAATGATGCAGCCCGCTCTCTTTCCTTCATGACTACTCTATTATTTTGGACCAGGTACTGGGCAAGCAATGGATAAAAGCAGATATACTTTCTGTCCCTATGAAGTATAAAATTCTAGTAAGAGAGATAGGCATTAAATCTGGGGATTGTGTAACAAGTATAACATTTAGTAGTTCTGGGGGTAGGTACATGGGTGCTTGTTATATTTTTGAATGCATAATAATGAGTTGACATTTATAAAGTACCTATTCTGTGCTAGATACTGTGTTAAATGTTTTACATGTGTTAACCAATTTGATCCCCACAATATTTTATCATGCTATGAGATAGGTAGTTATTATGTTCATTTCCAGGTGAAGATATTCAGACTTAAAAAGATTAAATAATTGTCCCAGGTGTACATGACTTGGAACAAAGGCAGGCCTTAAATTTATAGTTGGGAGAAGAACATCTCTCCCTTCTCTCTACCCCCTTTGCCCCCACTGCTTTCCAAGGACAAACTAATCAGAATTGGAACAAAGTTTAAGTTATAGCTGGTTAGTACCTTGGATAGCTCCCAGGGCAGTTCCCAGATGAAGTTCAAGGCCTCATTGGGTCTTTTATTCTCAGAGCTTCCCAGCTATCTGGTGGAGTTTGCCTTCTACCTGTCCCCCTTCGATGAGTTTCTGAATATTAAAGAGGCTCAGCCAACTTCATTTAGTAACTCATTCATCAACACTTACTTAAGAAAATGCTATAATGGAAGGGTGGAAGGGGTATATATGGAGGCAAATATGCCAGTATAATGTCTGTGATGAGGGTGATTTCTCCTCGTTTTCCTCCAATACCCCTCGCCCTCCAGTACACACATCACCCATTAGAAGAGAAAGGCAGAGCGCTTTAGCTAGTAAGGTATTGTACAGCGATTCAATGACCCCAGGAGCTCTGGCAGACTTGTAATAACACATTCAGGAGTTTAACCAACAAGGATTAAAAGTAGAAATTTAAAGTAATTTAACAACATGGGGTATAATTGGTTTCTTTTGTGCTTTGCTCAGTTCAGCCAAAGATATCATGCAATCATACATTTGCTCTAAAATACATTTTGCTTTTCTTCACAGAACTTCAGTGAACAATCTAGCCATATATATATAGTTTATTTATAAACATACCTGATTCTGACCTTCTGATTATGTATAGAAAAAAACATCATTTCATTGTTTTATCCATGAGCAGGAATAATGAGAGAAAAATGCCTGATTCATCTTTTTTATTTTTCTGGGGGAAAAAAATGCTGCCACTTTTTCTTTTCGTATGCACATAGTAGTTGTTCTGCCTCAAAATTTCCCATTAGCTGATTAGGTTTCTGTATATTTGTTCTTTCCAAACCCCAAAAGAAGAAAGGATTACCAAAGAATATAACAAATTAAAAATAACGTGTGGACTTCAGACTCTCCCTTCTTTGATGTCACTGTTAAACCAGATGTGTGCTATGCATCAGAAGTTTTAATCTGTTCTATAATCCTATTGGCAAACTCTTGTATCTGTTCCTTATCATATTCTGGAAGGAATTCCATGAAGCAACTTTGAAACAGTGGGAAAAACAACAAAAACAGATCAAGAATCTCATGAAACAGCATTTCAAAGAAAAAATAAAAATAAAATCCCCCATATTTTGAGTAGTCTAAAGTATCTTGATTTCAGTTTGGAATCTTTTCTACAATTGGGCAATAGTACTAATAAAACCAGTCTACTCTACTTCATTTGATCCTTGCAAGAGAGAGGAAATTATTGGTCTAATTTACATATGTGTTAACTGATGCTTACAGAATATAAATTCACTCAAAACAGGTGAGGTTAAGTATTCTGACTTCCTTTCTGAGCTATTTCTACTTCACTAATATGCTTTATCTATAATAAAACTAAATTATTTTTTAACATGAAGTAGAATATCATGAATTAAATGATGAGGCAAAAACAACAACCAAACCAAAAATCAGCATTAAATATTCAAGTGTCTATGGTTGATTGAATTATATGATCCTAAAAATGTTCAGAGCTTAATATCATGTGCCACCTATTGTAAAACTAAATTTTAAAATTTAGCCCAATGTAGAGAAGTAGGCTTATTGAATTATAGAAAAAAGAAAAACATGCTACATTTATATTAACATGAGTCACATTAAAAACATATTATTGATTAAAAGATACATTTCCATCATAAACACTGAGAATTTATAGTCAATTTTTATTAAATAAATGGACATTTCTAATATCCCTGAGTGCCAGATGTTCTTTTAAAAAGGTTAAACAGAGTCTTTAGAGTGTCTTATACCATTACTAATTTGTTTTAACATAACTATACACATAAATAGTGCAAAAGTGTTCATATCTGTGAGATCATAAAGCCTAACTTAGGATATAAAAGTTGGAGAAGTTCCCAAGATCGAGAGCAGAAGGCCCTGAGTTCACCTCCTCTCATGGCACAACAAAATTACAACTATTTATAGAACAACTATTGATGAAAAAGACCAAAACCTACTGTACAAGCTCTTCTACAGCTAAAGGTATAAAGAAGGAAACAAAATGAGACAGGTAGGATGGGGAGAGTTGCAGTATAGTCAAGACCCATACCCCTGGGTAGAACCCACAAACAGGAGAATAATTATAAAGGCAGAGTTTCTCCCCAAGGAACAAGGGGTCTGAGCTCACATTGGGTTCCCCAGCCTGGGAGTCCTGCACCTAGAAGATGAGCCCCCAGAACATGTGGCTTTGAAAGCCAGCAGGGTTTGCTTTTGTGGGAGCCAGGGGCCTGTGGGAAATGGAGACTCCACTCTTAAAGAGCTCACACAAAATCCTACAAGATCCCAGACCCAGGGCAGAAACAATAATTTGAAAGGATCCTGGGTCAGACATAACTCCTGATCTTGGAGATCTCCTGGAGAGACAGGAGACAACTGGAGCTCACCCTGAGGACATAGACACTGCTGGAAGCCACTTTTGGGAGCTTGATCTACCACATGGACACTGGAGTTAGCAAGTGCTTCTTTGGAGTCCTCCCTCTAGCTTATTAACCTTGGGATGCAACCCTGCCCCCACCCACCAGCCTTCCAGAACCAGTACTGGGACACCACAGGCCAAGCAAATAACTGGGTGGGCACATAGTCCCACCCACAAGCAGACAGGCTGCATTAAAACCCTTGAGTCCACAGTTGCCCCTGGACATGGGCATACCAACTAGAGGGCCCAGGAACTGATACCACATGCCAGTGTGCAGGCACTAGACCTGGGAACCCCAGAGGCTTGCAGCCAGAGACCCTGGGACGCAGGTCTATCAACTAGTGGGCAGGCACCAGCCACAGGAAAACTGCAACCCCACAGCCTGCTATGGCAGGACCCAGCCCACTGGCCAGCAGGCAAGAACAAGCCCTGGGACTGGCTGGGCTCCCACCCCATCCGCCAGCTGACTAACACAAGCTTTGGGATACCCTGGGCCCTGAAGCCAGAATCTAGGACATGGCTTTGCTGCCAGTGGGAGAGCACTAACCTCAGGACTTGGCTTCATCCATTAGTGGGCAGGCACCAGCCCTGGGATCTCCTGGACCCTTACTCCACCAACCAGTGACACAGCACAAGCCCTGGGGCTCCTTGGAGCCCTGGAGCCAGTCACCTTGTGACACGGCCCCACCAATCAGTAACTGGCAGCCTCTGTACAAGGCCAGGCCTGGCAACCAAACAGATCAAGAGCCTGCCATGCCTACCATGCTGCCCACAATAATCAGCCTGCCACAGTAGAAAAACCTTTGTAGCCCACAGAGGGGACACCCCAAGAGCATATATCTCTGGTGACCAGAGGGGAGTGTGCTGCTGTGATGCTGTGATGCATAGGATGAGTCCTATAAAAGGCCACTTCTCCAAGGTCAGGAAACAAAAGCAACTTACTAGATACATAGAAATAAAAGCAGCAAGTTAGAAAAAAATGGTGACAGAGGAACATGTTCAAAATAAACGAACAAGATAAAATCTCAGAAGAACTAAGTGAAGTAGAGATAGGCAATCTACCTGAGAAAGAGTTCAAGGTAATGATGATAAAGATGATCAAAGAACTCAGAGGAAGACAGGATAGACAGAGTGAGAAGTTAAAAGTGTCCCTCCCCCCCACATCCCCCACACCCCTGGCGGCTCAGCTGGCTCAGTCACTGGTCATTGCTGGCTCTACGACCTTTCGGAGGCTGGTTGCAGCTCCTTCCTCTGCATCTGGTGCCAGCATCTCCAGCCCATCCTAGAAGTTAAAAGTTTTTAACAAAGAGTAAGAAAACATTAAGAACAACCAAGCAGAGATGAAGAATGCAGTAACTGAAGTGAAAAATACACTAGACAGAATCAACAGTAGATTCATTGACACAGAGAAACAGATCAGCAAGTTGGAAGACAGTGGAAATCACTGAAACTGAACAGAAAAAAGAATGAAAAGAAATGACAGTTTGAGAGACCTCTGAGACAACATCAAGCATATTAATATTTTCATTATAGGGGTCCCAGAAGGAGAAGAGAGAACAAGAGGCAAAGAACATATTTGAAGACATAATAGCTGAAAACTTTCCTAACCTGGGAAAGGAAACAGACATCCAAGTACAGGAAGCACAGAGTCTCAAACAGGATCAACCCAAGGAGGACTGCACCAAGACACATTGTAATTAAAATGTCAAAAATCAAAGATTAAGAGAGAATAATAAAGGCAGCAACAGAAGAGCAACAAGTTACATAATACAAGGGAACTCCCATAAGGCTATCAACTGACTTTTCAGCAAAAACTCTGTAGGCCAAAAAGGAATGATATATTTAAACTGATGAAAGGAAAATACCTAAAACCAAAAATATTCTACTAGGCAAAGCTCTCATTAGGATTTGATAGGGAGGTCAAACATTTTGCAGACAAGCAAAAGCTAAAAGTGTTAGGCACCACCAAAACAGCTTTACAAGAAATGTTAAAGGGACTTCTCTAAGTGAAAAAGAAAAGGCTACAATTAGAAACAAGAAAATTATGAAAGGAAAAATTTCATTGGTAAAGGCAAACATACAGTAAAGGTAGGGAATCAACCATGTGCAAAGCTAGTAGCAAGTTTAAAAGACAAAAGTAGTAAAATCATCTATATCCACAGTAAGCAGTTAAGGGGTACACACACAAAAATAGATGTAAATCATGATGTCAAAAATAGTAATCATGAGGAGAGGAGAATAAAAACGCAGAGTTGTTAAAATGTGTTTGAAATTAAGAGATCAGCAACTTAAAATAATAATAATCATATGTGTATGACCTAATTAAATTTAAAAGCTTTTGCACAGCCAAGGAAACCATCAACAAAATGAAAAGAACTACATACTGAATGGGAAAAAATATTTGCAAATTTTATGATGGATAAGGGGTTTTCAAAATATACTCATACAACTCAATATAAAAAAAACCCAGTCCAATTAAAAAATGGACAGAAGACCTGAATAGATATTTTTGCAAAGAAGATAGCTGACACACACCTTAAAATATGCTCAATATTGCTAGTTATTAGAGAAACGCAAATCAAAACAACAATGAGATATAATCTCACACCTTTCAGTACGGCTATCATCAAAATGACCACAAGTAAGAAATGTTGGCGAGGATGTGGAGAAAAGGGAACCCTTGTACACTGGTGGTGGGAATGCAAATTGGTGCAGCCACTGTGGAAAACAGTATAGAGGTTTCTCAAAAAACTAAAAATAGAGCAACCATATGAACCAGCAATTCCACCCCTGGGCATATATGGGAAGAAAAGTAAAACACTAATTCAAAAAGATACATGTACCCCAATGTTCATAGCAAAATTATTTATAATAGACAATATATGGAAGCAACTTAAGTGTCCATCAATAGATGAATGGATAAAGATATGACACACACACACACACACACACACACACACACAGTGGAATACTACTCATTCATAAAAAAGAATGGAAATTTTGCCATTTGCAACGACATAGATGGGTATGGGCATGAACTGCTAACGCTGCTGTCACTGCCACCAAGACTTCTGTGTGCAAGCGCAGGTCACTACCCACAACCCCCCAGGAGCCTGTGCAGCATGCCACTGCCAGGGACCCGAGATCCAGAGACAACATCCCTGGGAGAACACACAGCATGCCTCAGGCTGTTGCAACATCAAGCCAGCCTCTGCTGTGTCAGGCTTGCCCCGCATTCCATTTATGATGACTGTACCCCTCTGGTCCCCCAGCCTGAGTGAGCAAGAGAGCCCTAATCAGCTGCTGCTTTAACCCCCTACTGTCTGGGCACATAACAGACCACTGAGGGTGGCCTACATGCAGAGGCAGAGCCAAAACCAAAGCTGAACCCCGGGAACCGTGCTAACAAAAAAATTGATAAACCCACTATGGAGAACAGTATGGAGGTTCTTAAAAAACTGAAAATAGAACTACCATATGATCCAGCAATCCCACTACTGGGCATATACCCTGAGAAAACCATAATTCAAAAAGAGACATGTACCACAATGTTCATTGTAGCACTAATTACAGTAGCCAGGAAATGGAAACATCCTAAGTGTCCATCAACAGATGAATGGATAAAGAAGATGTGGCACATATATACAATGGAATATTACTTGGCCATAAAAAGAAATGAATTTGAGTTATTTGTAGTGAGTTGGATGGACCTAGAGTCTGGCATAGAGTGAAGTAAGTCAGAAAGAGAAAAACAAATGCCATATGCTAACACATATATATGGAATCTAAAAAAAAATAATGGTTCTGAGCAACCTAGGGGCAGGACAGGCATAAAAATACAGAGGTAGAGAATGGACTTGAGGACACGGGGAAGGGTAAGTGTAACCTGAGATGAAGTGAAAGAGTAGCATTGACATGTATACACTACTAAATGTAAAGTAGCTTGTGGGAAGCAGCTGTATAACACCAGGAGATCAGTTCGTTGCTTTGTGACCACCTAGAGGTGTGGATAGGGAGGATGGGAGGGAGGCTCAAGAGGGAGGGGATATGGGGATATATGAATACATATAACTGATTCACTTTGTTGTACAGCAGAAACTAACACAATGTTGTAAAGCAGTTATACTCCAACAAAGATGTTTTAAGAAATTGATATATTCTCATTTTGAAAACAATCAAACAATTCATCAAAGTACAATAAGGGAAAAATACAGTCAGAATTTCATTAGCTCGATACAATATATAATTAATAGTACATCATACTACATTTTTCTCTATGTGTGCACACATATTTTTTTATATGGATGGAAAATGATTCAATTAATATTGCCTTCAACTGCAAATCACTGAAAACTAAATCAATAATGGTTTAGGTAAATAAACCCCACATAACAAGAAGTTAGAGACGGTATAGAGATTCAGTGATGAAATAAAAAACTATATCTTTTCTCTGTGTTATTATTAGTATGTCCTTTTTTGCCTCGTGGTGGTAAAATGGCTACTTTACATCCAGACCTTTATTCAAGGCATGAACAAATGGGAGTGCTGGCCAGAGATGTGCTTCTCCTTTATTTTCATAAAAGCAAGTATTTATTCAGGCAAATCTCACCTCCAGCAGGTTTCTACTTGTGGCTCATGGACCAAAATATGTTACAGTTCCATTCCTAAGTGGAAATGGAACTGAAAAAGTGAGGAATTAGTTTGCAGACTTTATAAGAAAATATGTTAAGGTAGAAATATGTTTCTTCATAAAAAATGAATAAAAATGAAATCATATTTAATCTTGATATTTTAAAAGAAAATATGTTAAGTTTAGTTTTACAGAAGGAAAAACCCAGAGTAAAATTCAAGGAAATATTGATCTTCTTATAAATATTTTCTCACTAAAATACTTATTATTTTTAAAAACATACTTGTAGGGTTAGAAAAAGTCAATGAAAACTATTAACAAGTTTAAATCATTATGTTTTCTAAACACCATATTTAAATTTTTTACTGAACTGATATAAAATAAAATAAAATTACCACAAAGTTATGTCCCTCATAGCTTGATTTTTAAATTTATATTGACAGTGTTACACTGTTAAGCTATTAAACATTTACATTCTTTTTATAACTGTAATTCCCATACTTGCATGTTCAAACTGTTCAGTGATTTATCCCGTCATTGTATGATGACTTTTCCCTCACATTTATTTACCTTTGACTCTTAATTACCTTGATAATTGGATGGCACTTTTAAAAAAGACACATTCTTAGATATTGAATTTTCCAAGTTACTTAGCCTTTGAGAATATTGCTCTTTTATTTTAAGAAATTGTCACGGTCACCCCCAGCTTCAGCAACCACCACCCTGATCAGTCAGCATGAATCCGTATTGAGACAAGACCCTCCACCAGCAAAAATACTATCACTTGCTAAAGGCTCAGATGATGTTTAGCATTTTACATCAATAAAGTATTTTTAAATTAAGTTATGTATATTTTTTAGACATAATTCTATTACACACATAATAGACTACATTACAGTGTAAACATAATTTTTATATGCATTGGGAAACCAGAAAATTTGTGAGACTCACTTTATTGCAGTATGCACCATTTTTAGTGGCCTGGGACCAAACCCACAATATCTTCAAGGTATGCCAGTATCTATTCATTGCTTTTATGACTAATGGTCATAGTGGTTATTTGTAATATCGTGAGTCATAATTTTTTTCACTCATAAGCATTCCTACTTGTCTTTTGGCATTGTATGTTGCTATGAAGAAATCTGGGCTAGCCTGTTTATTATTATTTTCTTTATTTAGATGAATTGCCTTTTTATCTTGTATTCTTAGAAATGAGTAACTACTTTTGAGAAATTAATGGAATATAAGACCTAAATTATGTCATTTTTATCATATTTATTTTCAAGTTGCTTTAATATCATTTCATTTAATCTTCACAGCAAGCCTGTAAAATAGATATTATCTCCATCTTTTATAAGTAAAAGTAAATTTCAAATAATGTAATAGATGTTTCCACTTCTTGGATGTAATATTAAACTAAAATAGACCTCCCCCACCAAAAAAAAAAAAAAAAAAACCCAACAAAACCTGTCTCTAAATTTAGTGCTCTTTCCATTATACTGCTTTGTAACATGATTATGAAAAAACTATCTCGGGTTCACACCTCTTCTACCTTTCATGATTTAGTCTTGGTAGGATGTGTGTTTCTAGGAATTTATTCATTTCTTCTAGATTGTCCAATTTGTTGGTGTATAAATGTTCATAGTATTCTCATGATTTTTTGTATTTATGTGGTATTGTTTGTAATTTCTACTCTTTCATTTACAATCTTATTTGAGTCTTTTCTCTTTTTTTCTTGGTTAGTCTAGGTAAAAGTTTGTCAATTTTTTTTTTCAAAGAACCAACTCTTAGTTTTGTTAATATCTTCCATTATTTTTCTATTCTCTGTTTTATTTATTTCTGCTCATATCTTTATTTCCTTTGTTCTGCTAACTTTGACCTATTCTTTTTCTAGTCAAATTGGGCATCCATCTGTACCCCAACTCCCTTCTCTGTATCTGATCCCCATAAGCCGAATTCTGAAGGTTCTCCTAGTGATCCCTCTGATATGAGACCCAGAGTAGCACTCCTACAAAGCATCTCACTATGCTGAGGAAGCTGAATGTCCACCTTGGTTTTTTGTTTGTTTGTTTGTTTTTATCCTGAAGAATCTGTAGGCCTAGGGAGACCTCTTGGTGCAGCAGCTGTGCCAGCCTGGAGGAGGGGTGATACGGTCAAAGTGTAGCCACTCCTCTTACCCTTCCTATGGGGTCCTTCTTGGTCTCTGATGTCCAGGAGGGTGCTTTACCATTACCTTCAAGTTATGGGTTTTTCACACTGGTGTCTTGTCTATGGATAGTAGCTAGTTCACCTTCAGCTAGGGGGGACTAGCATTGGGATGACATCACTCCTGTGTTGACTATTTTGAAGAAAGCAGTTGTAGTTAATGAGAAATAAGGAAAAATCTGTCTTTGGGTTAAAATTCATGGCATTAAAATGGAATAACAGCTTGCAAATCAATAAAGATAATTTCAAGCATACTTCTAGAAAAAACTTTTCTTATATTTGTATATAAAAATGAAATATTGACTTAGTAACTTTTGTATTTTAATGTAAGGAAATAAAATCGAGAGGCACTTTATGGACTGTATGGTGGCAGGTAAAAACTATGGTATTATAACAGCAACTCTTCAGATAGTTTTATAATTTTTAATTATTATTTTCATCAAGTAAATTATACGCCTTAATAGAGAGCTCATTAAGCTTTCAGTTATTGCTAGACTTCACTCTGGGAATCCGCATATTATTCAGAAGGTATATTTTGCAGAACTAATATGTTGCCTATACTTTATTTTGAAGTTGGAAAAAATATGCAGTGACTAGGAAAATAAAAGTAAATTTTTTTAGAAATAGAGGCTGTATGATTTTAATTCACCTCATTATTTACCTGTGCTTTGATACTGGTGGAAATCTGTGCTTCAACTTTATGTAGCTTTTCTTAAATGTCATGGTAGAGTCTTAATAATTTCCATTTTTATTAGAAACTATCATACGATGGTGAGAGTAAATACAGATAGTTTGCAAAATGATAACAAAATGTGTTTTTTAATTTTTTCCCCATCCCTTTTCTGAAACAGACAATCACAGAAAGTTAGAACTGGAAGGAAACTGAGAGGGCAGTTAATAAGCTCCTTCCCCCATCCTTTATTTAAGAAGAAGAAACAAAGTTTAATTGCTTACAGGGCCAAGAAAATGAGTTAGGTTTTTCCATTCCTGTTCAAAGCCAGTTGGGATTGAAACACCATGGGCTGGTGGAAGAAGGGTAGGTTACTATTGCTGGTCCAGGCCACAGTAAGCATCTAGAAGTGCTGGGAGGTTGAGAAGCCTGTATTCCTGTAAGAAAAGTGAATCAGAAAAAACGAGATGGAAGAGAGAGACAGATGCAACGAGGTAAAAGCCTTTGTGTTGGCTCATTCTCTGTCACCCTACCCTTTCATGCCAGTCAAACAGATGGTGGCTACTTTAACTTTTTGTCTGTCCTTGGTGTTGCCATGGGTGAATATAGATCTTACAACTTTAGGCCAAAAGACAAGTTGATGACACCAACAATGACCTACTCTATAGAGAACTATACTCAATATTTTGTAATAACCTATAAGGGAAAATAATCTGAAAAAGAATTTATAGATTTAGATATGTATAACTGAATCACTGTGCTGTACACCTGAAACTAACACAATATTGTAAGTCAACTATACTTCAATTAAAAAAAAGTTGGTGACTTATTTGTGCTATTTTAATACAATATGATTATAATAAAGTAGTATCTTCACCTGCAAAGTCCTACTCATCTTCCAGATCCATCTCATATATGGGTTCTGCAACTGCAGATTCAACAAACCTCAGACCATGTACTATGTTTGGTTGAATCTGTGAATGCAGAATCTGCAGATTCAGATTATGGGACTTGAGCATCCATGGATTTTGGTATCATGGTGGGTTCTGGAACCAACCCCCACTGAGGGATGCCTGCATTATAATGTCAGTGTAAATTCATGAGAGATAAAATATAAATAGCAAAATTTATTTCATTAATAATTACAGTATGAATATGCATTATATGATAATAGCTCTGTCAACCTTCACAGCTCATCTTTCATGAATCTTCTCTTAAAACTAAATAACAGAGGAAGGAAAAAGAAGTTGAGATAGAAGATAACACAGTCTAAATTGAGCTTAGAGGAGCAGGTGATTATTGAAGCCCAGTACCTTTTTATTCACTGTCTTAAATTGATAAGCAATTGGTAACATAGGTAAATAAAGAAAATTCAGTTTACCCATTCACAGTTCTTCTGTTATACCTTTAAAGATAATATTAATTTATGTTATTTTCCAGTGCCAGCTAAAAATTAATATGACTTCCACCCAGACCCAATAAAGTAGGTGATATTCTCCCTTGGTGTCATCTTGTTGTTTCTGATTTATTAGACCCAGTAAACTTTGGCACCAACTAAGGCATTACTTTAGTCGCTCCTTGCTTTCCAGTTGTTTGCTACCATTTTCTAGCCATGAAATCCAAAGCCAGCCAAGCAATCTGCATCTTAACCCAGTCAATTTATTTCCTGAGCTGAATCCAGTCCCACACATGGATGAAAACAAATCTCATTTGAATTCTCATCCAGGGGGAAGTGTCTTTTTGGTGTGATCCAGAAGAGATCTAAATAGCAAAATTGTGTTATGAGTAAGGTTTGTTAATATCCAACGAGTTTGGCAGGATTTCACCTCTTAGTACCTCACCAGGGTGCTTGTGACTGTAAAGTAGAAACTTAGGCAAGAGCCTCAAGTTTATTAGTCATACTTACTTACCTTATAAAAACCAAAATTATATCTCTCAGTTGTTTTCAAGACAGCTGCAGCTAACATATCTGTTCCTCTGGGTACTCTCAAACTTAGATTCTATTTTCTCAACTCTTTGGAAGTTTAGACCCAGGCTACCACATTGCTATACTACAGCAAACACATTATTCAGAGCATATTATTATTATGATTCACCACAGAGAGGGAGCTTCAGATTTAGGAAATTTCCAACATCTTATAAACTGGAAAACCTTAAAACAGTGGCGTAACCACCTCTGCTTTTACTGGGAAGGAACTATGTAGAATGGAGACTTGGATTTAAGGTACTGATTATTTTTTGATTGGAAAAGTTGATTCTTAGAAGAGAACAGAATAGTCGGAATCTAAGAATATAAAAAGGGGGACGCCAACCTGCATATGGATTCAGAGACTCCAGTTTCTTTTCCCCATTAGGACACAAATATCATGTTGGTAGTTAATATATGTGTCAAGAATGTCATATGCTTATAGTACAAGTATGACAATTTGTAAAGTAACTTATCCCACTTCACTTTTGATGACCTTGTAGTATTTATTTCTTTTTTTAAAAATTGAATTTGTTAGTATAGGCCAGTGGTTAGCAAACTTTTCCTGTAAAGGGCCAGGTAGTAAATATTTTAGATTTTTTGGCCATACAACCTGTGTTACAAAAACTCATCTTTGCTGTGGTAGCTTAAAAGCAGCCAGAGACAATGTGTAAATGAATGTGTATGCTTGAGTTTCCTCAATTTTTATTTCCAAAACCAGGTGGTGAGTGAATGTGGCTTGCTTTTCACCCCTGGTTTAGGGTTACTTCCAGCTGAGGCAAAAGACGAGAGATCAATTCCTTAGGTTCTTAGTCTTTGTTATATTTTCAAAAAAATCCTAAACTCTTAGAATTATTTTTTTTTATGGCTTGAATCATCTATTTAAAACATGAAACACGTTAATTAAAAAAAAGTTTAATTGTGAAATGCTTTTCAGGTGTCTTAAGACTCAACTCTGGTTTTGATTAATATACACGTAATTTGACAAACAGTTGATTTATTAATATGTCTATGTCCTGAGAATACTCTCCCATGAG
Organism: Hyperoodon ampullatus; assembly: GCF_949752795.1. Classification (NCBI taxonomy): domain Eukaryota; kingdom Metazoa; phylum Chordata; class Mammalia; order Artiodactyla; family Ziphiidae; genus Hyperoodon; species Hyperoodon ampullatus. Next base: position 3,146,288 of record NC_136925.1, on the reverse strand, counting down.
GTATCTAAGCACCTTCACGTTTTCCCTTTGTTACTACATCAAACCTAAGTTTCATATAGGAAGCTGTTTCTTAAAGTCTCTACTGAACATATTCACACAGTGTTTGAATTATTCCTGAATTACAATGAGGAAAATTCATTAACAATGGATAATTAGCGATTTTTGTAGGCTAAGAGGAGAAACTTGCCAAAAGTGATTGCCTGGGCCATTAAACCTCTACTCCTAGCCCTTTCAGTGTTAGGATGTTATTATACGAAATAAACCAATTCATTTACTTTGCCCTAAAAGTGCATATTTGCCATCTTTGTTTATTTAGATATTTAAAAAGGGAAGTAGACCAATGAGCTTCCTTGATTTAGTCTGTTAGACTTTAGTATTTATTGTACTTTTAATTTCCTCTCATTTGTTTCTCTGTTACAATTATAAATGGTTCATAATCTAATACTATACTGATAATTAGTTTTTTAATTTGCCAGTTGATGACATTATATAACAGGGTCATAGAACCTCAGAGGTAAAAAGACTTAAAAGACATCTGTTTTCTCTCTTCATTCAACAGCAGGTTGTGAATATTATCCACAGTTTTAAACAATTTTTTTCTATTGGAGACTCATGGGCATTTTGCACTCATATTATTGCCAGCAAATAATAGGCAAATAACTATTGTTTGGCTAATAGATTTAGCACATATTAAATCCTATATTAAAACAATTTAAAGAGATTATTTACTAAAAGTAGACTATAACAATGGAATATTCTGCCTCCTTACTTTTTGTGTAGTGATATGGATTATTCAGAGTGAGATGAATTCACATTCTGTGTTTATTGAATTCAAGTACAGCATAAGGATTTTTCTACTAAACTCAGAGAATATTAACTAAGAGGCAAAAAAAAAAAAAATAGAGCCATCATTTATTAAGCTGTGGTTTTTCTGACCTTTTCAATGTGCTTTGCATCTTTTATTAGTAGTTTACTATGTACTCTGATAATGAAAACAAAACAAAACAATGACCCACCAAGAGACAGAAAGTTAAGAGCCAGAGAGAGAGAGAGAGAGAGGGATCATATTCTATGGGCTAAATGTTTTTAAAAAGCCAGTTTCCATCGCCCTCTTGCTGATATCCAATGGTAGCCCAATAGAAGTTGTTTAATTGCAAACAATAACAGGGATTGCATTTTCTGTAGATAATTAAAAAAAATAAAACTGACTATATTTTAAAAAATTACATTGCCCTGGCATTCTAAACAATGTCAACGCTTAAAATATTCATCACTCTCAATTTTTTGTTTGCCTAAGCTCTAAACAGGGAGGGGTTGGCAAACTATGGTCTATGGGCCATATCCAGAATATAACATAATATAAATACATTTTAAAGTGGTTGACAAAATATTGTGGAAAATTTTTTTCTCTTGTTATACAACTACCTACAAATTACTTTCAGTTTTGCTTTTGGCCTGCAAAAAGCCTAAAATTTTTGCTATCTAGCTCTTTAAAGAAACAGTTTGTTAATCCTTATTTTAAACAATTGCTGTGGTTAATGTCTTATTTTTATATATGTAATATATAAAAACTTCACAGGGAGGGCTTCCCTGGTGGTGCAGTGGTTGAGAGTCCGCCTGCCGATGCAGGGTACACGGGTTCGTGCCCCGGTCTGGGAGGATCCCACATGCTGCAGAGTGCCTGGGCCCGTGACCCATGGCCGCTGAGCCTGCGCGTCTGGAGCCTGTTCTCCGCAACGGTAGAGGTCACAACAGTGAGAGGCTCGCGTACCGAAAAAAAAAAACAAACCCAAAAAACAAAGAATTACTTTTTCAGTAAAGTTCTATTTAACAAATGAATGAATGGATGATGATGTTGACTTTTATAAAATACATCTTACATTTTATAAGTTACAATAGATGGAGGTTGTGAAGTCAAGTTTTCCTTCAAAGGGCAGTCATAAAGCTTTGGATAACTGATGACTCATCAAGCACTTAAAACCTTGCAGAAATGCAAGGGATCAATAACACTGATTTATTGTTCTGCCCTTGTTCACCACCCTATACTTTTTTGTTCCTATCAGAAGTGCCATGACTTGAGAAATTCAAATGGAAAAATAAGGTGCTCAATTGTTAACTTAGTGTGGGAGTTAGGAAGTCATAAAAACCAAACAAATTTTGTTTTCCATTTATCAGCTACTATAAAGCATTGGATTCCATGTAATTAATAGAATTCAGAATATATTTTATGTTTTAGTCTGAAGCAATATGCAAGAAGGGCTCTATCATTGTAACGCTACATGCCTTGCCTGATGTGCAGTGGGATCTGAGTAAAGTTAATAATTTTGGTAAAGTAGAAGCATCAAACTAAGCAGACCATCGCCTAATAATATTTGAGTTTATGTTCTAGGAGAACATGTACTCCAAAATGTAATTGCTAAATTACATGTTCTTCAAATATAATATAAGTGGTTTCTGCATGCTATTTCATAGTATATGGGATAAAAATATGTCTGCCACTTGGGAACATAGATAACCTCCAGGATGTTTTGTTAAATATGATAGCAATCAACAATTTTGGTTTTTAAGTAAAAGCATATTTTGCATGCTTTCATGATAGATCTGTTCATTAAGCATTTTCATTGTGAGTGACAATGTTTGATAAAAACAGGTTGAAAGGAAAACTTGTAGCAATTTTTAGCAGAGTGATTACAAATAAATTGACAATTCAAATATTACCATTGTGTATATACTTATAACTTTGATCTTTCTGACCTTTTTCTTTATAAATCAGCCTTATGATTTCAGGAAAATTACAAAGGTAAACATTATTTGGTCAAAATAAAGAAGCATTTCAAGAGAATAGTCCATTGGGTTAAAGAAAATGATAGCATAGTCTGACTACTTGTTTTATTTTGGGAATAAAGCACCTGGAGGTACATTCTTCTACCAGGTAATGAGGGACAGGAGATCCATAAGAATAAAGAATGAAGAGGCAAAGAAAGATTCTTCCCTAGAGCCTTCAGAGGGAGCAAGGCCCTGCCAACACCTTGATTTCAGAATTCCAGCCTCCAGAACTGTGCGAGAATAAATTTCTATTGTTTTAAGCCAAAAAAGAAAAAAAAAAGAGGCAGAATTTCCAATAGGGTATGAAGAGGAGATTATTAATTCTGTCAATGTCTCATCTCCTCCATTCGCACCACCTTGAGTCAAGCACTGTCACCTCTTCCCAGGATGATTACAATTGCCTCCTATTTTGATTGTCTGCTTCCATACTAGTTTCTTTTTCAGGGTGCACCTGTATCATCCCATGCACACATCTCTCTCTCATCATTTTCGACTGTTTATTAAATTTATCTAATTTAGAATCTGTCCTAGATGGTAAGGAATCCATGTCTTACTCAGCTATGTCTGTCTAAAGTTGGCATACAGTAGGTGCTCAATAAGTGCAAGTGGGACTAAACAAAGACATGTGATAAGAACAATGAATGTGGAGTGTGGACGTGGACTTGGGAAAGTTGATGAGCTGGCATTTACAATAAAGGCAAAACTGTGATGTGAAGATGTGAGTGGTTGGACAGACAAAGACGCTGGAATAAGAGAATGGAAGACATAATAGGATGGACTACTCTGAATAGTGATGAGTTCAGAGTGTAATATGGTAACCGGTAGGTGTCGAATGAAGACGGTGCTGACGCTTGAGAAGTTTGAGATGTCACAACGAGACGTCAGAATTCCCATGAAGCCATTCAAGTTAGTGAGCATATCTTACTAACAAGGGAATAAACAAAAGATTTAGATTATTTTATGACCTTTGAAATCATAGGCATGAAGTTAGAAATGTTCAGTATGTTTATCTGGTTCAATCCTCCAGCAACTTCTAAGATAGATACAGTTGAGGAAAAGGAACCCCAGAATGGTAAAACGACGTGCTAGTGTCCACAGATGATAAAAGGTGGAACTTAAACAAAATGTCTGTTTATCTGAATTCAAAACCCATGTCATTTCTACTCTGCTACTATTACGCCACTACGGGAGAACTAAAGCAGGTGATGAGATATTCTTCCAAATGAGAGATTGAGCTAAAGTAAGCTTTGGATGGAAAAAATTGAGCTCCTTAAGTAAAAAGAACTATTTAAGTTGCAGGAACAGAAAACTATTCAAACAATTAAACAAATAATATCGACCCTCCTAATTGAATAGCCCAGGGACATCTAACTTTAAGGACATCTTTCCCCTGGGCTTAAATAATGTGAGCAGTATCTGGCTTGTCTTGCCATTTCTTGACTCTGCTTTCTCCTTCTACATTCCATTCTCGGCATGTTCTCCTGTTTTCCTCACACAATTGTCACCAGTAGCTCTTGAGATTGCATTCATTTTTCCTTGTTGATGTGTATCAGAACAAAAATAATCTCTTTCAACAGGTTCTTCAGAAGAAAAGAATCTCACCTTCCCTCAAACTATTGCAAATCCTCACTAGCTCTGAGTAGGTCACACGCACATCCCTGAAGCAGTTCCTTTGGCTCTCAGTAGAATCCAAATTGTTTTAAGCCTTTCCTTGGCTTAAATTTGTCCTCACGGACCAATTCCCGCAAATCCACATGGCTGAAAATGTAGGAAGAGTTAATTCTCTGTCAGTATGAGGAAAATTGCTGTCAGGTAGATGGTAGACAATGAACGTTGGAAGGTCCACCAAAAATGAATATATCATCTGGAATAAATAATTTTTGCATTAATTGGCTCATATATTAATAATTCTTCTGTTAATTTATTTATGTGGCAAAAATTTATTGACCATATAATGTGTTAGACACTGTATTAGGGGTTGATTATATGGGCAAAGCCCAGCACTTATCCTCAAGGAGCTCACAATGGGAGACTGATGAATTAACAAGTAAAATGCAAGTAAAATAGATATCAGTGTAACAACCACCTGAGAACAACTAGGTGGCATCTACCAGGAATGACTAGAGTGAAGAGTTAGCAAGAAAGTTTTCTGGGAATGATGCACCTGAGGTGAGGTTCAATAGAAATTAACCAGGTGAATAAAAGTGGGTATTCCTGAAAAAAAGGGCAGCACATAAAAAGCTGTGTAGGCTAAAAATTGTGGTTCATCTGCCAATGGCAAGTACTAGTTTAAGAAGAATCTGCTCAAGAGTCTTCAGGATTTTGCAAAATGTTCCTATGAGTGTGAGAGTAATATTAGATGAATCAATAGCTGGTTGTTCAAGTAGTGAATTGTGGTTGGCAAGTGAATTACATTTTGAGTAGTAATTTTCTTTACCCTTCACAGCTTGTGAGTGTGTTACTATTTTCTTAGCCATAGAGCCTAGTCACTTTGCAGGGAGAGTTGGATGGGGAAAAAAGGATGAAATGGGATGGGAACATTTTTTTCCTAATTTCAGTCCAGTTATTTTGGAAGTGAACATTCCAAATGGCTTGTATGGAGAACAAGCGTGTTTGACAGATCCTAACAGGTAGTGAGCTTAGGAAAACAAATCCGCTGTTGATTCTCCTTTCCAGGGTGTTCCCTAATGAAACTGGGCTATATGAGAGCTTTTCAGAGAACTGAGGCACCCATTCAACCCCAAATAATATTATACTTTTGATCAAAATAACCAATTCGATAGGATTTTCACGGATAGTATCATACTTAGACCTAAATGGGAATAGGAAAAAGAATTTAGAATTTACTTTTTCTTAAAAAGAAAAAGTAATTTGCCAATTCACAGTAGAGAATACTCTACATTCAAATATAATTGTTTTTCTTCTGAGGCTTGAAATCAGGACTATTAGTTTAAGAAAGCCTTTGGAATAACAGACCTTGCCAAACCATTTCATGGACAAACACTTTCCTGGTTAAGAAAATAAAGAAAAAAGCAAGGCAAACAGAATTTGCTGGCATGATCTCATCTTCACAGACCCTCTGTTAGGGGCTGCTGGAGGAGGGAGTCTTCTTTGTGTATAAGATGCCACTTTGATGTGACTGTCTGTCTAGCCATTGTCTGGTCTGATTCTGAGAAACACAGCTGGAGACATTTAGAAAACATGCAGAAGAAACCTGTTTAGTTCTCCATTGGCAAAGCCCAAAGCATTGTGATAATAATGAAAATTATATATTTTTTATTTGAATTACAATATTTCATCACTAAGGAAAAAGTTTGGGGAAAATTTATAAGGAGCAAATCCACATCACAGCACACTAATAAAAGGAGGGATACTTTTTTTTTTATTTTTATAGTGTCAGTGTTTATATTTTTCCTTAAATGGAATTGAATGAGTGAGAAGGGTAAATGACTATCTGGGATCTAGAGAGAAAAAGAAAGAAATAAGATGTCAGAATTTTATGTGATAAAAAGATATCAAGAATTAGCATAAGTTTAGTTGAACACTTTTTTTTTTCAGTTTTGCCCTAATAATCTTTATTTTTTGAATATTGAACATAGTAATAGAATTCAACTCTCATCATTGTGCTACCCTTATTAAGTGCCAGGATACTACACTCTATTTCATTCCAGGGACAAAAAGCTCCTTTATTCTATGCATATTTATAGAAAGCATAGAAATGAAATACTTCACATAAAATTAGCAGCAAATAATTAAGTACATTGAATAAATGTTATCTTAATTTCTTGAATCATATGGCAGAAAATATTTCTGTATTTTTTTCTGTGCTCCACAATGCCATTTTTTTTTTTTCCACACCGCACAGGTTGTGTGATCTTAGTTCCCCGACCAGTCATCAAACCTGGGCCCTCTGCAGTGAAAGCGTAGAGTCCTAACCACTGGACCGCCAGAGAATTTCCCACAATGCCATTGTTTAAGAAAAATTTTATACAATTTTTAAAGGTAACTTTTCATTTACAGCTATCATAAAATATTGGCTATATTACTGATGTCGTACAATATATCCTTGTAGCCTATCTTACACCCAATGGTTTGTACCTCTCACTCCCCTACCCCTATGTTGCCCCTCCCCTTCCTTCTCCCCACTGGTAATCACTAGTTTGTTCTATGTTTGTGAGTCTGCTTCTTTTTTGTTATATTCACTAGTTTGTTGTATTTCTTAGATTCCACATATGTGATGTCATACAGTATTTGCCTTTCTCTTTCTGACTTATTTCACTATTTTTACAATCTGTACTCTTCTAAAACTTTTTCCATATTTTTCCTATGTCCGGAAATAGAGGGAAATTGAGAGATAAAACAGTGAAGTTTGTAGTCACACAGTAAATTCAAGCTTTCATAAAAGCAAAATGATCTATTGACAGAAAGCTTCGGAGTCAGACATCTCATATCAAAATGCTCCATGAGTTTTTAATTGTGTGACATTAATCATGGTTCTAAAACTATGAGCTGTATTTTCCTCATCTACAAAAGGAGAAAATAATATTTATCTCAGAGAATGGTAACGGAAATTTAAAGAAACAATTTTTTTTTAAATTTGGGAACTTGTTTTTAAAAAATGACTCATAAAAAAATCAGACTCATGTAGTAATAAAGACTCCAGATGCAGATGTATCTAATTTACTTATATATTTATTGAAATTTAATATTAATTCAACATAGTTGTTGAGAACCTACACTATCAGAGACTGTTTTGGCTCAGAGGATATAGCCATTAGCAAGAAAAATTGACTTTATATTCTAGACAAATCAACAATAAAAGTAAAGGAAAATATGTTAAAGATATAATTATAGATAGTGATAAATTTACAAAGAACTAGATCACATAGGGATATGCATATTAATACAAGTATAATGGGAATTTCTTGAAAAGCTGAAAATGTCCTTTAGGACTTGGATGACGGTTGCAAGAAATAGCTAATACCCTCAAAGAAGTTTACCTGGGGTGGTTTTACTGCCGCCTTCTCCAGGGCTCCCTCGTGGACCTGCAGTTGGCTGTCAGATTGGCTGGGACTCAGCCTAGGAAGCCCTCCCTCACATTTTTGGCAGGTGTCAGGTTGTAAACCAAGACCCCTGGGTTGTCTTCCATGTGGTCTCTACAGTGGGCTATCTCAGCCTCATTCACACCTTCACACAATCTGGGGATTCTGAAAGCTGCAAAACAGGGCAGAATGTGCATGTGCTGGTCAAGGCTTAACTTGCATCACGTCTGCTAATATTCTATTAACAAAATAAATCACATGGCCAAGCCTAGATTTAGGGATGGAGAAATAAACTCTTCCTCTTGAAAGGAAGAGCATTAAAAACACATTGCAAAACAGCAAACATGGAAGGATAACTTACTGAGGTTATCTTTACGAAAAATCTTTCACACTAATTAAGTTAGATAAGAGAAATAAACACATCTTGAGATTCAATAACAATGAAGACAAAGAAAAAAGTTTAAAATCTTAAAAGAAAGAGCAGATGACTCGCAGAAGAACAAGAATTGAATGCACATCAGATTTCTCGACAGTAAAATAGAACTGCAACACTTAAACATGAGCGTGACAAGCGCATTTTGGAATCATACAAAGGGTCAGAAGTTTAACACACAAAGACCTCCTGGAAAATGCTTTTGAGTAATGTCTTTCAATAAGAAGAAAACCAGAATCAATGCATACAGGGAATAAGACTGAAAATAATTAAGTGAAAACATGTTTGCAGCTTAAAAGCATAGATATGGTTGGTCCTCCGTGTGTTGGACATTGGCGGATTCAACCAGTCAGAAGATGCAGAACCTGCGGGTATGGAGGGCCACTGTCCTACACCATTTTATATAAGGGACTTGTGCATCCATGGATTTTGGTATCCGCAGGTGTCCTAAAACCAGTGCCCTGTGGATACCGTGGGACGACTGTACTTCCTACTGTAATCTCCAAGAAGAACTGTATCCTTAACAATACCAAGGTCTGTGCCTGATTAGGAGAGGGGAATGGGCCAGTTTTCCCGATTTTAATGTAACATTTCTTTACTTAATTAAATAAAAAAGATAAAGTGTTACATAAATCGCAATATGCGTGTGTTTGTGAACGTTTTCAAAAGAAGTAGGATTCCTGTCTTACCCGGAGCCACTTTTTTAGTCTTTACCTAGGTTCCTTCAATGACCTTGGACAGTCATCATTAAGGCATCTCTAGTTCATCCTGTAGAGTCAGCTGCCTATGAGGTTTACAACGGAAGGAACTCAGCACCAGAGACTGTTTCAGATAATAAGTGTTTCTCATTTCTGCCTTGTAAAAGCCGTGACCCCAATAGCTAGAATCCTGATGTTAACTGTATCTTGCTGATAGTCAGGGGGTCCAGCTCTCACTAGGAAAACAAGGTATAACAACTCTTGTTTTGTTAAACTGGTGTCATAGATACTTTAGACTTAGTATCATATGTGCTGCCCATTTTTATTAATATGTGCTTATGTTAATTCTTATGTGCATAACCAGTCCTTTGAAAAAAATATTTTTATATAAACATACCCATCTATATTGGAAATCAAAGTATTTTCTTGCTTTATCATAAACTTTTCTAACAGCTGTTTGCTAACTAATATTTCTCCTCCAGGCTGAGTTTCTGCAGCTACTGCTTTTAAAGTGTTCCAAAAGCATCATGAATTATATAGACTATACAAAAGTGTTAAATATACATTGTGTTTCATTCTAAATTAAGGTTCAATAAGCTAGATTTATTTTAGCAATAAATGTAGGGCCATAAGAAAAATAGAAAAAAATGTTATTTGTTAAGAGAATGGTTCCTAGTTTTATGTGTTAATTTAATATTAAATTATTGAATGCATTAATTTAATATTAATATATTAAACATCAATTGAATATTAAATACAAATATAATAAACATTAAATCACAAAATCCATTTCACTTTAATTTTTTGGGAGTCAACTTTCTTGTTTCTAACTTGGGCAACCATTAACCGCCATCACTGAATGTAATTGTCAAGGAAAAATTGTCAGAGCTGAAATTGTAAAATGTAATTGTCATAAGCAGAGAGAAAAGAATGGGGAAAATTTAATTTATAAAACTTTATGCCACTTTTTACAATGTCCTAAAGAAAAACTTCTATCATTTGTTATAAAAATTTGGTATAAACAGAGATTAATACCTATAAATATACATAGAGATTAATATAAACAAAGAATTGAGAGAACTAGGTTATAGCAATCATCATTAATAGTGCTGTATGAAACCTTGTAGCATAACTGTCATAGGTCAGGAGAAGGTAACTGTGACTAGGAATCAAACTCTACAGTGTTAATGAGAGTGGTAACTGGGTAGATAACATTAACTCTGTCATCAGCTGTGTTATATGATAAATATTTGAAACCATAAATCAGAAAGATTTTTGGTTTAATTTTCTCCATTTGTTTCTGGAAACTTCTGTGGCCAATAAAGATTTAGTAATGTGCCTGCAACATCAGTGTAAATATAATCAAATTCTCTGTTGGAATTTAGAATGCCTATAGAACTAGCCTATAGTTTAACTATAAGTCATGTCACCCCCATAGACAGCAGAGTTCTGTGTGGGATGTACCCTATCAGACAGGTCTTTTGAGGCACAGGTTAAGTATTTGCTTCACTGAATTGAAATAAATTGACAATCATTTATTTGGAGACTACTTTTTGTCTATATATATATATATATATATATATATATTTTGTGTGTGTGTGTGTGTGTGTGTGTGTGTGTGTGTGTGTGTCTGTGTGTGTGATACGCGGGCCTCTCACTGTTGTGGCCTCTCCCATTGCAGAGCACAGGCTCCGGATGCGCAGTCTCAGCGGCCATGGCTCATGGGCCCAGCCGCTCCGCGGCATGTGGGATCCTCCCAGACCGGGGCACGAACCCGTGTCCCCTGCATCGGCAGGCGGACTCTCAACCACTGCGCCACCAGAGAAGCCCCCAGATATATATTTGATACCATAAGACTACTATCTATGTAATTGATGTCATATACTTTTCTTTAAAACCTTTTTATTTTACACAGTTTTAGATTTACAGAAAAATTGCAAACATAAGAGTTCACATATACTCCACATCCAGTTTCTTCTATTATTAACATTAGTACATTTGTCATAGTTAATGAACCAATATCAATATATTATTATTAACTAAAACTCATGGTCTATTCAGATTTCCTTGGTTTTACCTAATGTTTTTCTTTCTGTTGCATGATCCCATCCAGGAGACCACATGACATTTAGTATCATGTCTCCTTAAGCGCCTCTTGTCTGTGACGGTTCCACACAGTTAACTTGTTTCATGATACTGACAATTTTGAGGAGTACTGGTTACATATTTTGTACAATGTCCTTCTAATGGAGTTTGTCTGATGTTCTTCCCATGATAAGACTGGGGATATGGAATGCTGGGAGGAAGAAGTAAAGTGCTATTTCCATCATATAGCAAGGGTGCATGCCATCACCATGTGTTATCACTGTTGATATTAACCTTGGTCACCTGGCTGAGGTAGTGTTTGTCAAGTTTCTGTACTTTGAAATTATTATTTTTCCCTAAATCATACTATATTGTTAGGGAGGAAGTCACTATGTGTGGCTCCTAGTGACTTAAGAAGATGTGGGGAACAAAGCTAGGCATCTTTATGTGAAGTATCTACATAAGTTATTTGGAAAATGTCATACACTTTTTAGTGGTATTTCCAGATGCTTCTCTCATCTATTAAAGAAAAAAAATAAGGAATAAAGAAAATATGGATACAATTTTCATTGAAAAAAATTAAAACTAGAAATTGTAGTGGCCTTCAAAAATGAAAAGTGATATTTAATTGTAGATAAAAGAAAAAGAATTATGCTAAGCTAGAAGTAGAATCCAAAAATGAGATTATGATAAAATTAAAATAAAAATTGTCTAAATAAAATGTGAAATTTAAAATCAGCTGAAAACTAACTAGATATGTGATTCAAACTGAAAGAATTAAGAAATGTGAGATAAATATAAAAATATGAAATAAAGTAAAAGAGTTTTAAGAATGAGGAGAAATAGCTTAAGGAAATTCTGCTTTAAAATGGTGTGTGATGAGTAACCCCAGTGGTGGTTCTTTTAAACTCTCACTAAAATACTTACAAAGGGGCTTCCCTGGTGGCGCAGTGGTTGAGAGTCCACCTACCAATGCAGGGGACACGGGTTCGTGCCCCAGTCCGGGAAGATCCCACATGCCGTGGAGCAGCTGGGCCCGTGAGCCATGTCCGGAGCCTGTGCTCCACAACGGGAGAGGCCACAGCAGTGAGAGGCCCGCATACCGCAAAACAAACAAACAAACAAACAAAAAACAAAGAATCAAAACTGCACAAAACAGATATTCCATTACCACCAAACAGCAATAGTTAACAACTTACTTCCGGAGCCTGCATTGTTGTTCCTCCTACATAGACACTTACATAGTTACATAGTTAGAGCTGGATTGAGAAAATTTTACTAGAGCTTTGCTTCATGCAACAGAAGATGCCTGGGAAACATTGGACATTGTTTAAACTCAGATACTTAAGGTGTGAGCAGCTGTCCTTCTACCCTGATCTTTTCGTGTTTCAAGACAACTAGAATTTGGTTCCTCACATTACTTCATCTTCCTCATAAAACCCTTCACAGATAGTAATTTCCAGAAAACAATTGGGCACTAAGCAGTCCATGTGTGAGGGAGCAGACTGCAAATTTGTATGTTTCAACTCAGCAAGTAAACAGTATTGCTGGGGCTTATAATGTAGGGAAATTTCTGAAGAAATATTTAATGAAAATTTTAGCCTTCACAGACTGCACTGATTTAGAATACCAGTAATCAGGCAATTGGGTCAAGAAATGATGTTATCTCAGAAAGGTAGAACTACAAGGAAAATGGAAATTTGACTAGGAGCCATGGACCTCCATTTGCCTCTCAACTATCAAGGTAGATGAAAACCTATATTTACACACTTAAGAGGTATGTGAAAATCTCACAAGGGCAGAACACACTTTATATTGATAACTTAAGTCTGAATATAATAAAAGAGTGTGATTTTATTGTAGTTGAACAAGAAAAACATAACTATGTGAGACCTCAGAGCTAGTGGTGAAACAGAGCCACACCCTATGGTCCTTTCCCCCATGTCCTCCACCTGCCTTTTGTCTATAGAAAAACTTGAGTCAAAGAATAAGTTTAATCAGGGAAGTGAGAAAATGCAGAAGCAAAGGAAAACAGTCAAATGAGACCAAATAATAATAGTTTAGTCATAAAGCAAAGTCAAGGAACTTTATTTCCTCTTCAAGGGCTATAGATAATATTTTGAGCCATATCCTTTGAGCTGTCTTGTAGATACTGAAACCCCTACCAGGTGGAAGAAGTTAACTACATGATGACCAGACTATAGCCATGACATAAGCTGCCACAATTCCGAGAACTGGCCTCAAAGAAATGAGAACAAACCGACCCTGGAACAAAAGACTAACTGTACTGAGAACAATCAAGATGATACTGCTTAGACCACTGCATGACCGATTTCAAGATGACTGTCAGAGCTGACTGTGCTGTTTCTACACGTAGCCCCCTCCCTCCATCTATAAAAGCTTTTGCCCACTAATTGTCAGTGGGGAGACATGAGTCACCCCCTCCCCCTATTTCCAGCCTCCAAAATAAAGCAAACTTTCTTTCATACCAACCTTGCCTCTTTATTGGCCTTTAAGAGGTGAGCAGCCAGACCCCACTTTCAGTAACAGTTTTCTGGCACCCAAAAGCGAGGCTGCTGCACTCTCACGATATCTGGCTCCCTGGGGCTGCCACCATAATAGTGCACAAGGATAGCTGTGAGAAGCCTGCTGCTCATGGCTAGATGGCCCCAGGAGGGGGATTTTGGGGGGAACTTCCTAACAGCTGCTGAAACCATTTGTTTTGGGGATCCTCCCTGTTTCTCCTCTGCTTGGCACTGGTTGCCAATTTACACTTTTCCTTGGTGGAATGGAAACGTGCATCTGGAGAGTTGACAAGCATCCAAGACTGAGTAAGTCCACTGTTGTGCACCCCAGGCAAACTTCTCCTTTGACCATGAAATGCTATTTGGGTATTTTGCCAATTGGTTCTGGAGTGTGTCTGATGTCAAGGACCATTTGTGTTGGGGAAGTGTTTGTTTGGGCCTCCATATTGATCATCCTCTTGGTGGGTCTGTGACAGTTCTGTCTTCTGGTGTGTGAATATACATTCCATTTGTGTGATTGGTATCTTTGTTTTTTCGTAGAATGGGAAATTTGGGTTCAATTCATTAGCAAAATTTTAGCTATGAACATATGACTAAAAAAAAGAAAGATGATTTTTTTTTAAACAATGTATGGCAACACTATTCTTCAGACTCCAGAGAAAACTGGTTAAGATGAAACTCTGTTGAAACTCCAAAATTGATTCTTTTTGCATATGCAGTTAGAGAAGTCTAGCTTGATAAAATAATGTTTTCAGAATTCTGACCCTGAGAGAACAAAAATATACCTAGGAGAAAACTTGAAGTTAACTTTTACTATGTCTTTGAAATACAAACACCACCCACTTTGCCTGAGACTTCTGCCTTGGGTTAATTACTAGAACTTCAAAAGATGTTTGGGTTCATTTAGCATGCATTTTGTACCATATTAAAGAGAAATTGGGCTATGGAAAAAATGTATGCTTTTAGAGGTTATGGAATATGTTCTTAAGTTTGTCAATCAGAAAATGCTGACATAATAAATAGTTCAATTAGTTGTTTCTTGGTTTTATTAAGGTCTTTTAAAGATTAAAACCTGTAATATGTAAGAATGATAAGGGAAGCATTTCAGTGTGTAAAACAAGTAGGATATATGTTGTTGGCCAGAGAAGGTATAAAAAATGAAAATATTTTTGTTGAGGGATAAAAGAAGAATTAATTTAGTCCTAAACCTGGTTGTTTCTGGATGGGAAAAAAATAAGGGACAAATTAATATGGATGAAATGAAAGTGATAAAAGGTAAGTGACAAAAGAAAGTGATAAAAAGTTTGTAAGAAAAGGAACTTTGAAAAAAGAATTTTGTACATTATTAAGATTGATTAAGATTAGATTGAATTTAACTAGGTGAATAAATTTTGCTACTAATAGTAAACTGATGAAAGGATGAGTTTTGTTTTCTCTTTGTTAAGGAACAAAGTTTTTTAAAACAAATTAGGATTATTTGGTATGTTAAATTACATGGAAAATGTCAAATAATAAAGATAAACATTCTTAGGTTATACTGTATGGGTAAATATCATTAATATAAGTGTTCTAAAAGTTATATGAAGTTTCTAAAATTTGAATATGTTCTGGTATTATATTGTCAGTTATACTTCTAGTTATAAATTGTCTAGTGAAGTTGTCATAGAGTATAACTACTTATGATGTGAATCACTGCTGGCTTTAAGTCTATTGCTTGAAGCACATGTACAATGTTTGTTTGACAATTGGGTATGATTGATAAAGTATATAGTCTGTAAAATGTTTCCCTGTCAGCATACCTCTGTACTTGTTATGTCTGATTAATTTCCCTCCAATGTGAACAACTAGGCTGATATATAAACCAAAAGTAGCCCTGGTACTGAGGGACATAAATGAACCCAGAGCAGGCAACTGAGCCACTCTGGCAACGTTGAAAAAATATATTGATTATCAATGCTTTCTATAGAAAGATTTGCAATTTAAAGGGGAAAATAATGGAAGAAATTTTCATATATTGAGGCATGGGGAAGTCATTCTGGCTTATACATGAATGAAGTTGAACTTTAGGCTAACCAAAACAGCCTGTTTGTGGCCTATGTCTCACATTCCTCTTCTCTAAAGTGAGAATAAGAATAATATTTAATTAACTTGGATTGTTTTGAAATTTATGTAAGATCATTTATTTTTAAATCCTGCTACATTACAAGTATTTGATGAATACTAGCTTTTTTTTTTTTTTTTTTTTTGTGGTACGCGGGCCTCTCACTGTTGTGGCCTCTCCCATTGTGGAGCACAGGCTCCAGACGTGCAGGCTCAGTGGCCATGGCTCAGTGGCCATGGCTCACGGGCCCAGCCGCTCCACGGCATGTGGGATCTTCCCAGACCAGGGCACGAACCCGTGTCCCCTGCATCGGCAGGCGGACTCTCAACCACTGCGCCACCAGGGAAGCCCTAGCTTTAAAAATTGGAAAGAATTGCAAAAAATCTAAAGATACAATAAAAGGAACACTGGCAGAAAATTAAATATTTTATGTGAAGATAAAAGTAATAAAAAATGTAGAAGAAAACTTCACACCCTTGGAGTAGACAATGTTTCATGTAAAAAAGCACTAGCTCTAGAGAAAAATTTAATAACTTGTTTTTCATGAAAACTAAAAATTAATGTTCCTTAAAAGATTCCATTAAAATAAAGTAAAAATGCAAACTAAAGATTGGGTGAAAATGTGTGCAATCCATATATTTGACAAAGAATTTATACCTAGACTATATAAAGAACACTTAAAATAATAAGGACTCAAGCAACCAAATAAAAGTGGGCAAATGATTTGAATATATACTTCACAAAAGAAGATATGCGAATGGACAAAAAAATATGAAAAGTTACCCAACATAATTAATCCTCAGAAAATGCAAATCAAGTCATAATGAGATACCATTACATACCCACCAGAATGGCTGAAATATAAAAACACCACTAAATAAAAACAAAACTTGTTGAGCAAGTGGAACAAATAGAACTTGCATGAATTGCTGGCAGGAATGTACGATGGTATGACCCTTTCAGAAAACATTTAGCAAGTTTCTTTTAAAGTTAAACACTGAGTTACCATAGAACCCAGTAATTCACTTTAATATAATGAAATGTATGTTGATACAAAGTCTTGCATATAAATCTTTAGTGGCTTTATTTATTATCACCCCAAATGGAAACAGCCCAGTGTTTATCAACAGGTGAATTGTTACACAAATTGTGGTATGTCCATATAACAGAATGCTGCTCAGCAAAAAATAGAAACAAATTCCAGATGGATCTCAAAGACATATTGAATAAAAGAAGCCAGGCATAAAAGTGTGCATACTACTATGTTATTCTATTTTTATGAAATTCCAGAACTGACAAAACTAATCTATAGTGACAGAAAGCAGAGCAGTAGTTGACTGACTCCAAAGGAAGGTGAGATAGACTGCAGACCTTTTGGAGTACTATCCTGATTGTGATGGTGGGAATGTTTTGACCTTTGTCAAACTCATCTGCTTAAGATGAGTGCTATTATTTTATGTAAATGTTATCTCAATAAAAAAGGTTGAAAACGTTTTTAAAATGTCATTTATGTGCAGCACATATATAAAGTTAAATATTTCATTAGAAGTTTTTCTCATGAAATATTTTAAAATTTCTTATGAAATATATTCTTATGAAATATTCCTATGAAATATTCTTATGAAATATTATAAGATTTCTTATGAAATACAGCACACCTTTCATTGTCTTAAAAATAAAAATTTATTTGAAGGAAAACTCTTATTACTGAAAAAGTAAAAGAAAATTGAAGTCTTGAGGTCTCCCAAATGTAAACGACTAGTTCTAGGGCTGTAAAAATAGGCATTTGATGAGGAAGCCCAAAAGTTACAGGAGCCTGTGGGAGTTAGCAACCCATATCTAATCATTAAGCACATCTGTGATGATTATAATGAAGAAACAGATCCTGATGGTGGTATTTCTGATTGGAGAAATCAGAAATCTGACACTTTAAAAAACTAAAGATCTCAGAGTGTCAAGAGCTGGGACTCAGCTTTAGATAATCTATGGCCGGGCATATTCCACTTGATATCTGTTAGATACAGGTTAATTACTTCTCTGTAACATATCCGTTCTACTGCACAAGGGAGTTGAGTGGTTAAAATAAAATTTAAGAAAACTCAAAAAACTAGGCCTTTACCTAGTTTTGATCACTGACAACAATCACTTACAACAGTGCATACAAATGTCAAAAATGACAATGGCATATTATGTCAAACCAAGAATTCAACAATCTAAAATTAAATCACACTCTATATATATTAAAAAAGACCAAGAAGGGGATTAGTCAATAGGTGGGGAAAATTGTGGGGAGGAAAGGTGGATTAAATTTTCATCTTAAATAGATGAAAATATCAGATCATGCCTCTGATATGATCTTAAAATTGTTATGACCTTTAAAACTTAACTGGTTGTTAGGTTTTTAATCTAAAGTGTGGTCGAATTAGAAATAGGCACATATATCTTCCAAAACTCTGTAGAAACTAAAAACAAAATTATTATAATCCAAATAGAAAAAGGCAGATAAAAAGGAAATACAAAAGCGCGTAGAACAGAAAGAGTAACATAAGATGAAAGAGTTGTAAGAGCAAATATATCAGATGAAGCAGTGAGTCAAGTTATCTAATCCTATGTAAATACTCACAATGTAACCAGAGAAGTGCTTTGAATTGAGAAGTAACTGATTTATTTTTCATTATACCATCTTAGAAAATGCAAATTAATGAAGTAGATACTATATTTAAACCATTAACAGTAAATGGCTAAGTGAGGGAGAGAAGAGAGATGAGGAGAAGGGAGAGACTGTAAGCAACAGTCCAACCACAAACGCTATCAAAATGTCCAAGGAGAGCCGAGCATGACTTTCTCATGGATTTGAGGATATGGGGAGGGGGAAGGGTAAGCTGTGACAAAGTGAGAGAGTGGCATGGACATATATACACTACGAAATGTAAAATAGATAGCTAGTGGGAAGCAGCCACATAACACAAGGAGATCAGCTCAGTGCTTTGTGACTGAGGGGTGGGGTAGGGAGGGTGGGAGGGAGACGCAAGAGGGAAGAGATATGGGAATATATGTATATGTATAACTGATTCACTTTGTTATACATCAGAAACTAACACACCATTGTAAAGCAATTATACTCCAATAAAGATGTTAAAAAAAAAAAAAAAGAATAGCCCCACTGCACTAGCAGCCATTCTATCCTCAGGAGCAAAGAATCCAGACAGAGACAGTCTTGCATCATCAAGGACCTCCTTACCTTCCTTTTCATACCCAAAAATGCATACTTCAGTGTGTACTTTATTATTATGGGGCTTTTTCACCTACCTGTGGAAGAGGAGGGTACAGCTTCCAAAAACCAAAAATTGATGTCAAAGATCCAACAGCAGGTAAGGCAGTTTTTAATTATGGAAACACCATACATCTCCCCATTCTGTGCTCAGAAAAAGAGAGAAAGGCAAGAGCCAGCATCGTCTTGTCCTCTGCCCGTTTATGACTGGGTTGTTGAGAAGGCTTTGTCCACATAGATCAAACAAACGGGTGTAGAGCGGAAATATAACATAATAAAATATAAGATAATGCAAGTTTGGAAAGGGAGTAATCAGTGTAGGCTACCGTCCTTAGAATGTCTTCATGGAAACAGAAGGCTTTGAAGTGGTCATGGAGGATAAACGGGCTTTGGAGAGTGGAAGGGTGGAAAGAGACCGGAAGAACCAGACAGGAAGGAGCAAGCTGTGGGGCGGGTGACAGAGAGAGGACAGAGTTCAGGGAATGAGGTGTGGACTAATCTACAGGAGAGAGTGTTTTAGCAAACCTAGGTCACCCATAGCACATCTTTTTTTGTTTTGGAATAATTTTTACTTTATTTTTATTTTTTTACATATATATATATAAATATATATATTCTTTTAAAATTCTCTTCCATTATAGGTTATTACAAGATATTGAGTATAGTTCCCTATGCTATAATTAGGTCCTTGTAGGTTATGTATTTTATATATAGTGGTATGTATATTCTAATCCAAAACTCCTAATTTATCCCTCTACCCGCATCCCCTTTGGTAGCCATAAGTTTGTTTTCTATGTCTGTGAGTCTATATCCATTTTATAAATAGGTTCATTTGTATCCTTATCTTTGTTTCTCTGTCTGGCTTACTTCACTTAGTATGATCATCTCTAGGTCCTTCCATGTTGCAGAAAATGGCATTATTTGATTGTTTGTTGTTGCTAAGTACTATATATATATATATATATATATATATATATATATATATATATACCATATCTTCTTTATCCATTCATCTGTCGATGGACATTTAGATTACTTCCATGTTTTGGCTATTGTAAATAGTGCTGCAATGAACATTGGGGTGCATGTATCTTTTCAAATTATGTTTTTCTCTGTATATATGCCCAGGAGTAGGATTGCTGGATCATATGATAACTCTATTTTTAGGTTGTTAAGGAACTTCCATACTGTTCTCCTTAGTGGCTGCACCAATTTACATTCCCACCAACAGTGTAGGAGGGTTCTCTTTTCTCCACACCCCTCCAGCATTTATTATTTGTAGACTTTTTAATGATGGCCATTCTGACTGGTGTGGGGTGATACCTCATTGTAGTTTTGATTTGAATTTCTCTAATAGTTAGTGGTGATGAGTATCTTTTCATGTGTCTTTTGGCCATCTGTACCCCTAGCATATCTTACTTGCAGAGCTGCGTGTCTCACAGAAGTCGGGGGGATTGTATATATGCACATATAGAAAATGCGAATCTTGAAATTAGTCTGTGGTTTTCTATAAAGTTGCATCCATTGGCAACACCATCTATATGACCAAGGCTGTTAGCTAGGAAAAGGGAAATAAAGATTAAGATCGATATAAAATGTATAGCTTTGAGTGACTCTAGCAATTTTTTCATCAACAATAACCTACTTGCATGGCACAAAAATATCAGAGTTTTGTGGAAACAAGGGAAACTCTAAATAAAATGTGCATGCTGTAAGCTGATGATCTACCAACTGTGGCAACATTTTTATGAATTTAATGGATCATAAGTAGAGACCTACATATGGTTTGGCACGGATCATTGAGAGGTAGGTTTTTCTTTTTTTATCTGTCTCAGCTGTAACAAGAATGTCTTAGATCCTGATTCTTCTTGCATAATTTTTGAAGTCTCCCAGAGGCTGTTTACAATTGGAGGACCCATAAAAAGAAATGGATGGATACACTCTCAGGTCACAAGAATTCTGCTCTTGAAATAACATGCCATTCTTTCAGCATATGTCTGAAGAATCAGTGAACCTGGCCACATTTTTAATGTTCCAATGATCCTAAATTAATTTTCTACCATGCCAGGCTAAGAAAAAAACAGTACATATTTCATATAACTTTGTGTATTTTAAGGGAATTTTCATGCATGTGCTTTTAATTCATTTACATTTATATCACCAAATTTTAGTTTTATGAGTGTTTTGATATACAACGAACTTTAGCTGCCTTCCCATAAGGTATGTTTCAGTACTTTTCCCTTTTAACAACAGGAGGACTTGTTTTGCCAAAGGCAAATAAACTCAAATATGCAAAGGTTTAGATGTGATCTGTAAGTCCAAGCTCATGTGATTTGCATATCTAGAATTACCTCCCTTCCCTAATACCCACATAACTAAAATAACCAGATTCTCAAGATTCTCCTGCCAGATGCTAAACAACCAAAGGGCTTTGGCAATAACCATTGAATAAAAACTCCAGAAGAAAAATGTGGAATTCTTCAAAAGTACTTAGAAAGGCTTGGCTGAAAATGAAATTTCCCTCCTGTGTTTAATAGGTCTGAGTCTGATGACTCCCAGGCAAATTATGAAAGCTAACATTATCTTATCTGAAATGTCAAAAAATTATCATTAAAAATAAATATCAGCTTATTCTAGTTTTCTCGAGTATCTCAGAATGGGATCTTCCTGGGAACTATTTGATTTATGTGCTTATTTAGTGTTATCCTGCTCTGTTTCTTTGAAGTGGACAATTTCTTTCATTTATTGCCTATTGATTAAAGTAGAATACTTTATTTTTTAATTAAAAAATTTTTTTGCAGCTAAGGAGTTTGTAAGCCAAGGGACCTGTAGGTTTATGCTCAAGAGATGTGGGGAGGGGAGTTAACTCGTACTACATCTAAAAGTATAAAATATCAACTTGTTCTGGCTATAATATTCAAAGGAAATATATGTATATATGCACATTTAACAATGACATCATGTTGTGGGGAGATGTAATTATCCAGGCTCTCCATTTTTTGTTTGTTTTTTTTTTCCATTTTTTTCTGGAAAGATTTTTAATTTTTTCTGGAAGGATTTAAAAAAATTTTTTTTAATTAAAAAATTTTTATTGATGTATAGTTGCTGAATACTTTATTTTCTTGAGTTTAAAAAATTCATTCTATAAAATTCAAGAGAAATTCTACAAATCTGTTAGTGTCTCCTGGGATTTAATCAAGAAATGTAAGTTTATATTCTTCATTACATTTGTGGTTTCATTCACTTTAATCTTAACACTTTTGGTCTGTTTCTCTATAGTAAAAACATTCAGAAATAATTGAGCATGAGAGCATATGGAAAAATAACTGGATGTTGTTTCAGTTTTGGAAAAGAGAAAAAAAGAATTAAACAAGTTCCTTTGCCAAAGTTTTATTGCCAAATGTTATTTAAAATGATGTATAAGGAACTGGCGGAAATCTTTAGTGATGGCTGGAGGAAATCTTAGTGATAATAAAAATGTAGAGGTAAAATGTAACTTTTCTTAATGGCCAACTACATGATGTAATATCCCCTATGGAAAGAATTTATTAAGCCCTTTGTATCTTATCAGTGATAACAAAGATCTCATGTTTGAAAAGACATGCATCGCTTCTGTGTAAGTAAGTGCATAATGCCTGGATCTCTGAAGTGCTGTGAAGCATTTGTAAGACAGAGAATTTGGGAATAAATCACTGTATATAGATCTGAGTTATCCAGCACATAATAATCTAAGAATCTATAAGCCCTCTGTACTAGATTGTTTTCTGAAGGTATTGGTTGTACACAGGGAGGAGTGGATAATCAGAAAACATAGCAGAAGCCAAAGAGGGAACATTAATTCCTCCCTCCCTCCCTCCCTTTCTGCCGTAACCCCACACCTGCAAATTAATAACAGCTAATATGTATTAAGTGCCTACTCTGTGCCAGGCAGTCTTCAAACACTTTATAAATGTTATTTGTCACAAATTTTTGAGATAATGTACTCATTCTTATTTCACAAAAAAGGATACCTAGACACAGACGAGTTAATTAACTTGTTTACGATGACCCAGACAGTAACTGATAGAAGGCAGGATTTGAACCTGCAGCCAGATTCTAGAGCATGTCTTTTAAGCACCAGTGAGTACTGCTTCTACATAAAGTCATGGTCTGTGCACATAAGGGTTATTATGAGAGATTTGCTATGTCACAGAGATAGTAACCAACCTAGATGATGTTTTGAGAAAAAACATCTAAGAGCTACAGTATTTCAAAATAGGAACAAGTATGGTTCATCCAAAAAGAATTCCAGAGAACAGAATAAAGTACAAGGAGAAGAAAATGCAGAGATCAGAGTCTATCCACAAACTCAGTGGTGCCACTGGAATGTTACCTTTCTTATGAGATGGGCATCTATGGGGCTCAGCCAGGCTGGGCCCAGGCCAGTTCCATCTTGTTTGTTCTGTAAGAGAGCTGCTAATATATGGGGAATGAGACCTTTGTCAGAGGCAACATTTATTTCATTTTTGGTAGGCATTATGTAAAATTTCTAGCCACTAGACCTAGAGTTATTAGTACCCTGTGTCTAACACCTCCTTTTATTGGGTGAGTTTTTCATGCACTTAACAATTTCAAATGGAAAATAATTCGACTCTGTTCCCTTAATGTATTCCATTGGATCAAAAAGAAGGAAGCATCACATTTTATATAGACCCATGGTCGGTTTTGGCAGTGTGACATTTTATCTCATTTTAAGTTTGTATCAAACAGGAAATTCCAAAAGGATCATGTTTACTTTCACAATTTGAGTAGTGTTGTTTGCGAATGAGACTAGAATTTATCTATATTTATGTTTACCTATATTTATAGAGAGCCTCTAGCATTCCAGAATTGTGTTAATGATGGGATTGAGTCTTCAGAAATTTCTCATATTTTCCTATATGGGACAGAGATATAAAAAAATTCTAGGGCTTCCCTGGTGGTGCAGTGGTTGAGAGTCCGCCTGCCGATGCAGGGGACACAGGTTCATGCCCCGGTCCGGGAAGATCCCACATGCCGCAGAGCAGCTGGGCCCGTGACCCATGGCCGCTGAGCCTGTGTGTCGGGAGCCTGTGCTCCACAACGGGAGAGGCCACAACAGTGAGAGGCCCCTGTACCGCAAAATAATAATAATAAAAATAAGAAATAAAAATAAATAAATAAAATAAAATGTACCTACTTTTTTGTGTGTGTCCAGTAGTCTTGTTTTGGGATTCTATCAAATAGAAATCAGATAACATATGTGCTATTATGAGCAAGTATGTATATTCAGCATTGTTCATAGTGGCATGGTACAGGATGCAATCTACTAATTAATTAATAGGGAGATGGTTGAATGGATTATTATGTGTTCATACAATAGATTAAAATTGACCAATAGAACTTTCTGCAATGATGGAAATGTTCTATAACTGCACTATCCAGTATGATATTCACTAGACATATTGGGCTCTTGAGCAATTGAAATGTTTCTAGTATGACTAAGGAACTATATTTTAAATTTTATTTCACTTTAATTTATTAATATTTAAATTTAAATAGTTACCTGTGGCTAGTATTATTTTGGATAGCAAACCTATAGAATATTATTTGGCTTTAAAAAGTGAGTTACACCTAAACTAGCACAACATTGTAAATCAACTATACTCCAATAAAGTTTTTTTAAAAAGTGAGTTACATCTATATATTTTTACCTAGAGAGTTATATAGTTTAAAAACATAGTTCCTTGCATAGCAAAGAAAACCATAAACAAGATGAAAAGACAACCCTCAGGAAGGGAGAAAATATTTGCAAGCAAAACAACAGACAAGGGATTAATCTCCAAAATATAGAAATAGCTCATGCAGCTCAATATCAAAAAAAAAAAAATAACCCAATCCAAAAATGGGCAGAAGACCTAAATAGACATTTCTCCAAAGAAGACATACAGATGGCCAAGAGGCACATGAAAAGATGCTCAACATCACTAATTATTAGAGAAATGAAAATCACAACTACAATGAGGTATCACCTCACACCATCAGAATGGCCATCATTAAAAAATCTACAAACAGTAAATGCTGGAGAGGGTGTGGTGAAAAGGGAACCCTCTTGCACTGTTGGTGGGAATGTAAACTGATACAGCCACTATGGAGAACAGTATGGTGGTTCCTTAAAAAAATTAAAATGCTGGGTACCATATGACCCAGCAATCCCACTATTGGGTATATACCCTGAGAAAACCATAATTCAAAAAGTCACATGTACCCCAATGTTCATTGCAGCACCATTTACAATAGCCAGGACAGGGAAACAACCTAAATGTCCATCGACAGATGAATGGATAAAGAAGATGTGGTACATATATACAATGGAATATTACTCAGCCATAAAAAGAAATGAAATTGTGTCATTTGTAGAGATGTGGATGCACCTAGAGTCTGTCATACAGAGTGAAGTAAGTCAGAAAGAGAAAAACAAATATTGTATATTAATGCATATATATGGAATCTAGAAAAATGGTACAGATGAAATATTTGCAGGGCAGGAATAGAGATGCAGACATAGAGAATGGATGTGTGGACATGGTGGGGAAAGGGAGGATGGGATGAATTGGGAGATTAGGTTTGCCATAAGTACACTCCCATGTGTAAAATAGATAGCTAGTAGGAAGCTGCTGTATAACACAGGGAACTGAGCTCAGTGCTCTGTGATGACCTAGATGGGTGGGATGGTGGGGAGGAAAGAGGTCCAAGAAGGAGGGGATATGGGTGTCTATGTATACATATACCTGATTCACTTCATTGCACAGCAGAAACTAACAACACAACATTGTAAAGCAATCATACTCCAATTAAAAAAAAAAAACATAGTTCCTATAATGTGTAGTTTGATCTCATTTTGTTGTTGCTGTAAAAGTTAACTGAAGATTCCTCTGTGTATTCGTGAGATCCAAGAAGACTGTAAAAATATGAATTCTAAGTTTTAGCTATTTGGGCCTGTGAGTTCTGAACAAAGTGACAAACATTACCTCTGTGCCAGAGCATTTAATTACCAGTTGGAAGCTCTCCAAAGCTCCCTTTCCTCTGTCAGGTCAACTAGCAAATTTCAAAATGCTGATGCTCCATCAGTCTGGAACTTGGGGTGAGAAAATGTGTGAGAAACTGTGATGTGGGTGAGAAGTTAAACGTTTTATCTTGAGCCTTTTGGATTGTGGGTTTGTTTGTTATGTAGTGACTAAGACTGTTTAATACATGTTAAATTATAGAGACTCGCTCCATATGCTCAAAATTGATTAAAAAAAGGAGTAGCAATTCAAGATTATTAAATACATTTATAAAATTAGCCAGTAGAAGAATTAAAAATAACATAACAGAAATCATGCAGGAAGTTGTGTAGTGCTATCATAAGCTAAATTCCTCATTTTTCTTAGCAAAAAGACATTTATGTGTCCCAGGATTTATAAGTCAGCAAATCAAGACAAAATGGAATGACCTGGAATTAGGCATAGTAATCATAACAAGATTTAAATCCAAAAGTAAATGAAAGAACTACCCATCAGAAGTGGGACAGGGAAGGAGGAGGATGAAAATTCGCTTTTTATTTGTTCTTTTCTGAAGTGATGCACACATATTGTTTTCATAAATAAAAAGAACCCAGACATAACCAGATCTTATATATTTCTGCGGTCTCTGCTTACTTCTCTGGTCCCTCTTGGATTTGTCCATGAGGTTCTCCATCTGTCACATTCAAGTGTCTTACTGTCTAATGGAGGAAAGAATAAATGACCCACTTAGACCTGTGATGGACTGTCCCAGTACTAAAGCCATCCCCCTGAATTTTCTCCCCAGATCATCTTGCTCTAATGACGCCAGTACTCAAGTAACCCAGGGACAATTTCAAGCTGCCTGAGTTGTCTGTGGGTCTCAACTTTTCATTTCTCTGAATGCCTGTGTCCTAGACTGCAGGACTGGGCTTCAGCCTCCTTCTCTAGTTTTGCCTATTAGCCCAAACCTCATATAGAATTATCCTGCCATTATTCTCAGGATCTTTGCTACTCTGCATCAAGGTGGCCACTCTTCCTCCCCTGACTTGGGTCTTTGCAATGGTTGTGCAGAGATAGCAGTCTTCCTGGTTGACTCCTAAATTTTGATTGACACCTGGACTCCCACCATTGTGCTTTTCATCTGAATGAATGCAATCTCAACCTACAGTTGAGTAAATCCAAAATGAAGCTGAAGCTGGGGCATCCCTGGACACTGTCCGGGTACCTGGCTGGCTCCCAAAGGTTTGTCAACTTTTATTACTGGTGCATGTGTCTCTCTCTGTTTTAGGATGCTGTGACGGGCAGGTACATTTTATTACTAAGTTCTGAGTTACAAATGCCATCATAAAGAATGAAAAATTGTGCATGGCTTTATTGTGTCCATTTTAATCACCCGAGTACTGTAAAAGAATATCTTCTCAAAATTGAACAAAGCAAAAAGCAAGAACGAAATTAACACATCACATACAAGTGTAAAGTCTGCTTTGATGAAACCTTACTTCTGTCTCTGCCTCATCTCTTAAAGGCAAACACAGTAATGAGTTTAAAGTGTACATTTCTGAATGTTTTTTCTTGAAATCATTATAGTATTATTAAGTGTGCCTGCATGTGTTTATAATGTGTCAATATCTCTGTGTCCTTGGGAATGCTAATGATTCATTTTTTTATATTTGACTGATAGATGAAAACAAATATTTTACTCCATGTTGAATTGTTCACATCTTTGACAGTGAGGTTGAATTTTATTTATTAATTATCAGTTTTGATCTTTGTCATTTTTCTCGTGGTATATTGGTCTTTTTCTTATTTACTTAAAAATACTATTTTTTACATTTAGATTAACTTTTGTTTATCATACATATGCAGATAACTCTTCCAGGGTAATTTTTAAATTCTACTTTTACAAATTTTTGGTCAAAATGTAGCCCAGTCAATCATGCTCTCTAAGAATTTTCCTTTCAAGTTTGGACAGGCCTTTCCCAGACTTAAGATTACATATGGCACATTAATTTTTGAAACATATTAAAGGCAAGCTTATCCCACTATTGTACAAAATAAAATCATAATATGTTAAAGTCAAATTGCAATACAATCCCCAAGTTCCCCGAAGTGGGATCATTAGCAAAAGAAGATATTGATTAGAAAAGAAAAGAAAATTAAAATTCTTTTATGCATTAAATCTTAATGATTTATGTTGTTCAACCTTTCTTTGATACTCAAATATATATTTACGATGCAAAAGTCTCCAAAGAGATGGAATAAACATTTGCCTTTTTCATCTGATTTCATCATGCATTAGGCACTATAGAAGACACAATAAGACAAATATTACAGTTTCATAGTTTTTTTTGATACTCATCTTTATTTTTATTTATTTATTTACTGTTAAGATCTTAATTGGAATATAATTGCTTTACAATGGTGTGTTAGTTTCTGCTTTATAACAAAGTGAATCAGCTATACATAAACACATATCCCCATATCTCCTCCCTCTTGCGTCTCCCTCCCACCCTCCCTATCCCACCCCTCTAGGTGGTCACAAAGCACTGAGCTGATCTCCCTGTGCTATGGAGCTGCTTCCCACTAGCTATCTGTTTTACATCTGGTAGTGTATATCTGTCCAGGCCACTCTATCACTTTGTCTCAGCTAACCCTCCCCCCTCCCCATGTCCACAAGTCCATTCTCTACATCTGCATCTTTATTCCTGTCCTGCCCTTAGGTTCTTCAGAACCTTTTTTTTTTCTTTTTTTAGATTCCATATATTTGTGTTAGCATACGGTATTTGTTTTTCTCTTTCTGACTTACTTCACTCTGTATGACAGACTCTAAGTCCATCCACCTCACTACATATAACTCAATTTTGTTTCTTTTTATGGCTAATATTCCATTATATATATGTGCCACATCTTCTTTATTGATTCATCTGTCAATGGAAATTTAGGTTGCTTCCATGTGCTGGCTATTGTAAATAGAGCTGCAATAAATATTGTGGTACATGACTCTTTTTGAATTGTGGTTTTCTCAGGGTATATGCCCAGTAGTGGGATTGCTTGGTCGTATTGTAGTTCTATTTTTAGTTTAGTTTTTTTTTTTAAGGAACTTCCATACTCTTCTCCTTAGTGGCTGTATCGATTCACATTCCCACCAACAGTACAAGAGGGTTCCCTTTTCTCCACACCTTCTCCAGCATTTATTGTTTCTAGAATTTTTGATGATGGCCGTTCTGACTGGTGTGAGGTGATGCCTCATCGCAGTTTTGATTTGCATTTCTCTAATGATTAGTGATGTTGAGCATCTTTTCATGTGTTTTTTGGCAATCTGTATATCTTCTTTGGAGAAATGTCTATTTAGGTCTTCTGCCCATTTTTGGATTGTGTTGTTTGCTTTCTTGATACAAGCATGAGCTGCTTGTAAATTTTGGAGATTAATCCTTTGTCAGTTGCTTCATTTGCAAATATTTTCTCCCATGCTGAGGGTTGTCTTTTCATCTTGTTTATGGTTTCCTTTGTTGTGCAAAAGTCTTCAAGTTTCATTAGGTCCCATTTGTTTATTTTTGTTTTTACTTCCATTTCTCTAGAGGTGAGTCAAGAAGGATCTTGCTGTGATTTATTTCATAAAGTGTTCTGCCTACATTTTCCCCTAAGAGTTTTATAGTACTGCCCTTACATTTAGGTCTTTAATCCATTTTATGTTTATTTTTGTGTATGGTGTTAGGGAATGTTCTAATTTCATTCTTTTACATGTAGCTGTCCAGGTTTCCCAGCACCACTTATTGAAGAGGCTGTCTTTTCTCCATTATATAGTCTTGCCTCTTTCATCAAAAATAAGGTGACCGTATGTGCATGAGTTTACCTCTGGGCTTTCTATCCTGTTCCTTTGAACATATATAACACATATACCAAGGTTATCAATTCATGACTTGTCTATCACAGTTGTTGTCCAATCAGGAGCCAGAAGCTAGACAGCAATGGCCCAGGAAACCTGTCCTAGAATTTAGTGATGTAAGGGTTCCCTCCATCAATGCACAGTTTTGAAATTTACAAAACTTGCCATTGATGGGTCTGAATCTCCATACTAGGCTTTGACTGGCTAAAGTCCCACACTCTCTGACACCCCAATATCTGTGTTATGCCAAAGATTTCCAATGCCTCTTGCCTTCTATGGTAAATATTTTACTCTATCAAATATTTGAGGTCATTTGATATTTATAGTAAGAAACCAAACATAGTGAACACTCCCTAGGTGCTAGACACTGAGCTAGAAGCTCACATCTCTTATCCCACTTGACCCTAACCCTTCAAGCAGACCTAGCATTATTCCTGTAGATGGGGAAAGGGAGTGTTAGAGATAGTATTTTACCCATGATGACAAAGGTTTAATGTGCAGTGGCTGAACTTAAACTCAGGTCTGTATGATTCCAAAGTTAATACTGTTAACAAATTCCTTTAAATATTATATTAATTTTCATTAGACATTTATAAGGACAGTATCAACATCTGAATAAAGATGAGAGTATGTGTAAAAACAATTGACAAAATATATTGAGAAATATCTGTCTCTGCTGATAATCATGAAGCAGACATAGAACATAATCATTAGGTACAAAGTCTCTGGAGTCAGTCTTCCTGGTCTCAGTCTTGTCGGCGCCATTTTCTGGCTATGTGATCTTAGAAAAATTGACTTGATTGCTTTGTTTTCTAGTTCTCTGAAAAAACGGGGATCTATCCATCTATGTATCTATTCAATATTACAAGGGTATTCTGAAGGTTAAATGATTTAACCTAAATGAAACACTTATAATAGCTTCTGGCCTAAACAAATGTTATGTGTTTTCTTAAAAACAAATCAAAACCAAAATGGACATTGGTGAAGATTCCAGAACCAAAAATTGCTCCATGAAAGTAATAACTTTTTGTGCCCCTTTGTATCTGTTTTCTCTGAACTTAGAACAATATTTGACACATAGTAGTGCTCAGAAAATGTTTGTTAAATAAATTAATGAGTGATTTTAAACTGAATATGCAAAAATAAAAAGAAAGAAATATTAGAACATAATGCTTGCCAAATGTATGAAACTAGTAAATCCAAAGTAGTGACAGTGTGTTATCAATAGTTTTGCAATGCAACTTAGCAAAATATTTTCAAAAGATTCAAAAAGTTCATATTTTTTTACTCAATATTAAATTACTGAGAATTTTTGTAAAGGAAATAAATCTTAAAAAAGGAAAAACTGAATGAAATAATGTGTTCATTTATGTGTTATTCATAAAAGAAGCAAAATGAAGAAAAAATAAGCCAAATTTTTTTGAAAAAAACAGGACCATAGTATAATTTATTAGAATATTTCATGGCCAGTAGATATAATATATGTAAAGTATATGTTGCAACATGGTGAAGCTATAAAAATGTAATTAAAAACACATGCCATTTATATTTAGTTTTGCAGTAATCTTTTCAATATATTTTTTCAGTGTTCTTATCATTTCTTTGTAATAATAAAAAAAACCTTTTCTTTCAGATTGAAAAAATTAAACTATATTCCCCTTCTCCTACCTCCAGCTCTTTCTTCCAGATTTGCCAAGATTATCTAGAAAATATTCACTTTATAGTGTGAATAACTTATTTCTTTTTCTATACATGATTTCTTTAGAAAAGAGAAAAAACAAGAGATAGAAAACTATAGCTACGGGGAAAAATAAGCCAAACTTAAATCTAGGCTGACTGTCTCAAAATGTATTAAACTGCAACAACAGTGCTGATAATTCATAGTGCTCATGAGAGCAGCATTTTGTTCTGGCTATAAAAGTTTGGCTTGGGTTTCCAAGAATTTCGCAGGCAGGTCAAGTTGAAGAAGACATTGGCCAAGATAGGATGTCTAAAACAAAATCTTAGGTATCAGTCAATTAGGGAATCCCTTTAAGTGTGATTTGCCAGAGGAAACTGCAACTACTTTACAGTGAGTACAGAAGGATTTATTTTTACAAATGTTGAATATACTGAGACATTATAACTTCTAAAATGATAGCTCAACTTAAAATATTCAAGTTGAATTTGGTTTTGCTAAAATGTACCTTTTGATATGTTGCATTTTTATGCATATATAGTCTAATTTTCATGTTATAGAATCTCAACATGAAGCAGAATGTTAGAGTCTACATTATGATATTTTCCCCAAATTAACAATAGTTTTTCAAGAGGTCAGGATAAAGAGAAAAAAAAATGAAGACTCTCCAGCAGATTTCAAATTTTCTTAGGCATCTTACATCAATTTTAGAGGTCCATTTAGCTTATAAAATATTATGCTTTCTCTCATTCTTGGTTATGTTATTTCAAAGAAATATTAAGTATCCTGAAAAAAAAATTCTTCCCCTAAAGTTCAGATGGAGGATTAATAGTCTTACTTTTTAAAGCCATGTTCTTTGGTATGAGGTCAAAAATTCTATTGCTGAGCTAAAACCTTTAAGAGAACAAGTGTAAATAAATCATTAGAAAAGTCTGGGGTGAAACTGGATTCAGTTTCCAATAGTCCATTTATATTTCTTCTGAGTTAGTCTTTTCTTGATTCCACAGAATATATTTTCAACCAAAATTCATTTTTCAAATTTTGTGAGGACATAATTAGGGCAAGTGCAGAAAGATCATTAAATTGTATATGTGCTCCCATGGTAAAAGAACCATTATTTATCACTGTCTTGGTGGACCAGACAATGTCTCAAAATTTCAAAACACATGATGGCTGTGAATTTCCTAAACCACATTGCCATCATAATTTTTGTTTTTGATCATCAACTCAGAGAATTTTAATGGGAAGAAATAAGAAATGAAAACCCTTGTGGTTTTCTGTCCTCTGCTTGTTCTGGCTATGCCATTGGAACATGTACAAACATTTCCTTTCTGATGAAGTGTTGGTGATTGAAGTGGGCATTATGCACAGTTTTTTATTGTTCTAAGATTACACCAGGGTCATTAAAACATGATATAGAGATCAAATGGAAGCCACAATAACTGCTGACATACTCCTCACAAGAATACTTCTTATAATGAAGTCAATAAAAAAAATTAGGATAAAACAGTAAAAATACAAAACCGTCTGACTCTTTAAACAGGCTAAAAAAGGGGTGATCTAATAAGTGAATAATTTCACTGATTTCAAGTTTAGATAATTCTCAGATCTATAAGTTTTAAAAATAAAATAATAGGGGCTTCCCTGGTGGCACAGTGGTTGGGGTTCCACCTGCCAATGCGGGGGGCTCAGGTTCGTGCCCTGGTCTGGGAGGATCCCACGTGCCACGGAGTGGCTGGGCCTGTGAGCCGTGGCCGCTGGACCTGTGTGCCCGGAGCCTGTGCTCCGCAGCGGGAGAGGCCGCGGCAGTGAGAGGCCCATGTTCCACAAAAAATAATAAATAAATAAATAAATAAAATAAAATAATAAATATAGTACATCAAATACACCAATAAACATTATAAATATAAACAATTACTACTTTTTCCCCAAAATATGAACATTTTTATCGTTATAAATTTCTCAAATTATTTAATTTTTTTCAAATATTTTGGTCAAGTTTAGGGGTCAGAAAACTATGATGTGTGGGCCAAATCCAGCTACTACCTATTGTTGTAAATTAAGTTTTATTAGAACACAGACATTATAATGCTAGTAAGCATGGTCTATTGCTCTTTTCATGCTATAACATCAGGGTTGAATAGTTGCAAGATGATATCCCTGCAAAGCCTAAAAGTTTACTATGTGTCTCTTTTTTTTTTCTTTTTTTTTCTGTGGTACGTGGGCCTCTCACTGTTGTGGCCTCTCCCGTTGTGGAGCACAGGCTTTGGACGCGCAGGCCCAGCGGCCATGGTGCACGGGTGCAGCCGTTCTGCGGCATGTGGGATCTTCCCAGACCGGGGCACAAACCCGTGTCCCCTGCATCGGCAGGCGAACTCTCAACCACTGCGCCACCAGGGAAGCCCACTATCTGTCTCTTGACATAAGAAGTTACTACTCTCTGGACTAGTTGTTAAGAATACATCAAATTTTACACCCATATTTCAGTTTTGTCCCAAATAACAGATTCTAATACTTGATTACATTAACTTAAGGAAAGGATACATTTATTCCTTTTGCTTATGCCTAAAAATATTTTTTAAAAAAATAAGAGGATAGCATACCAGAAAAATTGAATAGACAAGCTAAAGCACTCTTTGGCTGAAATAAAGGTATCTGGACAAAATGTCTTCCCTTAGGAAAGAAAATATTTATTTTTTCACAAAGTGAAACTTCTTCTGCATTCTTTTCTTGATTTTAAAGTAATTAGAACAGCTGTTCTTGGACTGGAAAATTTAAAGGGAGTCTTAGCTTATATGTTGAAGAGAAGGAATTCATCCTTATGCCCCAAAGGCTTCTGGGGATTCTCTAAAGAGTCTGAGAACTTGGACATGGAAGAAAACGTCTCTTGAATACTCAAGTCAAGTAAACAAATTCCAGTTGCATTCAAGAAGGAGGCACCAGATACCAAACTATTTCAAGGGGTAAAATGGGTAAAGCACAGAGCACTAACTTAATATTCCCTTTTCTCATATAATTTCTTTATTGAAATATAATCACATAGTATGAAATTCACACTTTTAAAGTACACAATTCAGTGGTTTTTAGTATATACACAGTGTCATGCATTTGTCATCATGATCTAATTCCAGAGCATTTTAATAACCCCAAAAAGAAATCTCAAATACACAGTCACCCTCCTTTCTTCCCTCCTCCAGTCCCTGACAACCACTAGTATAATTTCTGTTTCTATGGATTTGCCTATTCTGGATATTTCCCATAAATGGAATCATACACTATATGATTTTTTGTGGTATAGGTTATTTAACATAACACAATGTTTGAAAAATTAATCCTTGTGTAACATTTATCAGTACTTTATTCTTTTTAATCATTAAATAATATTCCAATGTATAAATATTGTATATACATATATTGTATTAAATATATATCACGTGTTTTTCCATTCATCATTTTTTGATGGTCGTTTAACTTGTTTCTAT
Organism: Hyperoodon ampullatus; assembly: GCF_949752795.1. Lineage (NCBI taxonomy): Eukaryota > Metazoa > Chordata > Mammalia > Artiodactyla > Ziphiidae > Hyperoodon > Hyperoodon ampullatus. The sequence goes on along the minus strand of NC_136925.1, from coordinate 3,111,218 downwards.
TTTTTTGGCTATTATGAATAATGCCACTATAAACATTCATATAAAAGTTTTTGTGTGGGCATATATTGTCAAGTTTCTTGGGTATATACCTAGTAGTAGATTTTCTAGGTCATAGAGTAACTCTATGTATAACTTTTTGAGGAAATGCTAGAGTGTTTTCAAAGGGCTGCTCTATTTTATACTCCCACTAGCAATGTAATCAATGTCAAAATCTTCTCAGCCTCTTCTCCCTAGTTGAAAATGAAGAGGCATGTTAAAGGGTATATGTATATATGTGTATATATATATATATATATATATATATATATATATATATATATATATATATATATGAAAGAGAGAGACAGAGAGGAAGAGATAGAGATAAAGAGAGAAAAACACAGAGAGAGATATTTGATGGGGAGACTTTCTTATGATAATGTATGAGGAATATTATAGAGCACAACTTAGTCTCATTATCACCCAAAATTGTATCATTCTAGCATTCACAAAGTTTTGAATTTTAAATTTTATTTGGTTGCCAATTTGAACTTTTCTTTTATAAAAAATTAATTCTTTATTATAAAAGTAATACATGCACAACATTTTTTAACTATTAAAATGATACAGAAGTATACACACAGAAGTTAAATATCTCTTGGAAAAAGTTGTCTCTGCCATCTTCCTTCCTTGAAAATCACTTCCAAAGAAAATGGAGAATGAGAACAGAAATATAATTATATTTTTACTAAAACTAAGATATATCTGTAACTTCAAAACATCTCTATTTAGAGGAAGAAAGGGTGGGGTAAGGACAACTAACTTAAACACTACTGGAGAGATAAAAAAAGTGACATCGGGGCTTCCCTGGTGGTGCAGTGGTTGAGAGTCCGCCTGCTGATGCAAGGGACACGGGTTCATGCCCTGGTCCGGGAAGATCCCACATGCTGTGGAGCGGCTGGGCCCATGAGCCATGGCCGCTGAGCCTGCGCATCTGGAGCCTGTGCTCCGCAACGGGAGAGGCCACAGCAGGGAGAGGCCCGCATACCGCAAAAAAAAAAAAAAAAAGGAAAAAAAAAGAAAAGTGACATCTCCAGACATAAATAAAAGAGCTTTCCCAGGAAATTGCTGAGGATGCCCTCCAGAAAAGTAAAGGAATAAACAAAGATGAGTAAGAATGGAAACCAGAAGGTGTGTGATCTAACACAACCAAGAAGTGAAGGGAATCCCCAAAATGAAGGTACAGAGACATCCCATTGCCACACCTGAGCAGTAAGTTTAGAAAAGTGATCAGGGGACACTGGAGCGAAAGCTGAAGGACTCTCCCTAGGAGAAGCATGTCAGGAAAAATATGGACATCATAGGTTTCAACACAAAAAGTTTTACTCTTAGACCAGAGATCCCCAAATCTTCTCAGTTCATGGCGCTCTTTGTATCTTAGCAACTTTTTTCCATGGTGCCTCCAAAACAAAAGAAATAAATAAGAGCTGGATTTATAAAGTCCAAACAAGTTAATAAGTATTTCTATCCTAACATCTTAGTAAGTGTTTGAAATAAAAATACATGTAAATGGAAAGTAAGCATCTTTATATCATTATTAAACATAATTATTTGCAAATAGAATCTGAGTTGCTGTTGGGCTCTGTACAACTTGGAAATTAGATTAAACAATGACACCCTCATTTCCTATTGCACATTGATTTTCTTTTAATTCTTGATCTTTTATCACAGCAACCTTGCAAAACATGACTTTGCAAAGATATGTCCATGAAAGGAATGTATATGTGACACCATCAGAAAGAATGTAGCTCCATTTAGTATTGGAACTGCTGTCTACCTAGAGCTAATGTTTTGCTCAGTGTCTGGAGGATGTGGAGCATAGCTGTTACCCTCAACAATGTGAAATATCCTACAGCATCCCTGTGAGTTGGCTGCAATGCATCAAGATGCCTTGGTGCACAGTCTGTTAAAAGTGGTGTTTGAGGGCCTCCCTGGTGGCGCAGTGGTTGAGAGTCCGCCTGCCGATGCAGGGGATACGGGTTCGTGCCCCGGTCTGGGAGGATCCCATGTGCCGCGGAGCGGCTGGGCCCGTGAGCCATGGCCGCTGAGCCTGCGCATCCGGAGCCTGTGCTCCGCAACGGGAGAGGCCACAACAGTGAGAGGCCCGCGTACCGCAAAAAAAAAAAAAAAAAAAAAAAAAAAGTGGTGTTTGATATAATAGTGTATGGCCAGATATATTTATGTAAACAAACAAATGAAGAAAACCAACTAAGCAAATAAAAAACAATTATTTATTCTAGAAAAATCAAATCAAAACAACAAAAAGTGTTGAGTTAACACCTAACCTCTATTTATACTTCATTATAAAATGTGAAGCATGTAGGACCCATAGGAGCGTTCCCTTCCCTCCTCATTCTCCCAATTAATGTTAGTCTAGTGGTTGCTTTCATAACTTGAAATAATTTAATGCTTTTATAACTCATGCTTTAGTTCCCACTTTCATTTGGGACACTCTCTCCTATTCTATGGGGTTCCAGTGAACTACACATCAGTGTATCCATTTCACACCCAAACTTGACTTACCCCCAGTTAGTTCTACTTTTTTATTCTAACCTCTTGGATTTACTTTTAGTTTTTATCAGAGTATTCCTGACTAAATGTAATTTATTCCCTAGAAAGAATGTCTAATTGGTGGGCTTTATTTTTGTCTGCATATTTGAAAAAGATATTTATTTTCCTACATAATTACGTGTTCAAATGCATATGGAATTTTAGATTTAATAGATAACCTACTCTCACCACTTTGATGCATTCCTCTATTGTTACACCCAATGATGATGATGTCAGTTTGATTATAGCTTATTTAAGATAAACTCTGTCTTTCTCTTGGGAGATTTTAGAATTTCTCCTTAGCATTATAAAAAAAAATTGTGAGAATGTGTTAGGTGCAGGTGTGGATTTTACCCATTTATCTTTTCTCATGCTGAGGACTTTTAATATGAAATGTATACCTTTATTTTTCTCAGGAAATTTTTAAAAAATATTTATTTATTTAGGCTGTGCTGGGTCTTAGTTGCAGCACACGGGATCTTCATTGCAGCATATGGGATATTTAGTTGTGGCATGTGGGCTCTTAGTTGCAGCATGTGGACTCTTAGTTGTAGCATGCATGTGGGATCTAGTTCCCTAACCAGGGATCAAACCCGGGCTCCCTGCATTGGGAGTGCAGAGTCTTACCCACTACTCATTTATTTATTTGATTATTTTCATCCTTCCATTTTCTCGGTCTCTTTTATAAAACTCTGGAACCATTTGAAAATCAGACTTATGGATATATCTTTCTTGCCTCTTAACTTTTCAGTAATTTTGCTCAAAATTTGGGTATTTCCTGAACTTTATTTTGAAATAAAAATTTCATTCTTTAACCATTTTCATCCTATTTCTACAGTCCTTTTCAACAGTTTTTTTTCCAATTTATGACACTAGTGTTTGTACTTCCCAAGAACTCCTTGATTTTTTACTTTTCTATTTCACTGCAGTTTGTTTTTATATTATGAATTCAAATATCATCTTATATACCTTTAATGACACTAATTTTTTAAAGTTTTTTTTCTGTTCTTTTTTCTGTGTTTAGTTTGGGGTTAATTATTCTGCTTATTTTACTCCTTTGCTTTCATATTATTGATTTTACTCAAATGTCTGTTTATTCCTATTTGTGAATAACAAGTAATTAATATATGCTTAGTTAGTTTTCGCAGCAGATGAGCAGGTCTGTTTTTTCCACGGGCCTCTCATTTTAAGGGGAGACTCATTGCAGACCTATGTAAGTTGGAGGGAGTCTTCAATGTAGGTTAAATGAGTGAGAAAGAGGTAGGCAGGCTTTATATTAGGGATGAAGCATCTGGGTTTTCCCTCTTGGGAAGAGCTGTCCTTCTGCCTTGTGAAGTGCAGACCTATTGATTTACCTGTTTGTGTTGCTTCTTTTTTCCTTTCACTTTCTGTCCACTTTCTCCATTAATATGGTTTATTATCAGTCAATATCATGATTCTTCCATCATGAAATTTCTCCAAAAGTCTAGTTCATTGTCTGTTGGGTTTTTCACAGTGTTGCTCTGTACTTTTTTTCTTCTTTGAACTTTTGCTATTATTTTTATGATATATAGGGAATCAAGGGAGATGAACACATATGCTCTATTCAGTGGTATGCTGGAGCTGGCTCTTACGGGCTTGCAAGGACCAATGATTAAAATTTTGAGAATTTCTGTGTGCTTGCTGTTAAACACAGCCATTATTAAATAGTACATTATATAAGTTGCAATTACATAAATTATATTGAAAACAAAGGTGATAAATACTCAAAACTCATTGCTTCTTAATTTTTTAAACAATATTTTATGGTTATCCATGATCTTGAGGTTATTGTACCTGTATATTAAAAATATAATACAATGGTGAGCCACTGCACATTTCTTCCCAACTCTACATTTGTGACATCACATTGGTAGCTGGAAATTGGCCATTGTAGGAGTATTTATACCATAGAAGTTAGTCAATTTCACAAAGCAAGGCTTTTACCCCCAGAAAACTGGTTGTTATACATTTACCTGCAGACCACTGCTTCTGTCTGGTATTTTCAACCAGATCTCAATCACTGACCTTGTATGACAGTGCAAGTTTACTGAACATTTTGGAGGAATATCATGTTCATGGATACACACACATGATCTGTATAAGAACACTCACATTTTACTCATATGTTTTATCAACATACTGTATAATTAGCAACATAATTTCACGTTTTGTGCTGTCTGTCTTAGTAAATTACATGACACTTTGGAATATGCCTGAATTTTATTATATTCTATATGCTATTTTAATCCTAATTAAATCTTGCTTGAATAATTAAACTAGGTTATAGTTATGACAAGATTATCTTATTGTGAGGTGCTTCTTAAATAGATCCATGTGAGAATAATATCAACAGGCATACATTATAATAATTATTAGTTTATCTACCAAAAATAGGATTATTTTATTCCTGCGACCCACTGAAAATTGTTAATACAGCTATTGTAGGAGAATGTTACCAGGTCGGGGATTTAGTGAAAAATTTAAAGAGTGGATTGAGTTGTTTTACAGTCTTTACCCCTCCCCAGGTAAGCAGGATCTAGATAATATGTGAGGGAAATGTCCTAAATAGAGAAAAACATTTTACAGGATCTAAAAGCTAAGCCTCAGGAGAAACACTTGCTTACTTGTGCTCTTCCAAGGACATACCTCTTCTGAGTTGTAATGATAAACTTTCCTGAAGTACTCTATTTTCAGTTTGTTATTTATGGAATCAAAATGCACATGTCCCTAAACTGATCTGTAACATTATTTCCTCAAGTCAAGTGAAGGGGCATTTATTGTTTCATGATAATTCATTTCTGATTAATTTAACAGTGAATACTGCTAACATCATGAGGGGTAAATGGCTCACCTCTGTTATATGGAAAAAATTATAAGATTCCTTATTGCTAGGGATGAATATTAAGTACCCATTCCTTCTTTTCTAAACATTGATTCTTCTTCCTCTTACAGTCTTTTCTCACCCTTTAGTGACAACCATAAGCCCTAAATCTAAATGTGCTCGGCTCCAACGTTCTAAACAGTTGACAGTACGGCATTAAGAAACAGCAGCTCAGCTTCCTCTTTCCTGGTTACCACTGACAAGTAGAATTAGGATAGATGGGTTTATGAACTGAGCTGGAAATCACATATGTTCAGCTCTGCACAAATAGACAGCCCGGGTACTCAAAGAAGTAATAAAATCTTGCAATTTAGAGGGAGAAATGCTCTAATTAAAATATAAGTTAGAGCAACAGTGCATTGAGGAAGAAACCAGAATACAGGGAAGGTGCAAAGAACATTAGCTGGTCCCATGTGTATTTGTTAATGGAGCTAACTTTAATGAATGACCAAGGTTGTATAATGACCCTGTTAAAGGTCGGCCACATATAATGAGAAAATTACATACTTTTTTATACCCAAGTTATAACTTACATATTTACAACATCAGATGTTGAATATTCTTATCAACATCATAAATATGTATATGAAAATATAGACATCTCTCTTGAATTATTTTGACTACCACCATTTCAGAGGTGGAAAATTTGAAGTAATATTAGCATCCTAAAAATGGAACTACTTTCTTTTGCTGCCTGTTTAGACAATAAAGATAGCAACTTTTAGTTAATAAGATTAGAGGTGAGCTGCCTCTATGTCTATGGTAGTGACGTGACGGCAGAGTGGATATTGGAATGGCAGGTGGGACAGGGGGAGGATAAACATTTCAAACATTATTTTCTTTCTACTTTCTTTCAACTGCTCTTTTAGAATCTGCCATAGACAAACTTGATTAGTACAATTAAGGAAACCCCCGAGTGTCTTTCATGCCCTTCAGGAGTGTTAGAGCAGGAGGAAAAAGGAAAAGAAAGTCTCCACTGGAAGGTTTTTTGAACCTTTATTTAGGAAGATAAACCGCTGACTCATAATTAATAACATACTAATTATTATAAAATTTATACTCATTTTAGATAAGAGATTATGGTTATGATCAATTCTTTTATATGCAGGTTGAAAACACGTGATATTGAGGTTCACCACGGGTGTGGTGTTTAGGAGGCATTATTCATAGGTGGTGTGGTTCAGTTCAAATGAACAAACATCGAAGTCTTCCCATGAATAGGAATGTATTAGTTTTTCTTTTAATTAATTAATTAATTAATTTGGCTGCGTCGGATCTTAGTTGCGGCATGTGGGATTTTCATTGCTGCTTGTGGGCTTCTCTCTAGTTGTGGCGCACAGGCTTCAGAGCCTGCCGGCTCAGTAGTTACGGCCCACGGACTTAGTTGCCCCACAGCATGTGGGATCTCAGTTTCCTGACCTGGGATCCAACCCGTGTCCCCTGCATTGGAAGGCAGATTCTTAACCACTGGACCACCAGGAATGTCCCAGGAATGTATTAGTTTTTAATAATAACAATGACTAATAGAACATAACTTCAAAAAAGAGCCATATATACATGAGTAATATGCAGGATCAAAACCTTTTACATTATTAACAAAGTGAAAATTAACAAGTATTTATTGATTACTTTAATGATTATCTTGAGCACCATTAATCATACGAATGTATGTAAAAGGGTATAAACAATGGGTTGAAATAAGAGCTTTATGTTTTAGTTATGTAGGGGCATACCTTATTAAACAAAACCATAATTACCCTGAAATCATCATAGGAGCTCAAGGTATAAGGGCAAACTCTATGGGTGTTTTGGGCCTCTGTGTTGCCAAGCATGACCTAAAATTCAGTAGTGATATGACTTCTGTAGGCTTTTGCTGTTTGAAGAGATTTTTTCAGCATAACAGCTTTCCTCAATTGACCACAGGTATTCTAATAGAAGAATACCAGGTTTATGTGTCATTATGTCTACACATTTACAGTGATATTGTAATGAAATGAATTCTAAAAGCACATGCACACACAGCACATATACACAAAAGGACAAAAGCAAATGGGCTATGGAGTCATTCTTCTATTACCGAGCTCTGTGATCTTGGGGAGATTAAATAATATCACTTATCCCAATTCATGTGTAAAATAGAACCTATTTTAAAGGTAGTCTATAGCTAATGTAAAGTAGTTAGCATAATGTTTAAGCTTAATATATTTTACAATGATCTCTCCTCTATTAAACTATTTTCGAGTCATTCAATTTCTTTTCTATGTGATTCTTTAATACAATTTATATTTGTGTGTATTTTATGGTATGTAATAACATTTTTAGCAAAAATATTGACATAACAAGGAGAGTGATAAAAAACTTGAAATATTGATACTTTTTATATTTTAAATATAAAAATTTTCTTTTACCAACATCAGATTTATGTATGATGATTGGTTCAAAAGTGCACTTAAAATAACTTATCCCTTTTTAGTGTTTATTTCAAAACAGGTTTATAAATGCAGTACTAAAACTAAACACTTTCAAACTAATTGTCAGAATGTGGCTGCTATAAGTAATTCATTTAAACTTTTTTCTCCCTTAAGGCAACTCACAATTTATATTCAGTCATCGAGTGCAGAGTACATGTTAACAAGCCTGGTATTTTATATATAATATTCTTCATCTTTTGGTTAACATATTTTATTAATAATTTAAAATATAGATATAATATAAATTAATAAGTAATATTACATAAATTATCTGTAATATAAAATAAAAAATAATATAACTATGAACTTGGGATTTTTTCCAGCTTTACCTTAATAGTATTTGCTGCCTGGTTACTAGATTGCTTAATTGGTCTGAATTAATAATTCAAGCATCAAATATCACATGGCTGTGTATTGTATATGGTGGAAATCTTGGTTAAATAACTGTTGAAAGGATGATTAAGCTTATTTCAGTCTACTAAAAACTTTTCTAACCATATTTCTCACGGAATCATCTCTTTTACTCCCCTGTTGTATTCATGGAGGCATTAGTCTCCTAAAATCCTAATCTTGAAGTCTTATAGTCACTTTTTGACCCCTGATACTTATTTTTTCATTCAATGAATTTCCACATTCTTCAACTGAACTTCAGAAATGCCATTTGAATCAATTTTCTATTTCCATCTCCCACTGGTCATTATTGGTAATTAGAAAATCCCCTGATATTTTCAGTTTTTTCTTTTTCTTTTCTTCTCTGGGATCCCTATAATTCGAATGTGGTACATTTAATGTTGTCTCAGAGGTCTCTGAGACTGTCCTCAATTCTTTTCATTCTTTTTTTTCTTTATTCTGCTCTGCGGTAGTTATTTCCACTATTTTATCTTCCACGTCACTTATCTGTTCTTCTGCCTCAGTTATTCTGCTATGGATTCCTTCTAGAGAATTTTTAATTTCATTTATTGTGTTGTTCATCATTGTTTGTTTGCTCTTTAGTTCTTCCACGTCCTTGTCAAACATTTCTTGTATTTTCTCCATTGTATTTCCAAGATTTTGGATCATCTTTACCATCATTACTCTGAATTCTTTTTCAGGTGGACTGCTTATTTCCTCTTCATTTGTTTATTCTGGTGGGTTTTTACCTTGCTCCTTCATCTGCTGTGCATTTCTCTATCTTCTTATTTTGCTTACCTTACTGTGTTTGGGGTCTCCTTTTTGCAGGCTGCAGGTTCGTAGTTCCCATTGTTTTTGGTGTCTGCCCCCAGTGGCTATGGTTGGTTCAGTGGGTTGTGTAGGCTTCCTGGTGGAAGGGACTAGTGCCTGTGTTCTGGTGGATGAGGCTGGATCTTGTCTTTTTGGTGGGCATGACCATGTCCGGTGGTGTGTTTCAGGGTGTCTGTGAACTTATTATGAGTTTAGGTAGCCTCTCTGCTAATGGTTGGGGTTTTGTTCCTGTCGTAGGCTTCCCTGGTGTCCTATGCCCTAGCTGTTTGGCATAGGGTGTCCAGCACTGTAGCTTGCTGGTCGTTGAGTGAGCTGGGTATTAGCATTGAGATGGAGATCTCTGAGAGAGCTTTTGTTGTTTTATATTACGTGGGTCTGGGAGGTCTCTGGTGGACCAGTGTCCTGAACTCTTCTCTCCCACCTCAGAGGCTCAGGCCTGACACCCGGCTGGAGCACCAAGACTCTGTCAGCCACCCAGCCAGGTATGTGGGGAGCTTCTTGCATTTTGGGAGGTCTGAGGTCTTCTGCCAGCGTTCAGTAGGTGTTCTGTAGGAGCTGTTCCACATGTAGATGTATTTTTGATGTATTTGTGGGGAGGAAGGTGATCTCCACATCTTACTCCTACACCATCTTGAAGCTATCCTCAGATTTTCAGTTTTGATCCAGTTTACACACTGCTGCTAGAGTAATTTTTCTACTAATGGAATGAAACCAAACCCAAAGGAAACTAAACTAAAAAATAAAGAAGAAAACCAACAAAGCTTTCATTTTAAAAGTCTTCCAACTGGCAATCAAATTAAAAATCAGCTTCTTAGATTGATGGTCAATATTTTTCATTCTCCTATTCAAATCTTTTCTAGTTTGATGTCATATGTTTTCTCTACATGTGTTGCATATTCCAGAATTACCCACAATGGCATGAATTGTTAGTTCCTACTAAATAGCCCATCCTCCTTGCTAAAAGAACCCCAGTTTTCTTCAGGAATCACCTTGCACAGTGCCAGGGGCATGAATCATGGTGGTTTCCTTTTCTTTTTGCCAGCGGTTAGTCTGAGATGATTATGTAACTCAGCTCTGGCCAATGAAATATAGAGCAATTCTACCATGGAAAATTTTAAGGAAGATTTGTCTCCATGATAAGAAATAGATGTATAAGCAATGATTCCCTACCCCTGGACTTTTTGCTTTGTTGTGTGATGAGTACCTGATGTTTAGAGTTACACCAGCGTCTTGTGACCATGAGACAACAAGGGAAGCAAAATTCTATAAGGTGAAGGAAGTGGAATACAGGATTTAAAAAATGGATGCTAGAAGATACTAGCACTGCCAAGGTAATCTGGAAATCTTGCCTGAAGACATTTTAATATTTGAACAGATGTAGTTGTTTCTTTAATATGCACAACACTTTCTACTTTTATTCATCATTCACGAAAAAATAATTCAATGCCTGGAGTGCACCATGTCTTTACTTGCATGGATTCATTTATTCAGAACTTTGACTTGTTCTTTTCCCTCTGACCTCCATCAAATCTAGCCATCCTTGGATTCCATCTCATATGATTTTTACTTTATTAAGTCTACTCTGATCCTCTCATTTAAATGCTGACTCTACCTTTTTTAGAGCAAAGTTACATCCTACTATTTCCCTTTTCTCAATTTACTGTATGTTACTGAATCTCACTAACTAAATATAAAACTTACTTTCTGCTTAATAGCATCCTCAGAGAATGTTTTTCATATAATAGACACTCATGAAACACATTTTATTCTGAGTCATCTGTAATGTTCCATGAAGTCCCCTCAGTCTGTGAAAGACCTGATATTCAATTATACTTTAGTTCTCAATGTAGCTACTGGATAGACACGTGACAAGAGCAGGGTTTAAAATTCCACTTGGTACAAATCCTTTAAATTCTCAAGGATTAAACCTTTAATCCTTAGTATAAAGTGATCAATTCCTCTGGAATAACTTTACTGCCTTTCTGTAGAGTAAAAGGACAATAATTCATACATTTCTCAAGGTAGGTGAACTTTACTACAAGGTGTATATAGATGTACTGTACATAACTCCTTCCGTGTGTGTGTGTGTTTTAGTTGCGTATGTATGTTTTATGGTGCCTATCTCAAAGTTATATATCTGGAATATACTTTACTTAATTGAAGTCATTTATTTACAGAAGAAATTCAATAACAGCACAATCATAGCTTAAACTTAGTGTGCCTTCCTTATACTTGTGAACATAGATATGCAAACATACATGCCTCACTTAGAAGAAACTTGTTTATTTACATGTATTTCTTTAGTTTACTGAAAAACAACAACAACACACCCAAATGTGAAAAGTCCCAGAACAAATCCACACATACATATTATTAGCAGGTGTTATGAGTAGGTATTATTAATAAGCTATTAAATAATTAAATTAATCAAAACTAAGCATGCTGAGGAAGACCATAATCTTAAAATATTTAAAATATCTTGCTTGATACAAAAATATATCATTGAGAGTGTAGGTGAGACTCATGGGCAGAAATATTGGGCTAAGTGATGAACACATGCAAATAGTGTGTGTGTTGAAACAACCTAAGAGCTAAGTAGATCCACATGACTGCTGAGTGTACATGCCATGCCTGAAGACATGAGCTGTACCTGCCCAGATATATTAATGGCTCCCTGTTACAAGACTAATCTTCTATTATGAACTGTCTGCTGAAACCACTCTATCTGTCAGTGTTCATTACATAGGATATATTTCCATTTCCTTTTTAAAAAATTAAATTTTTAATGGAGTATAGTTGATTTAAAATATTATGGTAGTTTCTGCTGTACAGCAAAGTGAATCAATTATACATATACATATATCCACTCTTTTTTAGATTCTTTTCAAAGGGAAAGAGAGAAGGAATAAAGGAAGGAAAGAGTGAAAGAAGGAAGGAAGAAGGAAGGAAGGAAGAAAGGAAGGAAGGAAGGAAGGAAGGGAGGAAGGAATGGAGGAAGATAAACTCCTTAGTCAACTCAATGGAATCTCTGTATCTCAGCTCTAGGAGAGTTTCTATCACTGACTTGTCCAGCCACTGGGAAGGAGTGTAAAGCTGGATTTGCAATAACAGTGCTGATGTGAGAATTCAGCAGTAACCATATGAACAGTGCTCTAATTTACCATCACAGGTGAGTGAAGATGAGTGTGCTTCTGTCACAAAGGGCAAGCATGAATTGCTGACTTGACAGCAGAGATTAAAGCATTCACCTTTGTTTAAGCTTTGACTATTTTAGTATTTTTAGGAAAAGGAGAGGGAAAGATGGTGTGAAGTATTTGTATTGGTAATGGAATGTGACACCAACAAGAACAGGCAATAAGAAGGCAGGCAGGAGTGGACTGAGCTGCTGACAATGTTCTAGGCCAAAGAAGCCAAAACAAATGACTGAATGATTATACTTTCACACTAAGATACAGAGTCTGCTTCATACTAAAATAAACATCCGTTGGATCTCTCTCATTAACTTTATTAATGACAACAATTGGCCAATCAAAAAAATCTTTATTGTATGTGGAGAAAATGGAACACTTTTGCACTGTTGGTGGGAATGTAAATTGGTACAGTCACTGTGGAAAACAGTATGGCGATTCCTCAAAACATTAAAAATAGAACTACCATATGATCCAGCAATCCCATTTTGGGGTATATAGCCATAGGAAGCAAAATCATTATCTTGAAGAGACATCTGAACTCCCATGTTCATTGCAATGTTATTCACAATAGCCAAGATATGGAAACAATCTAAGTGTTCATCTATGGATGAAAGGATAAAGAAGTGATATATATATATATATATATATATATATATATATATATATATATATATGTATTCATATAAAAAGGGTCGAGTGGTGATTGCCAGGGGCTAGGTCGTGGGGGAAATTGGGAGATATTGGTCCAAGGGTACAAACTTCCAGTTATAAGATGAATAACTTCTGGGGATCTAATATGCAGCATGGTGACTATAGTTAAAAATACTGTATTGTATACTTGAAAGTTGCTAAGAGAGGAGATCTTAAATGTTCTCACCACAAAAAAGAAATAGTAATTATGTGAGGTGACAGAGGTATTAACTAACCCAACAGTGGTAGTCATTCTGTAATATATAAGTGTATCAAATTAACATGTTGCATACCTTAAACTTACACAATATTATATGTCAATTATATCTCAGTAAAGCTGGAAAAAAGCATTTATTAAGTGTCTATTAAACATAAGGTACTGTTTCTGGTGCTGAAACACAGTCGACATGATACCTGCCTTCATGGAGCTTCAGACACTTGGCTGTGCTCTGCTGTCCCATCCTCACACAGGACCTCATAAAATTATTCAAAACTCCACCCTAACATATGTTTACTCTTCCTTAGAGGTTTTACCTTGCCATTTTAATTTTTATATTTTCTTTAATTAAAAAAAACTTTTTTCTTTATTTTTATTGGGTTTTATTTGGCTGCACTGCACAGCATGTGGGATCTTAGTTCCCTGACAAGGGATCAAACCGGTGACCCTGCAGTGGAAACACAGAGTATTAACCACTGGGCGGCCAGGGAATTCCCTTGCCATTTTTAAATACAAAAAATAGTTCTTTGGGCTTTTTTTATGAACAAAGTTTAATTAAGTTTACTAACTATTTGGTCAATTTTTATTTTCAACATTAAAAGAAAATCTATTCCTTCTTTTGAGTTTACTTTTCTTACTGGTGTACATAGATAGATAGATAGACCGATCTTAAGAATTTTATTAGAGAGGATTTTCTCTGGCCATGAAATAACTCAGTCTGTGCAGATCCAACAATATATGGATGTCACCTTTGAATTCCAGATTGATGGGTATTTATCTTAAGGACTTTAAAGATATTTCTCCATAGTTTTCTGGCATTTATAGATAAGTCTACTATGGAATTACTGTAATTGGTTTTTACACTTTGATAACTTTAAAGACTATCTTTTTATTCTTTTTTTTCATAGATCTTTATTGGAGTATAATTGCTTCACAATATTGTGTTAGTTACTGCTGTACAACAAAGTGAATCAGCCATATGCATACATATATCACCATATACCCTCCCTCTTGAGCCTCCCTCCCACCCTCCCTATCCTATGTCTCTAGGTCATCACAAAGCACTGAACTGATCTTCCTGTGCTATGCTGCTGCTTTCCACTAGCTAACTATTTTATATGGGGTAGTGTGTATATGTCAATGCTACTCTCACTTCACCCCAGCTTCCCCCTCCCACCTGTGTCCTCAAATCCATTCTCTAAGTCTACATCTTTATTCCTGCCCTGCCACAATGTTCATCAGTACCAATTATTTTTAGATTCCATATATATGTGTGAGCATACGGTATTTATTTTTTTCTTTCTGATTTACATTACTCTGTATGACAGACTCTAGGTCCATCCACCTCACTACAAATAACTCAATTTTGTTTCTTTTTTATGGCTGAGTAATATTCCATTGTATATATGTGCCACATCTTCTTATCCATTCATCTATCAATGGACATTTACATTGGTTCCATGTCCTGGCTATTGTAAATAGTGCTGCAATGAACATGGTGGTACATGTCTTTTTTTTGAATTATGGTTTTCTCAGGGTATATGCCCAGTAGTGGGATTGCTGGATCATATGGTAGCTCTGTTTTCAGCTTTTTAAGGAACAACCATACTGTTCTCCATAGTGGTTGTATCAATTTACATTCCCACCAACAGTGCAGGAGGGTTCCTTTTTCACCACATCTTTTCCAGCATTTATTGTTTCTAGATTTTTTGATAATGGCCATTCAGTCTGTTGTGAGGTGATACCTCATTGTAGTTTTAATATTCATTTCTCTAATAATTAGTGATGTTGAGCAGCTTTTCAAGTGCCTCTTAGCCATCTGTATGTCTTCTTTGGTGAAATGTGCATTTAGATCTTCCACCCATTTTTTAATTGAACTGTTTGGTTTTTTTTTTTTTTTGATATTGAGCTCCATGAGCTGTTTGTGTATTTTGGAGATTAATCCTTTGTCTGTAGTTTCATTTGCAAATATTTTCTCCCATTCTGAAGGTTGTCTTTTCAATTGTTTATGGTTTCCTGTGCTGTGCAAAAGCTTTGAAGTTTCATTAGGTCCCATTTGTTTATTTTTGTTTTTATTTCCATTACTCTAGGACGTGGATCAAAAAAGATTTGGTGTTGTTTATGTCAAAGAGTGTTTTCCTATGTTTTCCTCTAAGAGTTTTATAGTGTTTGGTCTTACATTTAGGTCTTTAATCCATTTGGGGTTTATTTTTGTGTATGGTGTTAGGGAGTGGTCTAATTTCATTCTTTTACTTAGAGGTGCCCAAGTTTTCCAGCACCACTTATTGAAGAGGCTGTCTTTTCTCCATTGTATATTCTTGCCTCCTTTATCATAAATTAGGTGACCATATGTGTGTGTGTTTATCTCTGGGCTTTCTATCTTGTACCATTGATCTATATTTCTGTTTTTGTGCCAGTACCATACTGTCTTGATTACTGTAGTTTTGTAGTATAGTCTGAAGTCAGGGAGCCTGATTCCTCCAGCTCCATTTTTCTTTCTCAAGATTGCTTTGGCTATTCAGGGTTTTTTGTGCTTCCATATGAATTGTAGAATTTTTTGTTCTAATTCTGTGAAGAATGGCACTAGTAGTTTGATAGGGATTGCATTGAATCTGTAGATTGATTTGGGTAATATAGTCATTTTCACAATATTGATTCTTCCAATCCAAGGACATGGCATATTTCACCATCTGTTTCTCTTATCTTTGATTTCTTTTATCAGTGTTTTAAAGTTTTCTGAGTACAAGTCTTTCACCTCCTTAGGTAGGTTTATTCCCAGGTATTTTATTTTTTGTTGCAACAGTGAATGGGATTGTTTCCTTAATTTCTCTTTCTGATCTTTCATTGTTAGTGTATAGGAATGCCAGAGATTTCTGTTAATTAATTTTGTATCCTGCAACTTTATCAAATTCATTGATTAGTTCTACTAGTTTTCTGGTGACATCTTTAGGATTTTCTATGTATATTATCATGTCATCTGCAAGCAGGGACAGTTTTACTTCTTCTTTTCCATTTGTATTTCTTTTATTTCTTTTTCTTCTCTGACTGCCGTGGCTAGGACTTCCAAAACTATATTGAATAAGAGTGGTGTGGGTGGACATTCTTGTCTTGTTCCTGATCTTCGTGAAAATATTTCAGTTTTTCACCATTGAGTATGATGTTTGCTGTGGCTTTGTCATATGTGGCTTTTATTATATTGAGGTAAGTTCCCTCTATGCCCATTTTCTAGAGAGCTTTTATCATAAATCGGTGTTGAATTTTGTCAAAAGCTTTTTCTGCATCCATTGAGCTGATTATATGCTTTTTTTATTCCTTAATTTGTTAATGTGGTGTATCACATTGATTAATTTGCATGTATTCAAGAATCCCTACATCTCTGGGATATATACCACTAGATCATGGAGTATGAACCTTTTAATCATTGTTGGTTTCTGTTTGCTAGTATTTTGTTCAGGATTTTTGCATCTATGTTCATCAGTGATATTGGCCTATAATTTTCTTTTTTTGTGATATCTTTTTCTGTTTTTGGTGTCAGGGTGATGGTGGCTTCATAGAATGAATTTGGTAGTGTTCCTTCCTCTGCAATTTTTTGGAAGATTTTGAGAAGGATGGGTGTTAGCTCTGCTCTAAAGGTTTGATAGAATTCGCCTGTGAAGCCTTCTGGTCCTGGACTTTTGTTTGTTGGAAGATTTTTAATTACAGTTTCAACTTCATTACTTGTGATAGGTCTGTTTATATTTTGTAATTCTTCCTGGTTCAGTCTTTGAAAATTGTACCTTTCCAAGAATTTGTCCATTTCTTCATGGTTGTCCATTTTATTGGCAATAGTTGTTTGTAGTAGTCTCTTATGATGCTTTGTATTTCTGCGGTGACAGTTGTGATTTCTCCTTTTTCATTTCTAATTTTATTTTTTTGCATCCTCTCCCTTCTTTTTTCTTTTTTTTTATGAGTCTGGATAAAGGTTTATCAATTTTTTTTATCTTCTCAAAGAACCAGCTTTTAGCTTTATTAATATTTGCTATTGTTTTCTTTGTTTCTATTTCATTCATTTCTGCTCTGATCTTTATGATTTCTTTAGTTTTACTGACTTTGGGGTTTTCTTTGTTCTTCTTTCTCTAGTTACTTTAGTTGTAGGGTTAGGTTGTTTATTTTAGATTTTTCTTTTTTCTTGATGTCAGATTGAATTGCTATAAACTTCCCTCTTAGAACTACTTTTGCTGTGTCCCATAGGTTTGGGGTCATTGTGTTTTAGCTGTCATTTTTTTCTTTGTATTTTTTTATTTCTTCTTTGATTTCTTCAGTGATCTCTTGGCTATTTAGTAGCACACTTTTTAGCCTTCATATATTTGTGGTTTTTACAGTTTTTTTCCTGTAATTGTTTTCCAGTCTCATGGTGTTGTGGTCAGAAAAGATGCTTGATATGATTTCCATTTTCTTAAATTTTCTGAGGCTTGATTTGTGCCCCAAGATGTGATCTATCCTGGAGAATGTTCCTTGTGTACTTGAGAAGAAAGTTTATACTCCCACTTTTGGGTAGAATGTTCTATAAATATCAATTAAATCTATCTAGTCTATTGTGTCATTTAAGGCTTGTGTTTTCTTATTAATGTTCTCTCTGGATGATCTGTCCATTGGTGTAATTGGGGGTGTTAAAGTCCCCTACTATTATTGTGTTACTGTCGATTTCCCCTTTCATGGTTGTTAGCATTTGCCTTATGTATTGAGGTGCTCCTATGTTGGGTGCATAAACATTTATAATTGTTATATCTTCTTTTTGGATTGATCCCTTGATCATTATATAGTGTCCTTCCTTATCTCTTGTAACAGTCTTTATTTTAACATTTATTTTATCTGATATGAGTATTGCTACTCCAGCTTTCTTTTGATTTCCATTTACATGGAATATCTTTTTCCATCCCCTCAGTTTCAGTCTGTATGTGTCCCTAGGTCTGAAGTGGGTTTCTTGTAGACAGCATGTGTATGGATCTTGTCTTTGTAACCATTCAGCCAGTCTGTGTCTTTTGGTTGGGGCACTTAATCCATTTACATTCAAGGTTATTATTGACATGTATGTTCCTATTATCATTTTCTTAATTGTTTTGAGTTTGTTTTTGTGGATCCTTTTCTTTCTCTTGTGTTTCCTGCTTAGAGACATTTCTTTAGGATTTGTTGTAAAGCTGGTTTTGTGGTGCTCAATTCTCTTAGCTTTGCTTGTCTGAAAGCTTTTGATTTCTCCATTGAATCTGAATGAGATCCTTGCTGGGTAGAGTAATCTTGGTTGTAGGTTTTTCTCTTTCATCACTTTAAGTGTATCCTGCCACTCCCTTCTGGCCTGCAGAGTTTCAGCTGAAAAAACAGCTGATAACCTTATGGGGTTTCCTTTTTATGTTGTTTTTTGTTTTTCCCATGCTGCTTTTAATATTTTTTTGATTTTAATTTTTGTTAGTTTGATTAATATGTGTCTTGATGTGTTTCTTCTAGTGTTTATCCTGTTGGGACTCTCTTTGCCCTCTGGACTTGGGTGACTGTTTCCTTTCCCATGTTAGGGAGGTTTTCCACCATAATTTCTTCAAATATTTTCTCAGACCCTTTCTTTTTCTCTTCCTCTTCTGGGACCCCTATAATTCGAATGTTGATGCTTTTAGTGTTGTCCCAGAGGTCTCTGAGATTTTCTTCAGTTCTTTTCATTCTTTATTCTTTATTCTGCTCCTTGGCCGTTGTTTCCACCATTTTGTCTTCCAGCTCACTTATTCGTTCTTCTGCCTCAGTTATTCTGTTATTGATTCCTTCTAGTGTATTTTTCATTTCAGTTATTGTTTTGTTCATCTCTCTTTGTTTGTTCTTTAGTTCTTCTAGATCTTTGTTAAATGTTTCTTGTATTTTCTCAATCCGCACCTCCATTCTATTTCCAAGATTGTGGAACATCTTTACTATCATTACTCAGAATTCTTTTTCAGGTAGATTGCCTATTTCCTCTTCATGTATTTGGTCCTCTAAGGTTTTACTTTGCCCCTTCATCTGTGACATATTTTTTGCCGTCTCATTCTTCTTTCCTTTTTTTTTTTTATGAGTGGGATTGTGTTCCTGTCTTTCTGTTTGCTTGGCCTGATGCTTCCAACACTGGAGTTTGTAGGCTGTTGGGTAGAGCTGGGTCTTGGTGCTGAGATGAGGACCTCTGGTAAACCTCACTCTGGTGAATATTCCCTCGGGTCTGAGGTTCTCTGTTAGTCCAGTGGTTCAGACTCGGAGCTCCCACTGCAGGAGCTTCAGCCTGACCCGCAACTTCAAATGACTGAATTGGATACAGTTCTGGATGTTTCAAGTTCTAGTTCACAGGACAGCACATAAGGAAGCAGGTTGGTAGAATCCTATATTTTTACTCTTGCTGTACTGAACTTTCACTACAGTGGGCAAAGTTTAAGTAGGGGTTAATTTTTAAGAAACTGGCTTAATAAAGTACCTTCTCAATCTTTTAAATCAAGAGTTTTTTTCAATTCTGGGGAATTTCAAGCAAATCCTCTTTTGCTGTTTTTCCCTCAGTTTTCTTCTGGAACTTCTATTGGATGATGAATGATTTTTAATTTAAAAAAGAATCTGTTTTTCTCTCTCTATGCTACATTCTGGGAGAATTGCTTCCCATTAAGATTCCAATGAATCTTTTTCACTCTTAGACTGTGTTTAATTTAGCTTCTCCCCCAATTGAATATTTTTCTTTTAAAAAAAGAAATTCAATGACTGTTTCCACTTGTTCTTTTTTCTCCCTTTTTCATTTCAATTTCAGTTTGTTTATTTCCTATGAAAATAATTTCTTCATTTATTTCTTTGAACATCTTACATAATTAATTTATTTTTTTTTATCTTTAGGTTATCTTAATATTTGAATGGTTCACTTGTTTTATAATTTTGAACTTAATTGGAGTGGGAAGATTTTAGTTTTCATGTTCCTCTCTCTTTACACTATTCACTAGACTTTATAGAGATGGTCCAGTGTTCCTTTCTCTCAGTGTTTTGAGCCTATTGCAATTCCAGGCAACCTGTAAGCTTGGTCTAGATACTGGTCAAGAGCAATGTCATGTCATATCTTCTTGCCTCCGTTGGGCTCAAAACTTTCAGAAATGAAGACTGCAATAGGCAGAGTGCCTCATCCCCACTCACCTTTTTTTGTGCTTCAGTTGTCTTTTCTTCTTGATTTTGAGCACTGATAGGACCTTCAGATTTTTGCTCTGTTTATTTAAACTGAAATCTCTGTGTTTAGAATAAAGATGGCATCTGAAGGTGAGTTCACTTCAGTATCTTTATTGGAAGTCACAATAACATTATTCACATATATTTAAATTAAATATTCATTATAAACAAAATAATATTTATATGTATGTACATAAATAATCATAAGATGAAAGCTACACACACATGGCTTAGACTAAAAATATAAAACCATATGAATACTTTTGAAGTTCCCTTGTTAGTGTTCCCTGATCCCATTCCTTTTCTCTTTCACTAACTCTTCAATAATCAGAGTTTGGGGTTTGTTACAGTTTGCTTTCCTATTTTATTTACTTTTCTTGTTTTTAATTTTATGTACAGATAATCACGGTGTATTTATTATTCTGTGAACTTGCTTGTTCTACTAAATAAGTGTAATTTATTGTTATTGATATGAGTGGTTATGGCTTATTTATTTTTCCAGTTGTAGAGTATGCCATTTTCCTCTTGATATATATTTATAATGTTTCCAGTTTTATCCCCCTATTAAAACAATACTGCTTGAATATTGCTATACATGTCACTCAAGAACTGCAGGAATAGAATTTCTGAGTCATTGGGATTTATGTTTTCCATTTACCAAACATTGTTACATTGTTTTCCATGTAGTGATTTATATTCATGTCCCTGTGCCATGTCTTCACCCATACATGCTATGGTGATTTTTAAAAAATTGCCAGACTACAGGGCAAAATGGTACTTCATCATAGTTTTAATTTATATTTTGATAATTACCAATGAGGTTGAGAATCAATTTACACTCTTTTAGATACCAATGCAGAGGAGGACATTTTCATGTGATTTTTGGCTATTTATGCTTCTTCTGTGAAGTAACCTTGGTTCATATTTTTAAAATTTCTTATTGCTTTGTGGGTATTCTTTATACATTGTAAGTAATAATCCTTGTGTTACAAATGTCTTCTAGCTTGGAACATGTCTTTCATTTTTTATACAATTTATTTAATAGGGAAGATTAAATTTTAATGTAGTTGATTTATCAATACTTTCCTTATGGTTTGTAATTTTGTGTCTTATAAGAAATCTTGCCCTCATAATACAGTAAGTCCCCTACATACGAACCTGCAAGTTGTGAACTTTCAAAGATGGAGTCGGTATATTACAGAAAATGAGATGGAGTGGTAGAAATTTGTGGTCAGTGAATGGGAACCATACAACTGAGACGATAAAGGAATTGCACTTATTGACATTGACAAGAACTAGGGTGTGACCGTGGAAGTTGGTAATTGTGAATGTGTACAAGATGATTGCAGAAGAAAAATTCATAAAAATAACAGGCCAAGATGTTAGAAGGAGGAACAAATTAAATCTTGAACCCATAAAAATACACACAGGAGCAGTTTTGGAGAGATTGATAATGAGGTGGAGGATAAAATCATGGAAAAATATAAGGGAGAAACTGAGAAAAATGTGAAAGAACCACATGCTGCAAAAATGAAGGTTTGTGGGTGAGGTAAACGGATGATACAATATTTAAAGCAGGCTTAATTTTTAGGGAGAAGGAAGGCAGAATGGTCTGAGAGCATTAATAAAGAGCAAGGATGTCAACCCTACTTCCAGGCCCCATGGGACAAGCACTGAGGTGATAACAACAGACCCCACTGGTGGAAGCTGTAGGGGAACCAGGGAAGTAAGGGAAGAGCTAGGTTTGTATTAAAGTCAGATTGTGCAGAGGACATTCTGGAAAGAGGTGGAAGATAAGGGACTTCCTGTGATGCTGGACTATATGTACCAGAGGGCACAGTAAAAAGGATTCAGGGAAGAGAAGGGGAAGAAGAGGCTAGCATGCAGAAAGTGAGAGTTGCCCCCCTCCTTTGGGACTGAACTTAAAAAAGACTAAAAGTTTGAAGGGATTAGTGTCACACTACTGGCCAGGCCGTAATTTGGGTGGGGTTGAGCAGTAGATGAAGAAGGGTGAAATCTACCCATGAGATGCCTTCATGACTCCTGGTGATGGAGTTGAGGAGGTTGGGGAAGATGGATTTACGTAGTTAGTCCCTGTGGGTGGACCTGCTCCTGACTGCAGGTGGTGAAAGCAAGAAGTCTAGAGAGGTCAGCACTTGTGTCCTCCACTGGTGTGGGGACAAGTTCATTGAGAGCATACTAACTCCCATTTACCCCCTAGGGTGGACTTCTGGGAAAACCAGTTGATACTCAGAGCCTGTGGGCCCCTGACGATGAGTATGGGAAGCCAGGGGAGGCTTGATTTTAGCATGTCCATGTTTATTCTCAGCCTGTTACTGTTAAATAAGTCAGCTATGGAATGGCTTTTAAGAAGTCCATTAATTTTCTTGGTATTTACAATTCAAAAAGTACTGTTTTATTTAAGATGAATGGAGGGGAGGCACTTTGGGGGTCACAGTGAACAGGAACGCACTTAGGAACACTTGCACCCTGGTGATGCTTCCTCCTTCCTGGCTGGGGCTATGTAGAGATGCTCAGGTGAGGTCATGGACAAAGACAGTTCAATGTTCACAAATATTTTCTTAAATGGAGTCAACAGTGGTACAGGTGGCATGTACACATTTTCCTGGGCTCTGAGTCTTTCCATAGTAAAAAGATTAGCAGCAAAGTAGAAAAATGACTGCCCACTTTTTTCTCTAATTTAACAGTTCCCTGCCTAAGCAAAGTAAAACTCATGGCAAGATGTGCTGCATTCACCCCTGCTCTGTGTTCCCAACTCTATTCTGTTTTTTTTTAAATTCCTTCCCCAAATAAAATGTCGTTTATTTCAGCTGTGTGTATTATCTCAACACCTTTCTGTAGCTATCTGAAATAACAATAAAAAGCAATTTTGCACTGTTATTTCATAGCTTTTGTATAATGTATTCAATAAGGCTTTTACTGTGGACAGATTTCAGTACACCCAATGAGGAGCCATGCAAAATATTGCAGCTGTTGTATAGAAAGTATTAACTTCCTTTTTATAATCGATCTGTATTTCTTAAAGCATATAGTAATTTTCCATAATAATTCTATATACACTATTTTTAATACTGGCTTTACATATTATCAAATGCTACATCTTAATTATCTTTGGGGATAGCTATAACATAATATCAACTGAACACTTTTGTAATTAGATTTAATAACAATTTTCTAAATAGTGATGTATATACAATAGCCCTTTTGACTTTTGGAAATAGTAATTTGGTGATAAAAGGCTCTTTCATGGTTTTTCACTTTTATTTCTCACATTCCTCTAAGTTGGGCTATATTACAGAGGAAGAAACTGAAGAATTGGGCCATTAAATAATTTAGCCAAGTTGACTCAATTTTTCACCCAACGATGAGGAAGTTGTATTACAGAGATTTGAGCACAGCAGACAAACCCAAAAGCCTAAACTATTCACCAATATAGTATACCTACGCCTGCTCAAATTAAAGATTACAGGTCATTTGTAAGTGCATTTTAATTTAATTTTACTCATGTATTTCCTTTATAATAATAGTACTTATTAAAAGGCATTGTGTACATTTTACGTGTCAGGCCCTTTGGTAAATGGATTGTCGTATATAAGCCTCCTTTATGACTTACCACACTATAATGTGGAAATAATCCCCATTTTATAAGAAGCAAAACATCTATTTGTCCAAAGTCCCTGTCCTATTAAGCAGAATAGCTGGGAATCAAAGCCAGTCAGACTCCAGACCCTGCAATGTTAGTTGAGAATTCAGTTCAAATATTTCAGCAAATATTCAGGTTGTAACAAATATATTCTTTCCAAGACTATAATGTCTGAAATTTTATAGTCTCTATAGCTGATTATATAACTTGGACACAATAGTTTTAGAGAAATTGGATGGGTCAACGGTCAGTTTCTTAAATTCAAAAGATTTTTTTTTTGTGGTTTTGCATGAAATTCTAAAGTTAAAATGCCTGATTTGCACAAAAGCACCAGCACATTCCCTGTTTTCTCCATTAGTTTTTATCCCAGTGAACATTTTACTATTCCTAACATTTGATGAAGACAATGAAGTGAATTAGTCCTCCAGATTTTGAAGACTTGTGGAGTTATGCCCTTCTGGAAGCATTTTTGTCCCAGGAATGTCAAAGCTGGCAACTTTTCGATGACACTTTGTTTCTCCATCTGTCCCATACATTTAGGGCCGTTGTGAAGTGAAGAATGGGTTTCATACTGTAAAAGCAGGCCTTTCCTTTTTTGTGTTGCCAATCCGATTTCTCTAAGAAGTCACCTGTGTGTTAGGCTTCTGTGACTGTTCAGGTGGAAGTGTTAAATTTTTTGACAAATCTTAAGGAAGCTTAAAAATGACAGACGAATAAAATCTAAACTCTGGTGTTTCTGTATTAGTTGGGGTAGATAAGGCTATGCTCTGGTGACAAATACACCCCAGATGCTTAGTGGCCTGACACATACAAAGTCTGCTACAGTTGCTACACTAGGGCAATTTCCTTTCAGAGGTATCCCAGGGTCCAGAATGGCAGAGCACAAAGATTCCAGGGTCATAAGCCCCAGAGGTTTAAGCATGAGCTTTATGTGCTTTAACCCAGAAGTGATATAGACCACTTCTCTTCCCAGCTCCTTTATTAAAGTTTGTAACAAGGTCCCACCTAATATATGAAAGCAGGAAACGGGACACATGAGAAGACAGCTGGATATAGGTAAGCACTAGCAAATAAACTCTAAGCCACCAACCAACCTGTGTCAGTCAAAAGATTTATCTTTCAATATTCTAGACTTTTGAAGTTGCAGATTACATAATCTGATTTATCACCCAGTTGAGTATGTAGGTTTGGGTTGTTTAATCATTTACTTTGAAAGGGAAAATGAAACTTACCACTTTTGGGGAATTAATTTGCCCTATTTTTTGCCTGTAATGTTTGGGAAGATGGCTTATGGAATATTGTAATCTGAAAAATTAAATATTGCATAATTTTCTCAATCAAGAGATAGCTAGAAGGAGATGTATACATTCCTAGTTTTCTCTAAAATATTGTAATCTCTAACATCTGAAGCATTTCAGGAGTTTTAAGGGCCTTTGAACAAGCATTGTATCCCTGGCTGTGTTATTTAACATCCCCAAGACACATTTCCTTAAATGGAGGTAGAGACATCTTTTATAGAGTTGTAGTGAGAAAAATCCAGGTAAAGAAACTATAATAGTTCCTGGCATTTACTAAACCTTAGTGAAGTTATCTAGTGTTACAGACAGCTGAAAAAGTGATGAGTATGCCTGCATCAGGTTTGAGCCAAACCCAGTTATACACATCCATTATTTATTTACAGATTTCCCAAATGCTATTAAAGTCTTTCCATGAGTAATTATTAGCATGCCTTTGGGAACTATTAAATAAAAACTATTCTAACACATCTTATCCTGATAGTTTGGTTTTGTGTTTGAGGATTTCACTTGCTCTTATTCTGTTATTTATAAGATTAAAACTATTTCTGTGCATTTAATAATTTCCACAGGGAGCTTATAAATCTAGGAATGTATATATTATGATTGTTGTAGACCTAGAAGAATTGGATAATAAGAAATGTCTAGTTTTCAGTATTCTTTAGCTTCCTTGTTATGGTTGTATTCCGAGTCGAGTTGTATCCCCTCAAAATTGTTATATTGAAGTTCTAATCCCTAGTAACTCAGAATATGATTTTATTTGGAAATAAAGCCCTTGCAAATGTAATTAGTTCATGTATAATAATTAGCAAATGTAATTAGATGAAGTCATACTGGAGTAGGGTGTGTCCCTCATCCAATATGATTAGTGTTCACATAAGATGTGATTCAGACATGGGGACATGTACAGAGTGAAGACAATGTAAAGACACGGGGGAACACCATCTAAAAGCCAAGGGATGCCTATGGCTACTACCCTCAGACAGAATCAATTCTGCCAACAGCCCTTCCTTGGACTTCTAGACTCCAGACTGTGAACCAATAAATTTCTGTTAAGCCACCCCGTTGTGGTACTTTGTTATGGCAATCATAGGAAAAAGAATACAGGTTGTCTTATATTTTAATCTTACATACATTTTAAGCCCCATTAGATATTATTAATATTTATTTACATTTCCAGGACTTTAGGAGGAAATCTTTGAGTAACAGGTATAACTGGAGATATCCTACCTCAGCTACATAAAAAGTTGCCCAAAGAGATGATATTAAATCAGAAAACTCTTAAGCAAGCTATATGACTTGATTAGTAAAAATATAATTTTTTATAGACGGAGTTGCTCATCTCCAACTGTCTAGGGCATTAGTTTTGCAGACTAATCTGTGAAACTCTGTTCCTAAAGTTTACACGTGGAGAAGACACATGCATCTTTTCACTGTTTGTTGCATCAGTGGTCAGCAAAGATTAATTCTTCATCCACAAAGTAGATGGAGATATAAATGTCTTTTGTTGGCAGTGGAAGCTTTTGTAAAG
The DNA here is from genome assembly GCF_949752795.1 of Hyperoodon ampullatus. Taxonomy (NCBI): domain Eukaryota; kingdom Metazoa; phylum Chordata; class Mammalia; order Artiodactyla; family Ziphiidae; genus Hyperoodon; species Hyperoodon ampullatus. The sequence goes on along the minus strand of NC_136925.1, from coordinate 3,084,262 downwards.
TCGATGGATTTTTCAATGGATTTAATATATAACTAAATTTAGATATCTCTCTAGTCTTTGGACACCAGAAGGCAGAAGAATAAGTGGTACAGCAAATAGATGTCTCTTTTTGGATACATAGTCATATAATTAATTTACAATATTGTGTTAGTTTCAAGTATATACAGTCAAGTGATTCAGTATACATACATATATATATATATATATATATATATATATATATATTCTTTTTCAGATCCTTTTGCATTATAGGTTATTACGAGATATTGAGTATAGTTTCCTCTGCTATAAAGTAGATCTTCGTTGTTTATCTATTTTATATATAGTACTGTGTGTCTGTTAATCCCAAACTCCTAATTTTACATAGTCATACCTTAGCTCTCTAGAATTTAGTGTCTATATACACTTTATATACCAGTACTTTCTCAGGTCCTTATTCGAATGATTCTTGATTAACTCAAATGTGTATGTATGTGTGTGTGTGTGTGTGTGTGTGTGTGTGTTGTATGCAGATATTTGAAGTTTGAGATAAATACTACATGAAGTCCTTGAGCCGTGCTTCTAACAAGACCACTGAAGATTTGTTTTCAGAGCTAAAATTATATCTACTGAGGCGCTAAACCTGAACTTTAAACACATAAAATCTCTTTTTTTTTTCATTTGCTCTTCCTCTCTTTCACTTTTTTCCCATTTATATTGTGGCAATAAACACTCAATGTCATACAATATCCTCCAAGGAACAATTGAATGTGCGTCTAAGTGGGAAAAGAATGTGTGGACTCTAAATCAGATTTCTTTATTTTACCCAGGAGGGGTTACTGTAATGTTTGTGAGGCCAGAGTACACAAGGCAGAGATCAAACTTGAGAGCAAACCTCTCATCATTAGCTTTGGGGTTGCCAGTTTGAATCTTTTCTTGTCTTTTTGATGTGAGGCATTAATTTTCCCAGTTTTGTACCCTCTGGTGGAATTCTAGGAATACAAAATTTCTTTTTATAAAATGAACCATTATACAAAACAAAATCCTAATGATATTCATTGTCTCTGACAAGCAGACTTTGATTACCTACTTCAACTGTCAACCTTAGCTAAGTCTCCAGTGTTATAAAGACATTGTTTTTGATCTCCTAGAGTGGAAATTGTTCTATTACATCACTTGAATGTACTTAAGCTTTAATGATAAACCTCCAAGGTATGTGTTTAATATCATCAGGTCTTCTCTCTCAGCTCAAAAACTTGTAAGAAACACTTATATATGAAGATTATGGCAACTTGGAGATAGCTGCTGTCCTGGTCTATATAACATGACTTGCTTTTGGTTCATTGTTTTCAAGCTTTAAGATTAGATTGATTTCTATGTTCCATTTTGTAAAGTTATTCAATGTCATTCTCATAAAACAATTAGAGCTATTATAGCTACTTTCTAACATAATTCTCTTATTTTTTTATAAGAATAAACTGAAACTAGTTGTAAGTAGTGGAGACTGACTTTGAACTCCAATCTAGCTTTCAATGCACATTTCATGAACATTGCCATGACATCACCCTGCTTCAAAACTCTACTAGTAAGGTGTGATGGCTCTGCTGCTTAAATTCACTGTTTTAACTACACTCAACAACTGGGATGAAATATTACGGACTGTAGTAATTGAGTTTTGGAAATTCCACAGTTGTAATGAAAAATTGGCTCTTCTATCTTGCGCCAGTTTCTTCATTATCTCTTCTGAGTCACTTGTAGGATGGTTCTGATGCCCCTGGGATTATTCTTGAAAGAAACATCCTTTAATTAATATTCAATTCTCTAATTCTGTAGCACAAGGTCCAACACATAGATCAGACATAGTAGGCCCTCAATAAATATTTCTTTCTCTACTTTCTCTTTATCATTTCTTTCAATAATTTAAAACATTCTTCTTTATATTTTCTGCTAGTCTTTGTCCTTTTGGTTTAAAGTCCTGATTCCTAAATTTGTGAAAACAAAGAATACAATTCCTATCCACCTCTCCATCTACATTTTGAAAGTCTATCTTCCTAGGTCTTCATATATATATATTTATTTCATATTATATATATAGTATTCTTAAATATATATATATATACATTTAGTATATATTTAATATATTATATATACTTAATATATATATTGCATTTTGTGGCTACTTGTCTGATCTTTGCTTTCCTCTGTCATATGTTTATTTATCCCTTTTATATAGAAAATATGAGTTATTTAAAAATAACCCATCTCTTATCTTTTCTCTCAGTTTTCATTCTTTGAAAACATATCTTCTTTTGGTAAATGATTCTCAAACCTATTAGCCTGATCCTAAAGTTTCTCCTGGGCTCCAGCTCTATATTTCTAACTCTCTGTTCAGCTAATTATTCTTGTGATCTTGTAATCACCTCACATGCTGCGTGCTTCAACTTTTCCTTCAAAACTGACTTTACTTTCAGGCAAATGCCCTACTTTTACTTTTGATATACGTATTCTTTCACATCATCAGATTCAAATTTTCCTTTGCAAACTAAACCCTCACCAAACAGAGTTGACTATGATTTGTCATTTTTAAATTCCCTTCTTTTTTTCCTCACTGCTACATTATTTCAATCCCTGAGCTTTAAATAGTCACTTGGACTGTTCTTGCCTTCGGTTTCCTTCCTTATTTGAATTGTTCTGATGTACTGCTGGTATTCCTAACCCCAAACTTTTAACACGTACCTTCTTTAGTCAGATATATTTAATGGTTTTCCAATGTCACACTCTAAAATACAAATTCTTTAGACTTGCAGTAAGAACTCTTGCAATCTGTCCTTAAACTCCATTTGTAACTTCATCACCTATTACTTCTCTACAAATACCTCAATCTGATCAAAATCGCGTGAACTGAACTCTGAAAATCTGATGCTCTGTGCTTAAGGAGAGTTAAAATATGTACCTATCATATGTCTACTTATCATAGTAAGATATATCTTTTTATATATTCATTAAGATTTGTTGTTGAGAAGTTTCAAACTGCTGTGGAGGCTAGCATAAGTGATAAATTGTAATAAATTGGTTGTATTATATTTTTCCCGGATAAGGCATGTATTAGCCATCTTAAAGCTTATTCTATGCTTTTCTATAATCTTTGTGATCAAACTGGAGTCTCCCTTGGGTAATTATGGCAACATTAAAATTTTACTATTTTTCTTAGGTTCTAACCTTAATTCAACAAGATGCTTATTTCAATTGTAAAATAGTTGTTTTGAAGGTACCTGAAAACTCTTACTAACTAATATAGGCTATAAAATCACAATCATGGTGGTAAGGAAGCAACCTTATATGTAACATGCAAATTCTTAGTGTAATTTACAGAACTGAATTGCATTTTTCCCTTGTAACAAAACAGTAGAATAAACAGAACAGTTGAGAAAACTGCGTTTAAGTAATTTGTTTGAAATTACATAGTAATGTCAAAGTCAAGATATGATTCTCAGAACTTGGTTCTCAAGCAATCTTAACCCCAGATGCACAATGCTTGAAAACATTCTACAGCTGGAATACATGAACCCTAGCTTCAGACAACTGAGATCAAAGCCCATATATGATATTTACTACCTGTATGTCTTTGGGCAAATTAGTTAACATCACCAAGCCTCCGCTTTCTCATCTATAAATGAGAAATAGAATAACAACTCTTTGGGATTAATTTTTGTGAGGATAATTGGAATAACAAAAATTACCTAGCACCACGTCTAACTCATGGTAGGTAATCAGTAAATTACCTATAATAGTAATAGTCCATTCATTCATCTATGAATGGACACTTAGGTTGCTTCCATGTCCTGGCTATTGTAAATAGTGATGCAATGAACATTGTGGTACATGACTCTTTTTGAATTATGATTTTCTCAGGGTATATGCCCAGTAGTGAGACTGCTGAGTCATATGGTAATTCTATTTTTAGTTCTGTAAGGAATGTCCATACTGTTCTCCATAGTGGCTGTATCAATTTACATTCCCACCAACAGTGCAAGAAGGTTCCATTTTCTCCACACCCCCCTCCAGCATTTATTGTTTGTAGAATTTTTGATGATGGTCATTCTGACCAGTGTGAGGTGATACCTAATTGTAGTTTTGACTTGCTTTTCTCTAATGATCAGTGATGTTGAGCATCCTTTCATGTATTTGGTGGTAATCTGTATATCTTCTTTGGAGAAATGTCTATTTAGGTCTTCTGCCCATTTTTGGATTGACTTGTTTGTATTTTTGATATTGAGCTGCATGAGCTTCTTGTATATTTTGGAGATTAACCTTTGTCAGTTACTTCATGTACAAATATTTTCTCCCATTCTGAGGGCTGTCTTTCATCTTGCTTATGGTTTCCTTTGCTGCATAAAATCTTTTAAGTTTCACTAGGTCCCATTTGTTTATTTTTATTTTTATTTCCATTTCTCTAAGAGGTGCGTCAAAAAGGATCTTGCTGTGATTTATGTCATAGAGTGTTCTGCCTATGTTTTCCTCTAAGAGTTTTATAGTGTCTGGCCTTACGTTTCAGTCTTTAATCAATTTTGAGTTTATTTTTGTGTATGGTGTTAGGGAGTTGTCTAATATCATTCTTTTACATGGAGCTGTCCAGTTTTCCCAGCACCACTTATTGAAGAGGCTGTCTTTTCTCCATTGTATATTCTTGCCTCCTTTATCAAAGATAAGGTGACCATATGTGTGTGGGTTTATCTCTGGGCTTTCTATCCTGTTCCATTGATCTATATTTCTGCTTTTGTGCCAGTACCATACAATCTTGATTACTGTAGCTTTGTAGTATAGTCTGAAGTCAGGGAGTCTGATTCCTCCAGCTCCGTTTTTCTTTCTCAAGATTGCTTTGGCTATGTGCAGCCTTCTGTGTTTCCATACAAATTGTGAAATTTTTTGTTCTAGTTGTGTGAAAAATGCCATTAGTAGTTTGATAGGGATTGCATTGAATCTGTAGATTGCTTTGGATAGTAGAGTCATTTTCACAATGTTGATTCTTCCAATCCAAGAACATGGTATATCTCTCCATCCATTTGTATAATCTTTAATTTCTTTCAACACTCTGAAAGAAATAGTCTGGTAGTTTTCTGCATACTGGTCTTTTGTCTCCTTAGGTAGGTTTATTCCTTGATATTTTATTCTTTTTTTTGCAGTGGTAAATGGGAGTGTTTCCTTAATTTCTCTTTGAGATTTTTCATCATTAGTGTATAGGAATGTGAGAGATTTCTGTGCATTAATTTTGTATCCTGCTACTTTACCAAATTCATTGCTTAGCTCTAGTAGTTTTCTGGCAGCATCTTTAGGATTCTCTATGTATCATATCATGTCAACTGCAAACAGTGACATTTTTACTTCCTCATTTCTGATTTGGATTTCTTTTATTTCTTTTTCTTCTCTGATTGCTGTGGCTAAAACTTCCAAAACTATGCTGAATAATAGCAGTGAGAGTGGGCAACCTTGTCTTGTTCCTGATCTTAGAGGAAAATTTTTCAGTTTTTCACCATCATTGAGAATGATCTTGGCTGTGTGTTTGTCATATATGGTCTTTGTTATGTTGAAGTAAGTTCCCTCTATGTCTACTTTCTGGAGAGTTTTTATCATAAATGGGTGTTGAATTTTGTTGAAAGAATTTTCTGCATCTATTGAGATTATCATATGGTTTTTATCCTTCCATTTTTTACTATGGTGTATCACATTGATTAATTTGCATATATTGAAGAATCCTTTCATTCCTGGGTTAAACCCCACTTGATCATGGTGTATGATCTTTTTAATGTGCTGTTCGATTCTGTTTGCTAGTATTTTGTTGAGTATTTTTGCATGTATGTCCATCAGTGATATTGGCCTGTAGTTTTCTTTTTTTGTGACATCTTTGTCTGGTTTTGGTATCAGCATGATGGTGATCTCATCAAATGAGTTGGGGAGTGCTCCTTCCTCTGTTATATTTTGGAAGAGCTTGAGAAGGATAGGCTTAGCTGTTCTCTAAATGTTTGATAGAATTCACCTGTGAAGCCATCTGGTCCTGGGCTTTTGTTTATTGGAAGATTTTTAACCTCAGTTTCAATTTCAGTACTTGTGATTGGTCTGTTTATATTTTCTATTTCTTCCTGGTTCAGTCTTGGAAGGTTGTGCTTTTCTAAGAATTTGTCCATTTCTTCCAGGTTGTCCATTTTATTGGCATAGAGTTGCTTGTAGTAATCTCTTATGATCCTTTGTATTTCTGCAGTGTCCATTGTTCCTTCTCTTTTTTCATTTCTAATTCTGTTAATTTGAGTCTTCTCCCTTTTTTTCTTGATGAGTCTTGCTAATGGTTTATCAATTTTGTTTATCTTCTCAAAGAACCAGCTTTCAGTTGTATTGATGTTTGTTTTTTCCTTCATTTCTTTTTCATTCATTTCTGATGTGATCTTTATGATTTCTTTCCTTCTGCTAACTTTGGGGGTTTTTTGTTCTTCTTTCTCTAATTGTTTTAGGTGTAAGGTTAGGTTGTTTACTTGAGATGTTTCTTTTTTCTTGAGGTAGGATTGTACTGCTATAAACTTCCCTCTTAGAACTGCTTTTTCTGCATCCCATAGGTTTTGGTTCATTGTGTTTTCATTGTCATTTGTTTCTAGTTTTTTTTTAAATTTCCTCTTTGATTTCTTCAGTAATCTCTTGGTTATTTAGTAGTGTATTATTTAGCCTCCATATGTTTGTATTTTTTACAGATTTTTTTTCCTGCAATAGATATCTAGTTTCATAGCATTGTGGTTGGAAAAGGTACTTGATATGCTTTCAATATCCCCTAAATTTACCAAGGCTTGATTTGTTACTCAAGATATGATCTATCCTGGAGAATGTTCCATGAGCAATTGAAAAGTGTATTCTGTTGTTTTTGAATAGAATGCCCTATAAATATCAATTAAGTCCTTCCTGTTTAATGTATCATTTAAAGCTTGTGTTTCCGTATTTATTTTCCTTTTGGATGATCTGTCCATTGGTGAAAGTGGGGTGTTAAAGTCCCCTAGTATTATTTTTTTTAGTTAATTAATTAATTAATTTATTTTTGGCTGTGTCGTGTCTTCATTGCTGCACACAGGCTTTCTCTAGCTGTGGCGAGTGGGGGCTACTCTTCATTGCGGTGTTCAGGGTTCTCATTGTGAGGCCTTCTCTTTGTTACAAAGCACAGCTTCTAGGCAAATGGGCTTCAGTAGTTGTGACACATGGGCTCAGTAGTTGCGGCTCACAGGCTGTAGAGAGCGGGCTCAGTAGTTGTGGCACACAGGCTTAGTTGTTCCACGGCATGTGGGATCTTCATGGACCAGGGCTCGAGCCCATGTCCCCTGCATTGGCAGGCAGATTCTCAATCACTCCGCCAGCAGCGAAGTCCAAAGTCCCCTACTATTATTGTGTTACTGTCGATTTCCTCTTTTAGAGCTGTTAGCATATGACTTATGTATTGAGGTGCTATGTTCAGTGCATAAATATTTACAATTTTTTATATCTTCTTCTTGGATTGATCCCTTGATCGTTATATAGTGTCCTTCTTTGTCTCTTATAATAGTCTTTATTTTAAAGTCTATTTTGTCTGATATGAGAATTGCTATTCCAGCTTTCTTTTGATTTTCATTTGCATGGAATATCTTTTCCATCCCCTCACTTTCAGTCTGTATCTGTCCCTAGGTCTGAAGTGGGTCTCTTGCAGACAGCATATATATGGGTCTTGTTTTTGTATCCATTCAGCCACTCTATGTCTTTTGGTTGGAGCATTTAATCCATTCACATTTAAGGTAATTATTGATATGCATGTTCCTATTTCCATTTTCTTAAGTGTTTAGGTTTTTTTAATTCTTTTGTTTCCTGCCTTGAGAAGTTCCTTTGGTATTTGTAGTAAAGCTTGTTTGGTGGTGATGAATTCTCTTAGCTTTTGCTTTTCTGTAAAGATTTCAATTTCTCTGTCAAATCTGAATGAGTTCCTTGCTGGGTAGAGTAATCTTGGTTGTAGGTTTTTCTTGTTTGTCACTTTAAATATGTCCTACCACTGCGTTCTGGCTTGTAGGGTTTCTGCTGAACAATCAGCTCTTAACCTTATGGGGATTCCCTTATATGTTACTTGTTGCTTTTCCTTTGCTGCTTTTAATATTTTTTCTTTGTATTTAATTTTTGATAGTTTGATTAATATGTGTTGGCATGTTTCTCCTTGGATTTATCCTGTATGGGACTCTCTGCCCTTCCTGGACTTGATTGAGTATTTCCTTTCCCTTGTTAGGCAAGTTTTCAACTATTATGTCTTCAAATATTTTTCAGATCCTTTCTTTTTCCCTTCTTCTTCTGAGACCCCTATAATTTGAGTGCTGGTTCATTTTGTGTTTTCCCAGAGGTCTCTAAGACTGTCCTCAGTTCTTTTCATTCTTTTTTCTTTATTCTGCGCTGCAGTAGTTATTTCCAGTATTTTGTCTGCCAGGTCACTTATCCGTTTTTCTGCCTCAGTTATTCTGCTATTGATTCCTTCTAGATAATTTTTAATTTCATTTATTGTGTTGTTCATCATTGTTTGTTTGCTCTTTAGTTCTTCTAATTCCTTGTTAAATATTTCTTGTATTTTCTCCATTCTATTTCCAAGATTTTGGATCATCTTTACTATCAGTACTCTGAGTTCTTTTTCAGGTATACTGCCTATTCCCTCTTCATTTGTTTGGTCTGGTGGGTTTTTACCTTGCTCTTTCATCTGCTGCATCTTTCTCTGTCTTCTCATTTTGTTTAACTTACTGTTTTGACGGTCTCCTTTTTGCAGGTGGCAGTTTCATAGTTTCTTTGGTTTTGGTGTCTGCCCCCAAAGTGTGAGGTTGGCTTAGTGGGTTGTGTAGGCCTTCTGGTGTAGGGGACTGGTGCCTGTATTCTGGTGGGTGGGACTGGGTCTTGTCTTTCTGGTGGGCAGGTCCACATCCAGTGGTGTGTTTTGGGGTGTTTGTGAACTTAGTGTGATTTTAGGCAGCCTCTCTACTAATGGGTGGGTTTGTATTCCTGTCTTGATAGTTGATTGGCATGGGGCATTCAGCACTGGAGCTTGTTGGCCATTGGGTGGAGCTGGGTCTTAGTGCTGAGGTGGAGATCTCTGTGAGAGCTCTCCCTGACTGATATTACCTGGGGCCGGAAGGTCTCTGCTGGTCCAGTGTCCTGAACTCGGCTCTCCCACCTCAGAGGCTCAGGCCTGACATCAGGCCAGAGCACCAAGACCCTGTCAGCCACATGACTCAGAAGAAAAGGGAGAAAAAAAGAAAGAAAAAAAATTATTAAAATAAAGAAATAAAAATAATAATAAAAAAAGAAGACAGCAACCAAGCCAATGAACAAATCTATGAATGATAACAAGTGCTAAAACTATCCTAAGATAAACATAAAAATCAGAAACAAATCAGTCGCAGACAGCAGACCCCAAGTCTACAGTTGCTCCCAAATTCTACCACCTCAATTTTGGAAACATTTGTTGTCTATTCAGGTATTCCACAGATGCAGGGTACATCAAGTTGATTTTGGGGATTTAATCCACTGCTCCTGAGGCTGCTGGGAGAGATTTCCCTTTCTCTTCTTTGTTTGAACAGCTCCCGGGGTTCAGCCTTGGATTTGGCCCCACCTCCATGTGTAGGTCACCCTCAGGCATCTGTTCCTGCCCAGACAGGACGGGGTTAAAGGAGCAGCTGATTAAGGGGCTCTGGCTCACTCATGCCTGGGGAGAGAGGGGTACGGTAGTTATAATTGGAATGTGGGGCAAGCCTGTAGCGGCAGAGGCTGGCGTGATGTTGCAACAGCCTGAGGCATGCTGTGTGTTCTCCTGGGAACTTGTCCCTGGATCACAGGACCCTGGCAGTGGCGTGTTGCACAGGCTCCCAGGAGGGTGTGGATAGTGACTTGTGCTTGCACACAGGCTTCTTGGTGGCTGCAGTAGTAGTCTGAGCATTTCATGCCTGTCTCTGGGGTCCAAGCTGATAGCTGCACCTCACACCTGCCTCTGGACCTCGTTTAGGCACTGCTCTGCCTTCTGTGGGCAGACAGGGAAGGAATCCCCTCTTCTAGTGCACCCTGAAACAATGGTCTCTTGCCTCTTAGGCAGGTCCAGACTTTTTCCCAGACTCCCTCCCAGCTAGCCATGGTGCACTAGCCTCCTTCAGGCTGTGTTCACACAGCCAACCCCAGTCCTCTCCCTGGGATCTGACCTCTGAAGCCCAAGCCTCAGCTCCCAGCCCCCACCCACCCTGGCAGGTGAGCAGACAAGCCTCTCAGGCTGGTGAGTGCTGGTCAGCACTGATCCTCTGTGTGGGAATCTCTCCGCTTTGCCCTCTGCACCCCGTTGCTGCGCTCTCCTCCGTGGCTCCAAAGATTCACCCCTGCCTACCCCCTGTCTCTGCCAGTGAAGGGGCTTCCTAGTGTGTGGAAACTTTTCCTCCTTCATAGCTCCCTAACAGAGGTGCTGGTCCTGTCCCTATTCTTTTGTCTCTGTTTTTTCGTTTTTCTTTTGCCCTACCCAGGGACATGGGGAGTTTCTTGACTTTTGAGAAGTCTGAGGTCTTCTGCCAGTGTTCAGTATGTGTTCCATAGGAGTTGTTCCACATGTAGATGTATTTTTGATGTATTTATTGGGGGGAAGGTGATCTCCACGTCTTACTCCTCTGCCATCTTGAGGGTGCCCCACCCATAATACTTAATTCTAACAAAAATAACATCAAGAGGCATTTATATTCATGAAGAGATGAAGAAATTTCCTCAAACAATTTAAACTTATTAAACTCTAAAAACAGTTTTGGCATGTAATGCACTAGCTAAATAACAAAATAAAATTACACAATTACAATATAATTTACACAATAATGCAATAGATATGAAGCTACTTTCTAAGCAGCAGTGGCAGGACAATTTTGGTTACCATTCTTGCAAAAATCCTTCTGGTCTCCATATTTATCATTATTAAACCTTCCAAACCATACTACCATCTAAATAATTTTTCTAATAACTGATTTAACAACATTCAGCCTGAAGTCTCTTTTCTTTCTACTTTCATATTTTTGATGCTATTGTAAATGTTATTAGTTATTAATTTCTATTTTTTATTGTTTGCTGCTAGTATAAAAATACAATTGATTTTTTATTTATTGATCTTGTGTTTCAGTTGATAAAACTTGATAAACTCACTTATTAGTTCTAAGTCAATTGTATAGATTGCTTTGGGTATTCTAAATAGGTATTCATGTCATCTAGGAATAGGGACAGTTGTACTTCTTCCTTTCCAATATGGATACATTTTATTTATTTATCTTACTTTATTTTACTTTCCAGACCCTTCAGTACAACATTAAATAGGAGAGAGAGTGAGCATCCTGTCTTATTTGTAAACTTATAAAACATTCAATCTTTCACCATTAAGTATAATGTTAGCTATAAAGCTTCCTCATAGGTGTCCTTTGTTAGGTTAAATAGTTCTTATCTGTTTCCACTTTGCTGCGAGGTTTTATCTGAAATAGAGTTTAGATTTTGTCAAGTAGGTTTTTTGCACTTGTTCAATGATTATATCCTGAATTTTTGTGGCAGCATTGGTTTGCTTGTTTTAGTTTGTTAATATGGTAAGTTACATTGATTGATTTTCCAAATCTTAAATCAACTTTGTGTTCCTAGGATAAATCCCACCTGGTCATGCTTTTTGTATATTGTTGTATTTGATCTGCTAAAATTGTGTTTAGAAATTTTGCATCTATATTTATGAGGAATATTTCTCTGTAGTTTCCTGGTTTGGGTATCAGGGTAATGCTGGCCTCATAAAATCAGTTAAAAATTATTATCTTCTCTTCAATTTTATGGAAGAGTTTTTGTAGAATTGATATTAGATTTTCCTTAACTGTTTTGCAGAATGTACCAGTGAAGCCACGTACTCCTGCAATTACTTTTTTTTTTTTTTTTTTGGTACACGGGCCTCTCACTGTTGTGGCCTCTCCCGTTGCAGAGCACAGGCTCCGGACGCGCAGGCTCAGCGGCCATGGCTCACGGGTCTAGGTGCTCCGGGGCATGTGGGATCTTCCCGGACTGGGGCACGAACCCGTGTCCACTGCATCGGCAGGCGGACTCTCAACCACTGCGCCACCAGGGAAGCCCTGCAATTTCTTTGTGTAAAGCTTTTTTAAACTAAATTTCAGTTTTTCTAATAGATTATCTATTTCTTCAGGTTATCTCTTTCTTCTTAAGTTAGCTTAAGTGAGCTGAATAAAGTAGTTTGTGTCCTTCAAGGAATTTGTCCATTTCATTTAATTTGTTGTAGTTATTGACATAAAGTTGTTTATAGTCTCTTACTATCCTTTAATATCTGTGGAATCTATACTGATGTCACCTTTCTCATTCCTGGTATTGTTAATTTGTATTTTCTTTTTTCCTCAGATCTTAGGCTAGAGGTTTCTTAGTTTCATTGATTTTCTCAAAGAACTAAATATAGGTTTTATGCAGTTTCTCTATTATTCTTTTTATAAAGTTTTTCACTGATTTCCCTCTGGTTCTGAGTGGAGGTTTTGTTGTTCAGTATTTTTAAAATGATATTTCACTGACTTCTCATTTCTGTTGTTTACAACAGGACATAAGCTTTCATCCTTTCCTTTATTCTTTTGTACATAATACTCCCTCACTGAATTTAAGATTTTCTACTTCTCACTGGTTTTAAGTAATTTAACCATGATGTGCTTTGGTACAGTTTTCTGCATATTTCTTGTGCTTGGGGTTTACTGAGCTTCTTGGATTTTCGTACTTACAGATTATGTTTAATTAAAAAAAAAACAACCTGTGTCCATTAGTTTTCAATTTTATTTTACCTCCCTCCTTCCTCTCTCTCCTTCCAGAATGCAAATTACATACATATTAATCCATTTGATTTTTTCCCACAGTTCACTGATGCTTTCTTCATCTCTCTGTGTTTCTTAGATAGTTCTATTACTATGATATCAAAGTACACTTATCTTTTCTCACACAATATCTAATGTCTAATCTGCTATTAATCCCAGCCAGTGTATTTTTTTAATCATATACATTGTAGTTTTCATCTCAGGAAGTTTAAATTTTTTAAATCTTCCATATCTCTAACTTTTTGAATATATGCAGTACATTTATAATACCTGCTTAATATTCTTATCTGCTATTTAACATCTGTTTCAGTTCTGGGTTGCTTTTGATTAATCATCCCTCATTATGAGTCATATTTTACTGCTTTGTTGTTACCTGGTAATTTTATTTTCTTTTATTGAATGTTAAACATTGTAAATTTTACTCTGTTGGGTGCTGAATATTTTCACATTGCCACAAATGTTGAGCTTTGCTCTAGAATGAAGTTAAATTACATGAAAAAATGATTTTTTGTTTCGCTTTTAAGATTGGTTAGGTGGAGCTAGAGCAGTTATCAGTCTATGGCTAATTATTCCCCACTATTAAGACAAGACCAGTTTGTGTACTCTACCTAATGAGTTATGGATATAAGGTTTCCCAATATGCTTAGTGGGAACTGATAAAATTCCTGCATCTATATAGGTGCTGAACAATGTTTTTAGGTCTATCTTTTTAGGTAGTAGTCTCCCCTGGTTAGGGTAGTTTTCTCACACAAATTTGCTGCTCGGTACTCAATTGGATACTCAAGATAGACCCTCTCCAAAATTAGAAATCTGTCTTCCTGACTCTCTTTCATCTATGATACAGTTTCCTGTGTATTTCAATCTCCCCAGAATTTCAGCTGTCTTCTCATCTTAAGTAGTTTACCAGTCTCCTTCTCCCTGCATTGCGACCTGAAAAGTCTCCCAAATTAACAGCTTGGTGGCAATTTTAGGTCTCATTTCCCCCCCATCTCTCAGAGACCAGTGTTCTTCATTGTCTGATGTGTAGTATCTTGTAAACTTTTTCTCACATATTTTGACTGTCTGTTTCTGGTTGTTTCAGGCAATAGGGTAAATTTAGTCTCTTTTACCTTATCTTGGTGAGAAGTAGAAGTCCAGATAGTTTTTTAATTTGCAAATAAGTTCCAGTCTAAATACTATTTAAGAGAATGAAAATATACATTGTTTTCATTCTTTCTGAAATTTACTCACTCCTAGAAAACACCAGGGTTCTTGCTTATTAAAATAATGATGGTAAACAATTTTTTCTTAGAAACCTTTAAAATAATTGCAGTCTCATACTCTTGGCCTAAAAGAAATCAGGGTGGAGCAAATGAACATCAGGCAAGAGGTTAATGATGAAAATCAATATGTTTAATCTGTTTCTTCTTTTTATCTGGTTTTCATGCTAATCTGAATTTGTGCAAGATTCCAAATCTGTTTGGGTGAGATGCTTCTGCTCCTTTTAACTGTTAGTATGGATGGAATCTAATGTAGAGAGATCTAGTAAAGTAAAGATGAGCTGAAATGATAAAAAATGGTAGGGGTCAAACAGACCGTTTGAAGCTGTAATCCATTTTTTGAGGATTATATGTGAGATTGCACTAAAGCCACTTCATACTGCAGAATGTTTTAAATATCAATAAGACCAATATATCCCAACACTCTAGAAATATCAGTTCTCTCACTGTACCTTGGTAGAAGTAAAAGGGGTCTAACTGACAGTTGTGAGCAGAAGGCCATAACAGGGCCAGTAATGATGCTACAAATAAGATAACACTGTGGAGACTGAGGGAGAAATCAAAATAGTAACCCATCTGGACCACTGAATGGCATCCTCCATTCATCACTTTCTAAAGCAAGAGCCCCTGTTCTGTGGCCATAAAATAAATGTGGTGGAAGTTGTGACGGGATATTAATATAAATATTTTACTTTGTAGAGTGTGTTTTGCCCCATGGTTTCTGTTCTGACGATCTCTTCTTGTTCTGCTCTGAGAAACTATCATTGTGAATAAATACTTGAATTTTTCCTTTGTCCATTTCATTACTTATGTCTGAAATTTTCTAGTTACATTTGCCTGCCTACGTCAAAAGGGTTCAACTTGGGATATGAAAATTTCAGCCTCAAATTTTATTGGAAGCACAGAAAAGTGTCACCGTTTCGGTGATGAGGGGGAGGAAGGTGGGTGAGTGCACTGAAATGTCAACCCTGCCTTTGGACCGTGTAAGGAGAGCCTGCCATATGCGTTGCTTTCCAAGTTTGTCCCTCCTGCTGAATCTGTGTTTCGAATTATTTTTCCCCTCGATGTGTTAGTTCTTTTTTCCAAGATGAACCTTATTTTATTTTCCTTGCTAGGGCCCATGTTATTGTTCCAACATTTCCCATTTTAGTATCATCTGCAGAATTCATTTAGACCCTGTTTACTTCCTTGCTGAGGCCTCTGAGCCATAGAGCGGGACAGAGCCTGGAGGCAGGCTGGGTTTTCCTTCTCCTCCAGGCAGCTCTCATCACACACATGGGCACACAGAAATGAGGATTTAATTTGCTACAAGATTTCCCCATGGAAGGGGATTCTTAGGCTTCCCTATAAAACAAAACTGAAGTGGAAAATAGAAAAGATAATAATAATAACATTCTTGCCTTTGCTGCTTGGGAAGAGAGCAATCAATAAACATTTTTATTAATCATCATTCAGCGCATGTCCAGACCTTGGCTAAGTAGCCTGGAGGATGTGACAGGGGTCAGACTTAAGCCCCCTCCCTTGAGGAAGATATAATCTAATTTAGGAAAGAAAGCATACACACATACAAACATATACACACACATATTTCTGAAACAGTGACACCATGTACAGATACGCTGATTTATGCAATGCAGAAAGGAATTGTCTGGAGCATGAAAAATATCCACGCAGAGGAGGAAGGGCTTATATCTCAAGTATTTATTCACAAATTCATGCAATCCTGTTACAAGTATTTATTGAGCTTCTACTGTAAGAGAAATTCTCCTAGGGAAGAAAGTAACAGACAGAGCTCATACTATCACCAAGCTTTCAGCTGACAAGGAATGAAGAATCACAAGATAGCATGATAGTAGCTACCAAAACTTTTCATTCTGTGATGTTTTTCCGGAGACTAAAAGTCAGTGAAGCAAGATGTGATCTGCCTGGGTTGTTAGGTTGATAACTTGTTGATTCATTTAACCACTTATTTGTCTTGAGTGAATACTTTGTGTAAAAAATTAGGCTAGATATTATGTAAACATGAAGAAGAATTGGACTTGGACCCTAACTTCAAGATTTCAGTCTAATATAGACAAACATACTGAAAATACATAGTGCAAAGTAAAAAATGATGGCTCCATTTTTACCTGGCTTACATTTTACTAAGCAACATTAACCTAAGAGAACAATTCAAAAATATTTGTGTTCTATGTGAAAGAGATTTTCATCAAATGTGCTAGCAAGAGGAGAGGACAGGTTGAGGATTTGGGTGGAGGCCTGGCCTCCCTCTGTGAGAAGGTGTCTGCAAAAATCCACCCCCCATGGCTGTCTCTCCACTGGAAATGTCTGAATACTGTGGTTGCTGTTCAGAAAAGTATAACAGCAGCAGCAGTAGCAGGAGTAATGTTAGTATATATTCAGGTCTTACTCTATGCCAAGCCCTTAGTTAACAATTTTAAATTGCAGAATCTCATTTAATCTTTCCAACAGTCCCATGAGATAGCTACTATTATTTTCCATATTTAACATAAAGTAATCTGAGCCTTACAAACTAATAAGGCCCTTCCTAGATAGTAGGCAGCTGAGCATGAACTTAAACTCGGGCAACTCTGAGTCTAAAATCAAAATTCAAGAAATAGGCATTGCCATGGGCCCTAAGAGTCTGACTTTGCACAGTGGCCAAAGGCAATGGCTCTTAACCTCAGGTGCACATTAGAACTACCTGGGGAGTTTAAAAATACCATTATTTTAATCCAATTTTATCAGAATCTCTGGGGGTGGATCTCAGGCATCAGAATTTCTAAGGACTCTCCAGGTAATCCTAACAGCCAGTCAAGCTTGAGAACAAATGTCTTTAGGTCTTTCCCTGAGCAGCGGAGTAAAATAAATATCTTAAAGACAAGCAAACAAACAACAATAACAACAAATACATATATATTACATAATATATATGATTTTCCTGTTTATGCTCAGACTTCATATGTACATCTATGAGTACATCCTGCCCTGAGAAATATCAAACTCCCTGCTGCGGTGAATTGTCCTACAATAGGCAAAATCCACGGCATTTAAACAAATCATGACCTTCAGCCAAGTGCTCTAAGAAGTCAAAAATTCTCTGTCTTCCTTGCCCCAAGTCTGTCTGACAGAAATATTTATATCAAGACTCCATGGATTATCTACAAATTATTGAAAATAATTTTTATTAAGTAGAAAGAATGGCCACTGCATTTGAAATGTTGGGAGTCTGGAAGACTTAAGATCAACAGAGTGTCCTTTAAATAAACACAGAGTTCCTCACCAGGGCCATCCCTTGGTTTCCCATTACTTTTCCTTAGTACACACCTCAGAGACACATATTACAAATACATATAAGAGATCATGTATGAAAAAGAACTGTCCTGAACATCATTAATGATCCATAGATAAATTAATATTTTCCTTCCTTCCAACAGTTTTCTTAATTTAGTATTTTGAAACAAATTCTGATCTCATCAGTTGACAGGTGAAATGGAGGAGTTATAGCCATACATATCCAGGAAAATGCTAGAAATAAGGAAGAAGTTAGGAATGTCTCAGCATTGGGGTTCGTAAATTTTAAAGCTTCAGCAATTCCTTTTGTGAAAATTTTGCTTGGTGAATCAAATATTAAAACCTCATGCCTTGACAGAAGTAATGGATGAGGGATAATGTCTGATAAATCTATCAAAATTATCAAATAATACAAAATGCAAAATGTCTTTTAACATTCAATGTCAGGCTTAAAATAAAATCTTTCTCTTAAAACACAATCCTGAGCCCATGGAGACTACACATTTTCCTAAATGGTGCAAATAAATTTAACATTTTAAAAGATGTCAATTAACTCATTCCAAAGAATTACAGGTTTTTAGATCCCAAGCCAATCCTTTTACTTGACAATCGAAATTGGTTCATGGAGTGTTATTTTAGGCCAGCTAAATCTAATGGCCTTTCTGCTCTCCAAGTTTCAAGCCACGGATTTCAGGAACAGAGACAAATGAAATGTGTATCTTACATTCCAGCAGGCAAAAATTGCGAGGAGCTTTTCTGGTGGCTAGTAAAGACCATGTTTCTTAATAAGAAAATGACTGTTTGAACACTGTAACACATCAAGTCATTTCCTGACTGTGCTTTACATGTGGCTTTCTATTATTATCTGAAACACTGACTGCATCCTTGATATCCTTGGCCTCCATCTCCATCTGCATTAGAAATCTTCACTTAACCTCTTTCCTCCATCAAGGAATTCAGCTCCTTTCTTCCCATTTTTGATCAAAGTGATTGTTGAAAGGGAATGGAGGCTGTAAGAAATGGGAGAGCTAATCAAAAAGGAAATTTGCACTAAGGAAATGGAAAGACATCTTTACTACTTTAATTTTGCTATCAGTCTCTGGGCCCCAAGGTGTCAATTGTAGATGTCTTCGATTTACAGTCTATAGCATGTCACAGTGGGACCACTCCTCTCTTTCCTGTCATCGATCCTTTATAGGTTAGCTTACCATTTCTCCTATAATCTCCAGCATTGCTTTTCTGTGATATAGGGGACTGAGAAACTGAATAAAGGAGAGGAGAATGGATAAAGTAGAGATGATACCTGCAGATATATCCTCTCTCCTATTTTTTTGCCAGCTGTGTTTTTAGTATTTGACTTTTCTCCTCTTAAACACTTTGACTTTATTCCTCCTAAGAGACACCTAGGCTATATCCATTTACAGTTTATAAAAGGTGTGCACTGCAGTGAAGATAACTAGCAAGGGCCATTCATAACTAATTGAAAGGCTAACTTATGTTGAATGGATGGACAGAGATTTTTCTTCATATATATCCTTTAATACATCAATTTATTGGATGCTATGGTAGTTACTCTTAGGTATAAACATAAATAGAACAAGTTACACAGAGAGCTTACAGTTTTCTAGATGGAGTTAGTAATAAATTCCAATTCAAATATCACACAGGGAAATAGTGTGGTATAACAGAAAGGATAACAAGGTGGGGTGAATAGTCAAGTGAACCCCAAGGTCATTACTTCCCACTAGGGACCTGTGGTATACTAGACTGGGCCCCTCACAAATTCATATGTTGAAGCCCTAACCCCCAATGTAACTGTGTTTGGAGGTGGGGTCTTTAAAGAGTTACTTAAGGTGAAAAAAAGTCATAAAGATGGGGCCCTAACCTAATATGACTTGTGTCCTGATAGGAAGAAGCAGAGACACCAGGAATGATCATGCATAAAAGAAAGACCTTGTGAAGATACAACGACAAGACAGCCACCTGTGAGACGAGGAGAGGAAGATATCAGGAGAAGCCAACCTGCCACACCTTGAACTTGAACAACCAGCCTCCAGAACTGTGAGAAAATACACTTCTGTTGTTGAAGTCATGTAGCCTGTGGCATTTTGTTATGGTAGCCCTAGAAAACTAATACAGGGCCTTTAAGTAAATCACTTAAAATTTTCAACCACAAACACCTCTATCCTCATATTCTCTGACAATACTTTGTCATTTATTCTTGACCTCTTTTCCAGGCAATATTTCCTCTGCCTGTGTCTTAAATTGTTGGAGTGAGGCAGGGATCTGCTCCAGATCTTCTCTTCTCAGTCTTTATATTGTTCTGGACAATCTTGCCCACTCCTATGGCTTCAGTAACCACCCATTTGCTGATAGATTGCTATACCCAGGTTTCTACCCCATCGTTTTCCTTTTTTTTGTTGTTTCCTTTTAAACTTCAGCTTTATTGAGGGATAATTGACATATAAAATTGATAAAATTGTAAGATATTTAAAGATTAAGATACTTAAAGTGTGGTAAGTTGATATACATATACATTGTAAAAGGATTCCTTTCATCATTTTTTTTTTTTTTTTTTTTTTTTTGGTACGCGGGCATCTCACTGTTGTGGCCTCTCCCGTTGCGGAGCACAGACTCCGGACGCGCAGGCTCAGCGGCCATGGCTCACGGGCCCAGCTGCTTCGTGGCATGTGAGATCTTTCCGGACCGAGGCACGAACCCGTGTCCCCTGCATTGGCAGGCAGACTCTCAACCACTGCACCACCAGGAAAACCCTCTTTTTGGTTTTTTTATGAGAACCTTTAAGGTCTACTTTCTTAGCAAACTTCAGTTGTACAATACGGTGTTATCAACTACACTCGCCACGTTATACATTAGATCCTCAGACCTTATTCACCTTATAGCTGAAAGTTTGTACCCTTTTACCAACCTCTCCCAATTTCCCCACGCCCTACCTCCTGGCAGCCACTTTTCTACTCTCTGTTTCTATAAGTTTGACTTTTTTAAAAACACCATATATAAGTGATACCATGCAATATTTGTCTTCCTATGTCTGACTTATTTCACTTAACATAATGCCCCAAGGTCCATTCATGTTGTCACACATGACAGAATTTCTTACTTTCTCATGGCAGAGAAATATTCCATATATATATATATATATATTCCATATATATATGGAATATTATATATAATATATTCCATATATATAATATATATAATATTCCATATATATATGGAATATTATATATAATATATTCCATATATATAATATATATAATATTCCATATATATATATTCATGCATACATATGTGCACAGTCTGTTTCATTTGCATGTATTTTGTGATATTCACAGTGATATATTAATATACAATATTTTAAGTATATTAATAATTTGAAATTTTCAACCCATGAAACTACAGTAATGCTGGGAAAGCACTAAAGTTGAAATTTTGCTTTCTTTTCAAATACTTTTTATTTTTCAAGCTCCAGTGCTTTTCTTACAAGATTTATTTAGGATCCATTGTTTCCTGCATTCCTGAAAATCTTCCCAGAGACATGATTTCCAGATTCTACTCTAACATTATCCTTCACAAATTTTGCTAGATATTTTCATAATATTTAGATATTTCTATCTTCCTGACCTCTTCTCCACATAGGCTTGCCTGATTTAACAGAATAATGAATTTTATTTGGACAAGGTCTTGGAGGTTATCTCAGAGCAATCCCATCTCTATTTACATGACTTTCCAGCCTTAGCTTGAACAATTTTCAAGGACTTGGCATTCTCTACTATATAAAGAAATTCTTTTCAGAGTTGAAAATGTTTTTCTCTTATTACTCCCAAATTGCCTCTGTGTTACTAACATCTAGATGTTTTAACATCTAGAATTTTCTCCCATAGCAAAAACTGGTTGTCTATAAGGCAATAAGTAAGTTCCCTACATAAGAAATAGTTCAGTTCTGAGAGCACATTCATTAAGTCCAATTTGTTTGTAAGTCTAACAAAGTTAGCCTAGGTACCCAACTAACACAATTAGCTATATAGTACTGCACTGTAATAGGTTTATAACACTTTTCACACAAATAATACATAAAAAACAAACACAGAAAATAAAGAGAATATTTCTAATTTTGTAGAGGATGCACACACATGACAATGTATGCCAGACACATGAACTAACTTAAGTGATTGGACACATGAATGCACATTCGCACCTTTGAATGTTCGCAACTTGAAGGTTCATATGTAGGGGACTTACGGTACTTCTAATTTTTAAAATTAATTCAAACAATTAAAATAATGGATTTGAAATGTTTGTCACTATGATTTTTTCTCATTTATGCTATTTTTGTTAATATTCAATTAATATAATTAACTAATAACATTATTCAATTTTTGTGTTTCGTTTTTATGTTTCCCCACACACATGCCAATGTCAATATAATATTTTTTATGTCAATATAATATTTTGTCAATATATAATGTCAATATAATATTGCTTTATGTAGATGAGACCCCCTACCCAGTGTTCTGCATTCTGAACTAAAAGTCGTTAGTTCTCAAGTGAGTCCCATTACTTAGCTTTGGGGTTTGGCCACAGCCTGGCTGCTATTCTCAGGTTACACTCTTGTTGGCTACTAAGCGATGATGTTGGAACCGAAACTCCTGGCACAGTAATTTAGCTCAGAATCTAGATTTCATGACAAATGTTGGGTGCTAATTCCAACGATAGGTTCAAATTAAACTTCTGTTAATTCTGGGCTCCCCAGTTTGTAGCTAGCTTTCTGAAACCAAGTGAGAACTTATCAGTTACATTTAATTTTCTACTTTTTGGCTTACCTGGCTAAGATAATTTTGAAATATAATTCTTTTGTTCAAAAAAGTGCATATACCTTTTGGCCAAGTCTGATTAAAATGCAAAACAGGATTACATCTTGTGACAGACCAGTGGCTAACATTCTCCTGATCTACAAGACACTATTAATCATTAATGCAATGCAAAGTTTTAGAATCTGACACACATTCGTCCAATAACTCTATTAATTCTAGTCTATTTAAAACATTCTATAAAGGTATTGTAACTAGCAGTCAAAATGCCTTGCCTAAATAAATTCCATTATATCTGTTTTATTACCCTAATCAAGCAGTGAATGAATTTGGTTTACTATAATTTGTTTTAGTGAAAAAAAGTTATTTTTCTTACTAGTAGACTACTTTCTGTCTTTTCTTAATATTACAGCCTTTTCCCCTTCACTGCTGGTCTTGCTTAAGGACTATCTACAAATCCTTTTGTATTGTCCCTATTATTTTTTACAAGTCTCAGTTTGTTCTGAGCTTTATTCCCATGGATGCTATTCATAGAGGTGCATGCCATTCTCCCATGTTTATTTCTCCATCAGTGATTTTCCATCAATCTGTGGTACAGATTCTTTGAAAGGATTGCCTTTGATTAATCTGATACATTTTTAATATGTATATTTATTTATATGAACCTGAAAGCCAATGCCAAGGTTCTGGGTCAGAGACAGAGTATTATCACTTATAGCAATAACTGTATTCATTCTCCATGTTCTATTATTCCCTCTTCAGAATAATACAGTCAGGGGCAAAACCACGATATACATGCCAAGGATTTTTTTGTGCTATAGGAGAGGAAGCCCAAAACTATGTATGTGGGAGTTTATATAGGTTACAGAGTACTCCTCTGTTCCTGAAAGAGGGAGAGAAATCTTTGTTCCCTAATGATTTAAAATCCTTCAGAAAATAAAAGGACATCTCTGGGTTTCATCCTTTGAAATGTAAACAAACACCAAGGAGGTAAACCCTTTAAATCTCCCTGAGATCTCTCACTTTTCAGTCATCTTTTACCTTTCAAGACTTATCCTTCAATCCAACTTGCAGTTTTCTTTTTTCTGAATGCCCTAATCATACAGAAACATGAAAATATTTGTTTCCCTCCACTCTCCATGAGATCTCTAATCCCTGTGTAGGTAAGTTCCATTAAGAAAAATATACGTTTACATTTTCATCATAAAATGTTTAAATAATTAGGGAGCAGATCTTTAACATGAAGAAATAGAGGATAATCAAAGGGAAGAAATACTTTGTGTATATGTGGAAAGAATAAGAGAACATACAAGTTATGTTCTTTGTCCAAATGAGATCCTTGCTTCCAGGATTTTCATTTAGGTCAGTAAGCATCCTGTGTTGTTAGGTAGCAGTTTCTCACATATCCCAGAGGTATGACTGTCCAAGTGACCCGTATTGGGCCTAGTTAATGGCTTAATGATACATATGGTGCCAGATCCTTCTCTAATTCTTCTTCACATCCCTTAGTGTCTTATCAAGATTACTACCTTCTACCCTTACTCCTACCCCCATTCTCCATACCACAAGCAGAGGTTATTTTTTAATGCTGATATGGTCCTTAAAATATTAAATAATTTCTTCTTTTACTTAAAATACATTCTAAATGATCGCATTTAGAACACAATTCAAATTTGTTAACTCACCTTGCTTGATTTGTCTCCAATCTACCTCCTTAACACCATCTTTTCTACTTTCCTCACCATCCTTTCATCATAGTGGCCTATTCTGAGATATTGAAAACAACCTCAGAACAAGATCTTTCCATTTTAAGGCATCTTCTATCAATTTGGTTTGCCTGAAATGTCCCTTCAAATGAGAACCAGGCCAACCCACCCACCTGAAAATGTCTTCTGCTTCTCACATATCAAATCACAAATTGTAGCAGATTTGACTAATTATCCACCAACCAAAAAATGTGTTCCCCCTTCCAAAACAGAGTTTTCAAAGGAAAGCAGTGCATATCCCATATCCCTTGCAGCTAGGTAGAGCCATGTGACTAGTTCTGGCCAAGGGAATATGAGTGGACATGCCATGTGGTATGGCAAGGTTTAGCACTAAAGTCCTTTCCTGTGCTCCTCTATTTTCTCTGAACTTTTGTATGGTTTGAATTAGAGTGACTCTCAGATGCCCTTGAAAGCAACATGTTGACAATGTCAGCAACTCCATCACAAAGGGTTCTTGAAAAATTGTGTGGACAAGTACAATCCCTTTAACCTGTTCATCTACCCAATACTTTTACATGAATAAAAGTAACCTTCTATTGTATTTATACAGTTTACATTTTAATTTCTAATTTTTATGGCAGTTAGTCTAACCTTACTAAGGAGAAGTATTGCCTTCAATGACTGTGGCCCCAGAAGAGGTTGGAGAGCAGAATGTTACTAGCTTGGGTAGCTTGTTATTTACTGTATTTAGGAAGATATTACATAAAAACAATGATCTTGGTCAAGAATTTACTGATTCAGGGGCAGAAACAAAAAGCAAAACAAAAGGGTGAAGAGTTTTGAAACTTCAACCATAGGAAACGAGGCTTAAAAAGAACATAAGTAACAAAGGTTCATCAGCATTCTCATTAAACTGAGAAACTCAGCTTTGAAAGGTTTAAATTAAAAATTCTTCCCTTGGGCTTCCCTGGTGGCGTAGTGGTTGAAAGTCCGCCTGCCGATGCAGGGGACACGGGTTCATGCCCCGGTCCGGGAAGATCCCACATGCCGCGGAGCAGCTGGGCCCGTGAGCCATGGCCACTGAGCCTGCACGTCCGGAGCCTGTGCTCCGCAATGGGAGAGGCCACAATGGTGAGAGGCCCACGTACAGCAAAAAAAAAAAAAAAAAAAAATCTTCCCTTCCCCTCAAGTTGGTCACTTTTAATATGGCCTCAAGGTAGCTGCTATGGAGAGAGACATAGGGACATGGAGGCAAGGGAATAAATCAAACTTGAAAATTATGTCTAGGAGAAAATTTAAGTTGTATTTACTGGCACCTGGTGTTGACTGAAGGCAACTCAATGAGAAGCTTACTGTTTTTGAAAGCTGGTGTTTCCAAAGAAATGTGAGCCTTCACTAAAGGAGTCTTTGAATAGTCAAGCCTTAGAGCAACTTCTTAACTATCTAATTTATGTATGTAACAAGTAGGGAGTTGTGAAATCTATATTGCTCTCAAGGAGGACATACTCTCCGAAAACCCCCTTATATGTGGTTTTGGAGGAAAACTACAGTTTCTTTCAGATAATAGTATTTAGGTCAATGAAGGACTTTCCCTCATGCCAGGGTAGAGACTTCCATGATAACTGGCAATTTGGATGCTATGATTGTTATAGATGAGTGACTGCTGTATATCTTGTATCTTTCAACATTTTGAATGGTAGCTTTTATTGCTATCCTTGCTCCACTTTATAAAATAGGCATGTGAAGTTGGAAAGTGCACATAATTGGCCTTTTGGTACGTGGATCATTAAATTATGAGAATCCACCTCTGGAAATGATGAAGAAGACAGTGCAGCACCTATATATCCTGGACTTTGTACTGTATGCAGCAAGTGGGTTGGAGTTTGAGTTGTCTTCTTAGGGATGGGGTATAGAGGAATATCTGGTGGTGAGAGAGGTAGATTGTGAAGAAATATCTAACTGTCCACCAAAAACACGTTTCCTTTTTTATGTTATGAAGTGTATATGGGAAGCACAAGATAGAATTTCCCAGGTTTTCTTGCATCTAGCTGGGATCCTGTGACCAGGTCTATTCAATGCAAGGTGAATAAATGAGATTTGGCTCACTTCCAAGCCAGGCCTGTTAAATGTCCCTGGACTTCTCCCTCACCTTGCTACCACTATTTTTTTCCCCATTTCAGCAAGCTAGAAGCCATATATTGAAGATTGCAGAACCTCTTTTAATTTAGTTCAGAAAGGTGACATGGAAGGGGGCTGTTCTGCTGACAAACCCACTTAGCCCCATGTTACAAGATTGAAAACTAAGCTTCTATTGTATTGGAGTAATTATACATGTGTGAGTCTATTTATTAATGATTACTTCCTCAGAGACCATTCCTATCCATATAATAACTATCTTAATGCTTGGTCACATAGAAGATGGTCAGTAAATATTTTTTGAATGAGTTAAATAATGCATAATTTTTAAAAACAAGCTGTTCGGGCTTCCCTGGTGGCGCAGTGGTTGGGAGTCCGCCTGCCGATGCAGAGGACACGGGTTCGTGCCCCAGTCCGGGAAGATCCCACGTGCCGCGGAGCGGCTGCACCCGTGAGACATGGCCGCTGGGCCTGCGCGTCCAGAGCCTGTGCTCCGCAACGGGAGAGGCCACAACAGTGAGAGGCCCGCGTACTGCAAAAAAAAAAAACCAAAAAAAAAAAACGAAAACCAAGCTGTTCATTTGAGTCTTGACCTGCAACATGACATTTTCTTTTGTAAAGATTTACCAAAGTTGATTCACAATTTAGATGTATTCTTACCCAAATAAAATATATTTTTTAAATTTATTATGTATACTCAGGTTTCTAATTTTCTCTCAAATCCCAATATAACACACCTAAGTTATGACCTTTTCCTAATTTTATTTAGTCTCGATAGTTTCTCAGAAGTGTTACTGTCACACACACACACACACACATCACAGAGAAGCAGAATTCCTGGAATTACCAATTCATTCTTTTACTGTCTGAAGAAAGTTAATGTGTTAGGCTACAGATGAAGTAATAGTCTTTCTTTTAATAAGATAAACATTGAAGGTCGTTGACCTCATTTTGACGTCGATAATTTATTATTTAGTTCTTTACAAAAATGTCTAGGCTCTTTCTCATTTCACTCTTTTGGCCCAAGCCAACAATGAATTGGCCCCAGGCATTGGAAAAGGGTTTCCTTTTTGTCTCTAGTACTGTGTTTGGTTCAGTGCATTTCTAGAACCTAACGCCGTCACCATATGGGCTCAGAACTTTCCTCAAAACTAAAAATATAGGAAATGAACAATAAAGTTCAACAATACCTTAACTTGGAAACTTGTAAGATTTATTTTTCATTACAGCAAAAATACTCCTTTCAACAGATCTTCTATGTCAAGCCACATACAAATTATCATGATGATAACATCAGGATTTAAATGATCAGAGTTGACAATGTGGCAGAATTCTTATAATTCAAGCTTTCAAAAAAAGCAAATCTCAAGTCATTGATTTTACTCAGTATCTAAATTAATCATGAGGCTTAAGATGAGTTAGTGGAGTTTGTGACAATAAATTAAAGCCTTTTATGGGATATTCTGAGGGTTCTGGTACAGCAGAAGCACCATGGAATAGAGATTCATTCTTTGAATGCTTTTTTTGGTGATTTGTTTAAAGCTTTTCACTGAATATGAAGTCTTCATTTTTGTATAATCCAACAAATCTCCAAAAATATGTGTTTCTAAAAACTATTTCATGGAAACAAAAAACAGTATTGCATTTTGAGATAGCTATCTTCTAAGAGAAAAAAAATCACTTTCTTGGTAAGCCTGTGAAAGCTGATGAACTCATAGATTTACATGAGAATTTGCTAAATGTGATTATTCCAAATTTCAGCTATAGAAAAGTTTTAGTGGAGTTCTGTGCAACACCTAACACCCAGTAGGTGAACACCTCTCTCAGTTTGCTTGAGACTGATCATGAGGGTCTTAACATTCTCCTCAGCTTGACTGAACTTTAGGATGCCTTTTTCCTAATTCTTGGCCCCTGACCTCCCTTTTCTTAGAGCATTTACTTTAGGAAACTTAGAGTTGTAAATTGTTTTCTGTCCCTTTGAGATGTAAATCTTCTCACAGCCCCTTGACAGTTTTACAACCCAGGAATGTCTTTCTGGGCGACCTGGGAATCATCTATTTGATATATAATCATCATGAAAGATATCATGCTATCTCCCTGTTTCTGTGTGAGGTAGGAGCCTAACTTCAATAAACAACAATTAACAAACACAACTGGCCTAGCCCTATTAATCAATGCCTCACTAATATTCCTCAGTACTTTTCCACTAACTCACCCTACAGCTTAAAAACCCTCTCACCTTTGTTTCAGTGGAGTTTAATTCAATTTCTCTCTCCTATTGCAATAGTCTTGAACAAGGGTTCTTTGATTGTTTAAATCCATTTGATGCATTTTGCCTTTGACAGGACTTTCCCAGAGTTAGTATTAAAAACCCAAGTCACAGGAACCATCTCAGACCCAGGCAAACTAGAAAAGACAGGCTTGTTTATTTTTAACACAACCCTTAAACTCATTTATAGGTAGTTCTGAAGCCTGATTTTCTTTCAGAAGAGCATGAGTTGCCAACGACCATGCTGCCATGTGTGGTGGTCTGCACATCATTATTCTGTTGGACAGAGTAGGTGCTCAATAAATATTTATCCAGTAAATAAATGGAGATAACTCAACAAGGATATGAACAAACTAATGTCATTGAAGCATTTTCCTTTATTGTTAGATCAATACAGAATATAGGATGACCCTTGTTCACCTATCCATTCATTTAGTGATTCATTAATTTATTCATCTATACATTCAACAAATAGATATTGAGAACCTCCCATTTGTCAACCTAACAGATTTTTCCCTGCCCTTTAGTAGTTTATAGACTAGAAGAAGAAATAACAATGAATATAAAACAACAAAAGCAATGACAACAGCACACACACAATTTAGACTGTGGAAAGTCCTGTGTGATATGAAAAAATGTAAATTAGGTGTTGACTATAATCTTCTATTTTCACTCTTTTATAATCTTTTAAAAGTCCTAAAACTCTTTAAAGACTGGAGATTTGTTTTTTTTTGTTACGGTTATGCAAATATTGTTCTGAATGTCATGAGGTTGTTTAATATAGTCTTTCAATATACTAAACTGTTAAGAAGGAAAGAATATATGTATCTACCGAGGCTCGTATACTAACTACTATAACAATTTAGCATTCTAGGAAACCATTTTTGGTATCCTGAATTATTTTAAATATTAACTAATGAATTTCAAATTCATATTTTAGAACATGAAATTGAGTCCTTTGGGAGAGGTTATCTTGTGAGCAAGCTAATAGCCCTCACATGGCCAAACAGATGGAATTTTGCTGCTGACATCAATTTTTCCCATCAGGCTGGGAAACAAAAAGTGATTCCTATTCCAAGTAATACAGGAGAAAGACTGATATGGCCATGTCTGACTAAGATTTTTGGATGGTCATTGGGGTATATATCACTTCTAAGACTTTCTTTTAACACAATAGAATAGTTTAATGTTCTTGTGTGTGTGTGTGTGTTTGACTTGTGAAGTGCTATCTTTAATGAGTATATACAGTCAGAGCAGTTATGTTTTTGCTATGACTATTAGGGTAGAAATTACAATGCTTACAAATGACTGAAAAAATGTTTTCTAGTAATGATTTTCAGTTCTCCTAGCCCAGTGTTGGTTAATCAAGCATGCTTCATTCAACTTCACAAAGATTCTTGCGGGGTTGCTAGAGAGGAGTAGGTTGAACACTTGTGACATATTTCAGCAGAGGTGTCAGCTAACTGGATTCATTGTTCACAATAAACAAAATTCCTACATGCCTAGACACTTGTTAGTCAAGTGGTGCAAACCTATTATATAGATGTGAAATTTGTATTGGTTAGGACTATTTTAATTGCAAATAACAAACCTCAACATGAACTCGTATAATCAACAACCACAAAAGAATTTATGGTCTTTATAACTCAGCAATCCAGATAAAGGATGCTAATGTGACTTGGCACAGTGAATAAGCCACTAGTCATCTGATTTTTTTCCTTGTCTTTTTGCTCCATCTTCCATGGCACTAGTATTCATTTTCAGTTCTACATGGTGGCCCCAGGATATTCTTTTATGTAGACTGCAGTTCTGTATCTCATACTATCTCAGCAATTCATGCAGAGGAAGAAAATGGCTACTTCCCTGTGGTCTCCTTTACTTGAACTGTGTTATAGGTTCACCCTTAAATTGAATATCAAGGTCATGGTAATGAGATGAATTGATTGGATTAAGCCTGTTCAGGACCACTTCAACAGCATTGCTACTATACTGTTGGGAGAAGTAAACTTCTCCAAGGGTAAATCAGGCTACTTTTGATTGAAGAAGGAGGAAATAAGTGTTTCACATTCTAAAGGCCACTACTAAAAGTTCCCATATAATTTATACAAAGACAGATTAGCTGTCAAATAACCTCTTCCAACGTGTTTCATGGATAGTGAAGTAATATCCTTGTAGTGTTCTTTGTCTTTCCCACTTGATTCATCCTTCCCAGAAAGGACTCTTGGATTATCTTCCTAGGTTTTCCATACTCCTTCTCTCCAATCTTCTACTTCTCTTGTCCACACAAGGCTCTCCAACCTCCCAGCCCCTACCAATTTAAAGATGCACATCAAATCCCTATTCTTTTATTTACCCACACAGAAGCATTTGGTGGTCTATCAGGTAGAACCTCAGTGACCCATGATAACTGGACTCTACACCATTAACTAAAGAAAACTCTTTTTCCTTTTCTTGAAGAGATAGGAACCAGTTTTTGTAAACCACAATTGTCTAATCTTTTCTTCTTGGAAAAGAGGAAATTTATTTTTACCCACTGCTGGAAAAATATTCTCTTTTCATCAAAATGGGCAGAATGATTCTTTAAAATGCTAAAAGAAAAAGGTAAAATTAATTTTAGTTTAATATTTATATTCTGTTGTAATATTACTAAAGTATATCTTTGTTGAGAAGAGAGACAAAGAGAGGAGAAGGCTATGAGTCAGTTATAAATTCATGCTAATCTACTCAATTTTTCTATTTTCAGATAACTTAAAGGGTAGGATGATAGTAATAACAGCAAACACACATATAGCATCTACTGTGTATCAGGCAATGTTCAAACATTCAATAATTTTTTTGATTCTCACAATAGCTCTATGAGATATGTAATATTGTTACCTACATTTTAAATAGAACTATGTCACAGAGTAGCTAAGCAACTTGCCCAAGGGACATAACTAACAGGTGGCAGAGCTGGGTTGTGAACCCAGGCAGTTTGGCTTCAGAATCCAAGTTTTTACTTTTAACCCTATACTACTATGGATGATTATGTTTTCTGAGTTGGTGGTTAACTAAAAAGTGACTTAGATGACATGATGAAATATAAGGTCAGAAAGATGATTCTATTAATTTTATTCTTTTTATATTAGATTAGGACCCAGAAAAGTCTATTCAGGGAGAATATGAGACTTTTGTCTACTTCTGTAATTCTAGGGGATGCCAACTAGCTATTGTGCCCCACTCCATATGTGAAAGCTAAAATGGGATCATTGAGTTTGAGAATGTCATGGACTTTCATATCCTTTTACCCAAATCTCCTATCACTTTTACCTCATTTCGGGGAGTCTCCCCTAGAGGTTCTATTTATTGTTCTGTGATGAAGATCTAAGTCACGGTTGAAAATTTTTGGAAAAAGGCAGAAAATCAATGGAATAGTTCTTTCAATAATTATTAAGATTTGACTGATATAGGTCCCACAGAAAAAAGTAGAAATAAATTAGCTTATACACTATTTAGATTTTTCCAAATATATTAATTTTCTACTATTAAAAAGTTGAAGCACTTGGACAAATTTGTTTGGATATAGAAAGAAAGATTGACTGTGTAGGAAAGCATTGAGTCTCATGATTTTTATGAAAAACAGCCATTGTTATTAGACATAGGATATACTTTATTTAAGGGATATATAAAATAAAGTCTGTGTATATTTTTTCAATAATTAAAAAACCAATTTTTAGCATATGATAAAATAATCTATGCATTTAAAAATGTAATTATTTAAATGATGATTTAAATGATTTAAATGTAATTATTTAAATTTATTTCCCCCAGTCGTAAATGTCTACCTTATTTAACAGGCATACCTTCTAAAGTTTTGGAGTTTTATTTTATATCTGGACATAAATCTTTAAGTTGTATGTTGATAATGCAGAAATTGAATTTCATCCCTAATATTGCCAGATGGTTGGATTTATTCCATACTAAAGTTAAAAGTTAATTTTAAATTTGTGTGAGTCTTAGAAATATCCATGGCATCAAATCAACTGAAATTCTTCCTCATTTATATAATTCAAAATAAAACATTTAATCTAATTTATTGATAGCATCCATGTGTCCACAAATGTAAATATAACACTCCTTTGTCCTTTGAGCTCACCTACCACTTAGAAATATTTTTCTGCTCTGTATCTATTGTATTATCAGTCAGTAAACAGTTTTTTATGGATCTGAGGACTGGAGGTAATTGTCAAGTTTTGTTTAAAGGTTGGCCCCTTCTTAGTGCACATATTGTTAAATCAGCACTTCACAAAGCTGAACTAAGACAAAACTGTGATATAAATGAAGTTGGTCTTTGGTCTTCCTCCTTCATTATTTTGGACTTTAATGCCTAAATCTGACACCC
The DNA here is from genome assembly GCF_949752795.1 of Hyperoodon ampullatus. Taxonomy (NCBI): domain Eukaryota; kingdom Metazoa; phylum Chordata; class Mammalia; order Artiodactyla; family Ziphiidae; genus Hyperoodon; species Hyperoodon ampullatus. The sequence continues at coordinate 3,051,522 of NC_136925.1, read as the reverse complement.
AAGGCTTAGATGTTACCACAGGCTGCTCAAAGTTCTCTCTTGATCACCTCAACTGCAGCACACCTATTTTCTGTCTGCACCTTTCACTCAGCAGACCCACTGAAGATTCTTCCATTGCCTGGCTGACTATGGACCTCTCCCATAGAAAGGAGGGATGGAGAATTAGCAAACTATTGTCCAGATATTGTTTGGGAAAAAGGGCTGAATGATTTGAAAATGGATAAATGATGAAAGAAGATGGTAGAAAAGAGTGTTGTGTACACATTTTGTTATACAAAAGTGGAGATAGTTGTTTTTTATTTATCAAGCAAATTGTTTGCATAATGAATATTTTCTGCAGAGATTTTTAAATCTGGTTTATCTTCCCACAATCATTGATAGATTCTATTAAATGTTAATAAGGCAAAAACAGTTCAAAATTTGGTTAGTTTATTTAAAACAATATTTTGATTCTAAAAGTGATGGTTTTTTGAAGTATATTATGAAAGTTAAAAAAATTAAAAGGAAATTAAAGAAAACATACTCCTTGATCTCAGATACTGTAGGGAAACCACTTTTAAATATTTGACATATTTCCTTTTAGTATGATTTCTATACAAGTTTCTAAATTAGCTAAAATCATGCTGAATATCAAACATATATCCTTCTGTTTATATAACATGTTATTGTGATTTAAAAGTATTTTTAAGCACTTCCCTGGTGGTCCAGTGATTAAGAATCCATCTTCCAATGCAGGTGATGTGAGTGTGATCCCTGGTCGGGGAACTAAGATCCCACGTGCTGGGGCAACTAAGCCCGTGTGCCACAACTACTGAGCCTGTGTGCTCTGGAGCCTGCGTGCCACAACTAGAGAGCCCATGTGGTGCAATGAAAGATCCTGCATGCTGCAACTAAGACCTGATGCAGCCAAATAAATAAATAAATATTTTAAAAGTCTTTTTCTGTGATGTATTGTATACCCATTGACTCTTGATGTATAATAATTTATTTCCCTAAACTTCTATTTTTTATATTGCCTTCAGTTTTTGTAATGAATAATACTAAAACAAAAGTCTGCTAATGCATAGAAATAGAACATTTTTTACCACAATCACTTTTTTGATTACTATACAATTACGGCCAGATAAATCTGAATCTTTCTTTTTTTGCTCTTCCTATTGTCTTAAAAATTTTTTTTATTGGAGTATAGTTGATTTACAATGTTGTTTTAGTTTCTGCTGTACACCAAAGTGAATCAGTTATACATATACATATATCTGCTCTTTTTTAGATTATTTTCCCATATAAGTCATTGCAGTATACTGAGTAGAATTCCCTGTGCTATAGAGTAGGTCCTTATTAGTTATCTGTTTAAATATTGTAGTGTGTATATGCCAATCCCAATTAGGACAAATCTGAATCTTTTTACTTAAACTGCTGTCAAGCCAGGTCTAGCCCATGTTATCCATACACAGTTTCTTTTGCTCCCAAATCAGGACTTTACCTTTATTCTTATTTTGTTATACTGTTTGAACCCATCATGTGTTAGGGTACTCCTGAATCTCAATTTTGTCATTTAATATTTTAACCATTCATTTCTGGTACATATATATTATATATTTCATATATATGTACATACATTTCAGATATATATATATAGATAGATAGATAGATATACATACATACATATATATGCCCATCTTCCATGTTATTATAAAAAATCTTTTATAAGAAAGAATGAAAGACCAAGCCCTGTATGGAATACCCATAAACACTATGGGTTTATCTAGTTTTGAGTTTTATTTAACGTTTCCTCTCTATTCTTAAGATTTCTGATTCCTTAGCATGAAAGCTTTTTAAATTACTTTTAAATATTTCAATAGTTGTGTTACTCTTAACCTTTTGTATGATGGTTTCTATAGATAATGACTGTTTTCATGAATATTTAACCAAAAAAATGTAATAAGCTGAGGTAATTCTCTGCCTAGTTTAACATCTATTTTATATGGTGATTCATATGGCATCTTTTATTTTATGGTAGTTAAACATTTAGTCTATTAAAATAAGGTAAAAATTTTAAAGAACATTCATTTCAAAGTGGTTAGGATTCTCTTTTTTAAAAATTAATTAATTAATTAATTTTGGGCTGCATTGGGTCTTCATTGATGCATGGGGGCTTTCTCCGGTTGCGGCGAGCGGGGGCTACTCTTTGTTGCGGTGCGTGGACTTCTCATTGCAGTGGCTTCTCTTATTGCAGAGCACGGGTTCTAGGCCCACAGGCTCAGTAGCTGTGGCGCAAGGGCTTAGTTGCTCCGCGGCATGTGGGATCTTTGTGGACCAGAGCTCAAACCCGCATCCCCTACATTGGCAGGCGGATTCTTAACCAGTGTGCCACCAGGGAAGTCCAGGATACTCTTAGATAATAAAATATATGTTCCTTTTTATTGTGATAATAAAGAACATACCTGTTTAGCATGTGGACTGCAAGTTAAACATGCTTTATTGTGTCTCTAGTAAAGTTTTCTGGACCAAATAGAAGATATTGATGATGATAAGTAGTTTCTCTTTCTTTTCTTTTTTTTTAAAGAGATGTGAAAGAATATGAAGACCAAGCTTTATTATTTGGAGCTTGAAAACTTAGCAGCAAAACAAACTATTTGCATATAATGTAGTACAATGAGCATTTGTTCATAAAAGACTCCCAAAGTCTTAAAACTTTATACATAAACCAGGGTGAAATCCACTAGGTTGGGCTTCCCTGGTGGCACAGTGGTTGAGAATCTGCCTGCCAATGCAGGGGACACGGGTTCGAGCCCTGGTCTGGGAAGATCCCACATGCCCCGGAGCAACTAGGCCCATGAGCCACGACTACTGAGCCTGCGCATCTGGAGCCTGTGCTCCACAACAAGAGAGGCCGCGATAGTGAGAGGCCCATGCACAGCGATGAAGAGTGGCCCCTGCTCACTGCAACTAGAGAAAGCCCTCACACAGAAATGAAGACCCAACACCCCACCCCCCAAAAAAATCCATTAGGTAAATGATTTAAAGATGTCCGGAGTAGCTTATTGAGAACTGCTAGATACTCTCACCTGCATGACCAAGTCATAAACAAGCTTATGCAAAACCAAGTTCTGGATAACTCACTCTTATGGCTCCCCAATAACAAGCTCAGATAAGGCAGATCAAAGCTAAGAGATAAGCAACTGCCCAAGAAACGTAGGTTGCATGAAATTGCCTTGCAAAATCTTGGGTGCCAACTGTTAATCCAACTCCAGTGAAAATACATATCACTCCAATGGTAAAATATGCATAGCAGCACCTTGGAGGAAGTGCACTACCCACTGAGGAAATTTTTTTGCAGTGTGGGCATTTTGCCAGAGTGTTGAACCTCAGTTCCATCCACAAGAACATGTTTCCACAGTGCCCACACATGATCCTTGTACCTTCTGGTTGGACTGGCAATGCAGGTTGAGCTGGCTGTTCTTCAGAAATAAGCATTACTAGGCCAAGGTTAATTATGTGTCTACAGGTGGGTCTTGGGCATCCTATTTGCCATGATGTGTCCTTATAAATGAGGAGACAATTACGAGGGCATCTAACATACTTTTTCCTTGCTGGGGGATTTTTGACTGGCCTAGCATCATTGCAAACCGTGCACTTAACCACATGCTGGTGAAGCTTGCCATCCAAATTGATGAGAGATTGGCACACATGGCAGTTTATTTCTGGAATACCACTGACATCTGGACTGGCGATGGCTGTGTACGGAAGTGAGAGTTCTGCTCTGGGGCTGCTTTCTTGTAAGTATGGTGGGGACATGGGATTGACATTTCTCGAATGGGATGCGGAGAGCAGAGGCAAGCATTTGTCCACCCCATCAGCAGTCATGACTGCAGCAGTGATGGCGGGGCTGGTGGGGAGAGGCTGAGTCTAGTAGTTTCTCTTTCTTAAATTCAGTTTCATATTTATTATTCAATTTGAAATTGAGAGGTGTTAAAATAATGCCTTATTTTCGGTGTAGGATATGTTGATCTGAAGAATGGAATTTGAAACTTGGTTCTGTTAATTAATTACATGGATTGAATGCTCAAAGCTTTATCTTTATGTCTAGTAAAGTAATACTAATAATAATAATACCAATCTTACTGTTTTTTAAGGAGTTTCAATGAGATAGTATATGTTAAATTATAATGGTATTGCTTGCTTGGCAAATGGTAGGGAGCTTCTTAAAACACCTTCTTCACTATTTAGTACAGTACTTATCATTATCATTATTAGTTTGAATGAATAAGTCCATAACCTTATTAGGAGACTAGTGGAGGTAAGTGGTCTATTAACTTTATAAGGGGGTAGAAGGCTTACAAAGCCTATTTTGTTAATATTTCAAAATACAAATAACTCAGAAGCTTCCAACATTGTACTGTGGCATGAAATGACCTTCACAGGTCATTTAGTAAATAGTACTTGAAGTATGCTTGGGTTGCAAGGAATGAAATGGGTGACATTAGCTTCGCACAACATATCCTGTGGAATCAGCGTGTAACTTTTATTTTCTCCTTTAGCTTTGAGTGAAGAATGCAATTTCAGTTGAGCACGGAGTTGGAGACTCAGACAACTAGGGTTTTATTACCAGCTCCATCAATGACATACAGTGTGCCATTAGGGAAAAATTACTTTTCTGAACATCAGAATTCTCTTCTTTAAAATGGAAACGAATTTGGTGGCTTGGAAAATAATGTTGGATTTGCAAATAGAGGTACATTCAATATTCTAGAACACCTTTGATTTAATGAGACAATGGAATCCATGCTGGGTTTATAATGTCAAGAAATAGCAAATAAGTATAGTTGTAAATAGTGATGATGATGGTGGTGGTGATGATGATGATAGTAATAAAAAATAAACAACTACATAGGAAGTTACATCAGCCAGAGTAGCCATACTGATGCAGCATGATGTGCTATGTTGTGAATGTGGAAGGGCAAAATCACCTGTGCCCTTTAAGAGCATTGCCAGCCAAATTAGCCCTCTCCAGTGTGATCTGAACTGGCATCACTATACAAAAACACCGACCTGAGTGCTCACGTTTGATCTTGGTGATTGTGTGCCCTATCATTCAGTATTTGTATGATTGTGTAAGCACAGGTGTATGTTAGCATATTTGTAGTTCTCCAAACTGTGGATCAAGGGGTTGTATATAAAACAAAGCAGGAAGAGTCGGTTGACATAAGACAAGGAGAGGAACTATTTTCATAAACAAAGTGATTCTAAACCAGTCTTCAAACCCATCAGGAGATCTGTTAAGAACTAAGAATCAGGAAGACAGCCAGAAGGTGAGTAAGGTGGATAGTCAGATGCAATAGGGAGCAGATTAACTGTTGTTTGATGTTCCCGTTAATGTGCTAGGGTGAGAAAGATATGAATGTGAAGACAAGTACAACTAACCTCGAACTGGGAAAGAGACTTTTCAAAGTCTTTAACTAAAAGGGAAAGGGCTTTTAATTAGGTCCATGGTGACTCGCAGTTGTGTAGGACAAATCAGGGTGAGGCTGTATCTAGTTTTAACATCCTGAGCAGAAAGGAGCACAGCATTGACCACCAGAAAATGTCAGTGAATGATAAGTATAGTAACATTTCTGATTTTTAATGTCTTTGGTTTATTCATATATCCTATAAACAGGGGTTTACATGATTTTAACCCATTAGATAGAGCCATATTTAAGAACATGTATTTATTATTAAATAAATCTGGAAGATGTAAATAAGCAAAAATATTAAAGAGCAATTTGGAGAGAAGAAACAATGAGATATCACAAATTAAATGCAATAAATCTCGTCAGAAAAGAGAATAATAAAACAGAAAAAAAAGCTTTAAAAGATTCCTGCTATGCACAGAAAGGAAATTTTGTTTGTTTGTTAGTTTGTTTTGTAAATAATGGTAAATATAAATGGATAGACTTTTTTGTTGTTGCTGTTCGTAATAATGATTTATTGGAAGCATAGTTCACAAAAAAATCTCACAAAATTCAGACAAATTAAATTGAATATAAAAATAAAAATTATTCATTTTGCAATTATCTGTTGAGTAACCACTATGTACCTGTCATTATTCTAGGCACTGGAGTAACAAATAGAACATAAACATCAACTCCATCCGTATGGGCCTTATAATAGTGGGAGAGAGACAATGATAAATGAAATATTTTTAACTGCAAATAAATTTAAGAATCAATAAAATAACAAACAAGAGCAGAAAGGAAATATGCAAACCTAGAACTATACTTGTGAAGAAAATCAAAGAATTTCTGTGTAAAAATTTTTAATAAATTAGCCATCCAGGAAAAGATTAATGGATTTAGTCATTCATATTTTTACCAATTAACTACGAAGAGGAATTCTGGAAAGATAGCAACGTGCTCCCTCACTCCTGAATCCTTCTCCTTCCCAACTTAAAACCACTCTCAAGTGAAATCCCTCAAGCGTCCCCTGAATGTTCCAAGGGAGAAAGCAAGCACCAGATTCCATTATCCTAGGTGCTCAGGGAGAGCCAAGAAACCAAATATTCCTAATTAACATTGACCTTATTGTTTTTTTTTTACTTACAAACACCCATCAGTGAAGAATACAATGGCCAGTAGTACAGTTAGGTACCACTACCTTGATTTGTGCTAAGGTACCAGCAGTTTTACCCATAGTTCCTTCTGTACCATCATTGCAAAAGTCAACACAGTTCTTCCATGGGGCCCAAAAAGTGATGTAATTAAAAAATATTACTCAATATTTTGAATATTTCAGTGCCACTTGTGCTTGGTGCCAAAAACTCACATAAAACAAGCTCTTCCCTGTTGCTTATTTAGTATCCATAACAGATGAATACAAGCAAATGAGCAAGCCCAACCATGTCTGTAGACTCATCCATTTGTAAGGAAAAAGTACAGTTGTGCGGATGAGAGATTATCTCATCTCCATGTTTGCAAGGAAAATTTTAATTTGACAAGATACTCTAATACTGCAAATTGGCACCGATGTGAATGCCTTTATTTTTCATCAGCAAGCATTGAGCAATGTCAGTGGTCCAAAGTTTTATTAAACCCTAGCTATTGTGTGTTCTTCTCTAGCCAATGGAATATGATAACATTCCCTGTAAGATGTTTCAGTGGCTTCTGCAAGTCTAGTTTTAAAAAGTGTAAGAAATAGTTTTGTCTGCTAAAGACTTTAGCCCAACTATGTTTTAAACATTTAATTATTTATTTTCTAAACTTTTGAATGCTTGGTCTCAAAATAACAGTGCAACTTAACTGGCACTACAAAACGGTTTTAAAATATTCTGTTTCAAAAGACACAATAAAAAATTATTAGCTTTTATAAGGTGAGGAAAGTAGCATTTTGTCACAGTTTTGTTTCTTGGTTACAGTTTCACCAGGTTCTTTAGAGAAGATTTCTCTCTTCCATTAGTCAAATAACCCTCTAATATGAGAGTTTAATTTTTCTCAGCATTTTTAGTTGTAGATGGTGCATCTGTGAGTTAAGAAAATGAGTCTTCTTTTTTGAAGCCAATAATCATTCCTCAAATATAATATATATTTTCTCTCTTTGAAAAAAATGATTATATTCTAAAATAGTAATATTATTACTAAAAATATTATCTTTATATAATAATTAAAGATTAGAACTTTTTTTAAATTTAAAATTATACAAATCTAGACAACTTCTACTTCTTTTTGTGTTTCCATGTAGGTACAAGGAGAATTTCAGAATTTCAGAGTAAGATTTATTGGATGATGATGAGTTTACAAAGATTAAAAGAAGTATAATCGGGACTTCCCTGGCAGCCAAGTGGTTAAGATTCTGCACTTCCACTGCAGGGGGCACAAGTTCCATCCCTGGTCAGGGAACTAAGATCCCGCATGCCTCGTGGTGCAGCACAAAACAAAACTACATCCATGTTATGGCTTCCATAAAAAGAAGTATAATCAGTGATAGTAATAGAATAGTGTAAGTACTAATTAAAAATTAAGTTAATTTATGAAAATTCAAATATTTATATGCTATAGATTTCAGAAAACATAGGAATATTCCACACAAGCACATATTCCATTAGCAGTAAAAAAAAAAAACATGTCCTGCATAACATGTAGTTTCTGGAAAGACGTACTGCACACTTACTCATGAGTGAAAGTAAAAGGGCAAAAATATCTCCATATTATATAGCATGGAAGTAGTTTGGCTTAGCAGAACCCTTGAAATTGTTTTGGGAACTTCTAGGGGTCCTTCAACCACACTTTGGGAACAATTGTCTTACTGGAAAAAGGGAGTGGCTCATGAGTACATTAAGCTGAATTATAGAACAATCCAAAAAGTTACAATTTTCACATTTTCTCTTTGATTAAAAATTTATAATTCAAATTACATTTATATTAATAAATTCAAAGAAATATTCTTCCAAGGAAAATTTTAATCCACATATCTCTATTTCTATATACATTATTAGGTCTAATTTATAAGAAAATTCTGATTGTTTAATATAAGAGTTGACTTTAACCATAATAAGAACATAACTTTAATTTCTTTGCAAAGAAGAATAAATGACAACTTTATGAAAATGATTTCATTACGTGAAATTTATGTCTGCTGTGGACAGGAATTCTAAAATATTTTCTTAGGCAGCATCAATAGCTCTGCAAGCACCACATGCTAAGAACATTTAATCCCTCAATTAAAAAATTATTTCTTTAGGGCATACACCCAAATGTGTCAAGGTAATAGAGTCAGAATTTTTTAAATGGCACTTTTAGATGCAATGATAATGGTCACTGAATTGTCAAGTTGTGAATGCTGTGGTCTGGAAGGAACCTTAATGGTTATCTAGTTCAATTACCCATCAAATGCTTAATATACAGCTTCCCTGACAAGTTCATTCTCTGCTTAAATGCCTCAAATTAATATAGAAAAAGTACAATTCTTTAGTTTGTCATTTTTATGTGGCACTTTTGCTGGAAGTCCTTCTTTCTATAGAACAGACATTGGGTTTTTTATGCCCACTTTCCTACTAGTTTGATCCTTGAGACTGAGAAGACATTCTGATTGAATCATTAACTAGTTATGCAATCTTTGAAAGTCACCTAAGTGATTTAACTCCAGTCTTTCATAGGAAATGCTTGCATTTCCTAACGTTTCTTTAGGTTGTTTCTGCTCTCAAAATGGACAGTTTTTTCTCTCCACACACATGAATCCATAGCATGTGTGATCTTTCATGATCTTCTAATCTTTGGAATCCCAATTTCCTTTTCTCAAACTTGTTAAAAATTCTACCTAATCCTTTTTGTGAGTTATTTGAGAACAGCAAAAACGGTGCTAAGCTGTGAATACTCTACATATCAGCAATTAAAACAATACCTGGTTGAAATTAAATATTAACATTATGGGAAAATGAATAAAGGGAAGTAATAAGTAGCATTTGCAACAGTTTAGTTAGGCAAAAGCACACACACATTTATTGCTATATTAAATAATAGAATTGGGGGCATTTGTGTCTTTAGTATGGTAGAAAAGGTCACAATAGATTGATGCTTCATCAGATAACAACTATATACTCTGGAGAAACCACATATACATACACATACACACAGACATACCAACATGCAATCTTACTTAATGACTCTTGGAGAGTGAATAAGAGCAGACATATATTAGAGGTGAGTTGAAATTTGGAAGAAAGGGCTGTCTTGGGCTGAGCTTCCTATTTTGATGACCTGAGCTTGAGGCTAGCCAGAGTGTCAGGTTCAAAGTAGTGAGGGGCAGCTAAAGAAGCAGAGGACAGAGAACAGGACAACCATGGCCTCTAGAGAGTGAGGAAGAAGCCCCGAAGAGGAAAAAGCCAACGAAGAGGAATTCTAAATTGTATATACACTCTACCCAAATCTCTGATTGACCCTGGGACCATGCATACAGGGAGAAAAATCAAGGTTAGCTGCCCCTAAGACTAAAAGGACTGAACTGAGATCTGCCATACCACCCACTGAAGGTGAAACAGAATTTGCAGTTGGGGTCTAATCAAATTAACTGTCTACTAAAAAAATTTTAAGAATAAGGGTCAAAAACATGCCCAATTTGGTGAAAGACTTAATTTTACATCTTCAAGAAGTTTAGTGAACCACAAGTAGAATAAGTACAAGAAAAATGCCTAGCCACAGGCATGAATGAGTGAATGAATCTGCTTGCAAACCAAAGAGAAAGAGAGAATATTGAAAGCAGTTAGGAAAAAGAAATGATTTGAAATATTGTAGTTTTCACACCAGATACAATGAAGATCAGAAGACCATGGATCAAATGTTGGAAGTATGGAAAGGAAAAAAAATTGTTAAGCCAAAATTCTAGTACAGTAAAAATATGCTTTAAGAAAGAAGGTGAAATAAAGGCATTTTGGGTTAAAAAAAGCAAACAAAACCGAAAAATTATAGCAACAAAAAATTGTCAGCAGATCTGCACTTCAAGAAAGGCAGTTCTTCAAGCTGAAAGGAAGTGATACCAGAAATAAACTCACACACTTATGGTCAACTAATCTACAACAAAGAAGGCAAGGATGTACAATGGAGAAAAGACAGTCTCTTCAATAAGTGGTGCTGGAAAATCTATATAGCTACATGTAAAAGAATAAAATTAGAACATTCTCTATCACCATATCCAGAAACAAACTCAAAATTGATTAGACCTAAATGTAGGACCTGAAACCATAAAACTCCTAGAAGAAAACATAGGCAGAACACTTTTTGACATAAATCATAACAATATGTTTTTTGTCTCCTAAAGCAAAGGAAATAAAAGCAAAACCAAACAAATGGGGCCTAATTAAATTTAAAACTTTTGCACTGAAAAAAAAGCCTTCAACAAAATGAAAAGATGACCTATTCATTGGGAAAAAATATTTGCAAATGATATGACCAATAAGGGGTTCATATACAAAATATATAAATGGCTCATAAAATTCAATATCAAAAAAACAAACAACCTGATTAAAAGATGGGCAGAAGAACCGAACAGACCTTTTTCCAAAGAAGACATACAGATGACCAACAAGCACATGAAAATATACTGAACATCACTAATCATCAAGGAAATGCAAATCAAAACCACAATAAGGGGCTTCCCTGGTGGTGCAGTGGTTGAGAGTCTGCCTGCCGGGGACACGGGTGCAGGGGACACAGGTTCGTGACCCTGTCCGGGAAGATCCCACATGCTGCGGAGTGGCTGCGCCCGTGAGCCCGGATGCAGGGGACATGGGTTCGTGCCCCGGTCCGGGAAGATCCCACATGCCGCGGAGCGGCTGTGCCCGTGAGCCATGGCCGCTGGACCTGCGTGTCCGGATCCTGAGCTCCGCAATGGGAGAGGCCACAACAGTGAGAGGCCCACGTACTGCAAAAAAAAAAACAACAACAATAAGCTATCACTTCATACCTGTTAGAATAGCTATCATCAAAAAGACCACATATAACAGATGCTGGTGAGGATGTGGAGAAAAGGGAACCCTTGTACATTGTTACTGGAAATATAAACTGGTGCAGTTACTATGAAAAACAGTATGGAATTTCCTCAAATAACTAAAAATAAAGCTATCAGATGACCCAGTAATTCCACTTTTGGGCATATATCCAGAAAAAATCAAAACACTAATTTAAAAAGATATATGCACCCTAGTGTCCACAGCAGCATTATTTACAATAGCCAAGATATGGAAACAACCTAAGTGTCCATCAACAGACAAATGGATAAAGATGACTTGGTATATATATATACACATACATACACACACACACAATGGAATACTATTCAGTCATAAAAAAGAATAAAATTTTGCCATTGCGCTAATGGAGATGGACCTAGAGGGTATTATGCTTAGTGAAATAAGTCAGAGACAGATACATACAGCTTGTTATTACTTATATGTAGAATCTAAAAAATAAAACAAACAAATGAATATAGCAAAACAGAAACAGACTCACAGATACAGAGAATAAGCTAGTGGTTACCAGTGAGGAGAGTGAATGGGGTAGGGGCAAGATAGGGATAGGGGATTAAGAGGTACAAAATACTATGTATAAAATAAGCTACAAGGATGTATAGTACAGCACAGGGATCAGAGCTTTAAATGGAGTATATAAAATTTTTGAATCACTATGTTGTATAAGTAAAACAAATATACTATTGTAAGCTAACTATTCTTCAATTAAAAAGAGAAAAATGACATTAATGTAAAAACTGGTTAAATGTAAATAAAGCCTCCAGGTTAGTTATCAGCATTTTCCCAGTCTTATCTTAGTTTTGATAATTGTATGAATATAAAAGATGCTAAAATTAAGGGAGGCTCTGTGAAGGTCTTTGGGAACCCTCAATACTACTTGGAAAACTTTTCTGACTGTCTAATATTATCACAAAATAAAAAGTTAAATAATAAACTTCTGAAGAAAAAAGGAGAAAGTCTTTGCAATTTGGGGGAGCAAAAAGTATAAACCAGACAAAAATACATTAAATTTAGCTTTATTATTAAATCCTGTTTTTCTCTTCAAAAGACATGGTTAAGAAAACAAAACCATGCCAAAGATTGGGGAAAATATTTGCAATATGTTTATCTGCCAAAAGACTCATAACCAAACTACATAAATAACTTTTACAACTCAACAATAAAAACAGAAACAAACTTATAAATATGATAAAAATAACTTCATTGACGCCTCATAAAAGAAGATAAAGTAATGGTCCTAAGTGCATGATGAGATGCTTAACATTCGTCATCAGGAAAATCCAGATTAAAAATGAGATAGAGCTACATGCACAATTAGAATGGATGAAATTAAAAAGACTAACCATACTAAGTGTTGGTGACAATGTGGAATATAAAATTACTCATGATGGAAATATAAAATTAGATAACCAGCTTGGAAAACAAATTTGCACTTTTTAAAAATTTTAAATATACAACTAACATATGACCCATCCATTCCACTCTTAAGTATTTACCCAGGAGAAACACACAAAGACTTGTATATGCATGTCCGTAGCAATTTTATTTAAAATAGCTCCAAACTAGAAATAACCCAACTGTCCATCAGCAGATATGTGGTTAGAAAAATAAAACAAAACAGTAAGATTGAAGAAATTACTGGTGCCTGTAATCATATGGTTAAGTCTCAAAATCATTATGCTGAGTGAACAAAGCCAGACATAAAAGAGTGCTTACTACATAATTCCATTTCCATAAACACAAACTCCTTTATACTGACAGAAAATACATCACTGGTTGGCTGGGTTGAAGGTAGAGAAAGTGCTTGACTATAAAGGGGCACCAGGAATCTTTTGGGGGTCATGGAAATATTCTGCTTTTTTAGTGTGTTGGTGGTTTCATGGATGTGTGCATCTGTCAAAATTCATCTAATGGTACACTTTATATGTATGCAGTTTACCATTCCTAAAATATACTTCAAAAAATTTGATAAAAATAAAATGAAATAGCAACATAGTTTACAATTTGGAGACACCTCAGAGCTCATTTAGTAGCCTTCTGTGAGAAGGGGACCATAGTTTAGAATCTAGATTGTTTTTGCTTCCCAGCCTGTGCCATATTAACTACATAAATATGTACATGTATACCTATATAAGTGAAAATTCAGAATACTCTAGGACATAAGACTTTGAATCTTCTTGTTTAAATTCTGAAAGCAACTTATTCTCAAATATGTACCGTCTGGACTACTTTGTCTTTCTTGCTAAAAGGGGAGAGGGAAGGCCACTGGGTTCTCAGAACATACTAGTTTGCCTGGCTTTTCCAGAAATGATAGGAATTCCTATCAGGATACACTTCCAAGCCCTGGAAATGTTTTCAATAAACCATGAAGAGTTTTGGCTCAACTTCCTGTTCAGTTCATGCCTCTTGGGCTTCACAGAACACTCAGTCTGCAACATGTGCTAGAGAACTGGATGAGGCTATGATGGGAAACTTCTGCTATCATCTGCCACTTTGCTTTTTCTTTCATTCAGTGCTCCATTTCCACCTGCATGGGAAAGGAAACCTCAGACTTGCGGCAGAATGGGAGGTAAGGGCTAACCCTTCCCAGGTCTTGGAACTAGCCCTCAGGGATCTCTCTTATCCAGCACATCTGAGCTAGTCCCGGAATCTTCATCTTGTCGTTTGCAACACTCAGTTCAAAAGAAGAGTTTGAACATTATTTTACATGGCACACTCCAGCATTTATCTGGAACACAAAAAAGTTCAGTTCAGTTCAAACATGTGACTGGAGCTGGGGAATATATAGAGTTTCTAAGCACTTGGTGGGATTAGAACCTTGTAGAGGATACAGATGCAGTAGTTGACCATTTTGTACCCTATGCACAGAGATATATGTTGGATATTTATGCAGGCTATTCTTTTTTCCCTGAAATGAAACCCAGATGGAATAAGACATAACAGAGAAATTTTGACAAAGAAAGGTTTAAATTTTATATTAAAAAAAATAGAAAAGGGCAAAGTACAAGTAGGAACTTTTTTGGTTGTAATTTCCTTATTGTGAAGCAAATGTTTGGATAACCTTAAAACCAGTCTTACTATTTTGTCCCTCTTTGACGATGATATCAGGCTGTTTTATTCAATAGAATGATGGAATGGGTCACCTCTGAAGGCCAACTCTTGGAAACGACTCTACATTTACAGCCCTAGATGCTGCCAGCCTTCCCTTCAGGTCTCTGGGACTCTAACAAGAAGGGTTGGTTCCTCTAACAATTCTTTCTATCTTCTTAAATGTGTCTGTTATCTGTTCTCAAACTTTTGGCTCTTCCTGCCAGGTCTTTACAAAGATGCAGATGTTTCTTAAAAGTGGCAAAAGGATCAAAGGGACTTTTTGTGCCTGATGTGCTAGAATGGCTCGGAGTTCTGTTAAATCAGATTTGGACATATTAAATAAAACCAGTAACTAGTGGTTTGCAAAGGTTACTGGTGAAAGAATGGAGCTTCATAGGTCAACATTGCAGCACACAAAAATATGCCAGATTTAATTGTCTTTTTCTTTTTAATTGTATCTGGAGATAGAAAATCAACAAAATGGATGCTGCTATACATTACAGCTGATTTGTTTTACAGTATTAGTGCTTCTTCAATTAATTAGCCCATGTATATGGACTATTGCTTGCTTCTTTTTTATTCTAAATATGATCAGAGAGTGTAGTTACCAAATGTAATGATGGCTCAAAGCAAAATTTAATATACAAACATAAAATGAGCAATGGCTTCATGCAAAGCACTAAATAGGAACTGAGGAAACAAATAGAAGCTTTTCCTACCCACACAGAGGACACACGCTAAAGGGAAGAATAAAACAGTCATGTAACTACAATATACATAAGTCCCATAAAATTGTACAAAACGTTTATGGAGTCTGAAGAGAAAGAGCTCAAATCCAGTGGATATACATCTTATCTTTGATGTACTTAAATTACTTCTGAAGCTATTTTTCCTTTACATCCTGGGGTACCTGCTTTGATTCTCAGATTTGCTGTCAGGTGATTAGTAATCCTGATAAGGTTTTTTGTTTGTTTTTATTTTTAATTAATTAATTAATTAATTAATTTATTTATTTATTATTTTTGGCTGCACTGGGTCTTAGTTGCGGTACATGTGATCTTCGTTGAGGCACTCGGGATCTTTTGTTGCAGCGTGCAGGCTTCTTTCTAGTTGTGGCATGCGGGTTTTCTCTCTAATTGTGGTGCACAGGCTCCAGGGCGCATGGGCTCTATAGTTTGCGGCACCCAGGCTCGCTAGTTTAGGCACGCGGGATCAGTAGTTGTGGTGCATGGGCTTAGTTGCTCCGCGGTCTGTGGGATCTTAGTTCCCTGAGCAGGGATCAAACCTGCATCCCCTGCATTGGAAGGTGGATTCTTTACCATTGGACCACCAGGGAAGTCCCCCTGATAAGGTTTTAAATGATAGGGTGTTTGCAGATATGACCTGTCTCAAGTATGTTTGCATTTTAAAGCTATACAAATCCACAGGAATGAAACTGTTGATATAATAACAGGCAGAAAGGTTGATTTATTTGCTGTAGGTCCCTGACCGACCTCAATATCTTTTAATTAAACCATTACATTTAAAGATAACAATGGTATATCTTTGATTTAGGTAAGCTCTCTGGATGTGTTCTACAGTTCTCTATTTTATTTTTTTAATAAATGTATTTATTTATTTATTTAATTTTTGGCTGCATAGGGTCTTCATTGCTGCTCTCGGTCTTTCTCTAGTTGTGGCTAGTGGGGGCTACTCTTACTTGTGGTGCGCAGGCTTCTCACTGCAGTACCTTTTCTTGTTGTACAGCATGGACTCTAAGTGTGTGGGCTTCAGTAGCTGTGGCACGCGGGCTCAGTAGTTGCGGCTTGCGGGGTTTAGAGCGCAGGCTCAGTAGTTGTGGTGAACGAGCTTAGTTGCTCCGTGGCATGTGGGATCTTCCTGGACCAGGGCTCGAACCCATGCCCCCTGCATTGGCAGGTGGATTCTTAACCACTGTGCAACCAGGGAAATCCTAGTTCTATATTTTAAAAGCTCTAGAATATTTGTTTCTACTGTGATATTAAACATTTCTCTCTGAAATTGGCATTATTCTTTGCAATTGAGCTATAATTTTCTTACAAATGAGACACACTGAATTTTTAATTTAAGTGTAAAGGAGGAACAGAAAGGACCCTGATCCAATAGATGATACTTCTGTGCTGAGCTTTGATAAGAGCTGGTCTAAGAGGCATCTAGTAAGCAGACTGGACGGTCATTCCAATGTGAATGAAAAGGAAACTGAATTTTAAAATATCAGAAAAATGCACATAACTAGGAGAAAACACACAGCAGCTTGAGAACTGGATTATTCTCTTAGTGTGTACTTTTCTCCTACAGCCTAGAATTTTCTTAGGCACCAAGAAAAAAAAACCCATGATCTTCCTTGCATTTCTAAAATTCTATGATCTATGACCTCTCTTTCCATTTGGGTACAATTTACATACTTTGTCAGTGAATTTGAGTGATACCCTATGTTTGAGGGAAAAACAGTTGTCTTTCTTTTAATTTAATAAATACTTAATGGGAAACTGTTGTGTTTCAGACTTTGTGCTCTGTGCTGAAGTCACAGAAGAGTGAATGGTCAGGCTCTCAGATGGATTACTCTCTAGTGAGTATCTAGATTGTTATTAAATATTCAAACTACAAAAAAAAACCCCAAACATTGCAGGCCATAGATAAAGAGGTAAGCATTTCATTTCCACTTTATTTATTTTTTCAGTGATTTTATTTTTATTACTTAAAAACAATTTTATTTTATATTGGAGTAGAGTGGTTTGTGTTAGTTTCAGGTGTACAACTCATTTCCACTTTAAATATTATTTGTCATCTCTTTCTCATCACTGTCACCACATTTCATTATTTGGAGTGAAGGTGTTTCTCATCTTAAGGAACTGAGTTTGTGGTTCAGTCCTTTTAAGAGAAAAGACTTTAAAAATTGTAAGAAATGACTGTTGCTGCCATGGTATTTCTAAAAAATTTGTTATTTCTAAGTCTTATGCGAGGATGAGATACAATGAGTGTTTTCAGCATAGTTAAGCAAGGAGTGTGTGATAAAATAATTAAGATATGAAGAATATAACTTAGGCTAATTCATATTTATTTCATATGGAATTCTTTTCCAATGAACAGAATTTTTTATTCTAACATGATTTACTTTAGCATGGAATTCTATATTCTACATTTAACATGGGATTCTTATTTTCCACTCTAGCCAAAGTAGTTTATTTACTGAGGTAACAACAAAACATTATTTCATTATGAAATAAAGACTGCTGTAGATTCTGGAAATAAATTAATCAGCAATAAAGATAGAAGGCTCAACAATAGGAATATCCATATGTCTTACAGGGGACAGTGGAGAGGTCAGACGGCTGAGAAAAGTTAATATTACGTGATACTCTTAGAGAACGTTCTGGTTCTGCAAAACTCCTTCCATTAACTACCCATGCATCTCTTTTAAGAAGTTTTCCATTTTACTTAAAAATGACACCCACCTTGTTGCTATTCCCACCCTGTTGTACCTGCCTTGAACCACAAAGGTCCCTTAACAGTGACAGTTATGCCACCTGCTAAGCAGATGGATTGCAGGAATAGTCCAATTTTTTGAGCCATTGCCCAGGGGGTGTTGTTAAGTATTTGTAGTCTAATTGGTGATATGGTAACATTTATGACTTGGAAGCCTAGAAGTTAATTTTTTTTGTCTCGTTTTGTTTTAAGAAAATAAGAAACCTATTAGGCATCTGAATTTGAGTAAAAAAACCTTGTTCTCACCTTTTCCTATATTTGTACATTATTGAATTGTGTAAACCCTATCTAGAGCAAGGCTCTGAGGACAGAATGACTAAATCAAATCCTGGCCTTGATGCTCACTAGCTCTGTATCCTTGAGAACTTCACCACCTCAGTTGCATCATCCATAAAATGGGAATAATCACTGTACCTGACTCTTTTGGTTATGCTTATATTAAGTGAGGAAAAAAACCTTACAGTTACATCATTTTTTTAAACACTATCATACATTTTTACCTATTAACTTGTTCAAAATTTTCCACTTCCTAATGCCCAATCTTCATATTTGATGAAAGGAGCGCAGACCCGAGTTCTTACACCTCTTTTGTTTTTACTTTCTTAATTTTTCCTATTCAACAATATTGACTTGGATTTGGAGCAAAGTCATTGTGTATGATTCGTTGGTTTAAATTACACAGCAGCTTTTGCTTTATCATGAAGTTCTCCAGAAAATTCTATTGTTCATACCCATAAATTTTAGTAAATGGGTAAGCAAGAAAACAATATTTACAGATAAGAACTTTGGGGACAGTCCTTTGACATTTGGAACAAAATTACCTTATTCTTTTTGGTTGTTTAAACTATATAAACCACACAGGCAGCATGTACATTTCACAGATGATTTCCTGGAAACTGTACTGTTCATACATTCAAATTTTAGTCAATATATTAACTGAAACAATCATGTTTTGAGGTAAACATATCAGAGTCGCCCTGAATCGTTTTTTCTAGCTGTGATGATAATGGATTTTAATGAAAAAGCAGGGTTTGTTTTGTTAAGTAACTGCTGGAAGTTTTTAATGCCTTGATATTAGATTAGAGCACTTACTTGGCAAGAATCAAACTCAGACATGAAGGAATAAACATTCCTTGCCTCAGGAATGAAAAACAAAAGAACAAAACATCCCGAAGGTAGCACAGGGGCCAATATTCCAGGAGAAAGCAGAAAGGTTTCTTTGGAACCCATACATATCAGGTAACCTAACCCAGGTAACAAGCAGAAGAGGGAACAGACTTCAGTATGAAAATGGTAGTAATTTTTGTAATGAGAAAACACATAGTTTACTTTTTCTTGTTATACTAATGAGAAAGTTAAGTAAGTCTAGGGACTATCAAGATACTTTCAGTTTCATGCTTTTTAGATGTTCTAAAGTAAATATTAATGATATATATTAGAAACCATTGGCAAAGATTTTCTAAGAAAAATGAGGCTGTTGGAGTCTTAAATTCTTTTTACTATCTCAATTAACTTGCTGCAATCAAGCAATTAAGTGCTTCCCATTGAGAGGGGTGAGGTATATGAACATTGTTGTAGGGTAATCCTATGTTGATACTTGTAATATCAAAGAATGCTACTACAGAAAATAATTTAAAATCATTCTAAGTTTTGCAGTCTTCCAGAGTTGGATTTTACAGATTGGATCTCAAAATACCACACTGGGATGGGGCACAGAGGTGAAGCAGCAGATCAAACTTTTTAGTTTTGTGAACTTTTCTTTCATAATATCATTGGTGGTGTCTTAAAGACAGCTGAGATTGCTCAGAAAGTGGTACAGAACCTGAGAATATTAGAATATTATGTTATGATTTACTTCTTTTCCTGTTAAAGGACTGTAATTTAGCCAGGGTATTTGTCAGTGTTCTCTAGAGAAATAGAACTAACAACAGTTGTGACACCAGATGGGTGTATGTTTTTCCCCACACCAAGCAAATCTGGGACACCAGCTGGGTGTCCTGCAATTTTACTCAGTTCTGACACCGTCTACTTGGAGATAGCATCAGATTCCTCAAGTTAAGTGCTCAGTCCCAGGAGACTATACTACAGATGCCAATCACAAGTAATAGGTCCCCAGGTTACCCACAAATTCTGTCTAATTTGACTACAAATTGGAGGTTCCTATAACCTCCTCCCTCTTGGATTTGATTATTTGCTGGAATTGCTCACAGAACTCAGGGAAACACATTTACCACTTTATTAAAGATATTATAAAGTATACAGATGAATAGCCAGATGAAGAGATACATAGGGCGAAGTATGTGGGGAGGAACTTGGAAAGTACATGTCCTCTCTGGGCATGGTATTTTTGAACCTGGAAGCTCATTGATCCCTGTCCTTTTGGGGTTTTATGGAGGCTTCATTACATAGGCATGATTGATTAAATCATTGGTTTTTGATCATTGAACTCAATCTTCATCCTCACTCCACTCCCTGGAGGTCAAAGGTGAGGAGTGAGACTGAAAGTTCCCATCCTCTAATCACAAGGTTGGCTTTACTGGCAAACAACTCCCTCCTTAGGTTACCTTGGAAAGCTTTCCAAAAGTCACCTCATTAACATAACAAAAGACACCTTAGTTGCTCTCAACACTTAGGAAATTCCAATGGTTTTAGGACCTCTGTGCCAGGATGGGGAAGAAGACCAAGTATATATTTCTCATTATAGATCACAATATCACACTTAATAAATCTAGGAACTATACATAATACTCGAAGTAATAACACCCATCCTTGTAAATATTTCTATGTCACATTTGAAGTTTCAAACATTAGACTGATTGGCTTTAGAACAAGTTTATTTGTAGCCAAAGAAGTGATGACCAGAATATTAATAACGTGAGAGGTGCATTTCCTTTGTGGACTTCCAAGTTGGAGTCTGAATATTTATGGTATATTTCAAGCTATCCCTTGCTCTCACCCCATTCTTTCTTTCTACACACGGGACTAGCTGCTTATATGCTGAGAAAATTGCCCTGAAGATGTTACAGTTTCAGGTGCCTTTCAGTGCTTTGTTTAGTTTTCTGACAAAGTGCAGCAGTCACATTTTCAGAAAGCAAGAAGAGGTGTGGGAGGAGAAGAGCAAAAAGGGGGAAAGGTATGACGTTAAATGGACAGCACAGTTGATGATTGAAGGTCATGGGAGTGATAAGCTAGACTACACCTGGAGACCCTTGTGATGTAATCAAGAAAGCTGAGACCTTCATGCCCCTTCTAATTGTACTTTTCCCACTTATTTTAAAGCATGTAAAAACCAAGGGACAACCCAATCCTGGTTCATAAAGTTTATAATTCATGGAATTTTTACTAATTATCTATGGACAGAGTATGACCTCCCGTATCATCTTGCTTTGAAATGCTTCTTTTGACTTTCCTGAGGGATCTCAAACTTACTGCTCTGTTGATTTCCCTAGTCATTTACACATTGTATTGATTTTCTATTTCTGCTGTGACAATCGCCAAAAAGTTGAGGGCTTAAAACAACATAAATCTATTTTTTCACAGTTCTGGAAGTCAGAAGTATAGAATCAAAATGTCAGTGGGGGTGTGTTCCATTGGGAAACTTCAGGGGAGAATCCATTTCCTTACCTTTTTCAGTTTCTAGAGGCCGCCTGCTTTCCTTGGCTCATGACCCCTTCTTTGCATCACTCCAACCTCTTGCTTCAATGGTCACATCTTCTGCTGCTCACTCTGATCCCCCTGCCTCCCTCTTATAAGGACCCTTGTGATTACATGGGACCCAGTTAGATAATCTAGGATAATATTCCCATCCCCCAATGCTTAGTCACATCAGAAACATCCCTTTTAACATGTGAGGTAACATATTCACAGGTTCTAGGAAATTTAGTACATGGACATCGTCAGGGGCTCATTATTCAGCCTATTACAAGGATTAGGAGGGAACAAATTATTATCCAATTTGGCAGATACAGAAACTGAAATAATGGGGGTCACAGAGGCTTTTATAAAGTTCTACTCATAGTTAGAGGAAGAACTAGGGCCAGGATCCAGAGTTCTGGATTCTTAGATCGTCAGACTTCTCTCTGATCCAACTGGTGATCCTTGGACTAGGACTGTGCCAAGCAGGCACTTCCACTCTGATTACATTTCTACCAGGTTGAACCAGGCATTTGGTAAAAATTCTTCATAGTTTCCCCTCAGAGTCATGAGATTTGAACTGGACACCTCCACTACTGAAACAATTACAACATTATCATGCCTTGGATTGGAATTGTGAGAATCACTACATGGCAATTTCTCACTGCTGGCCTACTCCCTTAAGAAGAATTTGAGCAATCAAGTAACTTTTGTTTTTGCATGGTGACATGTAGACAATCCCCTAAATTAATCATGGACAAAAAGTTGGGCTGACAATTACTAAGAACAATGAAAAGAAAATACAGACTTCCGGGTAAGATGGCGGAAGAGTAAGACGCGGAGATCACCTTCCTCCTCACGGATACACCAGAAATACAGCTACACGTGGAACAACTCCTACAGAACACCTACTGAACGCTGGCAGAAGACCCCAGACCTCCCAAAAGGCAAGAAACTCCCCACATACCTGGGTAGGGCAAAGCGGAGAGATTCCCGCACAGAGGATCGGTGCCGAGCGGCACTCACCAGCCCGAGAGGCTTGTCTGCTCGCCCGCCGGGGCGGGCGGCGCTGGAAGCTGAGGCTTGGGCTTCGGTCAGAGCGCAGGGAGAGGACTGGGGCTGGCGGCGAGAACTCAGCCTGAAGGGGGCTAATGTGCCACAGCTAGCCGGGAGGGAGTCCGGGAAAACTCTGGAGCTGCCGAAGAGGCAAGAGACTTGTTCTTCCCTCTTGGTTTCCTGCTGCGCGAGGAGAGGGGATTAAGAGCGCTGCTTAAAGGGGCTCCACAGACGGGCGCGAGTCGCGACTGAAAGCGCGGAGCCCAGTGACGGGCGTGGGACGCTGGGGCTGCTGCTGCCGCCGCCAAGAAGCCCGTGTGCGAGCGCAGGTCACTGTCCACACCGCCCTTCCGGGAGCCTGAGCAGCCCGCCACTGCCGGGGTCCCGGGATCCAGGGGCGGCTTCCCTGGGAGAACGCACGGCGCGCCTCGGGCTGGTGCAACGTCACGCCGACCTCTGCCGCTGCAGGCTCGCCCCGCACTCCGTGCCCCTCCCTCCCGCCCGGCCTGAGTGAGCCAGAGTTCCCGAAGAGGCTGCTCCTTTAACCCTTTCCTGTCTGAGCGAAGAACAGACGCCCTCCGGCGACCTACACGCAGAGGCGGGGCCAAATCCAAAGCTGAGACCCGGGAGCTGTGAGAACAAAGAAGAGAAAGGGAAACCTCTCCCAGCAGCCTCAGAAGCAGCGGATTAAAGCTCCACAATCAACTTGATGTACCCTGCATCTGTGGAATACATGAATAGACAACAAATCATCCCAAATTGAGGAGCCAGGAGTCAGTACTGTGCCTCTGAGGTGGGAGAGCCAACTTCAGGACACTGGTCCACAAGAGACCTCCCAGCTCCACATAATATCAAACGGCGAAAATCTTCCAGAGATCTCCATCTCAACACCAGCACCCAGCTTCACTCAACGACCAGCAAGCTACAGTGCTGGACACCCTATGCCAAACAACTAGCAAGACAGGAACACAACGCCACCCATTAGCAGAGAGGCTGCCTAAAATAATAAAAAGTCCACAGACACCCCAAAACACACCACCAGACGTGGACCTGCCCACCAGAAAGACAAGATCCAGCCTCATCCACCAGAACACAGGCACTAGTCCCCTCGACCAGGAAACCTACACAACCCACTAAACCAACCTTAGCCACTGGGGACAGACACCAAAAACAACAGGAACTACGAACCTGCAGCCGGCAAAAAGGAGACCCCAAACACAGTAACATAAGCAAAATGAGAAGACAGAAAAACACACAGCAGGAGAAGGAGCAAGATAAAAACCCACCAGACCTAACAAATGAAGAGGTAATAGGCAGTCTATCTGAAAAAGAATTCAGAATAATGATAGTAAAGATGATCCAAAATCTTGGAAATAGAATAGACAAAATGCAAGAAACAGTTAACAAGGACCTAGTAGAACTAAAGATGAATCAAGCATCGATTAAAAACACAATAAATGAAATGAAAAATACTCTAGATGGGATCAATAGCAGAATAACTGAGGCAGAAGAACGGATAAGTGAGGTGGAAGATAAAATAGTGGAAATAACTAATGCAGAGCAAAATAAAGAGAAAAGAATGAAAAGAACAGAGGACAGTCTCAGAGACCTCTGGGACAACATTAAACGCACCAACATTCGAATTATAGGGGTTCCAGAAGAAGAAGAGAAAAAGAAAGGGACTGAGAAAATATTTGAAGAGATTATAGTTGAAAACTTCCCTAATATGGGAAAGGAAATAGTTAATCAAGTCCAAGAAGCACAGAGAGTCCCATACAGAATAAATCCAAGGAGAAATACGCCAAGACACATATTAATCAAACTGTCAAAAATTAAACACAAAGAAATCATATTAAAAGCAGCAAGGCAAAAACAACAAATAACACACAAGGGAATCCCCATCAGGATAACAGCTGATCTCTCAGCAGAAACTCTACAAGCCAGAAGGGAGTGGCAGGACATAATTAAAGTGATGAAGGAGAGAAACCTGCAACCAAGATTACTCTACCCAGCAAGGATCTCATTCAGATTTGATGGAGAAATTAAAACGTTTACAGACAAGCAAAAGCTGAGAGAGTTCAGCACCACCAAACCAGCTTTACAACAAATGCTAAAGGAACTTCTCTAGGCAAGAAACACAACAGAAGGAAAAGACCTACAATAACGAACCCAAAACAATTAAGAAAATGGGAATAGGAACATACATATCGATAATTACCTTAAATGTAAATGGACTAAACGCTCCCACCAAAAGACACAGATTGGCTGAATGGATACAAAAACAAGACCCATATATATGCTGTCTACAAGAGACCCACTTCAGACCTAGAGACACATACAGACTGAAAGTAAGGGGATGGAAAAAGATATTCCATGCAAATGGAAACCAAAAGAAAGCTGGAGTAGCAATTCTCATATCAGACAAAATAGACTTTAAAATAAAGACTACTAGAAGAGACAAAGAAGGACACTACATAATGATCAAGGGATCGATCCAAGAAGAAGATATAACAATTGTAAATATTTATGCACCCAACATAGGAGCACCTCAATACATAAGGCAAACACTAACAGCCATAAAAGGAGAAATCGACAGTAACACAATCATAGTAGGGGACTTTAACACCCCACTTTCACCAATGGACAGATCATCCAAAATGAAAATAAATAAGGAAACACAAGCTTTAAATGATACATTAAACAAGATGGACTTAATTGATATTTATAGGACATTCCATCCAAAAACAACAGAATACACATTTTTCTCAAGTGCTCATGGAACATTCTCCAGGATAGATCATATCTTGGGTCACAAATCAAGCCTTGGTAAATTTAAGAAAATTGAAATTGTATCAAGTATCTTTTCTGACCACAATGCTATGAGACTAGATATCAATTACAGGAAAAGAGCTATAAAAAATACAAACACATGGAGGCTAAACAATACATTACTTAATAACGAAGTGATCACTGAAGAAATCAAAGAGGAAATAAAAAAATACCTAGAAACAAATGACAATGGAGACACGACGACCCAAAACCTATGGGATGCAGCAAAAGCAGTTCTAAGAGGGAAGTTTATAGCAATACAATCCCACCTTAAGAAACAGGAAATATCTCGACTAAACAACCTAACCTTGCACCTAAAGCAATTAGAGAAAGAAGAACAAAAACATCCCAAAGTTAGCAGAAGGAAAGAAATCATAAAAATCAGATCAGAAATAAATGAAAAAGAAATGAAGGAAACAATAGCAAAGATCAATAAAACTAAAAGCTGGTTCTTTGAGAAGATAAACAAAATTGATAAACCATTAGCCAGACTCATCAAGAAAAAAAGGGAGAAGACTCAAATCAATAGAATTAGAAATGAAAAAGGAGAAGTAACAACTGACACTGCAGAAATACAAAAGATCGTGAGAGATTACTATAAGCAACTCTATGCCAATAAAATGGACAACCTGGAAGAAATGGACAAATTCTTAGAAATGCACAACCTGCCAAGACTGAATCAGGAAGAAATAGAACATATGAACAGACCAATCACAAGCACTGAAATTGAAACTGTGATAAAAAATCTTCCAACAAACAAAAGCCCAGGACCAGATGGCTTCACAGGCGAATTCTATCAAGCATTTAGAGAAGAGCTAACGCCTATCCTTCTCAAACTCTTCCAAAATATAGCAGAGGGAGGAACACTCCCAAACTCATTCTACGAGGCCACCATCACCTTGATACCAAAACCAGACAAGGATGTCACAAAGAAAGAAAACTACAGGCCAATATCACTGATGAACATAGATGCAAAAATCCTCAACAAAATACTAGCAAACAGAATCCAACAGCACATTAAAAGGATCATACACCATGATCAAGTGGGGTTTATCCCAGGAATGCAAGGATTCTTCAATATACGCAAATCAATCAACGTGATACACCATATTAACAAATTGAAGGAGAAAAACCATATGATCATCTCAATAGATGCAGAGAAAGCTTTCGACAAAATTCAACACCCATTCATGATAAAAACCCTGCAGAAAGTAGGCATAGAGGGAACTTTCCTCAACATAATAAAGGCCATATATGACAAACCCACAGCCAGCATCGTCCTCAATGGTGAAAAACTGAAACCATTTCCACTAAGATCAGGAACAAGACAAGGTTGCCCACTCTCACCACTCTTATTCAACATAGTTTTGGAAGTTTTAGCCACAGCAATCAGAGAAGAAAAGCAAATAAAAGGAATCCAAATTGGAAAAGAAGAAGTAAAGCTGTCACTGTTTGCAGATGACATGATACTATACATAGAGAATCCTAAAGATGCTACCAGAAAACTACTAGAGCTCATCAATGAATTTGGTAAAGTTGCAGGATACAAAATTAATGCACAGAAATCTCTGGCATTCCTATATACTAATGATGAAAAATCTGAAAGTGAAATCAAGGAAACACTCCCATTTACCATTGCAACAAAAAGAATAAAATATCTAGGAATAAACCTACCTAAGGAGACAAAAGACCTGTATGCAGAAAATTATAAGACACTGATGAAAGAAATTAAAGATGATACAAATAGATGGAGAGATGTACCATGTTCTTGGATTGGAAGAATCAACATTGTGAAAATGACTCTACTACCCAAAGCAATCTACAGATTCAATGCAATCCCTATCAAAATACCACTGGCATTTTTCACAGAACTAGAACAAAAAATTTCACAATTTGTATGGAAACACAAAAGACCCCGAATAGCCAAAGCAATCTTGAGAACGAAAAATGGAGCTGGAGGAATCAGGCTCCCTGACTTCAGACTATACTACAAAGCTGCAGTAATCAAGACAGTATGGTACTGGCACAGAAACAGAAAGATAGATCAATGGAACAGGATAGAAAGCCCAGAGATAAACCCACGGACATATGGTCACCTTATCTTTGATAAAGGAGGCAGGAATGTACAGTGGAGAAAGGACAGTCTCTTCAATAAGTGGTGTTGGGAAAACTGGACAGGGACATGTAAAAGTATGAGATTCGATCACTCCCTAACACCATACACAAAAATAAGCTCAAAATGGATTAAAGACCTAAATGTAAGGCCAGACACTATCAAACTCTTAGAGGAAAACATAGGCAGAACACTCTATGACATAAATCACAGCAAGATCCTTTTTGACCCACCTCCTAGAGAAATGGAAATAAAGACAAAAATAAACACATGGGACCTAATGAAACTTAAAAGCTTTTGCACAGCAAAGGAAACCATAAACAAGACCAAAAGACAACCCTCAGAATGGGAGAAAATATTTGCAAATGAAGCAACTGACAAAGGATTAATCTCCAAAATTTATAAGCAGCTCATGCAGCTCAATAACAAAAAAACAAACAACCCAATCCAAAAATGGGCAGAAGACCTAAATAGACATTTCTCCACAGAAGATATACAGACTGCCAACAAACACATGAAAGGATGCTCAACATCTTTACTAATTAGAGAAATGCAAATCAAAACTACAATGAGATATCATCTCACGCCAGTCAGAATGGCCATCATCAAAAAATCTAGAAACAATAAATGCTGGAGAGGGTGTGGAAAAAAGGGAACACTCTTGCACTGCTGGTGGGAATGTGAATTGGTACAGCCACTATGGAGAACGGTATGGAGGTTCCTTAAAAAACTACAAATAGAACTACCATATGACCCTGCAATCCCACTACTGGGCATATACCCTGAGAAAACCATAATTCAAAAAGAGACATGTACCAAAATGTTCATAGCAGCCCTATTTACAATAGCCCGGAGATGGAAACAACCTAAGTGTCCATCATCGGATGAATGGGTAAAGAAGATGTGGCACATACATACAATGGAATATTACTCAGCCATAAAAAGAAATGAAATTGAACTATTTGTAATGAGGTGGATGGACCTAGAGTCTGTCATACAGAGTGAAGTAAGTCAGAAAGAGAAAGACAAATACTGTATGCTGACACATATATATGGAATTTAAGAAAAAAAAAGGTCATGAAGAACATAGGGGTAAGACAGGAATAAAGACACAGACCTACTAGAGAATGGACTTGAGGATATGGGGAGGGGGAAGGGTAAGCTGTGACAAAGTGAAAGAGCGGCATGGACATATATACACTACCAAACGTAAGGTAGATAGCTAGTGGGAAGCAGCCGCATAGTACAGGGAGATCAGCTCGGTGCTTTGTGACCGCCTGGAGGGGTGGGATAGGGAGGGTGGGAGGGAGACGCAAAAGGGAGGGGATATGGGAACATATGTATACATATAACTGATTAAATTTGTGATAAAGCAAAAAATAAAAATAAAAAAATAAAAAAATAAAAAAATAAATAAAATGTGAAAAAAAAAAAAAAAAAAAAAAAAAAAAAAAAAAGTATTAGGGATCTGAGAGTGGTAGATAAAAGAAGTGAACTGAATTCACTCATTCAACAAAAAAAAAAAAAAAAAAAAAAAAAAAAAAAAAAAAAAAAGAAAATACAAGGGTCCACATTATCTAAATATGCATTATCTGTGTCCTATGATTTAGAAAAGTTATAATTAATGAGGTAGAGGACATCATAATAGGAACATATTTACAAACGAATCAACCCTTTATAAAGTTAAGTCAATTGATAACTAAGTAACACTCTGCTCTACTTCTCATCTTACTGATTTTTGGATATTGTTAACACTAAATAATACAATGCACATAGAATGAACATCAGTTAAGATGAAAATGCTAATTTTCCAATACTGTATTGGAGACTTGATCAAACCACAGGCAAATCACTGACAAATTAGAATTAGCATGTTTAGACCGCGTAACACTGATTAAGAGAAACTAACAAGGGTAATGATAAGATTGATGCTTCTAAAGAGCATGATTTGATTTTCAAATGATTAACAGAAGCCCTTAGGGAAACTGATGAAGATCTAAAATATTTTTGCACTCCTTATGACCCTGTTGTAAAGATGAAATATAACATGAAGAAAGCTGTCATTCAGAGCTTTCATATAACATGTGATTGATTAAAAATTTTTTTTCTCCATTGCAAGAATTAAGTAGAATTTCAATTACATTTTGAAGTTAATGAATAAAAAATCAAACAGCATCTTAATTTAGTTTCATTTTTAAGATAACATCACTTGATTTTTTAAAAAGTTTATTAATTTATCCCTATCTTAAATAATTTATATAGTTTTTCCCACTACAAATGACCCTCAGGTAATAAGGACTTTCTGTATTTCAGAGTCTGTAGTCCATCCTTAGTGGGCAAGTAAACATTTGAAGATTTCTAATTCCAACCATCAGTATATGGTTGTGAAACACAACTTCAGGCTACTAGTTTCTGGGCAGAGTTTAGGAAGTTTTGAAGTGGTAAATAGGACCAATGACAAACAGTTAACCGAGCTTCTTGGGAAGACAGTTTTCTAAAAGACTGTCTTAGGTTTTACTGGAAAAAGAATCCTTCCTTCAGGGAATAGACAAATAGACCACTTCGAGGGCTTGCAGGAGCCCTAGAAACCCTTAAATAACTCTGGAGTGAGGTGGAGGGTGTGGCCACTTCTGACCAGCAGCCTCTGTAATCATCAGATTCCAGAAAGGTGAGCCAGCCAAGTCTTTCAGTCATTGTGAGGCTTCCTAGTGGCTCAGAGAATCGAAGGAGCACTGATTTAGATAGATTCAATTAGATGAAATCTATCAGGGACCCTGAAAAGAGAGTTAACAAGAATGCCTTTGTTGTACAAGACAAAGCTACTAAACTGTTAATATTCCTATGTTAATTGATTAGTAATCTGTATGCAGTTAACCCAGTATATTTTTGACTTATTCACAACTATGTTCTTTCATTGTTCACTGAGTTCTCCAGATAAGAATAATTTGAGATATTATAAAACAGAAATAGTTGAATTTGGGTGAGAACAGTTGATTATTTGAAGGTGCTATAGTAATGTTTTATCAGGGAAAGTTCTTTAAAAAATAGTATACTAACAAGGGTGGTTTGAAGAAGTGGTGTCTGAAGAGGAACTTGCTCCATCTTGAGTGTTTTCATAAAAATGTATACACCATTCTGTTTTCTCTTTCTCTCTCTCTCTCACACACACACACAGTTTGTTTAGCTTTCTCCTTCCCCTGCTAAATTGTGACTTTCTAAAGACAGGAGCTGTGGCCTCTTAATTACTTAATTCCAATTCTCTCAGTTTAAAAGAGTGGATTAAATGAATCTATGAACTTGAATAATTTAGTGTCACAGTTCCACATGTGGCTTTATTTTTCTATCTCAATATCTGGACTCATTCACTTTCTCTTGAACTATAAAGTGACAAATTCTAATAACTGGGAAGGTAGATCTAATTCCAGTAATTGAATAATGTCTACCTTCTAGAGAGAAGGAAACAAAGTAAGATGATGTTTTATCATCATTTCTGGATTTATGATTTATTCTAATTAACTATATATAGATTATGTGAAAGGAAGACCAAATAATATTTAGGAGCCTAGGATCCATGCTGCAATAAAATCCTGAATGATAAAGGAGCTACAATTTACTACAATTTCTACCATGTATAAGGGTTTTTGCTAGATGTTTTACGTGTAATGTTTATACCAAGATGCTTCCTTGCAGCTCCCTTTTACAGAAGAGGAAATTAAGCTGAGTAATTTCCCCTGCATCACACAGGAAAAAGCTCAGAAATGGCAGAAAACCGGAGTTAAAGCAGTCAGATTCTGAAGTACTTTGGTATGTCCTGGGTCTTTTATAGGCTGTCAAAAAGTACGCTCAGTTTGGGATAAGGGAGAATGAGTAGAAAGAGATCATTCATTGGCTGGTAGTAGCTAATTTGGTGTTCTCTACATAGAGTCCTCTTTCAATTAACACTCCACCTTTGTGAATTCTGAGTAGCTTCTGTAGACGATGTGGACCACAAGTCTTACTGAGTCAGCTGTGTAGTAATGTAGTAGGTTTGCACTCTCGTTCAGTACAGAACGCCTCGAGGAGCAGATGACCAACTCATCCCCTCCCCCTCAATTAGGTCTTTTACATGTGTGCTATGGCAGCCTGTCTGCCTCTCTGTTCAAAGTACAGTGGGGGTTACCCATGTACTACACTATGTTTAGCCTGGATCTGACAGAATACAAAACGCCAAATAATCCTGGCAAATACAGAGACCATTAAGTTTGCATTAGATGCAACCATTGTTTGAGTCTCTATAAATAGACTTCTTCTTTGTTGGATATAATTGAAGCTTATAGTGTTCTGTTCTTACCTATAACTCATGTCATTGGAGCTGGCCAGTCTGTGGATCCTTTGCAGATAGAGTGTCTGATTCTGAGTGGTGCAGCTTGATACGGATGACTGCTGTGTCCCTGGTTTTGTTAAGGAATGATTGGGGAAGGCAAAGGGATTGTTGAAGCATAGCTGCCTCATAAACATAATGTATATGCCTCCATAACTCCTCTTCCAAAAATATGAGCTTATCAATGGAGATGATTTACCAATGTTTATATCAATACCATCAGGTGGGTAGAAGCTAACTATCAGCCTTAAAATTAATATCTGTGTGTCAGCTGCATCCTTAGTGTTGTATTTAAAATGACTTTCTCCATTGGCGTCACCCTTCCAAACACTGTTTCTCTTTGCCTCTTCATAGGCCCCTTGATAACTCTGGATGCAGAATGGGGTAGGCTACAGACAAGGCACACATAGATTTATAAGCACACTGAACTGGCAAGGTAGAGACTCAGATTTTCATTAGAGAGTTGACAATGGTTACCTGTGTAATTTTGAATGAGGTACTCAATTTCTCTGAGCTTCAGTGTTCTCATCTGAAAATGGGAGACTCACCTAATTGACAGATGAAACATCTTTCAGCTCTGAAATTCAGCGGTTCTACTAAAAAATGGCAAGAAAACAGCAATGATTTCCCATCA
Organism: Hyperoodon ampullatus; assembly: GCF_949752795.1. NCBI lineage: Eukaryota > Metazoa > Chordata > Mammalia > Artiodactyla > Ziphiidae > Hyperoodon > Hyperoodon ampullatus. Next base: position 3,018,806 of record NC_136925.1, on the reverse strand, counting down.
AAACCTAGAGGCTTACAAGGTTTGGAGACCTTCATTTGGTGATAAAAGCAGAGTTGGGGGAGCAAACTATCAAAACAAGGTCCTTTTTGCAACCGGCCTCTAAGAAATGGGATGAACAGGGCATTCCTTCATGCCTTGTCTTGCAATCTCTGTCATCCTGTGCTCTTCCTTCCCTTGCCTTATAATTTGGCTCAAATATTATTTTCCGAAAATAATTCTCCTTATTCTTCCCACAGTTTATGTTCCAGCAACTGCCTCCATGGAGTTCTCTATTGAGGTACCTGGATGTGATTGACATTTCTGTTCTTTCTCAGAAAGTCTTCAGAGATGTCTTTCCAGCTACATCTCCCCAACTCTGTGTACACCAAATCATATCCACACTTCAAGGTTCAGTTCAAATATCACTACATCCTCAAAGTTCTTCATAACATTCCATTTGAAAATACTATCTTCATTCACTATTCCATACTTACTTCTACTCATTATACTCATATCTCTATATCTCTCTTTTTCATAGATGTGAGTATATATATACATATATATATATGTATTGAGTATGATTCCTTCCTTAATTTCATATTGCCTTACAAATAGTAACTGCTCAATAAATATTTGGTGGGTATATAATAGTCACAGACTATTCATTGTGAACTCGTATACCATATTGTGATTCTAAATGAGAAGGAATGAAACTAGGAAACAGAAATTGGAAGGGGCATATTGGAATCCTTGGAAGAGGGATTTGCAAATGCATATTTGCTTTGGTTTCTTTTGTTGACACCGTATTCAACTAATTTTGAAATTTCAACTAACCTGAGAGTACTTGATAGTTTTATTTTTCTTAAAATAACTCATAGCTTTAAAAATTGAGGATTGCAACACTTATTTATTGTTTATTGATTCTGCTGATAATTCTGAATTCAAATTTTCATTGGTGTCAGGTTACACTTTGGTTTAATAACATCAACCAGACATATGCTGATCAAAAATGCTACTTTCAGTAAGAAGCCTCTCCTGACACCAAGCTAGATATGTTCTCACTCTGACTTGAAACGCTTTGTCTTTTTCAAATTATATTAACACATTTGGCTGCAGATTGCAAAAAGTTATGTTCTTGTCCTGTCTTCTTATTATATTTCATCTTTATTCATCATTTTTTCACCCACAAAACTAAAATTATTTTTTTCAGAGTAAGAAATAATAATAGTAATAAGTAGTAGTAGTAGTAATTAATGCATTACATTGTATGTCTTATAAGCAAGGTTGTTTTTCTGGTTTCATAAGGCTTTAAGATCTTGAATAGCTGCTAGAACTTAAGAACTTCCCTTTGTTGCTCAGCTGATCATTTCATCATTGTTTATTAGTTGAATCATTTTCCTTCATCTTCAAATAGCTGCTCTGTTTCATACCACATGGCATATATATCAAGTTGCCTACTTTTTATTGTGTCTGACATGGCACACTGATTTGATTTTCAAGTCCATATAGCCAATATACAAATTATCCCATCCAAGCTCATCCATTACATGTGTCGTCTATTTTGATGTTGCTTTGAAAATAAATAATGAATTTGCAATATTTCTGGTGAGAGTTTCAAGAAACAAATGTAGACAATATGCAGATTTTTAAATAGTTAACCTGGGTTTTCAAAATTTATGATCATATTCATTTCTTTATAATGCTTTTTAAAAATTTTATTTATTTAATTTATTTTCTTTTGTCTGTGTTGGGTCCATGTTGCTGTGTGCAGCCTTGCTCTAGTTGCGGTGAGCGGGGGCTACTCTTCATTGCTTGGCATGGGCATCTCATTGTGGTAGCTTCTCTTGTTGCGGAGCATGGGCTCTAGGCACAAGGGCTTCAGTAGTTGTGGCACGCAGGCTCAGTAGTTGTGGCACATGGGCTTAGTGGCTCCGCGGCACGTGGGCTCTTCCCAGACCAGGGCTCAAACCTGTGTCCCCTGCATTGGCAGGCAGATTCTTAACCATTGAATCACCAGGGAGGACCAATGCCAGTTTTTTGGTCGTTATTTTGCCTAATACTGAAATACCAATATGAGGATATTTTGTTTTTAAAAAAGTAGAATTCACAAAATTAAAAACATATCAGTGAAACAAAATATTTGATATTTAAAATACATTTGGAAATAGAAAACCTCAAGCAAAGCACAGATCTACCAATATATGTTAAACATCTTATTCTAATAACTTATTAGAAAAAGTGTTTAAAAATAACTATCAGGTAAAAATGAAGACAATCATGAGAAACCCAAATTAAGATGACTTGATTTTCCTAAAAAACTGAACAGGAAGACTTGATGCCCCAGTGTGGTCATTGCTGAATCACAAGTGTTTTTGTTTTTGTTTTTTTTCCTGGTAGGACTTTTTACTTAAAATTTTTTTTTTATTTTTTAAATTTATGAATTTTATTTTATTTATTGTTTTATACAGCAGGTTCTTATTAGTCAACAATTTTATACACATCAGTGTATACATGTCAATCACAATTGCCCAATTCATCACACCACCCCCATCCCCCTGCCGCTTTCCCCCTTGGTGTCCATACGTTTGTTCTCTGCATCTGTGTCTCAATTTCTGCCCTGCAAACCAGTTCATCTGTACCAATTTTCTAGGTTCACATATATGCGTTAATATACGATATTTGTTTTTCTCTTTCTGACTGACTTCACTCTGTATAACAGTCTCTAGGTCCATTCACATCTCTACAAATGACCCAATTTCATTCCTTTTTATGGCTGAGTAATAGTCCATTGTATATATGTACCACATCTTCTTTATCCAGTTGTCTGTCGATGGGCATTTAGGTTGCTTCCATGACCTGGCTGTTGTAAATAGTGCTGCAATGAACTATTTGCATGTGCATGAACTATTTGCATGTGCATTTGCAGGTGCATGTGCCTTTTTGAATTATGGTTTTCTCTGGGTATATGCCCAGTAGTGGGGTTGCTGGGTCTTATGGTAGTTCTATTTTTAGTTTTTTAAGGAACCTCCACACTGTTCTCTGCATTACATTGTATGTCTTATAAGCAAGGTTGTTTTTCTGGTTTCATAAGGCTTTAAGGTCTTGAATAATTGCTAGAACTTAAGAACTTCCCTTTGTTGCTCAGCTGATCATTTCATCATTGTTTATTTATTTGTTGAATCGTTTTCCTTCATCTTCAAATAGCTGCTCTGTTTCATACCACATGGCATATACATCAAGTTGCCTACTTTTTATTGTGTCTGACATGACATAATGTGTCTGATATGACATAATTGCCTACTTTTTATTGTGTCTGACATGACATAATGTAAGTTATTCCCACCAGCAGTGCAAGAAGGTTCCCTTTTCTCCACACCCTCTCCAGCACTTGTTTGTAGGTTTCCTGATGATGCCCATTCTACCTGGTATGAGGTGATACCTCATTGTAGTTTTGACTTGCATTTCTCTAATAATTAGTGATGTTGAGCAGCTTTTCATGTGCTTCTTGGCCATTTGTATGTCTTCTTTGGAGAAATGTCTATTTAGGTCCTCTGCCCATTTTTGGATTGGGTTGTTTGTTTTTTTAATATTGAGCTGCATGGACTGTTAATATATTTTGGAGATCAATCCTTTGTCCACTGATTCGTTTGCAAATATTTTCTCCCATTCTGAGGGTTCTCTTTTTTTTTTTTTTATGGTTTCCTTTGCTGTGCAAAAGCTTCTAAGTTTCATTAGGTCCCATTTGTTTATTTTTGTTTTTATTTCCATTACTCTAGGAGGTGGATAAAAAGAGATCTTGCTGTGATTTATGTCAAAGAGTGTTCTTCCTATGTTTTCCTCTAAGAGTTTTATAGTGTCTGGTCTTACATTTCGGTCTCTAATCCATTTTGAGTTTATTTTTGTGTATGGTGTTAGGGCAGGTTCTAATTTCATTCTTTTACATGGAGCTGTCTAGTTTTCCCAGCACCACTTATTGAAGAGACTGTCTTTTCTCCATTGTATATCATTGCCTCCTTTGTCATAGATTAGTTGACTATAGGGGCATGGGTTTGTCTCTGGGCTCTCTATCTTGTTCCAGTGATCTGTATTTCTGTTTTTGTGCCAGTACCATATTGTCTTGATGACTGTATCTTCGTAGTATAGTCTAAAGTCAGGGAGTCTGATTCCTCCAGCTCCACTTTTTTCCCTCAAGACTGCTTTGACTATTCAGGGTCTTCTGTGTCTCCATACAGATTTTAAGATTTTTTGTTCTAGTGCTGTAAAAAAATGCCATAGGTAATTTGATAGGGATTGTATTTAATCTGTAGATTGTTTGGGTAGTATAGTCATTTTCACAATATTGATTCGTCCAATCTAAGAACATTGTATATCTCTCTGTCTGTTGGTATCATCTTTCATTAGTTTCATCAGTGTCATAGTTTTCTGCTTACAGGTCATTTGTCTTCCTAAGTAGGTTTATTCCTAAGTATTTTATTCTTTTTGTTGAAATGGTAAATGGAAGTGTTTCCTTAATTTCTCTTTCAGTTTTTTTATCATTAGTATAAAAGAATGCAAGAGATTTCTGTGCATTAACTTTTTATCCTGCAACTTTACCAGATTCATTGATTAGCTCTAGTAGTTTTCCGGTAGCATCTTTAGGATTCGCTATGTATACTATCATGTCATCTGCAAACAGTGACAGTTTTACATCTTCTTTTCCAATTTGTATCCGTTTTATTTCTTTTTCTTCTGTGATTGCCGTGGCTAGGACTTCCAAAACTATGTTGAATAATAGAGTTGAGAGTGGACATCCTTTTCTTGTTCCTGATCTTAGAGGAAATGCTTTCAGTTTTTCACCATTGAGAATGATGTTTGCTGTGGGTTTGTCATATATGGCCTTTATTATGGTGAGGTAGGTTCCCTCTATTGCCCACTTTCTGGAGAGTTTTTATCATAAACCAGTGTTGAATTTTGTCAATATCCTTTTCTGTATATATTGAGATCATCATATGATTTTTATTCTTCAATTTGTTAATATGGTGTATCACATTGATTGATTTGCGTATATTGAAGAATCCTTGAATCTCTGAGATAAATCCCATTTAATCATGGTGTATGATCCTTTTAATATGTTGTTGGATTCTGTTTGTTAGCATTTTGTTGAGGATTTTTGCATCTATATTCATCAGTGATATTGGTCGTAATTTTCTTCTTTGTAGTATCTTTGTCTGGTTTTGGTATCAGGGAGATGGTGGCCTCATAGAATGGGTTTCGGAGTGTTCCTTCCTCTGCAATTTTTTGGAAGAGTTTGAGAAGGATGGGTGTTAGCTCTTCTCTAAATGTTTGATGGAATTCACCTGTGAAGACATCTGGTCATGGACTTCTGTTTGTTGGAAGATTTTTAATCACAGTTTCAATTTCATTACTTGTGATTGGTCTGTTCATATTTTCTATTTCTTCCTGGTTCAGTCTTGGAAGGTTATACCTTTCTAAGAATTTGTCCATTTCTTCCAGGTTGTCCATTTTATTGGCATAGAGTTGCTTGTAGAAATCTCTTAGGATGCTTTTTATTTCTGCAGTGTCTGTTGTAACTTCTCCTTTTTCATTTCTAATTTTATTGATTTGAGTCCTCTCCCTCGTTTTCTTGATGAGTCTGGTTAATGGTTTATCAGTTTTGTTTATCTTCTCAAAGAAACAGCGTTTAGTTTTATTGATCTTTGTTATTGTTTCCTTTCTTTGTATTTCATTTATTTCTGCTCTGATCTTTATGATTTCTTTCCTTCTGCTAACTTTTGGTTTTGTTTGTTCTTCCTTCTCTAGTTCCTTTAGGTATAAGGTTAGATTGTTTATTTGAGATTTTTCTTATTTCCTGAGGTAGGCTTGTATAGCTATAAACTTCCCTCTTAGAACGGCTTTTGCTGCATCCCATAGGTTTTGGATCATCATGTTTTCATTGTCATTTGTCTCCAGATATTTTTTGATTTCCTCTTTGATTTCTTCAGTGATCTCTCGTTTATTTAGTAACGTATTGTTTAGCCTCCATGTGTTTGTGGGTTTTTTTCCCCTGTAATTCGTTTGTAATCTCAAAGCATTTTTTCAGAAAGGATTTTTGATATCATTTCAATTTTCTTAAATTTACTGAGATGTGATTTGTGACTCAATATGTGATTTATCCTGGAGAATGTTCCGTGTGCACTTGAGAATAAAGTGTAATCTTCTGTTTTTGGATGGAATGTGCTATAAATATCAATTAAATCTATCTGGTCTATTGTGTCATTTAAAGCTTGTGTTTCCTAATCAATTTTCTGTTTGTATAATCTGTCGATTGGTATAAGTGAGGGTTAAACTCCCCCACTATTATTGTGTTCCTTTCGATTTCCTCTTTTATAGCTGTTAGCAGTTGCCTTATGTATTGAAGTTTCCTATGTTAGATGCACATATATTTATAATTTTTATATCTTCCTCTTGGATTGATCCCTTGATCATTATGTAGTGTCCTTCCTTGTCTCTTGGAACATTCTTTATTTTAAAGTCTATTTTCTCTGATATGAGTATTTCTACTCCAGCTTTCTTTTGATTTCTATTTGCATGGAATAAGTTTTTCATCCCCTCACTTTCAGTCTCTATGTGTCCCTAGGTCTGAAGTGGGTCTCTTGTAGCATCATATATATGGGTCTTTTTTTTTGTATCCATTCTGTGAGCCTGTGTCTTTTGGTTGGAGCATATAATCCATTCACGTTTAAGGTAATTATTGATATGTATGTTCCTATTACCATTTTCTTAATTGTTTTGTGTTTGTTTTTGTAGGTCCTTTTCTTTTCTTGTGTTTCCCTCTTAGAGAGTTTCCTTTAACATTTGTTGTAGACCTGGTTTGGTGGTGCTGAATTTTCTTAACTTTTGCTTGTCTGTAAAGCTTTTGATTTCTCCATCGAATCTGAATGAGATCCTTGCTGGGTAGAGTAATGTTGGTTGTAGTTTCTTCCCTTTCATCACTTTAAGTATATCATGCCACTCCCTTCTGGCTTGTAGAGTTTCTGCTGAGAAATCAGCTGTTAACCTTATGGGAGTTCCCTTGTATGTTATTTGTCATTTTTCCCTTGCTGCTTTTAATAATTTTTCTTTGTCTTTAATTTTTCCCAATTTGATTACTATGTGTCTCAGCGTGTTTCTCCTTGGGTTTGTCTTGTATGGGACTCTCTGCATTTCCTGGACTTCAGTGGTTATTTCCTTTCTCATGTTAGGGAAATTTTCAATTATAATCTCTTCAAATATTTTCTCTGGTCCTTTCTGTCTCTCTTCTCCTTCTGGGACCCCTATAATGTGAATGTCATTGTGTTTAATGTTGTCCCAGAGGTCTCTTAGGATGTCTTCATTCTTTTCTCTTTATTCTGTTCCACAGCAGTGACTCCACCATTCTGTCTTCCAAGTCAGTTATCCGTTCTGGCTCATTTCTTCTGCTATTGATTCCTTCTAGTGTAGTTTTCATTTCAGTTATTGTATTGTTCATCTCTGTTTGTTTGTTCTTTAATTCTTCTAAGTCTTTGTTAAACATTTCTTGCATCGTCTCAATCTTTGCCTCCATTCTTTTACCAAGGTCCTGGATCATCTTCACTATCATTATTCTGAATTCTTTTTCTGGAAAGTTGCCTATCTCCACTTCATTTAGTTGTTTTTCTGGGGTTTTATCTTATTCCTTCATCTGGTACATAGCCCTCTGCCTTTTCATCCTGTCTATCTTTCTGTGAATGTGGTTTTTGTTCCACAGGCTGCAGGATTGTAATTCTTCTTGCTTCTGCTGTCTGCCGTCTGGTGGATGAGGCTATCTAAGAGGCTTGTGCAAGTTTCCTGATGGGAGGGACTGGTGCTGGGTAGAGCTGGGTGTTTCTCTGGTGGGCAGAGCTCAGTAAAACTTTAATCCGTTTGACTGCTGATGGGTGGGGCTTGGTTCCCTTCCTGTTGGTTGTTTGACCTGAGGCAATCCAACACTGGAGCCTACCCAGGCTCTTTGGTGGGGCTAATGGCTGACCCAGGGAGAGCTCATGCCAAGGAGTACTTCCCAGAACTTCTGCTGCCAGTGTCCTTGTCCTCACGGTGAGACAGAGCCACACCCTGCCTCTGCAGGAGACCCTCCAACACTTGCAGGTAGGTCTGGTTCAGTCTCCCCTGGGGTCACTGCTCCTTCCCCTGGGTCCTGATGCACACATTACCTTGTGTGTGCCCTCCAAGAGTGGAGTCTCTGTTTCCCCAAGTCCTGTCAAAGTTCTGCAATCAAATCCCATTAGCCTTCATAGTCTGATTTTGTAGGAATTACTCCTTCTGTTGCCAGACCCCCAAGTTGGGAAGCCTGACGTGCAGCTCAGAACCTTCCCTCCAGTGGGTGGACTTATGTGGTATAAGTGTTCTCCAGTTTGTGAGTCACCCACCCAGCAGTTATGGGATTTGATTTTATTCTGATCATGCCCCTCTTACCATCTCATTGCAGCTTCTCCTTTGTCTTTGGATGTGGGGTATCTTTTTTGGTGAGTTCCAGTGTCTTCCTGTAGATGATTGTTCAGCAGTTTGTTATGATTCCAGTGTTCTCGCAGGAGGGAGTGAGAGCATGTCCTTCTCCTCCACCATCTTGACTAAATCTCCAGAAGTGTATTTTTGTACCACAATTTCCAGCTGCTTAAAGCTCTTTCTGATGGCACCCTTCCAGGAAAAGGAGAGATGAGCGGGGCTAAATCAGCTTTCCTCTGGTTCACTCGTGTTCAAAGTCCATTTCTGCTTTGATAATTGGAGGAGAACCTTTCACACGGTTTTATAATGCTTTTTAAAAGTCAGCCTTTGGTAGAACAGATTATAATTTATATGGCTTGAGACAAAGGGAGTATATCAGATGGTGTTTGTCTAAAAACACCAGTATCTAGACTTCCTCAAAGGGTGATTCATTTTTTTCTAAGACAATTTATTTTACTTCTCTGTAGTTAAAATTTTCTTTTCATGAAAACAATGGAAATGTGTACCAGGAGAAAGAATAACTACTAGCAATATAAATTGTGTTTGGGGGTTAAACTTGGAAGTTAAAATTTTGTATTACAGTTCTATCTTAACTGAGTAAAATCTATGAGCAGGCATATGCTTTTAGTGTAGGAAAGAGCTTTCTGTTCAAGTTGAGGAATTAGAGTAATATTTTGCTTGTTTTTCCTATGAGATGGAAGAAAAGAGTCATAAATTAAAATGAGATTGAAAAAATACCTATAAAATATGTATTTCTTTAATCTTATTTGTCAGAACAATAGAAGAATATATAATCTCATTGGTAATGGTTATAACATGAGCTAATACTGTGTGCCCCAAATATTATATTTCTGTGCCCAATCACACCCTACACCAGAAAGTTAACACTCTTACTTCATTCCCTAGTCTTATGGTCTCGTTCCTAGGGCTACTCACACTAAAGTTTCTAAACTATTGTCACTATGCAGTATCTGGCCTCTTTGGGTCCCAGTAACTAAAGACTGTTGCCCATAAATCAATATAGAATTCTTCCTGCTGTTACTGTTGATGACACCTATCATGGGAACAGTGATGTCCCAGCCAAAGTTACATTCTCCATATTTGCTTTCAAAACCATAGACCATTCAGAGTCTAGACAGGGAAAGAAAAATTACCTCATTTGTCACCTAGTCTGTAGGGCAGATATGATTTATGTCCAGATGTTCATTAAATCTCTAGAATACAGCTGTATCTGTTTCTGGTTCTCAATCAACTTCCAGAATTCCAAATTCTTTTGTGGAAGTATTTCTTTCAACTTGTGTGTTTCCCAATATTTATTTTGTACCTGTGTGTGCATGGGAGTATGCATGCAAGCTGTTTGCTGTTGTGGTGGTAGATTATTGGTTTCAACCATCACTCTACCCATGACCTTCACTGGGTGACTTTACCCTTATTGGCTATATAGTCAATAGAAATTTATTCATTTATATCAATCAGCTATTTCTGCATAATAAGCAACAATAACATATCTCAGCAGCATACAGCAATAAGCATTTATTTTTACAGAAATGTTAGTCACTGAGGGTCAGATGATTTGTACTAGGTTTAGCTAGGTAGTTCTGGTTCAGCAGGAGTGGCTGAGAAGCTCTGTTTCTTGCTGCAGATTTGTGAGTAGAATGGGGTGGGGTGGGGGTGGGACTTAGGGGAGATCTCTGCTTCCTGTGTCTCTTATCCTCGCTGGACCACTGGACTCCCTAGGTATTTTTTTCTCAAGACAATGGTAAAAATTACAACAGTCAGGCAAAAATGTGCAAGGGTTCTATCCTATTTCACTGCCAAAGTAAATCACATGTCCAAGCCTATAGTTAAAGGATAGGAATATATACATTGCCAACTGCATTTCATCTTTTGCAAAGCACCTATTCAAATCTTTCCCCATCTTTCTTTTGCAGTGTATGTCTCTTTTTCAGCCTGAATTTTAGAAATATTTTATATTTTTGCTCAGAATCTATTCTTACACTTCTACCAACTTTTAACATCCAGACAAGTTCTTGTTTTCATCTAAAGAGAAGCTATCTACTATTCAAATGAAGGTGTTTTACTCATACCCCCAAAGGGAAGATTCAAAGTCACCATCTTTACTTGCTTTCTATCTCCAAGTAACATCATTTTCCATAGTTACTCACATTACAGAACTAATTTTGCTGTGAAATGAAGAACTCTTTGGTCAAATCAATGTTTGGATTATAATGGTGGTGCAGAAGGCCTTCTGTTAGTCCATGAATGATGAATTTACCAGACTAACCCATATGGAAGACATATACACATCCCATATAAGTGTGAATACTGGCAAAGACAAGTTACTTCCCTTTCCTTGATGGAAATGAGTCAGTGGTATAAACCTGTCCCTAAGTTGTTAGCTGATTCTCCTAGTGAGTGAAGCCATATCAGGGATTCACATTCTTCATTTCTCTTGTTGAGCTTTTAGCAGTGATCACATCAAGAGGTGTGAGGCGAGAAGACATCATATTTTGGGCTGTTCATCATCTCCATCCCAAATACCATGGCTAATTTGTACATGGACCCATTGAGTACATATGGTAGCTGAAGAGAAAAACATGACTGATAGTCATAGGACAAGTCCTATTTTCCACCCGACTTGTTTGATACAGCTTGATAGGCTTTCACACTGAAAACATTATCTTCAAATTCTATACCCACTCTAGAGGTCCATTTGCGGCCATCTTTGTCACTAATCTTCTTGTCTTGTCCTTTCCACATCCCAGACCAACCTGACAACCAACATCACTTACTAATTAGTGTAGAACTCTAAATCATGTTATCTATTTTTTCATTAAGAATGGGCAACAACATATATTGCCTGAAATTTGCCTACTGAAAAGATATCTTTTTTTTTTCTTGACTATTATCACCCCTTTATTCTTCCAAATAAAACTTAACATTAACTTATAAATCCCCTACCTAATACGCAAAACCAATGATTTGGATGTTTATTAAAATTGTATTATATTTACAGACTATTTCAGAGAGTTTGATATATCTACAATATGAAGTTTTACCCTCTAGGAACCTAGGGTTTCTCTCCAATTATTCAATTTTTTAAAATGTACTTCAGTAAAGTTTTATGGTTTTCTTCAATACCAATTCTGATGTTCACTTGTGCGTGTGTGTGTGGGGGTATTGTTTTTTTTTAATTGAAGTATAGCTGATTTACAGTATTGTGTTAGTTTCAGGTGTACAGTACAGTGATTCAGCTATATATATATATATATTCCTTTTCAGATTATTTTTCCTCATAGGTTATTACAAAATATTGAGTATAGTCCTCTGTGCTATACAGTAGTGCATCGTTGATTATCTATTTTATATATACAATAAGTCCCCAGCATATGAACCTTCAAGTCGCGAACTTTCAAAGAGGCAAATGTATGTTTGCAAGTGCAGTCATGTAAGTTAGTTCACGTGTCTGGAGTACATTGTCATGTGCATGCATCCTCTATAAGTGGTTGTGCTTTTGTGTACTTTACTGTGCAGTACCATATAGAGTGCAGTAGTACATTATCTTTATTTCAAGCCCAGGATGTCTGGAAGCAAGTGTAAAAGCAGCAGTGTTGTAGCTGGTAATGCAAAGAAGTGCCAAGCGAAAGCAATAGAACTTGCTGTGCAACACGAGGAGCTTACTAATGAAGACCTGATGGAATTGGAGGCCCAGAGAAGGGACAAAGAAAGACACGAGGAAGAAGAAGTAACTGAAGAACCGACGAGATTCATGACACTGGAAATGGTAAGGGGATTTTCTTTATTTGAGGAGGCACTGTTAGTTTTTGAGGCAAAGGACCTGAACGTAGAATGGTACATGAAGGTTGCAGCAGCCGTTCAGAATGCAATCCAGTGCTACTATGTCATCTGTGGTGAGAAAAAAAGAGCTACTACCCAGACATCACTGGATCATTTCTCAAGAGGGTAGATAGAATTGAATCCAGCAAGGAACCAGAACCTGTGCCATCAGCGTCAGGCGTGAGTGAAATGTCAGCTTGCCCTCCATCTCCTGTTGCTGATGATCCCTCAGCTCTACCATCTCCCACCTCCTCTCCCTCCTCCAGTCAGTAACTCTTCTTGCCTCTTCACTCGATGCCAGCCCCTTTATGACAGCTGTTGTACTGTACTACTGTACTTTTCAAGGTACAGTACTGTAAGATTAAAAATGTTTTCTTTATCTTTTGTGTTTGTTTTTTTATGTATTATTTGTGTGAAATTTTATAAACCTATTACAGTACAGTACTACATAGCCATCTATGTTAGTTGGGTACCTAGGCTAACTTTGTTGGACTTATGAACAAATTGGACTTACAAATGTGCTCTCAGAATGGAACTCATTTGTATGTAGGGGACTTACTGTAGTAGTGTGTATATCTTAATCCCAAACTCCTAATTTATCCATCCCTCCAAACCCCTTTCCACTTTGGTAACCATAAATTTGTTTTCTATGTCTCTGAATCTCTTTCTCTTTTGTAAATATGTTCATTTGAATCATTTTTTAAGGTTCCACATATAAGTGATATCATATGATGTTTGTCTTTCTATGTTTGGCTTACTTCACTTAGTATGATAATCTCCAGGTCCAACCATGTTGTTGCAAATGCCATTATTTCATTCTTTTTTATGGCTGAATAATATTCCATTGTAAATATATCTCACATCTTCTTTATCCATTCATCTGTTGATGGACATTTAGGTTGCTTCCATGTCTTGGCTATTGTAAATAGCATTTCAGTGAACATTGGGGTATGTGTATTTTTTTGAATTATGGTTTTCCCCAGATATATGTCTAGGAGTGAGATTGCAGGATCATATGGTAACTCTATTTTCAGGTTTTCAAGGAACCTCCATACTGTTCTTTATAGTGGCTGTATCAATTTACACTCCCACCAACAGTGTAGGAGGTTTCCTTTTTCTTCACATCCTCTCCAGCATTTATTATTTGTAGACTTTTTAATGATGGCCATTCTGACTGGTGTGAAGTGATACCTCATTGTAGTTTTGATATGCATTTCCCTAAAATGACTATACTACCCAAGGCAATCTACAGATTCAGTGCAATCCCTATCAAATTATGAATGGCATTTTCCACAGAACTGGAACACATAATTTAAATTTTTTTATGGAACAATGAAAGACCCTAAATAGCCAAAGCAATCTTGAGAAAGAAAAGCAGAGCTGAGGAATCAGGATCCCTGACTTCAGACTATACTATAAAGCTACAGTCATCAAAACAGTATGGTACTGGCACAAAAACAGAAATATGGATCAATGGAACAGGATAGAAAGCCCAGAAATAAACCCACACATCTATGGTCAATTAATCTACAACAAAGGAGGTAAGAGAATATACAATGGATGAAAGACAGTCTCTTCAATAAGTGGTGCTGGGAAAACTGTACAGCTACATGTAAAAGAATGAAATCAGAACAACTCTAACACCATGCACAAAAATAAACTCAAAATGTATTAAAGACCTAAATGTAAGACCAGATACTATAAAACTCCTAGAGGAAAACATAGGCAGAACACCCTTTGACATAAATCGCAGCAATATCTTTTTGGATCCATTGTCTAGAATAATGGAAATAAGAACAAAGATAAACAAAGGGGACCTAATTAAACTTAAAATCTTCTGCACAGCAAAGGAAACCATAAACAAAATGAAAAGACAATGTACAGAATGGGAGAAAATATTTACAAATGACACAACCAACAAGGGATTAATCTCCAGAACATACAAATGGTCCATACTGCTCAATATCAAAAAAAAAAAAAAAACCCAACCCAATCAGAAAATGGGCAGAAGATCTAAATAGGCACTTCTCCAAAGAAGACTTACAGATGACCAACAGGCAGATGAAAAAGTGAAAGGATTTTCCTTCACTCTCCTTCAGAGTCACCCCTGAGATGGTCTGTAATACAGTAGTATCTCATTAGTTCCACTGCCCCCATATTATGCAGATCCACCTGTAAAAACAAGGCTGATTTTTTTCTTTCTCTGTCACCTGATTATAGGGAACTTCATGAGTCCATAAGTGGAGCCTGAGGAAGGGTGGGCAACACACAGAAGTAGGGATCAGGAGAAACTGATCTATCTGCTCAAGCAACATACTTGTGTTTTCTGACCTGTTAAGACATGATATTGTATATGTCCTTTCCACTTAAAGATACTGATACTGCATTTTCTTAAACTCATGGCTTGTTGCATCAGCTAATACTGTACCTACTTTGTTATAAAAAAGCCAATTTATAATAGTCACCTTGTTTCCTTTAGTCAGACTTTCAGTCTCTACCAGAGTTTAGTAGAAATAAAATAATTGCTTCTCCAAAGAGAATAGTTATCCACACAAGAAAGTAGTTTTTATCTGAAAATTTTGATGTTTATACTGATTGTCCTCTTGGGGCCAACTAGGGGCTCCATTAGAGCATCTTAATTTGCCAGAGATACTTTGACTACTGTTGCTTCTACTGTGTTACAAGGCTTAAGTGGAAAAACTAATGGCACCACAGCTTGAATCTGCTGCAGAGTACTGTCGTGCTCTGGGTCCCACTCACAACTAGCTGATTTATGTGTTAAGTAAAATGTAAGAGCACCACACCCACATGTGGTTTATGTTGCTTTCTAAGTACAGAGGTCCATCATAGGTTGCACTTTTCAACAACCCTGTAGAAATTACAGGGTGTGGCAACCTGCTTTTTCTTTAGATATCCATAGACAACATGGACCACTGAATCTCTAGAAATTTCACTGATATACTAGAGACTACATTTTCAGGGAGTTTATCTTCCACCCTCTGACATACTTGACATAAGGCATCTTGATATCTAGTGTCTTGTACTTCCTATTCACAGGTGCAATCATAATGTCATCAGTGTTGTGGACCAACATGATATTTTTTTGGGATATTAGACAGTTCAATTCCCTGTGGACAGGCCCTGAGATAAGACAATAAAGGTGTATTGATGTCCCTGCCAGGTAAAATCCAATTACTTCAGATATGCCTTGCCAATGGAGAAAAGTTTATTTGCCACATTAATGCTGCCTGCCACATGTCACTGGCTGTGTTGATTTGCTCCAGTAAAGATACACATCTGGAGGAAAGCTGCAATGAGAATCACTCTTTGATGACATTAACAATAACCCACAGTCATAGATCCATCAGCTTTTGCATTGGCCAAACAGGCAATTTAAACAAGGATAGGCTATGAATCATCATCCCTGCATCTTTCAAGTTGTTGATGGTTAAAGTAATCTCTATAATTCACTGAGAAATGTGGTATTGCACTTGGTTTAGTATTTTGGTAAGGAGGAGTAAATTTAGGGGCTTCCATTTGGTCTTTCTACCATATTAGCTCTTATTCTCTGAGTCAGAAAACCAGCTTGTGGATTTTTTTCCATTTGCTGAGTACAGCTATTTCAACTGCAAATATAGAATTAACATGTGGGAACACCACAGGATGTTTTACTTGATTAACTAGGATGAATACAAGATGGACTCAGGCTGAAACTCCATTTATTATTAACCTAACTTCCACATGGACCCCAGTACTATTTTATTCCTCCACATTTGCATTAATTCAGAGCCAATGTCCCTAAAGTCTGATTGCTACTCTTTCCAAGTTCATAGTCATTCTATGTAAATAGCTTCACAGACCCTTGGAAGCATCCTGCAGAAATATTTGCAGTATATATTTGTATTAGTATTCTCTTGTTGATGTAACAAATTACCAAAAATTCAGTGCCATTAAAACAACACAAATTTATTAACTTACATTTCCATAGGTTAGAAGTCTGATACAGTTCTCACTAGGTTGAAATCAAGGTAAGGCTATGTTCCTTTCTGGCTCTTTTAAGAGAAAATATTTCCTTGCATTTTTCCAGCTCTAGAGGCTGCCCACATTCCTTGGCTCCTGGCTCCCTTCCTCCATCTTCAAAGGCAGCAACATTTCATCTCTCTGGCCATTCTTCCTAGTAACATCTCACTTTGACTCTCTGATCTCTTTTTAGCTTCCCCTTCCAATTTAAGGACTCTTTTAGTTACGTTGAATTAATCTGGATAAGGTAGAAAAATCACCCTTTTTAAAGGTCAGCTCATTGGAAATCTTAATTCCATATGCAATCTTAATTCCATTTTGCCATATAATCTAACATAGTCCATATAATCTAACATAGTGACAGTTTTCCTGGATTAGGACAAAGACGTCTTTGGGGGTCCATTATTCTGCCTACCACAATACTATAATCTTTTTGCAGAGTACTTCCTCAAAGATATCAGACTCCCCTTCTATAAGGGACTGCTAATTGGGTGAGAAGCCATGACTATCTATGTTGACAGCTCAAATAAGCTGACTGCTCACCATGCCTAGGGAATATTTGTTTATACACAGGCATACCTTGGAGATATCGCAGGTTCAGATGCAAACCAATCCAATAAAGCGAATACCACAATAAAGTGAGGGACATAATTCTTTTAGTTTCCCAGTACATATAAAAGTTACGTTTACACTTTACTGTAGTCTATGAAGTGTACCATAGCATTATATCTAAAATACAATGTACATACCTTAATTTTAAAATACTTTATTGCTAAAAAATACTAATCATCATCTGAGCCTTTAGTGAATCATAATCTTTTTGCTGGTGGAGGGTCTTGTCTCCATGTTGATGGCTGCTGACTGATGATCAGGGTGGTGGCTGATGAAGGCTGGGGTTGCTGTGGCAATTTCTTAAAATAAGACAACAGTGAAGTTGCCACATTAGTTGACTCTTCCTCTCACTAACAATATCAGTGTCGCTTACAATGCCCTTTAATAGAATTTTACTCACAGAACTTTCAAAATGGCAGCAATCCTCTCAAACCCTGCCCCTACTCTATCAAATAAATTTACATAATACTCTAAATCCTTTTTTGTCATTTCAAAAATATTTCTACTTCCGGGTAAGATGGCGGAAGAGTAAGACGCGGAGATCATCTTCCTCCCCACGGATACACCAGAAATACAGCTACACGTGGAACAACTCCTACAGAACACCTACTGAACGCTGGCAGAAGACCCCAGACCTCCCAAAAGGCAAGAAACTCCCCACGTACCTGGGTAGGGCAAAGCGGAGAGATTCCGGCACAGAGGATCGGTGCCGAGCGGCACTCACCAGCCCGAGAGGCTTGTCTGCTCGCCCGCCGGGGCGGGCGGCGCTGGAAGCTGAGGCTCGGGCTTCGGTCGGAGCGCAGGGAGAGGACTGGGGCTGGCGGCGAGAACTCAGCCTGAAGGGGGCTAATGTGCCACAGCTAGCCGGAAGGGAGTCCGGGAAAACTCTGGAGCTGCCGAAGAGGCAAGAGGCTTTTCCTTCCCTCTTCGTTTCCTGGTGCGCGAGGAGAGGGGATTAAGAGCGCTGCTTAAAGGGGCTCCACAGACGGGCGCGAGTCACGACTGAAAGCGCGGAGCCCAGAGACGGGCGTGGGACGCTGGGGCTGCTGCTGCCGCCGCCAAGAAGCCTGTGTGCGAGCGCAGGTCCCTGTCCACACCGCCCTTCCGGGAGCCTGTGCAGCTCGCCACTGCCAGGGTCCCGGGATACAGGGGCGGCTTCCCTGGGAGAACGCACGGCGCGCCTCGGGCTGGTGCAACGTCACGCCGATCTCTGCCGCTGCAGGCTCGCCCCGCATTCCGTCCCCCTCCATCCCGCCCGGCCTGAGTGAGCCAGAGTCCCCGACGAGGCTGCTCCTTTAACCCTGTCCTGTCTGAGCGAAGAACAGACGCCCTCCGGCGACCTACACGCAGAGGCGGGGCCAAATCCAAAGCTGAGACCCAGGAGCTGTGAGAACAAAGAAGAGAAAGGGAAACCTCTCCCAGCAGCCTCAGAAGCAGCGGATTAAAGCTCCACAATCAACTTGATGTACCCTGCATCTGAGGAATACATGAATAGACAACAAATCATCCCAAATTGAGGAGCCAGGAGTCAGTGCTGTGCCTCTGAGGTGGGAGAGCCAACTTCAGGACACTGGTCCACAAGAGACCTCCCAGCTCCACATAATATCAAACGGCGAAAATCTTCCAGAGATCTCCATCTCAACACCAGCACCCAGCTTCACTCAACGACCAGCAAGCTACAGTGCTGGACACCCTATGCCAAACAACTAGCAAGACAGGAACACAAGGCCACCCATTAGCAGAGAGGTGGCCTAAAATCATAAAAAGTCTGCAGACACCCCAAAACACACAACCAGACGTGGACCTGCCCACCAGAAAGACAAGATCCAGCCTCATCCACCAGAACACAAGCACTAGTCCCCTCCACCAGGAAGCCTACACAACCCACTAAACCAACATTAGCCACTGGGGACAGACACCAAAAACAACAGGAACTACGAACCTGCAGCCTGCAAAAAGGAGACCCCAAACACAGTAACATAAGCAAAATAAGAAGACAGAAAAACACACAGCTGGAGAAGGAGCAAGATAAAAACCCACCAGACCTAACAAATGAAGAGGTAATAGGCA
Source organism: Hyperoodon ampullatus (assembly GCF_949752795.1). Classification (NCBI taxonomy): domain Eukaryota; kingdom Metazoa; phylum Chordata; class Mammalia; order Artiodactyla; family Ziphiidae; genus Hyperoodon; species Hyperoodon ampullatus. The sequence continues at coordinate 2,999,810 of NC_136925.1, read as the reverse complement.
GTCTACCTGAAAAAGAATTCAGAATAATGATGGTAAAGATGATCCAAGATTCTATTTCCCAGATCCAAAATCTTGGAAATAGAATAGACAAAATGCAAGAAACAGTTAACAAGGACCTAGAAGAACTAAAGATGAATCAAGCATTGATTAAAAACACAATAAATGAAATGAAAAATACTCTAGATGGGATCAATAGCAGAATAACTGAGGCAGAAGAACGGATAAGTGAGGTGGAAGATAAAATAGTGGAAATAACTGCTGCAGAGCAAAATAAAGAAAAAAGAATGAAAAGAACAGAGGACAGTCTCAGAGACCTCTGGGACAACATTAAACGCACCAACATTTGAATTATAGGGGTTCCAGAAGAAGAAGAGAAAAAGAAAGGGACTGAGAGAATATTTGAAGAGATTATAGTTGAAAACTTCCCTAATATAGGAAAGGAAATAGTTAATCAAGTCCAGGAGGCACAGAGAGTCCCATACAGAATAAATCCAAGGAGAAATACGCCAAGACACATATTAATCAAACTGTCAAAAATTAAACACAAAGAAATCATATTAAAAGCAGCAAGGCAAAAACAACAAATAACACACAAGGGAATCCCCATCAGGATAACAGCTAATCTCTCAGCAGAAACTCTACAAGCCAGAAGGGAGTGGCAGGACATATTTAAAGTGAAGAAGGAGAAAAACCTGCAACCAAGATTACTCTACCCAGCAAGGATCTCATTCAGATTTGATGGAGAAATTAAAAAGTTTACAGACAAGCAAAAGCTGAGAGAGTTCAGCACCACAAAACCAGCTTTACAACAAATGCTAAAGGAACTTTTCTAGGCAAGAAACACAACAGAAGGAAAAGACCTACAATAACGAACCCAAAACAATTAAGAAAATGGGAATAGGAATATACATATCGATAATTACCTTAAATGTAAATCGACTAAATGCTCCCACCAAAAGACACAGATTGGCTGAATGGATACAAAAACAAGACCCATATATATGCTGTCTACAAGAGACACACTTCAGACCTAGAGACACATACAGATTGAAAGTAAGGGGATGGAAAAAGATATTCCATGCAAATGGAAACCAAAAGAAAGCTGGAGTAGCAATTCTCATATCAGACAAAATAGACTTTAAAATAAAGACTACTAAAAGAGACAAAGAAGGACACTACATAATGATCAAGGGATCGATACAAGAAGAAGATATAGCAATTGTAAATATTTATGCACCAAACATAGGAGCACCTCAATATATAAGGCAAATACTAACAGCCATAAAAGGAGAAATCGACAGTAACACAATCATAGTAGGGGACTTTAACACCCCACTTTCACCAATGGACAGATCATCCAAAATGAAAATAAATAAGGAAACACAAGCTTTAAATGATACATTAAACAAGATGGACTTAATTGATATTTATAGGACATTCCATCCAAAAACAACAGAATACACATTTTTCTCAAATGCTCATGGAACATTCTCCAGGATAGATCATATCTTGGGTCACAAATCAAGCCTTGGTAAATTTAAGAAAATTGAAATTGCATCAAGTATCTTATCCGACCACAATGCTATGAGACTAGATATCAATTACAGGAAAAGAGCTGTAAAAAATACAAACACATGGAGGCTAGACAATACACTACTTAATAACGAAGTGATCACTGAAGAAATCAAAGAGGAAATTAAAAAATACCTAGAAACAAATGACAATGGAGACACGACGACCCAAAACCTATGGGATGCAGCAAAAGCAGTTCTAAGAGGGAAGTTTATAGCAATACAATCCCACCTTAAGAAACAGGAAACATCTCGAATAAACAACCTAACCTTGCACCTAAAGCAATTAGAGAAAGAAGAACAAAAACATCCCAAAGTTAGCAGAAGGAAAGAAATCATAAAAATCAGCTCAGAAATAAATGAAAAAGAAATGAAGGAAACGATAGCAAAGATCAATAAAACTAAAAGCTGGTTCTTTGAGAAGATAAACAAAATTGATAAACCATTAGCCAGAATCATCAAGAAAAAAAGGGAGAAGACTCAAATCAATAGAATTAGAAATGAAAAAGGAGAAGTAACAACTGACACTGCAGAAATACAAAAGATCATGAGAGATTACTATAAGTAACTCTATGCCAATAAAAAGGACAACCTGGAAGAAATGGACAAATTCTTAGAAATGCAAAACCTGCCAAGACTGACTCAGGAAGAAATACAAAATATGAATAGACCTATCACAAGTACTGAAATTGAAACTGTGATTAAAAATCTTCCATCAAACAAAAGCCCAGGACCAGATGGCTTCACAGGCGAATTCTATCAAACATTTAGAGAAGAGCTAACACCCATCCTTCTCAAACTCTTCCAAACAATATCAGAGGAAGGAACACTCCCAAACTCATTCTACGAGGCCACCATCACCTTGATACCAAAACCAGGCAAGGATGTCACAAAGAAAGAAAACTACAGGCCAATATCACTGATGAACATAGATGCAAAAATCCTCAACAAAATACTAGCAAACAGAATCCAACAGCACATTAAAAGGATCATACACCATGATCAAGTGGGGTTTATTCCAGGAATGCAAAGATTCTTCAATATACGCAAATCAATCAACGTGATACACCATATTAACAAGTTGAAGGAGAAAAACCATATGATCATCTCAATAGATGCAGAGAAAGCTTTCGACAAAATTCAACACCCATTTATGATAAAAACCCTGCAGAAAGTAGGCATAGAGGGAACTTTCCTCAACATAATAAAGGCCATATATGACAAACCCACAGCCAACATTGTCCTCAATGGTGAAAAACTGAAACCATTTCCACTAAGATCAGGAACAAGACAAGGCTGCCACTCTCACCACTCTTATTCAACCTAGTTTTGGAAGTTTTAGCCACAGCAATCAGAGAAGAAAAGGAAATAAAAGGAATCCAAATTGGAAAAGAAGAAGTAAAGCTGTCACTGTTTGCAGATGACATGATACTATACATAGAGAATCCTAAAGATGCTACCGAAAAACTACTAGAGCTAATCAATGAATTTGGTAAAGTAGCAGGATACAAAATTAATGTACAGAAATCTCTGGCATTCCTGTACACTAATGATGAAAAATCTGAAAATGAAATCAAGAAAACACTCCCATTTACCATTGCAACAAAAAGAATAAAATATCTAGGAATAAACCTACCTAAGGAGACAAAAGACCTGTATGCAGAAAATTATAAGACACTGATGAAAGAAATTAAAGATGATACAAATAGATGGAGAGATATACCATGCTCCTGGATTGGAAGAATCAATATTGTGAAAATGACTCTACTACCCAAAGCAATCTACAGATTCAATGCAATCCCTATCAAACTACCACTGGCATTTTTCACAGAACTAGAACAAAAATTTCAAAATTTGTTTGGAAACACAAAAGACCCCGAATAGCCAAAGCAATCTTGAGAACGAAAAACGGAGCTGGAGGAATCAGGCTCCCTGACTTCAGATTATACTACAAAGCTACAGTAATCAAGACATTGTGGTACTGGCATAAAAACAGAAAAATAGATCAGTAAATCAGGATAGAAAGCCCAGAGATAAACCCACGCACATATGGCCAACTTATCTTTGATAAAGGAGGCAGGAATGTACAGTGGAGAAAGGACAGTCTCTTCAATAAGTGATGCTGGGAAAACTGGACAGGGACATGTAAAAGTTTGAGATTAGAACACTCCCTAACACCATACACAAAAATGAGCTCAAAATGGATTAAAGACCTAAATGTAAGGCCAGAAACTATCAAACTCTTAGAGGAAAACATAGGTAGAACACTCTATGACATAAATCACAGCAAGATCCTTTTGGACCCACCACCTAGAGAAATGGAAATAAAGACAAAAATAAACACATGGGACCTAATGAAACTTCAAAGCTTTTGCACAGCAAAGGAAACCATAAACAAGACCAAAAGACAACCCTCAGAATGGGAGAAAATATTTGCAAATGAAGCAACTGACAAAGGATTAATCTCCAAAATTTATAAGCAGCTCATGCAGCTCAATAACAAAAAAACAAACAACCCAATCCAAAAATGGGCAGAAGACCTAAACAGATATTTCTCCACAGAAGATATACAGACTGCCAACAAACACATGAAAGGATGCTCAACATCCTTACTCATTAGAGAAATGCAAATCAAAACTACAATGAGATATCATCTCACACCAGTCAGAATGGCCATCATCAAAAATCTAGAAAGAATAAATGCTGGAGAGGGTGTGGAAAAAGGGAACACTCTTGCACTGCTGGTGGGAAGGTGAATTGGTACAGCCACTATGGAGAACGGTATGGAGGTTTTTTAAAAAACTACAAATAGAACTACCATATGACCCAGCAATCCCACTACTGGGCATATACCCTGAGAAAACCATAATTCAAAAAGAGACATGTACCAAAATGTTTATAGCAGCCCTATTTACAATAGCCCGGAGATGGAAACAACCTAAGTGTCCATCATCGGATGAATGGGTAAAGAAGATGTGGCACATATATACAATGAAATATTACTCAGCCATAAAAAGAAATGAAATTGAGCTATTTGTAATGAGGTGGCTGGACCTAGAATCTGTCATACAGAGTAAACTAAGTCAGAAAGAGAAAGACAAATACGTATGCTGACACATATATATGGAATTTAAGAAAAAAAAAAGTCATGAAGAACATAAGGGTAAGACAGGAATAAAGACACAGACCTACTAGAGAATGGACTTGAGGTTATGGGGAGGGGGAAGGGTAAGCTGTGACAAAGTGGAAGAGCAGCATGGACATATATACACTACCAAACGTAAGGTAGATAGCTAGTGGGAAGCAGCCGCATAGCACAGGGAGATCAGCTCGGTGCTTTGTGACCGCCTGGAGGGGTGGGATAGGGAGGGTGGGAGGGAGATGCAAAAGGGAGGGAATATGGGAACATATGTATATGTATAACTGATTAAATTTGTTATAAGGCAAAAAAATATATATATTTGTAGTATCTTCACCAGAAGTAGATTCTATGTTAAGAAACCACTTTCTATGCTCATCCATAAGAAGCACCCCCTCACCTGTTCAAGTTTTTTTTTGTTGTTGTTGTTGTTGTTTTTTTGCGGTATGTGGGCCTCTCACTGTTGTGGCCTCTCCCGTTGCGGATCACAGGCTCCGGACACGCAGGCTCAATGGCCATGGCTCATGGGCCAAGCCGCTCCGCGGCATGTGGGATCCTCCCAGACCGGGGCATGAACCCGTGTCCCCTGCATCGGCAGACAGACTCTCAACCACTGCGCCACCAGGGAAGCCCTAAGTTTTATCATGAGATTGCAGCAACTCAGTCACATGTTCGGGCTCCACTTTTTTTTTTAAACATCTTTATTGGAGTATAATTGCTTTACAGTGTAGTGTTAGTTTCTTCTGTATAACAAAGTGAATCAGCTATATGCGTATGTATATCCCCATATCCCCACCCTCTTGGATCTCCCTCCCACCCTCCTTATCCCACCCCTCTAGGTGGTTGCAAAGCTATTTCCACCACATTTGCAGTTATTTCCTCCAAAGTCATCCATGAGGGTTGGTATCAACTTCTTCCAAACTCCTATTAGTGTTGTTATTGGGACCTCTTCCCCTGAATCACTAATATTCTTCATGACATCTAGAATGGTGACTCCTTTCCATAGAGTTGTCAATTGACTTTGCCCAGATCCATCAGATCCACTATCTATGTCAGCTATAGCCTTGTGGGATGTATTTCATAAATAATAAAACTTGAGAGTCAAAATGACTCCTTTATCTCCAGGCTGCAGAGTGGATGTTGTGTTAGCAAGCATGAAAACAACATGAATCTCATTGTACATCTCTATCAGAGCTCTTGGCTGACCAGGTGCATTGTCAGTGAGTAGTAATATTTTGTAAGGAATCTTTTTTTCTAAGCAGTATGCCTCAACAGTGGGCTTAAAGTATTCAGTTAACCATGTTGTCAACAGATGGACTCTCAGTGAGACTTTGTTGCTCCATTTATTGAGAACAGGCAGAGTAGGTTTAGCATAAACCTTCAGGGCCCTGGGATTTTTGGAATGATAAATGAGCATTGACCTCAACTTCAAGTCACCAGCTGCATTAGCCCCTAACAAGAGAGTCAGCCTGTCCTTTGAAACTTTGAAACCAGGCATTGACTTCTCCTCTTTGGCTATGAAAGTCTTAGATGGCATGCTCTTCCAATAGAAGGTTGTTTTGTCTGCATTGAAATCTACTGTTTAGAGTAGCCACCTTCATTAATTATCTCAGCTGGATCTTCAGGATACCTTGCTGCTGCTTCTACACCAGCACTTGCTGCATCACCTTACACTTCAATGTTATGGAGATAGCTTCTTTCCTTAAACCTCATGAATCAACCTCAGCTAACTTCAAACTTTTCTCTGAAGCTTCTTTACCTCTCTCAGCTTTCATAGGATTGAAGAGAGTTAGGACCTTGCTCTGGATTAGGCTTTGGCATAAGGGAATGTTGTAGCTGGTTTGATCTTCTAACCAGACCACTGAAACTTTCTTCATATCAGCAATAAGGCCCTTTCACTTTCTTATCTTCATGCATTCACCAGACGAGCACTTTTAATTTCCTTCAAGAACTTTTCCTTTGCATTCACTTGGCAGTTTGTCACAGGAAGCCTAGTTTTTGCCCTATCTCAGCTTTATACATGCCTTCCTCACTAAGCTAATTTATTTCTATCTTTTGACATAAAGTGAGAGCTGTACAACCCTTCCTTTCATTTGAACACTTAGAGACCATTGTAAGGCTATTAATTGGTCTAATTTCAATATTGCTGTATCTCAGGGAATAGAGAGGCTTGAGGAGAGGGAGAGAGATGGGGGAAATGGCTGGTTGGTGGAGCTGTCAGAATACACACAATATTTATCAGTTAAGTTCACCGCCATCTTATAAGGGTGCAGTTCATGTTTCCCCAAAGCAATCACAATATGGTAGTCACATCAAAGGTCACCCGGTCACCATAACAAACATAACAATAATGAAAACTTTGAAATATTTTGAGAATTACAAAAATGTGACACAGAGACATGAGGTGAGCAATTGCTGCTGGAAAAATGGTGCTGGTAGAATTTCTCCATGTAGGGTTTCCACAAAACTTCAACTTGTAAAAAACACGATATCTGGGAAGCTCAGTACTGCAAAGGGCAATAAAACCAAAGACACCTATAGATGAAGTAGCACTTCAGTAAACTGACCATCTGTTTCATTCCTTGGCTCACCATAAATCATAAACCACTCTCATAGATTCCTTTATGTCAAAATACTCTTATCTCCACCTTATCCATGTTGCCTATCGCAGTGTTGGTGCCCGCATTGTTTCTCATGGCTACTTACTCTTACCTGGACTCCTTGCTCCAGAATTCCATCATCTCTTTTGAATTCAGGAAGCTCATTTTAAAGGCAACATTTCTCACTATCATTCCTAGCCTAAGGGACAGCCATCATGGAGATTTTATGGATGCTGTCTCTCTTGTTATTATTTAATTTTGTAATGTTTTAGAGAGTGGAGTGTCCACTGGGTCCTCCTGGTGGTTAGAGTCAAGGAAACGGTGTTCTATTTCTACATAATAACTTCAATCTGCTACTTGCATCTCTCTGTCTTGATTGCTTCCTACAAATTATGCCAGGGAAATTCTGTCATCGAAATTTTATTGAATTAAAGTCACCATTAAAACCATGATTCGGTCAATCAAACTAATAACCTGTTAGGGTCACTTCCAGCTGTTCACAGTAGCACATTAAATCAAGAATCTTGATGAAAGACACCCATGTTAATAAATTTATTCTCTCTGGTGTAACATTCTTAAAATCCAATCCAACACATACTCCCCATGTTCCAGCTGATATAAATTAGCAATATATTGCAATTCTTTGGTTTGTAAGCTATCTGTTTATAGATGTGATTCTTGTAGGTTTTCTCCTTGGGCATATTGATATTTACCTACTTATGGACTTGAGAGTAATGAAGGGCATTTGGGTGAATCATGAAAAGAATAGGATGCCCCTTGTGAAGCAATCCTCACAGGAGGTTTAAGAATGGAAGGACTAATCTATTTGTTTATTATTTTAAATATTTATTTATTTATTTGGCCATGCAGAGTCTTAGTAGCAGCATGCATGATCTTTAGTTGTGGCACGTGGGATCTAGTTCCCTGACCAGGGATTAAACCCAGGCCTCTTGCACTGGGAGCATGGAGTCTTAACCACTGGACCACCAGGGAAGTCCCAGACTAATCTATTTAGACAGGAGAAGAGAGGCTATTTCTGCCTGCAAAGGGAGCTTAGAAATATTTAGAGGTTCAAGTTTCATCAGAGCTTATCTAAAACAATCCAATAAAAAAGATTAGAATCTTACTCATTCCAAATAATGTCCTAAATTAAACAAAAAATGACTTGTTTAGGTTGTGTTTTCAACTTGAGTTTTGATTATGAAATACGCATATTTATTTTTTGATATAATCCTAAACCACATATTCTCTGAGGTTACTAAATCAGGAATCTGAAAACTGAAAACTATAGCCCAGAGCCCATGCTGAGAATGGTTTACAGGGTTAAAAAAAGAAGAAGGAAAAAGATTATGTAACATAGACTGTCCCACAAGTCCTGAAATTTTTACTATCTGACCCTTTATAGAAAAAAAGTTGCTGAACCTTGAGCAAGAAAAAAAATGTGATTATTTTAAGGTTATGCAGAAGGTCTGGGGTTTCCGCTGACACTGCCTTAATGTAAGCATTATAAATCCAGTGCCTTTTCTGTACACTCCAGCACTTTCATAAGTAGTCATCCTACTTCTCAGACTTCGTAGTCATTATTATGTCTCTACTGTCAAGTAGAACAACTACTTGGCCTCCTAAGACTTGCAGGCAACCAACACTTCACCCAAGCATTTATAGATCATAATATCATAAAATCACACATTACCAGTATCCCATTTGCACTAGAAAATATATTATCAAAGTATTAATACTCAAAGAACGGAACACTTCAATCTCATAATCTCATATTGAGAGTCTTGGTACTAGAAACTATATCAGTCAGAATCTGGTCAGAAAATGGAAAGCATCACATGTATTTCAAACAGAGGTAATTTAATATAAGAAGCTACTTACCTGTATAATGGAAGAACATAGAAATAACCCAGAAATAAGGAAATCAAAAACAAGCAGTAGCAGGAATTCCCTCACACCTCTATGACTATAAAGATAAAAGGAAAAGATGAGCCCAGGAGCAGGTCCATCACACAGAAGCAGGAATTATAGTGAGTCTGTCTTTCAAGACCTGAGATTATGGAGCTCAGCGTTGTTCAGCACTTGATGGACCAATGGCGGTGGTGTTAAGGGATGTAACTGCTTTTGTTGATGCTGTTTAAAGCAGGTGAGTGGGGATATCCTGCCTTTTCCTTTCCTTCCTGCCTTGCAGTCTTCTTATATACCTGTGTAGACTAAAGCTATTTGGAAATGGAAAGCAAGGAAATCTGGGAAATGCTATTCCCTTCTAGAAAGAAGAAGGCAGAGAAACATGGGAATTGGACATGAAACAGAAAAACAGCTGTCACGTTTGTTTTGTAATCAGCAACATGCTAAAAAGTCTCTTATTCTAATAATTTATCAGTATATTCTGCTTCACTCTATAATGTATATTATAATGTATAATACTATATTTTTGTGTTTAATAATTATTTTCCAATACATACACTATCATTTCTTTTTCTAGACTTACTGAACTCATTAGGATTTTTGATAAAATATTAAATAAAGGCACTAAAGGTGAGCATTCTTATGTTTTCACCACAGCAAAGGGAAAGTATTCAATATTTCACCATTAAGTATGATGTTTGCTATGGGTTATGGGGTGCCTTTATTTTTTACTTTTTTGGTTTTATTGAGGTATAATGGATATACAAAAAACTCCACATATATTATACAGTTTGGACATATATACACACCCATGATACCATCACCACAATCAAGGTAATAAACATATCACCTCCAAAAGTTTTCTTGTGTTTTTGTTTTGTGTGTATATGTGTGTGTATGCATGTGTGTTAAAAACACTTAACATGAGATCTATCCTCTTAAATTTTACATTTGGTAGTGTATATATGTCAATGCTACTCTCTCACTTCATCCCAGCTTACCCTTCCCCCTCCCCATGTCCTCAAGTCCATTCTCTACGTCTGCGTCTTTAGTACATGACTCTTTGAAAGTCTTACATATCAGATAATTGAAAGCTTCATATCCAAGTATATTTGATATCAGAATACTAATGTCTCTTCTCACATCCCTGGAATGTTCCATGTGGGAATCACACCTTGAGTAACACCAGCAGTAGTACCCAACTACTTAATACTATGTAAGTTGGAAATTGGGAGAAACTTAACATTTAAGACACTATCATACAGAAAACCAATTTTTATTAATTTAAAATATATGCACACTCATGCATATACATTGTAAATTATTTCAATAGTGTAGTAAAAATGCTCACAAAGATCATTGTCCATTTTTATTTCCAGAACTTTCCCCCAATCCTGTTTATACATCATCCTGTTCAACCATGCTAAGGGAGAGTGCCCTAAAAATATGTAGCAACAGTACAAATATTTTTTAACTAATAGAGAACCATTCAACTTTATTCCACAGATTTTACAGTCTTATTTCTCAATTTTACCCTGAGTTTAGGTATGAGTTCTTTAGAAATGGTCTTTCGAAACTGTTATAAACTAAAGACTTCTGGAGCACCATCTGCTGCAAATTATTGCAGACTTTGCTGCTAGAGAGACAGACTGCTGTGGTACTGATCCTCTTTGTATATCATGTAATCCTGTACTACAGAATCCAAAATTTGTCTGTGTTCTGTATAAAACACAAGAATGCTGAAAGTCAGCCAGAGTAGAACAAAGCTTTAATCAATTCACTGTTTCTTGTTGAGGATGGTTTTGCTTCAGTGGGCAGAAATCTGATTATCTATAAAAGGCTAATAATACAATTGTCTATACCCTCTGATAATGATTTACTGACTGCTTTCCTTTTCCTATTTCAGTTTCCTCACTGAAATATGATCCTCTCCTCTCTTCCACTGAAGCTAAAAGAACAATGTGTTCAATTTAACTGCAAATGAGTATCAAGATAGATATAAGCTTAGAAAATAAAGCCTAATGTTTAGTCATTCGTTCAGCAAAGACTAACATTGCATACACCATGTCAGACACTGAGATAGGCATTAAAAGATCCAAGATGTGTAGATACCTCTTTAACCTCAAGACGTTTCCAGTCCAGTGGTGAAGAGAAACGAAGGTAAAACAACCATTAGCACTGCTACAAAGATATACATGAAATTTCTTTTATTTCCATCAGTAAGATGAAAATACAAGAAAATATGATTTCCAAACTCTCTCTCTCTCTCCTTCTTCCTCTCTCATTTCTCTCTCTCTCCTTTGCTTTACTTTTCCTTATCCTTATTAAAGTTTCAACTAACAAACAAATGGAAGAAAATGGTTTAACTGATTATATTCTACACACCTTGAAAAGGCAACTATGTCACATAATATAAAGCACAGGAATAACCATCAAAACTCATCAAAGTTCTAACACACTTTGTAAAGTAAACAGATGAATTACAGTTTAAAATTTAATGAATTTTTTTCATTAGGAGTCAAATCTTATCTGAGGGCAATAAAACACTGGAAACATAAAACCAAAAAAGAACAAATTAAATTTCATTTAAATAACACTCATAAAATAAAAGAAATTAGGAAATCTTTCTTGCCTGTTTTAAAATGAATTATCAGTATTCTTCAAAGCATAATAAATTTGAAATATTGGAACATGGAGACGGGTTTTATCCAGTGAACAATGAAATGAGTCTTGGAAAAATAAACTTCCTCTGAGGATTTAGGGCTTCTACAAGTACCCTTTCAGAATTACATCTGTTTTGGTTAAATATAAGCTTATCCCATTTATGAAAAGTCAGAGAGAAGGTTTTGATTATACAGGCACTGGTTTTAAAGACTTACTGATAAGTGTTCAGGATTTAAATTTAGGTAATTCATATGGTATTGTGATTGAACTTAACAACTGCAATGTGCTTTCTAACAACATAAGAGCAGATAATTTTAGAGTTATTTAAACACAAAATACTTCTTACTAAAAATACACATAACCAGGTCTTCTAATAATGGCTGTATAAAGAAGGCAGTGATTAAAACCATAGATAAAAATTTCGCATTTTAAAAATTAGAAAAGAAATATTTTTAAACAACTATTTTAAGACTTTTGAAAATGAAGGAGTCAGTCAGAAATGTGTAACGTTTTTATTTTCATTACTCTAGGAGGGGAATCAAAAAATCTTGCTGTGATTTATGTCAGAGAGTGTTCTGCCTGTGACTTCCTCTAAGAGTTTTATAGTGTCTGGTCTTACATTTAGGTCTTTAATCCATTTTGAGTTTATTTTTGTGTATGGTATTAGGGAGTGTTCTAATTTCATACTTGTACATGTACCTGTCCAGTTTTCCCAGCACCACTTATTAAAGAGGCTGTCTTTTTTCCACTGTATATTCTTGCCTCCTTTATCAAAGACAAGCTGACCATATGTGCATGGGTTTATCTCTGGGCTTTCTATTCTCGTCCATTGATCTATATTTCTGTTTTTGTGCCAGTACCATATTGCCTTGATTACTGTAGCTTTGTAGCATAGTCTGACGTCAGGGAGTCTGATTCGTCTAGCTGCATTTTTTCCACTCAAGATTGCTTTTGCTATTCGGGTTCTTTTGTGTCTCCATACAAATTTTAAGATTTTTTTTGCTCTAGTTCTGTGAAAAATGCCATTACTAATTTGATAGGGCTTACATTGAATCTGTAGGTGGCTTTGAGTAGAATAGTCATTTTCATAATACTGATTCTTCCAATCCAAGAACATGGTAAATCTTTACATCCGTTTGTGTCATCTTTGATTTCTTTCATCAGCGTCTTATAGTTTTATGCATACAGGAGTTTTACTTCCTTAGGTAGGTTTATTCCTAGGTATTTTATTCTTTTGGTTTCAATGGTGAATGGGATTGTTTCCTTAATTTCTCTTTCTGAACTTTTGTTGTTAGTGTACAGGAATGCAAGAGATTTCTGTACATTAATTTTATATCCTGCAACTTTACCAGATTCATTGATGAGCTCTAGTAGTTTTCTGGTGGTATCTTTAGGATTTTCTATGTATAATATCATGTCATCTGCAAACAGTGACAGTTTTACTTCTTCTTTTCCAATTTGTATTGCTTTTATTTCTTTTTCTTCTCTGATTGTCATGGCTAGGACTTCCAAAGCTATGTAGAATAAAAGTAGAGAGAGTGGATATCCTTGTCTTGTTCCTGATCTTAGAGGAAGTGCTTTCATTTTTTCACCATTGAGAATGATGTTGGCTGTGGGTTTGTCATATACGGCCTTTATTATGTTGAGGTAAGTTCCCTCTATGCCCACTTTCTGGAGAGTTTTTATCATAAATGGGTGTTGAATTTTGTCAAAAGCTTCTTCTGCATCTACTGAGATGGTTATATTCTTTTATTGGTCAGTTTGTGAATGTGGTGTATCACATTAATTGATTTAAGTATGTTGAAGAATCCTTGCATCCCTGGGATAAATCCCACTTGATCATGGTGTATGATCCTTTTAATATGTTGTTGGATTCTCTTTGCTAGTATTTTGTTGAGGATTTTAGCATTTATTTTCATCAGTGATATTGGCCTGTAATTTTCATCTTTTGTGATACATTTTTCTGGTTTTGGTATCAGGATGATGGTGGCCTCATAGAATGAGCTTGGGAGTTTTCTTTCCTCTGCAATTTTTTGGAAGAGTTTCAGAAGGATACGTGTTAACTCTTCTCTAAATGTTTGATAGAATTCCCCTGTGAAGCCATCTGGTCCTTGACTTTTGTGTGTTGGAAGATTTTTAATTATGCTTTCAATTTCATTACTTGTGGTAGGTCTGTTTATATTTTCTGATTCTTCCTGTTTCAGTCTTGGAAAATTATACCTTTCCAAGAATTTGTCCATTTCTTCTAGGTTGTCCATTTTATTGGCATATAGTTGCTTAATGTAGTCTCCTATGATCCTTTGTATTTCTGTGATGTCAGTAGTAAATTCTCCTTTTTCATTTCTAATTTTATTAATTTGAGTCCTCTCCCTTTTATTCTTGATGAGTCTGGCTAAAGGTTTATCAATTTTGTTTATCTTCTCAAAGAACTAGCTTTTTGTCTCATTGATCTTTGCTATTGTTTTCTTCATCTCTATTTCATTTATTTCTGCTTTGATCTTTATGATTTCTTTCCTTCTACTAGTTTTAGGTTTTGTTTCTATAGCAGAAACTAACACAATATTGTAAATCAACTATACTCCAATAAAAATTAATTGAAAAAATTCTGGAGAGGGTATGGAGAAAAGGGAACCTTCCTACACTATTGGTGAGAATGTAAATTGGTACAGCCAGTATGTAGAACAGTATAGACGCTCCTTAAAAACTGAAAATAAAGCTACCATAAGACCTATCAATCACAATCCTGTCCATATTTCCAGAGAAAACCATAATTCAAAAAGATACATGCACCCCAGTGTTTATAGCAATACTACTTACAATGGCCAGGACATGGACACAAACTAAGAGTCCATCACAGACGAATGGAAAGAAGATGTGGTGTGTGTGTGTGTGTTTGTGTGTATAAACAATGGAATATTACTCAGCCATACAAAAAAATGAAATAATGCCTTTTGCCGAGACATGGATGGACTTGGAGATTGTCATACTGAGTGAAGTAAGTCAGACAGAGAAAGACAATTATCATATGTTATTGCTTATATGTGGAATCTAAAAAAATTGTACAAATGAACCTATTTACAAAACAGAAAAAGAGTCACAGATGTAGAAAATAAACTAATGGTCACCAAGGAGGAAAGGGGGGATAACTTGGGAAATTGGGGTTGACATATACACACTACTATATATAAAATAGGTAACTAATAAGAACCTACTGTATAGCACTGGGAACTCTGCTCAGTACTCTGTAATGACCTATATGGGAGTAGAATCTAAAAAAGACTGGATATATGTGTATGTATAACTGATTCACTTTGCTGTACAGCAGAAATTAACACAACATTGTAAATCAGCTATACTCCAATAAAAATTAATTAAAAAAAGAAATGTGTAAAGTGTTTACTCCTGAGCAACTGCTCCATTAGATAAGAGCAGCTAATTTGTGCCTTCTTGTTTGAAGGTGGTACCTTGGCCTGATATCTCCCAGTTCAGGTTGTGATAATATGCAGAATCTCTGACTCAAGATGCATATTAGTGGGTTCTAAAGAACAGATAATCTAGAAAACATTGCAAACACATGGAAGACCTCAGGGATCCCAGCACAAAACTGGACAGAAAAATAAAGAGTACTTAACTTCCAAAGAGGGAACTGCTTCTGGTGAGATTTGAATGTATGTTGGGCTTCTAGTGTGTTTTCAAACCCATATACAGTTTGGGAGTTTTGTGAGCCGAAACTGCAGCACATAGTGAGATTGGGAGCAAGCCCAAGGAAAAAAGAAATGTCAGAGATGGTAAGGCTCAAAATCTGAATATAAATTCTACCTGATCTTTGAATCAGTATTGAGCTAGCCAGGCTCAGGGGAGACTTTCAGGGATCCAAGCTTAAAAAGTAATAGCTCATAGAAGAAAAGACTGAGCAGAGTCATCACTGTTACCCACCATGAGGGAGAAAGACATGCAGTTTTAGTCTTGGCTAGTTAAGAGGCTACTATGACAAAATAAGGGCAACAATCATCTTTAGAAAAAAAAGAAGACCAGATCCCATAGTCTTCAAAACATTATTCACAATGACCGAAAGAACATGAACATATGAACTGCATTCAGGAAAGAAAGCAGTCATTAGAAATTGACTACAAATGGACCCAATTGTGGTATATAGCATATAAAGATTTCAGAGCAACTATTTTAAATTTGTCCAAAGTGTTAGACAATGTATTAAGAACTAAAGGTAAATTTGATATTAATGATAAAAAATAGGTAATCACAATAGGGAACTGGAAATTATAAAAATGAAATAACTTGAAATAGTAAGCTAAAGAAATAACTGAGGAAAATGTACTATATGATATTAAAAGCATATATAAAATGGTATAAAAAATAAGTGGACCCGAAGTTAGAGCAATGGGTATTTTCCAATCTGAACAGAGAGAAATAAAAGATGTTAGGAAAAAAAAGGAATGAGTAACGTGGCAGAGATGTGTGGAACAATATTAAATGGAAACTATATTTGTAATCAAAGTCCCAGGAGGAGAGGAGAGTAAAAAGGAAGAAGACAATTTTTCTGAAGAAATGATGGTTAAAAAACTGCCCAAATTCAGTGAAAAACATTAAATTACAAATTTAAAAAATAGTATAAATGAAAAGGAAACTGCACATTAGCAACATTGTAGTTAAATTGATAAAAATAAAGAGAAAATAATGAAAGCAGCAAGAAAAAATGACATATCATATATAGGAAAACAATAACAATGACTGACTTCTAATCAGAAATAATGGAGTCCAGAAGACATTGAAATGGTGTATTCAAAGTACTCAAAATACTGTTAATGGAGAGGACTATAGCTAATCAAATCCCTTCTATTCAAATGCCAAGTAAAGTCATTATCATGTTGAAACCAGAGAGAATTTTTTGCCAGTAGACCTGCACTTCAAGAAATACTAAAAGAAATCATGCTGCAGAGAAATGGCACCAGTGGGTAAAAACGATTATGCAAGAAAAAATGAAGAACACCAGAAATAATAAATACATAGATAAATATAAAAGACTATGTACACACACACACACACACACTATATATATATATATACATATATATATATGTTTATGTGTACATATGTGCACATATACATACATATATATATGCATAATTTTTCTCAATTCCTTTATGAGATAAATCACTGATTAAAACAAAATCTGGACACTCAGGAGCAGAATTAAGTGAGGGCAGGACACAGGAGAGAGGGAGCAGCATCTAGGATCTTACCTCTGCCTGAGAAGCATCCTGTCCAATACACGTTCAGAAAGTCTTGGACTTCTTAACATACAATTCCTAATAGCCAGAAGGAAAGTGTACATTTAAAACATTGGACAGATCAGAACCAAGATTGCAAAGTAGGAGGATGTGCTCTCACTCCCTCTTGCGAGAACACCAGAATCAAAACTAGCTGCTGGACAATCATCAACAGGAAGACACTGGTACTCACCAAAAAAGATACCTCACATCCAAAGAAAAAGGAGAAGCCACAATGAGACAGTAGGAGGGGCACAATCCCAGTAAAATCAAATCCCATAACTGCTGGGTGGGTGACTCACAGACTGGAGAACACTTATACCACAGAAGTCCACCCACTGGAGTGAAGGTTCTGAGTCCCACGTCAGGCTTCCCAACCTGGGGGTCTGGCAACAGGAGGAGGAATTCCTAGAGAATCAGACTTAGAAGTCTAGTGGGATTTGATTACAGGACTTCTACAGGACTAGGAGAAACAGAGACTCCACTCTTGGAGGGCACACACAAAGTAGTGTGAGCATCGGGACCCAGGGGAAGGAGCAGTGACCCCAGGGGAAGTTGAACCAGACCTACCTGCTAGTGTTGGAGGGTCTCCTGCAGAGGCGGGTGTGGCTGTGTCTCACCATGGGGACAAGGACACCGGCAGCAGAAGTCCCGGGAAGTAGTCCTTGGTGTGAGCCTTCCCACAGTCTGCCATTAGCCCCAAGAAAGAGCCCAGGTAGGCTCCGGTGTTGGGTTGCCTCAGGCCAAACAACCAACAGGGAGGATACCCAGCTACACCCATCAGCAGTCAAATGGATTAGAGTTTTACTGAGCTCTGCCTGCCAGAGCAACAGTCAGCTATATCCATCACCACCAGTCCCTCCCATCAGAAAACTTGCACAAGCCTCTTAGATAGCCTCATCCACCAGAGGGCAGAGAGCAGAAGCAAGAAGAACTACAATCCTGCAGTCTGTGGAACAAAAACCACATTCACAGAAAGATAGACAAGATGAAAAGGCAGAGGGCTATGTACCAGATGAAGGAATAAGATAAAACCCCAGAAAACCAACTAAATGAAGTGGAGATAGGCAACTTTCTGGAAAAAGAATTCAGAATAATGATAGTGAAGATGATCCAGGACCTTGGAAAATGAATGGAGGCAAAGATTGGGAAGATGCAAGAAATGTTTACAAAAGACTTAGAAGAATTAAAGAACAAACACACAGAGATGAACAATACAATAACTGAAATGAAAGCTGCTCTAGAAGGAATCAATAGCAGAAGAACTGAAGCAGAAGAACGGATAACTGACCTGGAAGACAGAATGGTGGAATTCACTCCTGTGGAACAGAATAAAGAGAAAAGAATGAAAGGAAATGAAGACAGTCTAAGAGACCTCTGGGACAACATTAAAGGCAAAAACATTCACATTATAGGGGCCCTAGAAGGAGAAGAGAGAGAGAAACGACCAGAGAAAATATATGAAGAGATTATAATCGAAAACTTCCCTAACATGGGAAAGGAAATAGCCATCCAAGTTCAGGAAGTGCAGAGAGTCCCATACAGGATAAACCCAAGGAGGAACACACCGAAACACATAGTAATCAAACTGGCAAAAATTAAAGACAAAGAAAAATTATTGAAAGCAGCAAGGGAACAATGACAAATAACAGACAAGGGAACTCCCATAGGTTAACAGCTGATTTCTCAGCAGAAACTCTACAAGCCAGAAGGGAGTGGCATGATATACTTAAAGTGATGAAAGGGAAGTACCTACAACCAAGATTAATCTACCCGGCAAGGATCTCATTCAGATTTGATGCAGAAATCAAAAGATTTACAGACAAGCAAAAGCTAAGAGTATTCAGCACCACCAAACAGGCTCTACAAGAAACCCTGAAGGGACTTCTCTAAGTGGGAAAAAAAAGAGAAGAAAAGGACCTACAAAAACAAACCAAAAACAATTAAGAAAATGGTCATAGGAACATACGTATCAATAATTACCTTAAACGTGAATCAATTAACGGCTCCAACCAAAAGACACAGGCTTGCTGAATGGATGCAAAAACAAGACACATATTTCTTCTGTCTACAAGCGACCCACTTCAGACCTAGGGACACATACAAAATGAAAGTGAGGGGATGGAAAACGATATTCCATGCAAATGGAAACTAAAAGAAAGCTGGAATAGCAAGACTCATATCAGATAAAATAGACTTTAAAATAAAGAATGTTCCAAGAGACAAGGAAGGACACTACGTAATGATCAAGGGATCAATCCAAGAAGAAGATATAACAATTATAAATATATATGGACCCAACATAGGAGCACCTCAATACATAAGGCAACTGCTAACAGCTATAAAGGAAGAAATTGAAGGTAACACAATAATAGTGGGAGACTTTAACACTTCACTTACACCAAGGGACAGATCATAGAAAATGAAAATAAATAAGGAAAGAGAAGCTTTAAATTACACAATAGACCAGACAGATTTAATTGTTATTTATACCATTCCAAAAACAGGAGATTACACTTTCTTTTCAAGTGCACATGGAACATTCTCCAGGATAGATCACATCCTGGGTCACAAATCAAGCTTCAGTAAATTTAAGAAAATTGAAATCATATCAAACATATCAAGCATCCTTTCTGACAACAATGCTATGAGATTAGAAATGGATTACAGGGAAAAAAACGTTGAAAGCACAAACACATGGAGGCTAAACAATACCTTACTAAATAACCAAGAGATCTCTGAAGAAATCAGAGGAAATCAAAAAGTACCTAGAGACAAATGACAGTGAAAATACGATGATCCAAAACCTTTGGGATGCAACAAAAGCAGTTCTAAGAGGGAAGTTTATAGCTATACAAGCCTACCTCAGGAAACAAGAAAAATGTCAAATAAACATTCTACCTTACACCTAAAGGAATTAGAGAAAGAAGAAGAAACAAAACCCAAAGTTAGCAGAAGGAAAGAAATCATAAAGATCAGAGCAGAAATAAATGAAATACAAACAAAGAAAGCAATAGCAAAGATGAATAAAACTAAAAGCTGGTTCTTTGAGAAGATAAATAAAATTGATAAACCATTAGCCAGACTCATCAAGAAAAAGAGGGAGAGGACTCAAATCAATAAAATTAGAAATGAAAAAGGAGAAGTTACAACAGACACCACAGAAATAAAAAGCATCCTAAGAGACTACTACAAGCAACTGTATGCCAGTAAAATGGACAACCTGGAAGAAATGGAGATCTTCATAGAAAGGTATAACCTTCCAAGACTGAACCAGGAAGAAATAGAAAATATGAGCATACCAATCACAAGTAATGAAATTGAAACTGTGATTAAAAGTCTTCCAACAAACAAAAGTCCAGAACAAGATGGCTTCACAGGCGAATTCTATCAAACATTTAGAGAAGAGCTAACACCCATCCTCCTCAAACTCGTCCAAAAAATTGTGAAGGAAGGAACACTCCCATACTCATTCCATGAGGCCAACATCACCCTGATACCAAAACCAGACAAGGATGTCACAAAGAAAGATAACTACAGGCCAATATCACTGATGGACATAGATGCAAAAATCCTCAACAAAATACTAGCAAACAGAATCCAACAGCACTTTAAAAGGATCATACACCATGATCAAGTGTGGTTTATTCCAGGAATGCAAGGATTCTTCAATATATGCAAATCAATCAATGTGATAAACCATATGAACAAACTGAAGAATAAAAAACCATATGATCATCTCAATAGATGCAGAGAAAGCTTTCTAAAAAATTCAACTCCCATTTATGACAAAAACCCTGCAGAAAGTAGGCATAGAGGGAACTTTCTTCAACCTAATAATGGCCATATATGACAAACCCACAGCCAACATCGTCCTCAATGCTGAAAAACTGAAACTATTTCCACTAAGATCAGGAACAAGACAAGGCTGCCACTCTCACCACTCTTATTCAACATAGTTTTGGAAGTTTTAGCCACAGCAATCAGAGAAGAAAAGGAAATAAAAGGAATCCAAATTGGAAAAGAAGAAGTAAAGCTGTCACTGTTTGCAGATGACATGATACTATACATAGAAAATCCTAAAGATGCTACCAGAAAACTACTAGAGCTATTCAATGAATTTGGTAAAGTAGCAGGATACAAATTTAATGCACAGAAATCTCTGTCATTCCTATACACTAATGATGAAAAATCTGAAAATGAAATTAACAGAACACTCCCATTTGCCATTGCAACAAAAAGAATAAAATATCTAGGAATAAACCTACCTAAGGAGACAAAAGACCTGTATGCAGAAAATTATAAGACACTGATGAAAGAAATTAAAGATGATACAAATAGATGGAGAGATATGCCATGTTCTTGCTTTGGAAGAATGAACATTGTGAAAATGACTCTACTACCCAAAGCAATCTACAGATTCAATGCAATCCCTATCAAACTACTACTGACATTTTTCACAGAACTAGAACAAAAAATTTCACAATTTCCATGGAAACACAATAGACCCCGAAGAGCCAATGCAATCTTGAGAATGAAAAATGGAGCTGGAGGAATCAGGCTCCCTGACTTCAGACTATACTACAAAGCTACAGTAATCAAGACAGTATGGTACTGGCACAAAAACAGAAAGACAGATCAATGGAACAGGAAAGAAAGCCCAGAGATAAACCCACACACATATGGTCACCTTATCTTTGATAAAGTAGGCAAGAATATACAGTGGAGAAAAGACAGCCTGTTCAATAAGTGGTGCTGGGAAACTGGACATGTACATATAAAAGTATGAGATTAGAACACTCCCTAACACCATACACAAAAATAAGCTCAAAATGGGTTAAAGATCTAAATGTAAGGCCAGAAACTATCAAACTCTTAGAGGAAATCATAGGAAGAATGCTCTATGACATAAATCACAGGAAGATCCTTTTTGACCCACCTCCTAGAGAAAAGGAAATAAAAACAAATATAAACAAATGGGACCTCATGAAACTTAAAAGCTTTTGCACAGCAAAGGAAACCATAAACAAGATAAAAAGACAACCCTCAGAGTCGGAGAAAATATTTGTAAGTGAAGCAACTGACAAAGGATTAATCTCCAAAATTTACAAGCAAATCGTGCAGCTCAGTAACAAAAAAACAAAGAACCCAATCCAAAAATGGGCCGAAGACCTAAATAGACATTTCTCCAAAGAAGATATACAGATTGCCAACAAACACATGAAAGAATGCTCAACATCATTAATCATTAGAGAAATGCAAATCAAAACTGCAATGAGATATCATCTCACACCAGTCAGAATGGCCATCATCAAAAAATCTAGAAACTATTAATGCTGGAGAGGGTGTGGGGAAAAGGAAACACTCTTGCACTGCTGTTGGGAATGTAAACTGATACAGCCACTATGGAAAACAGTATGGAGTTTCCTTTAAAAACTACAAATAGAACTACCATATGACCTAGCAATCCCACTAGTGGACATATACCCTGAGAAAACCATAATTCAAAAAGGTTCATGTACCAAAATGTTCATTGCAGCTCTTTCTACAATAGCCAGGAGATGGAAGCAGCCTAAGTGTCCATCATTGGATGAATGGATAAAGAAGAAGTGGCACATATATATAATGGAATATTACTCAGCCATAAAAAGAAATGAAATTGAGTGATTTTTAGTGAGGTGGATGGACCTAGAGTCTGTCATATAGAGTGAAGTAAGTCAGAAAGAGAAAAACAAATAGCGTATGCTAACACATATATATGGAATCTAAGAAAAAAAAAAAAACGTCATGAAGAACCTAAGGGTAAGACGGGAATAAAGACCGAGACCTACTAGAGAATGGATTTGAGGATATGGAGAGGGGGAAGGGTAAGCTGTGACAAAGTGAGAGAGTGGCATGGACATATATACACTACCAAATATAAACAGATAGCTAGTGGGAAGCAGCTGTATGGCACAAGGAGATCATCTTGGTGCTTTGTGACCACCTAGAGGGGTGGGATAGGAAGGGTGGGTGGGAGGGAGATGCAAGAGGGAAGAGATATGGGAACATATGTATATGTATAACTGATTCACTTTGTTATAAAGCAGAAACTAACACACCATTGTAAAGCAATTATATTCCAATAAAGATGTTAAAAAAACATCCAGGCCCTCCTAAGTATCTGTTATATTGATAACACATCCACACTTTTTTTCTGTGTATTCTCAGCCATGCCCATTGCCAAGTGACATTGAAGTCCCTCTTTTCCCAAGCGCTTTCTTTTTTGGCCGTGCCACCTGGCTTGCGGAATCTTAGGTCCCACAAGTTCCCCGGCCACGGATCAAACCCCGGCCCTCAAAAGTGGAAGCATGGCATCTTAACACTTGGACTGCCAAGGAATTCCCTGCTCTAGCACTTTTACTGGCCATCTTCAATGTTCACCTAATGATTGCAGCTTCCTCAATTTCATCCTTCCTGTTAATAACGAAAGATTTGGTTTCAAAGTCAATAATAGACACCTATTTTCACCACGAATAATGTATTTCACTCAAATCACTACATTCCTTTCATGCCCAATATAGATTTTCCTAAACAAAATAAATCAAAACGAAATAAAACAAAATCTCTGAATGTACAAATAATATTCCAATACGATTCAAAACATATACAGCAAGACTTTGCACTCCCTACCTGTTGAAAGTTACCAAGAGACAAGTGAAAAATAATCTGTTTTGTCCATTAATGAATAGGACTGGAGTTGTTAAAAAATAAGTCGAAACATTTTTTGAAAAGGGATATCCATTAGCATTAGCTAACCTGAATCAAACCTTGAAATTTCAAGTCAAGCAAGTGAAAATAATAATCCAGATGAATTGGCAATAAAAATTAGGCAACTTGTCTGTTTTTCACATTGACAGCTCCCAATATTTCCAATTTTCTAAACAGCTTATATTATTACAAATGTGTTTAAAAGCTAAAAAAAAAAACACAAAAAATTATGCCACGTATGTGGAAAAAATATATTTCTGAAGAAATGGATTTTGTTCACTATACCTGGAGCAATACTTGAGTCCAATAAACCTGGAATACTCCATTCTGAGCTTCTTCTATTTCTGTTTCTTTTTAGAGATCTCTGAAGAGTTAGTTTTTAGATTTTTCCCATTTTTAACATGTAATTATTATAAGATAGCAAAATATATCGATATGGAAAGAGCATTCTTTAATGCAATGGTTTCCAGACTTTGCTTCACATTAGTATCAACTGCAGAGATTTAAAAAATCCCATGCGCATGCTACACCTCGAACTAATTAGATCAGAATATGTGGGAGGCAATACAGGTATCAGTAGTTTCTGAAGAGTCCCCACGTGATTCCAATATGCAGTAAGGTTTGGGGACCATTGCCTTAATGTCTCTATCATGTAATAGCTCAAATAAATGGCATTTTAATTTATTTTAGGTACACATTGTTATTCCAGCTTAATGTTTCAAGAAATTCTGAATGAGTTGTTCTGAGGCAGAGCTCGTATACCAGTATTACTGCACAGTTCCCCAGCTTAGTCTAATTTTCAAAGCTGGGTTTGAGAACCTCTGCCCCAAACTGCTAACAGGGTGTTCCCTAATGCCTTCCAAACCAACTTGAATGACCAGATGCAACTACATGATCAGATACAACTTATTTGTCATTTGTAGTGCATTTTCATATAACTATATACTAAATTATTTTCAAATATGTGTTTCCTCAGGAATGTGTCTTACAATCATATTAATATTATGAAAGTGCTTAGATGATTATATCTTCAGTGTTTGAACAAAGTCGAACCTAAAATCAATACAAGGGAAATGATCACAAATTAAAAATGAAGTTGAGATTCCATTAAAAGATGAAGAGAAATTCTCTGTATGCTGCTTAATATATCTTTACTAATTCCACTGCCCCTTGCTGCTTGGTAGAATTGAAAAGTTAATATCTAAATGGTAAAAAAAATAAAAAATAAAAAACACCAAAAGAAGAAGTAAGGCCTGTTAATCTCCAGTGAGCATGGAATTTGAAAGACATGATCTTGAAGTTAGTTAAAGCACTGAGATTTCAGCTCATAACTAAATATTCCTCTAGAATTATGGCCTTAAAATAGCATTGATGATGAATGTTCCCTTTTTCATAATGAAATGACATCTCTATTTTACATCTAGAAATATCTGACTTTATTTCAGACATATTTCCAATCAATTAAAAAGCCACATGAATAATTATAGATAGGTAATTTGAAATCCTAGATTTTGCAAGAAAAGAGACAGAAGTTCAAAAGATAGGATTAATCTGTGAATACAATATTAGTTAGCAGCAATCTGGGTCTGAGATCCTGATTTTTCTGACTCCTCACATGACAAGTATTCTCATAGGCCACATAGTGGAAGACTAAATATGGCATTGCTGATGGAAAATGCTGTCTTCCAAATTATACATAGTATCTTTGTAATTAAAAAAGCCCTGAAAATGTATCTGAAAGAACCAGAAGTAAACAACAAATCACCAAATAATGACTTTATACTTTGGTGTCAAAAAATAAGAACTTTACATTCTTTGAGAGACATTAGGGTGTATTCTATTGTCATTGTGCTTCTGGGCACCCAAATCACAGAGCAGGTCATCCCCTTCAGAGCAGGGATAATTTGCAACCAAGCACACCTGGTCAACCAAAACCATGTTAGGTTTTGTTCTGGTTAGCTGTGGCATCCTGGGGACTAGTTAAGAATCCAGGGTGACTGGTTAGTGCTCTTGTCTTATCACTTATTAAATGTTTTGTATCTCACTCCTGCTGACAAAGCTATTAAAAAGCACACAAAGACAAAAGTGCTCTAGGAAGCATTACTACATTAAATAAGACAAAAACAATAAAGACAAAAGGTTGACCCCACTGAAATTTTATTATTGAGTTAGAAGAATTTGTAGACCTTGTTGAAAAAAATATGTGGTAGTAGTTAAAGATTAAAGAGGTAACATGTGAAATAAATTAAGAGCAAAGAAAATTATAAGCTGATTTCATTATTTTTATGATAGGACTAAATAGTAATCCTATTTGAATATGCACAGTGCTAGAATGCATCCAAGCTTATGCATATCAGCGTACATTCTTAATGGTTTCTGAACATTCATAAAACATAATGAACTGCTTTGACCCTGAGAAATTACACTTGTAAATGAACTACATAAATGGGACATTCATGTGCTTAGAATACGTTCTGTTTTATTACAAAGCTAGCTCACTCTGTACATGATTTAGAAATTTATTCGACTTTACTGCCCTAAATATCTGACTGATTATTTAATAGATGGTTGATAAAACATTTATAAGGTCAACAGAATTTAAAATAATAATTTAGTATTGCTACACCAGGCCCAAAGCTAACCTGGAATAATTAATTGAGTCCTCTAGCTTATTTCTGTAATACCACATGTTATAATATGCTGATATTAGTGTGGCACTTAGAATAGTGTGAGATACCAACAGTAGGACAAATATTTGCAAATGTTAAAGACTAAAGAAGCATCACTGTAACCCAACTGATAATAAATTTTGAACTGCAGGGGTCTTATTTGTTTCACAACTTAAACTTTTACCATGTATCCTTTTATTTGGAAGTCAATCAATCAGTGTCTTATGAGCACTAAGTAAAACCAGACAAAAAGTGTTGCTGTTCAATACTCAATGGACTTTAGAGTAGCATGTGGTATATGTGCATCCCCTGAAACACTTCTTCATTCTAATAGTCTGGTGTGTTAAGTGTCTCCAGGCATCTGGTCTTTGATTCACTGTTCATTCAATGGCTCCTTCTTTATTTGAGAAGTTCAATTTGTTCAGTTCAACTAAAATGAAAATGAAATGATACCCATGGTAAGAATGCTGTTCATAAATGCAGAGCTGAGGATGATGAGTGGAAAGATTAAACATGGATTGTCTCCGCGTTCTAATGGGAATTGTAAATACTTGCTGGAACTACTCACAGTGTTGGATTTTCCAGAAGCAGAAGTGGAATGTTTCAGCCAGTTTGGGATTTTACCTGCTAACAAATCCAGCAAGATATTAGGGGTGGGATGATGTGATAGTGACAAATCATGTTTAGAATAAAACAATATGTTCCCATTAGATTTTACTTCTAGTGAGTCCTTCTTTCAGATGAAAATGTGTCATTTTTAAAATCAGAAAACTCAGACTGAATTATCTTGTTGTCAAGCTAGAAAATGAACCCTTGCTGCCAACCTGAAATACAAAAAGTCAAAACTCAAAATTTCTCCAAGTGATGTGTTTCCCAAATTCTCAAACACACCTAACACTTCAAGATCCATGGTAGCATTTCAAGTAGGATCAAGGTAGAATATTAACTGGAAGAGAAAAGGGGAGGGATTACACCCCTCATAGAAGAAATAACATAAAAGTTCGAAGACAGAAATGTGGAAATTACCTTTGGAAAATGGAGCGCAATTCAGTGTGTCCAAAGGGTAGGGTTCATGTTGTATTAGAAATAAAAATGGGAAAGAAGTTTCTGTACTGATAGTCAAAGCCTCACATGTGAGACTAAGCAATTTTGAGTTTATGTTGTGGGAGCTATGAATCACTTTTTTTTGAATGGAGTGAGGAAACAGCTTGAACCAAGTTGGGCTCTCTAAAGGATCCCATTGGCCTGAACATACATGAAAGATCAAAGGAGAAATCTTATATTTTAGTCTTGTGAAAACTTTGGTAAATTTTTCAAGTACTAAATAACAATGTAGCAAGAGTATTATCCCCAAATGGGAGGATATGACCCATCTTGACTCAGTCTTTCACATTTAGAATCACTAGGTATAAGGGGGCTTTGGAAAAGAGTGATGAAATAGAAAAGCTAGATCATTACTAGAAAATATTTTTGATTTCCAGCTTAGTGTCAATGTAAGGTTAATCCTAATACTGACCACAATTGTGCCTTTTCAGACTTGTGATTCCAACAGCAGACCTAATTGATGACTTCCTAAAGCAACTTGATATATAAAATCAACAATATACAGAAACACTTCTAAATATGTTCTCTTCCTTTTCTTGTACAGGAAAGTGTCATTTCTGGAAGAGATAGAAGAAAGAAAAAAAATCACAAACGTCGTTAACCTTTGAAAATTGTGAGTGAATGGTTTACATTTAAAAAGCAAAACAAATAAACAAACTTCACTTTCATACAATTTTGCATCCAAATACCTTTCTTATTTGAAGAACTTTAAAAATGTTTCTAAAGAAGAATGGAAATATTAATAGTGTCTAATAGATATAGGCTTAAGCTTTAGGAGTAAGCACTAGTCTTGTGACTTCTAATTAATTGATCAACCAAGAAGAAACTCTAAAAGGGAAATATCCTTGTAAGTCTGTGGCATGCAAATGTGGTGATGTTGGCTTTATTTCAAATAAACCAAGCACTCAAGAGAAGTGAAGTCTCAGAAGTTAATGGCCCCTCTGAGGTCACCACTTTCATTAACAAAAGTTGTTTCCTTGCTCAAAAGTGAGTTAATACAGTAACTTCCCAACAATGTGTTGAAAGGATCAAATACATTATTTAATATGAAAGTAATATTTCAACTATATAGTCTTTGATTATAATTAATATTCAATAAGAATATTTTAAAATGAAATAAAATTATTACTCATATTAATAATAGACATAATATATATGTATACATAAATGCCATCATGTATTGAGTGTCTGTCTTATGTCAATATGAGCTAAGAAAATATATATTATCATTTGTGATCCTCAAATTAATATTATCAGTTTGGTCTTATTATCCCCTCCTATTTTACAAGTAAAGACCAGGAGGTTCACAGAGAGTAAATAGCAATAGCTTACTCAGTTGGAGTGTCTGGCTTCAATTTAATCTCGTTGCTTCATTCTGCTAGGTGTAGTAGAGGTCTCTTCTTATAGGTAGCCTGCAAAGAAGGCATAATGCCTCTGCTCTCATTTTTAATTTAAAAGAAATATGAGGGAAACAGTTATGTACATTTTAAGGATAATAGCTTACCAAATGTGGAAAAAGAGCTTCTAGCATTAGCGTTAAGAGATCCACAGTTCCAGCCAGGTTGTAGCAATGGGTTTCCTTAAAAAGATGGAACTTCTCAGGATTGTGTTGCTCTCCTGATTTAGATCAGGGTCTGTGGTCCTATATGCAATCATACAAGTAAGACATTGGAAAAGCAAAATTTAGTTACAAATATGTTAACAGTAAATTTAGTAGAGGTGAATTGTGTCACATCAACCAAAACTTGGATTATTCCTCTCTTCCTAAATCTGTATCTCACTGCTCAAACACATATACTTTTCCTTATGACACTCAGAGCTCTTCACAATTTGAATTCAATTGTATTTGTAGTCTCACTTTTTCCCCATATTTCACCAGCCATCCAGAGTTAACATCACCATTCCCCCAATTCTGGAACAGCTGATACATTTTTCAATCAATTTTCTTTCTTTTTGCTACTCCCTCAGCCAGAAGGTATATTTTTCTCCAATTCTGCTTTATGATATGTCTTATTTTTCAAGGCCTAACTCAAAAGCTAGATTCCTTCTGCTCTATGAAAGACAATGCCAAGAGAATGAGAAAACAGGCCATGGACTGCAAGAAAATATTTGCAAAAGACGCACTTGATAAAGGACTGTTACCCAAAATATACAAAAATAACTCTCTTAAAACAGTAGAAAAATAACCCACTAAAAATGGGCCATAGACCTTAAAGTCACCTCACCAACAAAAGCATACAGATGGCAAATAAACATATGAAAATATGCCCCACATTATACACCATCAGGAAAGTGCAATTAAAACAAAAATGAGATACCACTACACACTAATTAGAATGGCCAAAATGAGAACACTGACAATGCCATGTGTTGGTGAGGATATGGAGCAACAGAAACCCTCATTCATTGCTGGTAGGAGTGCAAAATGGTACAGCCACTTTGAAACACTGTTTGGCAGTTTCCTACAAAATTAAACAAACTCCTCCCAGATAATCCAGCAATGGCATTCCTTGATATTTACCCAAAGAGGATGAAAACTTACATACACACACAGAAACACACACGGATGTTAATAGTAGCTTTATTCATAATTGACAAAACTTGAAAGCAACTAAAATATCCTTCATTAGGTGAATGAACCAACTGTGGAACATACAGACAATAGAACATTATTAAGTGCTAAAAAGACATGAGCTATCAAGCCATGATAAGACATGGAGGGAAATTAAAGGCATATTACTAAGTAAAAGAAGCTAATCAGAAAAGACCGCATACTGTATGATTCCAAGTATATGGCATTCTGGTAAAGGAAAAACTATGGAGACAGTAAAGGGATCACTGGTTGCCAGGAGTGAGAAGGGATGAAGAGGCGAAGCACAAAGAATTTTTAGGACCTTAAAAATACTCTATATTTGAAACTATAATGATGGATATATGTCATTATACATTTGTCTAAACCCACAGAATGAACAACACCAAGAATGAACGACAATGTAAACTATGGACTTTGGATTATTATGATGTGTCAGTGTAGGTTCATCAATTGTAATAAGTGTACCATCCTGGTGGGGATTTTGATAATGTGGGAGGCTGTGCATGTGTGGTAGCAGGAAGTATAAGGGAAATCTCTATATGTTCTCGATTTTGTCGTGAACCTAAAACTGTTCTAAAAAATAAAGTCTTAACGAAAAAACTAAAAGGTAGCTCTCTCTTATCTTATTAATATATATACATAATTTGTGCCTCTATTTCTTGTATCATTTTGCTTTCTAAAAATAATTCATAATTTGCAAACTGTATTTCTCTTCCCTGAATGCCTAGTAAAGTAACATTCTACTACTCAAGCTATCATGTTTGTTGTACATAACCAAATGTTTTCCAGAACAAAATGATGATCTTGCTCTTGTCATTCAGATCAAGCCATACCTATAGTTTGGGGTAGCATATTTTAATACAAAAATTGGCATGCAGGTCTTTTCTAGAAGCAGGTACCTTGAGGATCCAGTGACTTAAAACAGTACCATTTGAAATGTGTTGAAAGAAATTAAAAATTGTTAGGCTGGAAGAAATTATAAAGACAGAATGATTTGGCTTGTTCCATTTAATTTGTGGAGTGCTGAGAAATAGACAATGAATCACAATTACATGGAGGCAAAGATAAAGATGGATATTATAAAATAGAGGATTTCCAAAAATGGAAGGCTTATGCTGTAGAATTTTACAGCCACAGGCGGTTTTAGCTCATGCTGAAATATTGTAGAGGGAATATCTATCTTTAGCAGACATTTTGGAGGAAGTAGATAAGGGGGGAATAATAGAGATTTTTCAAAGACTTTTTAGGAAGATGTTGCATTACAGTCTACATTGTAAACTTTCAAAGTCATTCTTTCCTTAGATGCTCAAGCCTGTATTTCAGAGTTTGAAACATTATCAACACTAATATCTGAACCCTTAGAGTCTTGACTTGACACTCTACATTCTTAGTCATGAAGTTCACTTTTAACATCTTTCTATGATTCATTGTATACACTAAAAATTGTTATTTTTATCAATTTGTACCATCCAATAATATATACCTATTTACTCATGATCAAGCATTTAAATAAAGTATCCATTAACTTCAGGCTGAACATAAGGAAACTTTAGAGAGGCAGCAAGAGGGACAAAGTAGAGAAAAACATTTCTTCTGCCCTCCCCACACAATAAATAAAGTTGGCAATATTCCAGGCTTAGAAAATTTCATTAGTTAAATAATAAGCAGTGGCAGTTGTTTATTATTATTGCTTTTTAAGCTTTTGCAGGCTACTAAAAGGGCTGACAATTGAAAGTAAATTCAGTTAGTTTAAATCAAAAAATTAAGATTTCAACATATTCTATTTGTAATTACTGATACTGTCTAACTTTGGCATATATTTATTTTAATTATTCTTGGCAGAGCTCTTATAATCCTTTTGCAAACTTTTTTTAAAAAGGAAGGATGGAGGAGGAAAATATATATTAGAGGTAACATCTTTTCCTTACTCATATCTCTGGAAGAAAATGTTTTAAAAGTTGAGAACTTAGGAGAATATTTCTTAAAACTGTATATATCAGGGAGAAAAAAGCTGCTAGAGAGATGTTCAAAGTCTGTGTACAGCTGTATTTCATCTGATCCTTCAGACCTGAGTCCTGTTCAAAAGGTTAATTCAAGTAACATCTCCCATCCCTCTTTCCTTCCTGACACCACTTCTGTGCCTGTTTCTTTACAAGCACACTTATTCTGCTAGATCCCACTGCAAGAAATCCCCCAGCAAGACTGGCGAATTGTCTTCTGGAAGAGACTAGTCCTGCCTGCAGACATGGGCCCTCGGCCGTGTTCCAACCTTCCTGGCGGTGCCGGTGCAATCCCGGTGCAGGGATTCTATAAGGCAACTGTTGAAGGAAGGAAAGACTAACAAGACTATTGAGTCCGTTTTTTTGGTTAAAGGGAAAGATCCACATCTGGCCAAAAAGTAATTCAAAACATGAAACTCTAAAAAGGGAAGACTCTTGCACTGTTGGTGGGAATGTAAATTGTTACAGACACTATGGAGAGCAGTATGGAGGTTCGTTAAGATTCTAAAAATAGAATTACCACATGACCCAGCAATCCCACTACTGGGTATATACCCTGAGAAAACCATAATTCAAAAAGACACATGCACCCTAATATTCATTGCAGCACTATGTACAATAGCCAGGTCATGGAAGCAACCTAAATGCCCATCGACAGATGAATGGATGAAGAAGATGTGGTACATATAGACAATGGACTATTACTCAGCCATAAAAAGGAATGCAATTGGGTCATTTATATAGATGTGGATGCATCTAGAGACTGTCATACAGAGTGAAGTAAGTCAGAAAGAGAAAAACAAATATATATTAACACATATATGTGGAACCTAGAAAAGTGGTACAGATGAACCGGTTTGCAGGGCAGAAATTGAGACACAGAAGTAGAGAACAAACGTATGGACGCCAAGGGGGGAAAGCGGTGGGGGGTGGGGGGGTGTGATGAATTGGGCGATTGGGATTGACATGTATACACTGATGTGTATAAAATGGATGACTAATAAGAGCCTGCTGTATAAAAAAATTTAAAAAAAATTTAAAAAAAGAAACTGACAAGGGAAACAAGATAAAAAAAAGAGATATTATTCAAGAAGATCTTATTATATATAATCTCCTAAGTGTTTGTTCTCCAGATGTATTTAAAGAATTTAATAAAAGATTTATTAAAGGTTTATAAAATTGAGTTTGACAAACATTTTTAAATTAGTGTTCTTTTTTGTTTGTTTGTTTGTTTGGTACTTGACATAGCTAATTTCAATTTAAACTAGGAAAAATGTCAATCTCTGACGTTTTCTTGGGCTTAAATTCCATCTCAATACAAATAGAGAAAAACACACATAGTAAGTTCTTAAAAATGATAGTTGTGCTTATGATTAGCTTCCATGATATGTGAGAATATTTATAAATATAACTAAATTATCATATCATGAACCCTTAAATATTTCCTTCTTAAAATTTTTGGCAACATATTTAAAACGTTTAATACCATTAAGCAAATAGCTTTGATGTAGAATGTAAAGATACTAATTTAATTTATACACTTGGTATATGTAAACTACATTATTATAGATTAGATGACTAAATCATCTATATAACATGAACCTTAATTTTTTTAAAACCTGTATTGAAATACATCATATGTAGAATTCTAGGTAAGTAACATAACTCCTTATGACCCAGTCCCCACTTGCTTTGTAAAAATAAAAATAATAATAATTAATTAACTGATTTTAAAAGTGTCTTTTGAGAATTCTGAAACTAATTTTTATTGAGCTTTTATGTTATATCAAACCCTTTACTATGTAATTTAATACCCCTGAATCAGTTTATAATCAATACTTAAAGAAAATTCAGTTACACTAAAAAAATACCTTGGCTGTATCTGTGCACACAGAAGGAACTAGAGCACGCAACATTTTGTTTGACCC
Source organism: Hyperoodon ampullatus (assembly GCF_949752795.1). NCBI lineage: Eukaryota > Metazoa > Chordata > Mammalia > Artiodactyla > Ziphiidae > Hyperoodon > Hyperoodon ampullatus. The sequence goes on along the minus strand of NC_136925.1, from coordinate 2,965,596 downwards.
CCTCCTGGAAATTCTTGCCATTATATCTTCCCTCTCTAGTTTCTGAATCCTTAGAGAAATCTAAGATGGCAGAAGAATTATGAGGGGAAAAATGAGGCTAGTTGTTGAAGCGAAAGGAGTGAAGGTTTTCAAATGTTAAGGATAATAGCCTATGTTTTTCTTGTACTTTTTCCTCTACAAATTTCCTCTAATAGTTCAGATTCGAAGAATGGAGAAACTTTTCCAATTTCCTTTCCTTTTCCTCCCCCTCATCACGTCTTGGTCTTCACATACTCATATTCTTTATACTATTTTGCATTGTTTAAAGCTCAAAGAAGATGAATTACTTTGGGTAAGAATCACAGGCAAACTCTGATGCTTACTAAAATCTAAATGAAAACCACATCTCAAGTGCCTTACTAATCATCTGAAGTAGTAAATTTTGGACAAGTGATAATCACTGTTTTAATAACATAAAATCTGTGAGTGTGTGTGTGTGTAAACACAATCTGTTAAATCAGAAACAGAAGCATCTGATGGCATCTTGTAACTATTCACAAGATAGATAAAAGCAGTGCTTTACCAAGGAGGTTTATAATATAAAGAAAAGTAATGTATATTAAGATGTCACTGTCTACTCAAATAAGTAGCAGTTGGTGGTTATTTTAAGCCTAAAGCAACAAGTTTTTAATCTGCTCTGTCCACCCACACCCTAATAATGCATGGTGGAATTAGGCATTTATGTAATTTCTGGACTGCCGCATTAAGATATGTGCTTTCAAAATCAATTTGTAGAGCTCATGTACCAGGAACCTTAGGGGACTAAAAGTAATTGCTCTGTTTCGAAGGTGATATGCAGTTTTCACTCTTCCATTCCTACTGCATTTGGACCAGGGTTGTACCAACCTGTTAGCATTTAAAGCCATTATTGAAATCTTCATAGCATGAGATAATTTCTTTTGCATCTTTGAAAGCCTTGATAAGCAGCTTATGTCCAAGGATTTTCTCACAATGACATTATAGTTCACATAATATATAGCCCAAAAAGTAGTAGGTTCCATTGTTACTGAACACTTATTAAGCAGCTAAAATTACCAATATCTGGTGTGTGTATTCGATATGAAGACAGCTGAGCAGGACTATCAAATTACATTTTCAATTTTCTAGTTTAAAATCCTATACTTTCCAACCATTATAAATTGCTCTAAGAATTAACAGTCTGGTGTTTAAAATGTCCCATAGTCTTCTGAGTAAAGGCTTTTAAAATATAAAGCCTGGAATCAAAAGCATAGATAGAATTCATAATTCAAGTAAATCTACTTTAAGAAAGTACTTTTTTTTGTTTTGTTTTTTTTGTTTGTTTGTTTTTTTGCAGTATGCGGGCCTGTCACTGTTGTGGCCTCTCTCGTTGCGGAGCACAGGTTCCGGACGCGCAGGCTCAGCAGTCATGGCTTACAGGCCCAGCTACTCTGCGGCATGTGGGATCTTTCCGGACCGGGGCACGAACCCGTGTCCTCTGCATCGGCAGGCGGACTGTCAACCACTGCACCACCAGGGAAGCCCAAGAAAGTACTTTTTTAAGTATAAGCATTAATTAATAGATTTTATAATAGATTAGGACCAAGGTTCCCTAACACATTTTTGGAAACAAACTTTGGGGCCATCAGAGTAATTCAGAACAAGAACAACTACTACTATTTAGTGTAGTAGTAGTATACTACTACAAATAGTATTAGTCCTAATTTTTGTAGTAGTATACTACAAATAGTCAAATATTTGACTATTTTAAACATAAAATTAGAAATATCTATAAACAAGGGATAATGTGTCAAATAGCATCAATTATCTTTGAGTCTTTATTCATATTCCCAGACACTGCTTGGCGTATGGTGGACACGAATAAATATATTTGGGGAAGCTGTTCATCAATTTTCCAATGAAATCTTTTTCAACAACTTATTCACACTGATTGTGAAGAAAAAGGGCACTGAGAAATAGCTAGGGCTGGGGCTAGGGCTGAAGTCTGGGTTGAGGTGTATAATGTTGCAAATATTCTCCACTTTCTGTCATATTGTCACCTTGACACTTCACACTGATTAAAGCTAATAAGCTATTGAAAATTCACTAAAGTCTTGATTGATTCAAACAACACTTATCGAGAAGCTTCTAGACAACCGTCATCGTGCTGGGCTCAGTAAACGAAATGGCCAGTTCTGGTGGAGTTGTTACAGACACAGGTAGGAAAAAAAGGCAAGCACAAGGGTATCATTTTTTAATAATTTTCCTAAAAATTTGAAAGTTTCTGGTCCACTGAAAGTAGGAAAGGAGGTGAGTATTTTCTGTCATCTGTTATCTGGACCAGGAAACAAATTTCCTTACCCCCAAATTTATTTGCAATGTAGTGATGTGTGGTGGTGAGTCAAAAGGAAAATCCTTTCCTGTAGAGCTGTGGACAGTTACCTATAGAATGGAGAACAGTTGCTTTCATTGTTAACATTTAGAATTTTTCTGGCAAACAATGTCATTCTTTTTTATCTTTTCTCTCCTTTTTCTAATTAGAAGTTATTCTCAATTACTAAGACCAAAGACACTAGTTTTATAGAGCGTTAGAGTGTTAATGGAAAAATGACATCTAATACCCTATCATAAAGATTAATTTATTGAGGGAATCTTAGTGAGAATTAGAAGTCATATAAACTCATTTTGTCTTCCACTTAGCACATACTATATAAAATGTGTGTAAAGTTAAACCTATGTGGTATTAAAAACGAGTATGTGTGTACATGTCCACACTGTATGGTTATTCACGGTATTGACCTTAAGGGCATATTTGGCTGGATTAAATTTTAGTACAAAGTAAATTTAACAGCTATGATTGCTTATGCTATTTCCTGAGGTTAAGCGAGTTCCTTTTAAAAAAATCTGGTCACGCAGGTATTGAATTCAATGTCTGTTCACTTTTAATAGAGGTTTTATGACTACTCGGTCTTTAAAAAGCTATTCCACAGGAAAAGATCATTCCCTTCTCCCTTCCTTCTCTACAGCCACGAACCCAGGAAAAGAGGGATTTAAAGCTGTTTCCAGAAAACACAAAAATATTATGATATGGCATGGGCTGGCTTTCACATCTTACAAGCTGAAACGTGCCTTTGCTAACTTGCAGTAAGCCATGAAATAATTATGTTGTGTGCTAAATGGCACCTTTCACTTTTCATTTGTGCTTCAACACTCAGTTTTCAGTAGATCATTTAGGGAGGATCAGCATATTCTTTGGAAACGAAAAACACACCTCAGGTCAGGGCAGCACTGCCTGATGGGAAAAGAATGTGGACCACAAAGGTGGTCTTTGTGAGACATGACGACACGCCAGGGTCTGTAACAGAATTGGCAGGCTCACCTCTTCCCCTAGTGTCTGCCCCTGAAATACTAAACTCATCTGTGTTGGGAGGCACAGTTCAAGGAAACAAGTAGGCTTTTAAGGCACCAAAGCCCCTGCTCCAGAACAAGGATTAATTTCACACATTTAGATGAAATCCTTCAGTAAAGGAGCTTGATGTTGTGCAGTGGGTGTGGTGAAGCACCATTCTGTTTGTTGATTCTTTTTAATGGGACTAGAGCCCTTCAAGTTCAAAGTGATCACTGGAATCATAGGCACATTGACAACTTCTAGAAATGTGTTGGGGTCCTGACTGCATTATTCTTTTTCGTGAGTTGAGCTCTTTTATCAAGAGAGACAACTATAGCATTTTAGACTTGGTGTTCATTTCTTCAGGCCTGTTTTGAAAATGGGGCATTTTGAAGTTCTATAACCTAAATGAAAAGTGACTTTAGTTGTATTTGAAAATATTTTCTCCTTGAAAAAATTCTTAGGGATTTACACCTTATCTAATTACCCCATTGAATTCCTTTTCCACTTTTACCTCACAGAATAGGCAGCCTGCCAACCATAGCATGGCGTTGAATGATCTAAACTGTCACATCTGATTTTAAATAAGGGCCAAATTCCATGGCTAAATAACCTGGCTTTCTAGTTCTTTCTTTTTTAATCTGGTGCTTATGGCATCATTTAAATTCTTTCTGTCATTTAAAAATATTTTTTCCTCTCAATTTATAATTACCACCTTTTCAACCACAGTGGAATCTGCAGAATGTTTTGCATTAGATTTACGAGGCAGCAAATATCTTTAGCACCTCATTCTTGAGACGATCCAAAATATTTTAAAGCACTGAATTATTATGTCATTACTGAACTGTGGGAAAGAGAAGTGCTAAATAGCATTCTTATTTACAGAGGAAGAAAGAATGAATGAAACTTTTCTATCATTGTGTGGTTAATTGGAGCCAATGTACATCACTCTGCTCTACAATTCCAGAGAAAACTTTGGCATTTTCTGAAAGAATCTCAGTTATTTTCTTTTTTTCCTCTCTTTTTTATCATTACATGTAGATTTTTCTTAGTTTTGAAAGGATACATGCACCCCAATGTTCACTGCAGCACTGTTTACAATAGCCAAGACATGGAAGCAACCTAAATGTCCGTTGACAGATGAAAGGATAAAGAAGATGTGGTACATATATACAATGGAATACTACTCAGCCATTTTAAAGAATGAAATAATGCTATTTGAAGCAACATGGATGGACCTGGAGATTATCATACTAAGTGAAGTAAGTCAGACAGAGAAAGACAAATATATGATATCACTTACATATGGTATCTTAGTTTTTATTTAAATGCATGTCAATATTATTAACCCATTCTACTGTATTTTCTTTATGTTTCTGTAATAATCATGTGCTCTCTAGTCAATATGTGTAGAGGACTTTACATTTTACAAATACTCTCAAGTGTACTGTCACTTTTGTTCCTTAGTGCCCCTCGAGGTGGTGAATGACTTACCCAAGGTCACACCACTTCTTCATGGCAGAAGGGAGACACAGATTTGGGACTTCTGATTTTAAAGTCTCTGCCCTTTCCTCTTTTCACAGCTTCCTTCTGTGTTCAATAACAAAGTATTACTTCTCAGGAATTCCCTGGAGGTCCAGTGGCTGGGACTCGCACTTTCACTGCTGGGGAAACTAGGATCCCGCAAGCCATGCAGTGTGGCCAAGAACAAAATAAAAGTACTACAAAGTATTACTTCTCACGAGTACATTTTTCCATCTTTAAGAATGCAGTGCCAATTACTATTAGATGTCAGCTAATAGTTTATGGATATCCAAAACGTCCTGCCCCGGGGGGCACTTTTGCCCACAAAGAACAAACTTTTCAGCTCTTCTTAGCCATAGATTATCCAAGTTATTTGTTAACAGAAGTATATTAACCCTTGTAAAGAGCATATATTTTCAGGTAGAGTGAGTTAAATGGAAATCCCCAAAATGAGAAAAATCAATGTGAATCTCAGCTAATAACTGAAGATATAAAAACTTAACAGTGATCAAATTTTTTAAAAAAATCACCTCACAACTGAGTGAAAGTTGCTCTCTAGTACTAATATTATATGGCTTTATCTCTGTATGAGTAGATTATATTCTATTTTTTTCTGTGAGTTTCTTTTCCACAATGAATAACATAATAGAATTATAGAAAATTATAAATATTATGTCAACCTCTAATTCCACTGTCCTAAAACTATTTCTATTTTTCTAAACTATACTCCACAATTATATATGTGTTTAAATTTTTAAAAACTTTATGTGCATTCTATTTATCATCCTACCATTATCACATTATTATAAAAGAAAGATTATTCTGGTTAATAGCAAATGGTTATATTTAATTTAATTTAATTACTTGATGGCGTGTCCAATCATTTTTTTCACACAGAATTTTTTTTATTTATTGCTTTTTATATAGGTAGATTAAGAGCAAAACCCCAGTGTTTTAGTAACTGGCAGTCCACTGTAATTTTTGCAGAGAGCTGTACTCTGTGGTTATATTTCTCTTTTATTTCATCTGGTTTGAGGATGAAAAGGATGCTGCTCATCTGTGAGAGGACATAGGAGCAGGGATAATTTATCCATATAATTTATCTTATGCATAGGAATACTTTTTTTTAACTTTTTATTTTATTTTGGAGCATAGCCAATTCACAATGTTGTGATAGTTTCAGGCGCACAGCAAAGTGATTCAGCTGCACATATTCATGTATCCATTCTGCCCCAAACTCCCCTCCCATCCAGGCTGCCACATAACATTGAGCAGAGTTCCCAGTGCTATACAGTAGGTCCTTGTTGGTTATCCATTTTAAACATAGCAGTGTGCATAGGAATACTTTTAATAATGAAAAAAGACACTAGAAATATTTAATTCTGGGCAATAAATAAAACTGTTATTTTCTTGGAAAAACTGAGATCTATGGTCACTCTTAGATTTAAAGAAGTCCATGTTCTTTTTTTTTTTTTTTTTTTTTTGCGGTACGCGGGCCTCTCACTGTTGTGGCCTCTCCCGTTGCGGAGCACAGGCTCTGGATGCGCAGGCTCAGCGGCCATGGCTCACGGGCCCAGCCGCTCCGCGGCATATGGGATCCTCCCAGACCGGGGCACGAACCCGTATCCCCTGCTTCAGCAGGCGGACTCTCAACCACTGCGCCACCAGGGAGGCCCCCATGTTCTTTTATAAACTGTTCTCATAGTCAAAGAAACGTTCTAGAAATCCTCTCATTTACATACATAAGGTGCATAAGGCCACACTAGCAGCACCCTTAGAGAAGGCACTGACCACTTGGTGAAGAATGTGCCAGGCTTGGTCTTATTAAGCAGATATCAGCCAAAAGAAATGCAAAATACAAAGCCCTGTGTAAGACTTTTCAATTCTCTTTTTAAAAGTAACAGTTAAAGCAATTACATAACAAGTGTAAACTTCATCCATTCCTTGCTTTCCATAATAGAGACTGTAAGGTCTTTCAGTTCGTTCACTGGGTGTTGAGATCAGAGAGAATCTCATAGGATTAATCCACTTATTTGGATAGGGTTAAAAGGATAGATGAATGCTGCAACTGCTGACCTTTAAGGAAGATCTGCCTTTTTCAAATAGCAAGATATATTTCTAAGATGCAGCACATGCACAGAAGCATTCTGAAAATGGTAGTGCTGAGAGTTTTTCACATGACATACCACCAGCACCACTGTAAGATATCTATTTCATTTCCTCCCAAATCTACTGGGGTGTTTTGGTGTCTCTACAAGGAGAAGACTCACAGGACAGAGTCTGGGAACCATACATACTGTATCTTTCTGACAATGGTAGTGCATGAATTGGAGAGCAAATTAAAAAAAAATTTTCCTGAAAGAGAGTTCTGCATTTAAGTTAGAAAAGTGAGTGCAAACTGGGGCACAAATTCAGAAGGCTGAAGAGCAGCTGGTAGGAGGAAATCAGAAAAGCAGGAATGGAGATAAAGAGGCACAAAGCACTGAAAACCCACAGAAAGTGAGCCCTAGAAAGCTTAGATGTTTGAAATTGATTTGAAACAACCTAGAAGACTCAGGACATGGGGTAGGGGGAGGAGGAAGCTGGGGTGAAGTGAGAGTAGCATTAACATATATTCACTACCAAATGTAAAACAGATAGCTAGTAGGAAGCAGCAGCATGGCACAGGGAGATCAGCACGTGCTTTGTGACCACCTAGAGGGGTGGGAGAGGGAGGGTGGGAGGGAGAGGCAAGAGGAGGGGATATTGGTATATATGTATACGTATAGCTGATTCACTTTGTTATACAGCAGCAACTAACATAACAATGTAAAGCAATTATACTCCAATAAAGATGTATTAAAAATAAATAGGGCTTCCTTGATGGCGCAGTGGTTGAGAGTCCGCCTGTGGATACAGGGGACGTGGGTTCATGCCCCGGTCTGGGAAGATCCCACATGCTGCGGAGCAGCTGGGCCCGTGAGCCATGACCGCTGAGCCTGCACGTCCAGAGCCTGTGCTCTGCAACGAGAGAGGCCACAACAGTGAGAGGCCCCCGTACCGCAAATAAATAAATAAATAAATAAATAATTTAATAAATAAATAAATAATAAAATACATGGGTGTATTGTATGCATTCCTAGTAACTGCCTAGCAGTATTTATTTAAGCCAGAATTTATGAATATGGCAAAAGTGTTAAAGAAATGAACCCATTTTATGGGTTAAGAAATCCATACACTTTGCTTACATAATAAAGTGTAAATATATTCATCAACTTGTAATCACTGTAAAGTGAAATTCAGATAGGACATGACAGCTCTCCCTCACCAAAGTGTTGCTGGTTGCCCTTGGTCAGTCTAGAAAAATAATTGGATGCCTCCTTCTTTGAAGCCCCTACTTTCACACACAATTATTCTCAGCCTACTAATCTGGTTTGCCAAAGTGAAGTTTAAGAATAACCCATGAAATTCAGTACCATCGAAATCTTTACTGCCCTCGAGGAGCCCTTCAGGTTTCCATCCACAGCTCCGTAGGCCACATCTGTAGCCCTTATGTGGTCACCACAAACACTACAGAGTCCAAAGGCAGGGATGTACCCAAGCCTCTTGAACTCCTTAAATTAGGTTTTTGCCTTTCTGGGTCACTCTACCACTAGCTTTGTTTCAGTTTTCAGGAACACTTCATTCTCCAAAAGCCCCTTCGTAAGAGTTAATATTACGGCAGAAGTCTCTTTTACTTCCCTCTGCATTTTTCAACAGTTGCTGATATCCCACAGGTCTGGTGGCAGCATATGGCTACTCATAGTTTGAAGTTTGAAGGGGGATCACCTTTTAACCTACATGTGCTATTTGGGGGTGTGTGTGTGTGTTAATGTTTTGCTGTCTTAGTTGCTGTGCTGTTTTTATGCACTGACACGGGGAAATGCAAGTGTTACGCCATTGCTGCTGCCGCATTTCCCCCTCCTCCCTGTAAATATGTTAAGTACCAGCTCTCTGCTGCTCTTGTTGCTGGGGCAGCAGTGAATAGACAAAGGCTCTCCTCCTGGGACTCATGGACTTGCGGGAGGTGAGGAGAATTTGGTACAAAATTAAATGAATAATAGTGTTTCAGGTAGCACTAAGAGCTATGTGAAAAAGTATAGTAAGTTAGAACAGAGTAATCCAGGGAGAGGTTACTCTGGACAGTAGTCAAAGAGGGCTTCTCTGAAGCAGTGATGTTTCTGCTGAGACCCAATGAAGTAGAGATATGATGATACAGCATTTCGGACATAGGAAGGATCTAGTTTAAAAGATGTGAGGAAGGATTATACTTGGCAGGAAGATGTCCAGAGTGCTTAGAGCATAGAGAGGGAGATTAAATATAGCCCATACGTCTCTCTTATGAATTGGAGTCACATGAACCAGTCCCAGGGAGACCGATTATCTCAGACTGCATTTACAACATTGAGTTTGTAAATGTCTTAAGTAGATGACTAGATCTTGGTGGTGATACTCAATTAAAGTATTACCCCAGAAGACCCTGACTAAGTAGCCAGCCAAACATCTATAAACACATTCTTTTTTTCTTTCTGAGTTTATTTCAGGAACCTTGACTTAAAACCAACAGTCATGTCTTTGTGGATTCTAAATTATACAGATAGACATGTAGCCATGTTATAAAACATTAGGACTGCTGTATCCTAGAAGTGCCTTGGAAGGAAATATTGGCTCTCTATAGTGAAGAAAGCCTGGGGCCAAAATTAAATAAGACTATTTTCCTTATCATCGACTGTAACTTGGCTCTGCTTTCATGTGATAAAATGCTTGATCCTCAGAGTGAAAGATTATTAGACACCTTGAACTTACTCTCCTATCACCCAAGAATCAGTATTAATTCAAACCAAGTTTAAGTCTAGTTTCCAAATTCAGAACAGCGTAAAAAAAAATCAGTGTATTTGGATAAAATTACATTTGAAAACTAATTTGTCATTATTTTCCACTATTTTTTTTTCTTGATAACATACCCTTACTTCCTCTCACACATTATCTTTGTGGCTCTTCCATATGGTCCTTCTCCGAAAAAGACATTATCAGGTTTCAAAAAAATAAGTAATATAAGTGAACAATTCTTTTCCAGTATATCTATGAAAGAAGAAAAATACATTGTTAGAATTGGCAAACTTCTTTGGCTTATCATTCATGAACTTTTTCCCTTGCAATATGATGACAGAGAGAATTAAAAACACGACTCAGTGGAAATCTTACTTTACATGCCAGTTTAAGATTGCCCATAATAATCAAGGTAGTTTGATGTATAGAGCTAAATATACTATACTTCTGTGTCAATTTAATTGATCGTATTTATGTATGCTTTTGAAAATTTGATTTCTGCATGAAGTACTTAAACAGAAAATAATTTGTATTAATTCTGCCAAGACAACTATATTTTATCAGTCTATAAAGGCTGAAGAGATTAAGATGGGAATAGAAAGTAATTTAAGAACTCAAGAAGTAAAAGAGAATTTTGATTTCCTGACAAAAAATTGAGAAAATCTTTGCCTTGCCAAAAGGAGTGTAATAAATAAACTTGATTTACAGTATTTTGAGTCCCTCATGGTGATTGAGTGCTTTGGATATGTATATATGCATACATTTTTTATCTTTCTCCATGCCCTCCTCCCCTCCCTCACTTTAGATTGTAACATGCAACCTACAGAGGGCTTAGAAGATGGAATATGTTCAGAGCCACTTGTTTCAAGAGGCCCTGCTTAAGGAATTTACATTTCAATTAAGTTATTTATGAATGCCACCACTGTTTTCGTAAAAGTAAATCAGAATGAATGCAGAACACCTATATTTCCAACCCTTAATAATCTAACACTTGATAGTAGAACAGAAGCTAGTTTCTTTTTTTGTTTGTTTTTGGTTTTTTTTTTTTTTTGCGGTACGCGGGCCTCTCACTGTTGTGGCCTCTCCCGTTGCGGAGCACAGGCTCCGGACGCGCAGGCTCAGCGGCCATGGCTCACGGGCCCAGCCGCTCCGCGGCATGTGGGATCTTCCCAGACCGGGGCACGAACCTGTGTCCCCTGCATCGGCAGGCGGACTCTCAACCACTGCACCACCAGGGAAGCCCCAGAAGCTAGTTTTGAATATTGATTAAGAGAAAGTTGTTAAAGACTGAAAAGTCATTTGATCTGTGGGGTAATCCAGGGCAATAAATATCTCTACATATAGGTGGACTTGGTGATATTCTGCTCAGAATACTTTAATTATACATCAAAATTACGTTCATGGGGCTTCCCTGGTGGCGCAGTGGTTGAGAGTCCGTGTGCCAATGCAGGGGACATGGGTTCGTACCCCGGTCCGGGAGGATCCTGCATGCCGCGGAGCGGCTGGGCCCGTGAGCCATGGCTGCTGAGCCTGTGCATCCGGAACCTGTGCTCCGCAACGGGAGAGGCCACAACAGTGAGAGGCCCACGTACTGCAAAAAAAAAAAAAAAAAAAAAAAAATTACTTTCATGGTCCTTAGACCTAGGAAAATGGCACAAGGTCAGTCCCATGCTTCCCTTCATTTTCAATCCTTTCCCCCTGTTAATTTGTACTTTTAGAGGAACTTCTTGTTCCCATCAAATGAGTCAGACCAGATGGGAACACTAATTTATTTTTAATGAATATGTGTCAATCCAAAACTGAATGGGTTCTATCATTCTGGAGAGCATAGATCCTAGCAGGCTTAATGCTTTGGCAGGAAGGCCTCTGCCTTCAGATACTTCTACTACCTAGCTTCTGATTTATTAAATTGTTTTATTAAGGAACAATGTCTTTCAATCCACGATTGTAAATAAAACCTAAAATCCATGTTTTCCTGGAACTATTAGCAAGTTTAAATCATCAACATAAGTAACCAAAATAACCAAAGTTGATTTCTTCCTTCTGCTCAGATTTTTAAAGTGTGAGAAAAGGATATTCAAAATTTAACCGAGACCTTCGAGATGCTAAACAAACATGATGTTTTCCTTTTAGATATAGCTTGGGATTGGCTCAAAAGTGGCGGTTTGGACATGAAATACGTGAATTTTCACCTCCTGTGAGCCCTAAATAAAGACAGTCCATAAGGTTCCATCCAAGGTCCATGTTGATGAAGTTACATGGAGGAAAACAATAGCGGGGAGCCAGAAAGTCTGTATTCCAGACACAGTGCCCCATTCCCCTTACCCGAACACCCTAGATGGTTGCTTAAGATTTTGATGTTTCTCACCTATAGAATAATTGATTCCAACCTTCAAGCAGTGAAACAAAACAGGGTCAACCTGCAGTTAACATTTGAAATTGCACACAGCTTGCTGTCATTCAAAGACAATCCCAGTGAGCTACTTTACAGATATAGTATGTCACACAGATCAGATGCCCCATCTCCAGATTTGAGGAAGAAAAAGGATGAGATCTATTCATTTTTGGTTAGGAGTGAATAAGAAAGTACTAAGATTTTTATACCATAATTGAGAAAAATGAACCGTAGCTGAGAAAATAATCTTTTGCTCTGTTTTCCTGCAATTGCTCTTGTATGTTCCTTATGTAAAATATATTATTCTAATTGACTTTTCCCAAAATTTTAACTAAGAATGAGTTGAATCGATGTACAATTCTACCCCTGTATGTGCTAAATTAATGTCCACTAGATATAGATATGAAGCTAGAAGGAAGTTTGTATTGAGCAATCGTTTTTTGTTTTTTGGGGTTTTTTTTTTGGCACACGGGCCTCTCACTGCTGTGGCCTGTCCCATTGTGGAGCACAGGCTCCGGACGCGCAGGCTCAGCAGCCATGGCTCACGGGCCCAGTTGCTCCGCGGCATGTGGGATCTTCCCGGACCGGGGCACGAACCCATGTCCCCTGCATCGGCAGGCGGACTCTCAACCACTGTGCTACCAGGCAAGCCCCTGAGCAATCGTTTTTTAATGCAATTATTTAGACATTTTAAATGCACAGAGTGGTGGGAAAAATTTTCCCTTGGAAAGATTACGTAACACGGAGAGGTTAAACTTGGATTCATCTTGAAAAACTGAATCCAACCTTAGTGCTGTGTACAGGATATAAAAAAAATCCAGCTGGCCACACTCGGGGGGGTGGGGGGAAAGAAACAATCTGGAAGGGAATGAAGAGGCCGACTTCAGTCTCCATCATACTTTGGAAAGGCGGGTCTTGACCTTGGGGCCCTCAGCTTGCCAAACAGTAAAATGAGGGAGAGAACTAGGCTTAGACATGGTTCAGTTGGAGAAAACTTGACCTATTTTTTGTGTTAAAGCAACAAAAATCTGAGGGCCATTCTAAACTGCTTCAGTCTGTATACAGTTTTCAAAGATTATTTACATATATGTTATTGATCTTAAATATACAAAGACTGATCAGGATGGAATTTAAATATAGGGGAACCCCATTTTGGGGAGAAGAAAATGAAAGGGAAGTGTATAAGTCATCTTCAAAATAGATTACATTTGTGAGGTTAGAAATGACCATAATTGATTCTATGGCCTAGGAGATTGTCAGAGGTTCTTTATTTCATGTGTTTTTAGTGGGGTCATTTGAATATGTGCCCCAATGATTCACAGAGAGAGAGAAAAAAAAAAAAAAAGAATCAAAGTAACATGACTGCCTCTGGAGAAATGTGGTTTAAGTGCTCGGGAAATGAGTGTATATTTTTCTCCAACTATAAAAAGAGCTAAAAAAAAAAAAGAGAGAGAGAGAGAGAAACTATATTCACTGTCTCTAATGCCTACTACCTTCAATGATCCCCTTCATACATGCTTATTCTTCATCAATAATCAAATTTTATACCATGTAAACAGGTATGGTATCAGTCCCAGAGATAGGCAACTGCAGGCTGCACAGGGAATACTAGGGAATACAGAAAGGCCCATTGTGAGAACTTTACCCAAAGAGTGTGCCTTGCTCTGAGTGAGGACCGGTCAAGCCAATCAGATCACCTCTTGCAAAGTATGTCATCAGTTAACAAGCAGAGACAAATGGTTTCTTGTCACACAAGCCACCAGACACAGAGAAATCAACAAGCAGAAGCTGTAAGGAAGTTGGAAGACACCAGGCATAATGACTAAGGAGAAATCATGAAGCAGAGGAGAGAACAGGAAGCTGCTGGCTGAGGAAGTAGTATTTTGCTGAAATATGTGAAATGTCTGTTTTTATGAGTCAAATACAGTAAAATATCAATGATTTTATATGATTCAATTTTGAAAAACTACTTTTAATGAGAAAGTGGTTGGATCAATGTAGGGCTTGAAAGTACTGGGAAGATAGCTTCTAAAGTTGCTGAGGTACCACCAGAAACGATACTGGGTCGTTTCTGGTATTTTCATCCAAGACAGAGCAAAAGATGGCACTTTAAGTCCCCATGATATGGCAATGAGAGTCTTTATTCCACGAGAACTAGAAAACTCAAACATAAATTTAGAGAAGTAAATATGGAATAAATTACGTTGGCATACACCCCACCACAATCAACAGAAAATAATCACCTAAAGCCAAAACGATGCCAGTCTCTGAAGATATACTATAGCCCTCTATGTCTTCAGCGTGGCATAGGTAGTGTTCTAGACACAACAAAATTTTAAGAATCCAAAAATAATCAGAAAGGAGTCCTGATAACAATATATAACTTTCGAGCATTGAAAGAGAAATAAATTATATGAGTTGGTTCACGATTCTCACAAACAAACTTTCTTTGCCTTGAGAAGGCCAAATTCAGCAAGTAAGGATCATATGAGGACAACATATTTTAACCAAAGGAAGCAACACAGAAAAAAACCCATAAAGTCACTGGGAGCAATGTTCCTCACAGGAATAGTCTATGAAAGCAGAGATATGAGTCAAAGGGTAAAGGGAAATGCAAGGAAAAAATAGGTCCTCACCCAAGATATAAAGGACGTTAATGGGACCTTGAGAGAGAAGGATGCTTGTCGCCAAAGCCCCTTTAGTGTTGTGTATCAACTAAGGACAAAAATACATGTTTTGATTTAAGTTATGAATGCCTGCACCTGGGGATGTATCACACTGTCAGGTGGTTGTAAGAAATATATTTCCCATCATTCATCACTTTGCTGAAATTGTAATCCAATAATGTGTTCATCTTCTTTATACCCTTTGACACTTGTTCTATCATGTTTGGGATGTCCTGTCTCTTTAGTTGGATAGAACAGTGCTCTCCTGGGTCTGCATCTATTGCTTGACCATTTTTTCCTGTTGCTTTCTATGCTAGGTATGCATAAGGCTCTGTCCTTGAGCCAGGCATTATTCATTAGTGGGAGGAAGATCATGGACTTGATATCCTACATCTTACTTCAGTTTCCAGCTCTACCTCTTTGTACTTGTGACACCTTGGATAATTACATTTTATATACAAGTCCTTCATGTGTAATAACTATCTCATAGAATTGCCACCCAAGCTTTTAAAGAGTACATAATAGCTTCAGTCTCACCATTGTCAGGGCTACTTTGTTGTGTAAAAGGCACAAGGGACAGAGCCCTCCTGCTTAGAACAACAATGTTTGGCTTGTAGCTGCCATTCTGAATTCACTGCTGCTGTTCTGGGGTCCGTTCCGGCAGTTATGCTGTACCTCCATTCTGCCTCTGACAACTACTCAGCAGCCGCATGTCCTGCCTGCTTCATGAACAGTCGTTTTAGACTCCCTCTGCCATATGCTATAGCCCATGGATGAACTAATCCCATCCCATCCTATACGTAGGTCTTCTGGAACCTGGCTTGGGTTCAGGGCCCTCAGTTGCCAGATGAGTGAGAAGAAGTCAAACAATTGTGTGAAAATGATGTTTGATTAGAAACACGGCATTTTTTGGTAAAATCTAAAATACCAAAGTCATTCCATTTCTTTTTGAAACATATATGGTAACCTTAAAATACACCAGATACTGTTCAACTTACAGGATATACATGAAATAATCCATCCTGTGCTCTCATGAAGCATCAGGAAACAGAAAAAAAATGTATAGATTTAATTGTAGAATCTGTCCATATTGCAAAGGGGTCTTGTTGTAGGGAGGGATTCATTCTGGCTCAGACATCAGAAAGGCTGCATACAAATATCTCTGGGACTGAGTCTTGAAATACATGCAGTTATTCACCAGAGAGCGAGAAGAAGACAGGAGAATAATGTAATCCAGGCATGGAGAGAACTGCAGTAGGAAGCTGGAGTGTGAGGTTGAAAAAACATCATCCTGGAGAAGTGAAGTCATACCAGATCATGGAGACTCTTCTATTCCATATGTAGAGTTTTGAGGGGAGTTCATCCTCGATGGCCTTAATTTTCTCAGTGAAAATTGTGTGTGATATTTTTGCAATTAATATTTTTCCCTAATGAGGAACATTATAATGTTCATTTTTAACAGATCTCACCAGTACAAAAAACAAACAAAAACTATAGGAAGAAGAGGCACTTACTGTAAATTTTCAGGACCCCCTCCACCCAGCACACACACACACACACACACACACACACTCATATGTGTACACAGCTATCACCCAATATGCTTCAACAATTGAAGTCAATTTATCATGTTTTTAATTATTACTATACTTTTCACAAAAATGTTTCTTGATTATTCTAAACCTTTAAAAATGTAGTAGTCTATAAAGTTTGATGCATCCCAGTGTCATTTACATGAGCAGTATGACAATAAAAAAGACAACTTAAGGGGCTTCCCTAGTGGCGCAGTGGTTGGGAGTCCACCTGCCGATGCAGGAGACACGGGTTCGTGCCCTGGTCCAGGAGGATCCCATGTGCCATGGAGCGGCTGGGCCCGTGAGCCATGGCCGCTAGGCCTGTGCGTCCGGAACCTGTGCTCCATGGCGGGAGAGGCCACAGCAGTGAGAGGCCCGTGTACTGCAAAAAAAAAAAACAAAAAAAACTTAATATATAATTAAGGAATTTTAAAAAATTATGATATTTACCTACAAGGGAACACAATATAGCCATTAAGTATTTTTAAATGCTTAAATCACCATTCCTTATCTGTTATTTTTTAACATGGAATTTCACAGTATGCTGAAAGTTATAAATGTATAACTATACACGGTCATTTACTATGATTGTATATAAATATATTTCTATTATAGATAAATCCTTGCAAAATATATAACAAAAGTATTAACAGTAGTTATTTCTGGATTGACTACGAGATGGTTTTTTCTTTCCCCTTTATTCTTTCTAATATGATTGAATTTTGTGTAATTATACTACTTTTATAATAAAAAGAAAACTATTTTTAAAATATGAAAATTAACATGTTTTAAATGAAATTTGACTCCACAACAAGACCTGAGCAAGCAAAATATAGGAAAAATTGTACTACAGCTCTTAGGACACTGTGAAAACCTCACTGCCTCCTCACCAACATATATTTTTTTTAACTTAAAATGTTTTATTTATATATTCACTTATTAGACATTTTGGAGCATGTCATATGTGAAAAGCATTTAACAAGTGTTGAAAATACACTGTAAATAAGACCAATTAATCCCTCTTTTCTTCTTTATGCTTTCTAAGGGATCAGTAATAAAGCAGGGGACAGGGGAAGTTAAGTCTCAATGTTCATATTGTTGTTGAGTTTGGTAACTCTTACCTTATATCTAAAAAACACATTGTGTGTACAGCTTTTTTTGTTTTGTTTTGTTTCTTGCACTATTTAATTTGAAGGGTTCACGGTTATCTATCATTGCATTTATTGAAACTAACACAGTTCCAGTCAAGTAGCATTTTCTTAATGCAAAGGTTTGTTGAATGAATAATTTTCAAGAGTTTGCTCCAATTCTAACTTCAAAACGTTTAGAACTATTGCACTTCTAATACACATATACTTCTTGTTAAACTTTCCAGAATTACAAAAAAATATTGAGGGAAAATTACATGCAATGAAATGCACAAACTGCAATACCTTAAGAGTAGAATTCAAGGAGTTTTGATAAATAAATAAAAATCACTACTCCAAACAAGATGTAGAATATTTCCATCACCACATAAATTTCCCTCATGTGACCTTCCAGTCACTCCCATAGGCAATCCCTCTTTTGATTTCTATTACTGTATATTCATTATTTATTCTTGAAATTCATACAAATGGAATCATAAAGTTTGTACTCTTTTGTAACCTGATTCTTTCATGCAACATAATATTTTGAAATTTATCCATGTTTATTTTTGTTGAACTACTATTCATTCTTTTCTACTGTTGAATAATATTCCATTATATGAATATACTACTGTTTATTCTCTTGTGGATGGGCTTTGGATTGTTTTAAGTTCTGGACACTTACAAATAAAGTTGCTGTGAATATTCTTGTACAAGTTTTATTTTACTATATTTTTAGTTATCTTGGGAAAACATCTGGTAAATAATTTCTTGGGGTGGTGTATGTTCAACTTTTAAAGAAAATGCCAAACTGTTTTCAAAAGTGGTACACTTTTACCTTCACATCTGCCATGTGGAAGAGTTTAATTTCTCCACATCCTTGACCACACTTGGTGATGTCAGTCTTTTTCATTTTAGTCTTTCTGTGGGTATGAAATGTTCTTATAATGTGGTTTTAATTTTAATTTCACTGATGAATGAATATGAACTTTTGCTTTTTGATCTTTTGCATAAATTATTTTATTAAATGTCTGTTCAAATCCTTTGCCCCTTTAAAAAATGAAGTTGTTTTTCTTTTTGGTATTGATTTGAAGGAGATCATTCTATATTCCAGATAAAAGTTCTTTGTCAGATATACACATTGTAAATATTTTCTCCTAGTCTGTGACTTGCCTTTTCATCTTTTTAATGGTGACTTTTGATTAGCAGAAGTTTAAAATTGTGATGAACTCTAATTCATCTGAATATATTTTCAACTGATGCCATAACTAATTGCCAAAAACTTAGCAACTTTAAAAACAAAAATCTACAATCTTAAAGTTCTATAGATCTAATATGGGTCTCACAGAGCTAAAACCAAGAGTTCAGCAGAATCCATTCCTTGCTGGAGGCTCTACGGGTGGGATCTGTTCCTTATTCATTTGGATTGTTGGCAGAATTCAGTTCATTGCAGTTGTAGGACTGAGATTCTGGTTTTCCTGCTAGCTCCTTACCAAAGGTTGTTCCCAGATTCGAGAAGTTTCCTGCAGTCTTTGGCTCATGTCTCCTTCCTCCATCTTCAGAGACAGCAACGATGGATGGTCCCGTTCACACTCTGAATCTCTCTTCCACCTTCCGTATCACTCCTCTCTGACCCAGCTGGGAAAGTTTCTTTACTTTTAAGGACTAACATGATTAGATGGGGTCTACCAGATAGCCTCCTTATTCAAAGTCCATACCCTTTATCACATCTGCAAAGTACCTTTTCACATGTAACATATTTACAGATTCTGGTGATTAAAGCATAGATATTTCTCTGGACCATTATTATGGCTACCAAATCAATTTTTTTTGTGTGTGTGATTAGTGCCCTTTGGTTCCAAGAACTTCTTGCTCTCTCCTATCACAAATATGTTTTTAATTTTTTTCTATAACTTTTGTAGTTTTAGCATTTATGTTTAAGCTTATGATCCATCCCAAATTAATTTTTGTGTGTGGTGAGAAGTAAGAGTTAAGATTCATTTCCCACACATTTATCCATTTGTCACAGCACCATTTGTTGACAAGATTTTCCCATTTAATAGATTTTGGTGTCTTTCTTAAAAGTTGATTGACTGCATATGTATAGGTTTATTTCTGGACTGGATATTCAGGGTATGCAGAATCACAATAAATTTGGAGTCATTGATTTTCCACTTACAGAACTCTTCTTCTCTGATTGTGCCTAAAATGTCTACTCTGTCCTGCATTGTTATCTATGACAAAAACCAGATTTAGATTTCCTCATATTAATTTGGCTTTTCCTTTGAATATTTGGATATTCTCCTAAATATAAAATATGTATGTGTGTGATAATTGTGCCATATCATTGACTTAATGTTAAATTGTTTTCAATTGTTTTTTTAAAGGTATTTTCTTTAAAATATATATTGCTACAACAAATAATACTGCAGATAAAAAAAAATCTACTTCCCCCAACTCTTTAAAAGGAAAGCAGATTAAACTTTGCATTCTTGAGTTGTGGAGTTATATTTGCTTAGATGTAATATTAAGAGCACTTTTTTTAACATCTTTGTTGGAGTATAATTGCTTCACGATGTTGTATCAGTTTCTTCTCTATAACAAAGTGAATCAGCTATACATATACATATATCCCCATATCCCCTCCTTCTTGTAACTCCCTCCAACCCCTCTAGGTGGTCACAAAACACCGAGCTGCTCTCCCTGTGCTATGCAGCTGCTTCCCACTGGCTATCTTTTTTACATTTGGTAGTGTATATATGTCCATGCTACTCTTTCACTTCATCCAGCTTATCCTTCTCCCTCCCCATGTCCTCAAGTCCATTCTCTACATCTGCGTCTTTTTCCTGTCCTGCTCCTAGGTTCATCAGAACCATTTTTCTTTTTTTTAGATTCCATATATATATGTGTTAGCATACGGTATTTGTTTTTCTCTCTCTGACTTACTTCACTCTATATGACAGACCCTAGGTTCATCCACCTCACTACAAATAACTCAATTTCATTGCTTTTTATGGCTGAGTAATATTCCATTGTTTATATGTGCCACATCTTCTTTATCCATTCATCTGTCGATAGACACTTAGGTTGCTTACATGTCCTGGCTATTGTAAATAGTGCTGCAATGAACATTGTAGAACATGTCTCTTTTTGAATTATGGTTTTCTAAGGGTATATGCCCAGTAGTGGGATTGCTGGGTCATATGGTAATTCTATTTTTAATTTTTTAAGGAACCTCCATACTCTTCTCCATGGTGGCTGTATCAATTTAAATTCCCACCAACAGTGCAAGAGGGTTCCCTTTTCTCCACACCCTCTCCAGCATTTACTGTTTCTAGATTTTTTAACGATGGCATTTCTGATGGTATGAGGTGACACCTCATTGTGGTTCTGATTTGCATTTCTCTAATGATTAGTGATGTTGAGCATCCTTTCATGTGTTTGTTGGCCATCTGTATATCTTCCTTGGAGAAATGTCTATTTAGGTCTTCTGCCCAGTTTTGGATTGGGTTATTTTATTTTATTTTTTTTGATATTGAGCTGCATGAGCTGCTTGTAAATTTTGGAGATTAATTCTTCGTCAGTAGCTTCCTTTGCAAATATTTTCTCCCATTCTGAGGGTTGTCTTTTGTTCTTGTTTATGGTTTCCTTTGCTATGCAAAAGCTTTTAAGTTTCTTTAGGTCCCCCTTGTTTATTTTTGCTTTTCTTTCCATTTCTCTAGCACGTGGGTCAAAAAGGATCTTGCTGTGATTTATGTCATAGAGTGTTCTGCCTATGTTTTCCTCTAAGAGATTTATAGTGTCTGGCCTTACATTTAGGTCTTTAATCCATTTTGATTTATTTTATTTTGTGTATGGTGGGACTCTGGCAGTGGTGTGGTGCACATGCTCCTGGGGGGCAGTGGATAGTGACCTGCACTTGCACACAAGATTCTTGGCGACAGCAGCAGCAGCATTAGCATTTCATGCCCATCTCTGGGGTCCGAGCTGATAGCTGTGGCTTGCACCTATCTCTGGTGGTTGCTTAGGCATTCCTCTGCCTCCTGTGGGCACAGTGGGAACGAATCCCCTCTCCTCCCGCACCTTGAAACAAAGGTCTCATGCTTCTCTGGCAGGTCCAGACTTTTCACAGACTCCCTCCCGGCTAGCTGTGGTGCACTAGCACCCTGCAGGCTGTGTTCACGCAGTCAACCCCAGTCCTCTCCCTGGGATCTGACCTCCGAAGCCCAAGCCTCAGCCCCCAGCCCCCGCCCGCCCCGGCGGGTGAGCAGACAAGCCTCTCGGGCTGGTGAGTGCCGGTCGGCCCCGATCCTCTGTGCGGGAATCTCTCTGCTTTGCCCTCCGCACCCCTGTGGCTGCGGTCTCCTCCGCGGCTCCGAAGCTTTCCCCTCCGCCACCCACAGTCTCCGCCAGTGAAGGGCCTTCCTAGTGTGTGGAAACCTTTCCTCCTTCACAGCTCCCTCCCACTGGTGCAGGTCCCGTCCCTATTCTTTTGTCTCTGTTTATTCTTTTTTCTCTTGCCCTACCCAGGGACGTGGGGAGTTTCTTGCCCTTTGGGAGGTCTGAGGTCTTCTGCCAGCGTTCAGTAGGTGTTCTGTAGGGGTTGTTCCACATATAGATGTGTTTTTGATGTATTTATGGGGAGGAAGGTGATCTCCACGTCTTACTTCTCCGCCATCTTGAAGGTCTGCCTAGAACTTCTTTTTAAGTGTGTGTTCTGGCTAAGTAGGGGAAGATTGTCTTAGGGACAAACTCTGTGTTCATGCACATGCACGCGCGCGCACACACACACACACACACACACACACACACAGCATGGCTTTGCTCTGAAATCCTTTTGTCCACAAAAGGATTAGGTCAGATTTCCTGAAAGAAAAGTTTTGATGCTATTGTTTCAAGAGGAAAGAGGGATTGACTCATTGCTGGAAGATAACACCCTCAAGACTGAGAGAGAGAGACTGAGATTTCTGGTATCTTAGAAAGCAGAGATTCTGCCCTCTTCACACAGATTATCATGGATAGCACTGCTATGGCCTATCATTTCAGGGGATTCTATTTACATAAAATATATAGTAAAAGTACCCTCTGTAGTTTTGTGACTCAGCGTACCTGGCATATGGAGCTGGCAAGACCTAGTAAGAAGATGGTTCCAGAAATGTTTGTACAATTTGCTACTGAAACCATGGCCTTCACAGAAACAGTGAAGGTTGAAAGGCTAACCTGTGGTCAGGTGATTATAGATCAACTACATAGCCTGTCCAAACAGCATTGTCACATACAGCAATAGTGTCATTATTTAGCAAAAATACTGATAATGGTCAGTATGTTTCAATTGCAGAAGGCTCTTTCTCCTTATTTTCCTGTAAGTTTTAAGGTATTGGGTACTGGAGAATGAACCAAGGAAGGGGGAAGGAGCCATGCTAAGCACATGATATAGAACTTATTGCTTGCACAGGAAACGAGAACTAGAAATAAACATTTAATTAATAAAAAAGATTTTAACATCAAATTTATATGTATTGGGTTTCCCTGGTGGCGCAGTGGTTGAGAGTCCGCCTGCCCATGCAGGTGACATGGGTTCGTGCCCTGGTCTGGGAAGATCCCACATGCCGCGGAGCGGGCTGGGCCCATGAGTCATGGCCGTTGAGCCTGCACATCCGGAGCCTGTGCTCTGCAACAGGAGAGGCCATGACAGTGAGAGGCCCGTGTACCGCAAAAAAAAAAAAAAAAAAAAAAAAAAAATTAAATGTATTTATAGCATATGATTCATATTGTATGTGGTTTTTAATTTTGCCTTTGTCCTTAGTTTTATATTGTTAGTTTTGTTTCCTGTTCATTAAATTTACTTTAAACTATGATCTAAAATTCTAAAGCATATTACATAATATGGATGTACCATATTTATTTAATCATCTCCTATTAAAATTTAAGTTATCAATTCATCTCTAAGAAATGGCATATAAAACTATTCTCACATCCATCAGTGTTTGGCTGTGGTGCTTATTATTACATCTTTTAGAGTTGAGTTCATCTATTTAAAAATTTTCACCTATCGGTGAAAGTGGCAGTAGTTGCTTTTCCTTAAATTATTTTTTTAAGAAAATATTTAGAAAACTTTGTTTCCTAGAAAACTGTTTCTATCTGTCAAAATCATTGGGGCCATTTTGCATAATTTTATCCAAATACTTAGTAAAAATCTCAACTCAAATGAGAGCTCATTCAGATACTTGGAGAAGACCAACAGTTACACCAGGTTTATTGACAGCAACCCACTCCCATCTACTTTATAAAAATTGTTTTGGCTCAAGAACCTGGGAATCTGGAAGATTTATTCTCATTTTAGATCATTTTATTAACTCAAATTCTATGAGTGATTTATAATTCTGTTAATTCAGTCCATTAAGCACAAATAAATTTTTCTGAAGTGTATTTTCATATTATCCTGCCTATCTTTCTGGAGTAGTCTATAGCAGCTTTTGAAATCAAAAGATGATGATTTTGTTTCATTCTTAGGGTGTTCCAAGTACATTTTGACTGTGGCCTTAGCCTGGGCTGCAGTTTCCTGAATTTGTTGTTGTTGTTGTTCTGTAAATTCATATTAAATATAACTAATTAAAGTTTAAATCTGCTTTTTTTAGTGTCGAGGCCAGGCAGCCTAAATTATCTTCAATGAAATTGAGATATGACAATCAAAATTAACTGGAAAAAATGTAAAATTTACCTAAAATCTCTTAAATAATGTTAAAGAGTTTCTATTCAAAACACACATTGAATCTTCTTGAGAACCACTTTATTTTGCCTGTTCTCTCTCTAATGACAGCTAGCTCTAAAAGCTTTCTCCACCTCTGGTCTTTCTCTTCTTAAATTGTCTTAAACTTAAATGCTCCAGCTGTGTATCAGTTATCTGTCATTATAATGATGTTGCAGAGCAACAACCAGGAAAACTTAGACATATAAACAATAAATATTTTTAGCTCACAAAACTAAAGGCTCTATTGATTTGGGCTGGGCTTGCACAACATACATGGTTGACTATGGGTCAGCAAAGTAGCTCTGCTGAACTTGGCCAACCTTGTTCACAAGCTGAAATCATCTGCCTATTGATGGATATGGAGTGATCTTGACTGGGATTGCTGAGAGCACTTGGGTTGGTTACACATGTCTCATCCTTTAGAAGTTTCATCCAGGCATGTGTTTTCATGGTGATGGCAGAGGGCAAGAACCATCAAGCCCGTTGCACATGCTCTGCTTTTCAAGTCTCTGCTTTCACTACCTATGCTAACTTCTCATTGGCCAAAATATGTCATGTGGTAGAACCAAAAGTCAGAGCAGAAGCTACAGTTAAATGCAATGAGCCTCAATACAATGTAGGTAGTAGAGAAGAATTGGGGCCGTTAATACAATCTACCAAAGTTACTTTTTTTCTCATTGTTTCTGTGTATGTGTATTTTTAAGTGTGTGTGTGTTTTCTTTACCTATTTGCAATCTTCTCAAGTTCCAATACAACTTTAGCTAGCCTCTTAGGCTACCTCATTTTTGCCCTCCAATCCTACTTTGGTTTGCATAATTAACTGCCGAGTTAACATTTCTGTGGGTGTATGAATTAAAAGAATAATTAGAAGGGACAACAAACTTTTTTGTTTGGGGAGAGAGAAAGAGGTTATGAATTTTTCCTATTTTAATATTTTCATCTTGTCACCAAAAACAATGTTGGAAAAGAATATATCCTCAGGGCATGTTCTTCTGCTGCAGAAGCTACCCCCAGAGAAAACCTTAGACTTTGCTCTTAGCTATTAGGGATTCCTTACTCCTTGACAAGTTCATCTGAATTCAATATTACTCAAAATCAGATATCCCACTAGAGCAATATTATGGCCCAGATGGTCAAATTAGAACATCTACTCTTCCATTTTTTCCAGACTCAAATAATTTGTCCTATACTTAATGGTGAATATCTGTGAAGGGCAAACTAGTATGTATTTTATCTGGTGTTTTAATAGATCCAAAGTTTTCCTCACGGTACTTCAGTGGTCCATGACTTTGTAAAACTGGCATGTGGGTGATAAGAAAAGTCAAATCCTCAATTTTTACAGCTAAATATTATTTTCCCCAGGACCATCTGATAACTCAAACTATGAATCAAAAACTATGGGTTATAAAATCCGAGAGAAATGGTTTTGTTTCCTGCCTCTACTTCTTATTAATTTCCTTCATGTTTTTTTTTAATTTTAATTCATACCATTGTGCCTCAATTTCTTATGGAGGCAGTAAGATATATTTTTTCAAGAGTAACTGTACTAAAATGAAAACATCTAATGCAATGCCTTGTAACAGGAGTATCAGTGCTCTTGACTACTTGGTTCATATCAAAAGTCCAGCCAGGGGAATTCCCTGATGGTCCAGTGGTTAGAAATCTGCCTTCCAAAGCAGGGGACGTGGGTTCGATCCGTGGCTGGGGAACTAAGATCCCACATGCCGTGGGGCAACTGAGCCTGTGCACTCTAGAGCCCACGCACCACAACTGGAGAGAAGCCCTGGTGCCACAAAGAAGACCCGACGCAGCCAAATAAATAGATATTTTTTTTAAAGTCCAGCCTGTGTGTACTCTAAAGAGATGACCAAAATGAATGATATCCATCCTTTCCATTATGACGGTAGTTCTCAACCTCGGCTGAATATTAAAATTGCCTGGGGACTTCTTGAAAAACTGTGTCTGGGATCCACTGTGGACCAATTAAGTCAGTATGACGAAGAAGATGGAGCTCAGGTATTCATGTTTTTGAGAAAAATTCCCGAGTGATTGTGATGGGCAGTGAAGGTTGGGAACCATTGTTCTAGCCCAGGGTTTCTCAGTGTACCTCACAGAGCAGTAGCAGAAGCAGCACCTAGCACTTGTCAGAATTACAAATGATCAGGACCCTCCTCAGGTCTCTGCTAAATCAGAAATTTGGGGGATGGAGCACAACAAGGTATGTTTTAACAAGTCCTCTAGGTGACTCTGGCACACAGTTTGAGAACCATCGATGTCATCAATGGTGATCAAATTCCGTGGATTAAAAAAAATCACCTGAAGTGTTTTATCAACATGTGGGTTTGTGTGCTGTCAATACTCACAGAACTTTCCACTAAAAAAGTTAATTTTATTTTTGTTTATTATACTTTAATCCGAAACAAAATTACCTGAAAATGTCAATTTGAGGATTGATTCTACCATCAGAGATTCTGAATCAATGCACCTAGGTGGAGGTTCAGCAAACTGTATTTTTAAAGCATCCAGAAGATCTTGCTCCAGTGGACCAAGCTCTAATATGGGTACTATGATCTATAGTTCTGAATAGATGTGGAACCAGTAGCCCATCTGCTGTTTCCCAACATCCTCACAGAAATGCCTTCATGGAAATAAACTTTCATGCTACTTTTGGTCTAATATTATTAAGGATCAAAATAAGAAATGGTTTCACAACAAAAAGTTTTACATGTTCTCCATAAACTTTTTTTTATTGTTCTGTAGTTCTCTTTATAAAACCAATAGAATAAAAGAATATCTTCTATACTGATGGCTGAAATAAATTTTCTTATCCAATGATTAAAACAAAATATTACTTATATTTCACCTTTGCTGTAACTGCCAGATAATTTAGAGCCACATTTAATGTCAGTTGCAATAACCGTATTCATCTAGGTTTTTAATATGTTTCTTTTTCACATTGTATTTTTTCCATATTGACAATTTTCTTGAATGTATGCTTTATTATGTCACCTTAAACCTAATAGGATGAAAACTCCTGTAAATAGTAATCTTCAGGGTAATTCAAGTCTCGTTTAGGACATTCAATTATCCTGAGGCATTAAATGTAGTGCACTGATTAGAAAATTCTAAGAAGAGGAAAATCAGGTATTGGGTAGTTTTTTAAAAAGGCAGCTGGAAATCATTTTTAATACAAAAATACTGACATGATTTTTGTGTTTAGGTAAAGCTTGTAGTCAGCACATTCTGTGGACTGTCTAAATACATTAGGCAACATAGATGACAAGACTGTTATGAGAACTCAACTTCTGGTTTTCGGTGAGGAAAATAAATGTATTTTTTAGATTATGTAAATCTATGAAGAAAAATGTGTGACCTGTTGCCGTGAATACCCATGAGTCTCAATCTGTGGTTCTGATCATTGCTCTGCTGTGTGGGTCACACAGACTTTGCAAGTTCTAGTTCATTTCTCTGTCTTTGAGTAGAATGGTTCTCAGCCCACTTCTGTGGGCTCACAGTCAAAATTTAAAATCTCCATACCGGGAGGCTTTAGAACTTGCAACAAAAATATCAGAATGAACACAGGTTCTTTTCCATGGGCCTCTGAATCAGTGAGTTAGGCTCATGGCCATGGTGTGCTTAAAAAAAAAAAAAAAAAAAAAAGGTTAGCTTGGGAATACATTAAACTATAGACTTGTAGAATGATTTCATTTTGTTTTTAAAAGTACTCAGGTTTATGAATGTTTCCTTAGAAATTCTCTGAGTGATAGTAAATCAACATATTTTACATATTTTCCACACTTCACTAAGCTTTTATTAAACCAGGGACTCCAACAGTGCATGTAAAAATTCATATTTCTATAGCCATAGATGTTCATGGAGTATTCTCTTCATGTATTATGGTGAAAAAAAATACCACTGAAAAGACAGATGTTTATGATTATTTTTTTTCTAGAGAGCATGTGCCTCTGAGTATGCCATGTGCAGGGGAGAGTCTCAGCCTACAAAGTGGCCTGATTTCTATGTCTGCCCAAGAAGTTTTATTCGAAAACCTTAGGAAGAGTTTTAAATTTGAAAAATTACAAATTTTGTTGGAAAAAGAATTAACCATCAGGCATACATTTTTTTTTTTTTTGCAATACCAGCCAGTGTGAAAATTTGCTGAATTTTCAGCTGAAACGAACCCATTTTTAAGCAGTTGTATATACATTTTAGCAGTTGTATGTATATTTTATATTTTGGTACATTTTATATTTATACATTTTATATTTTTAACCCTTCAAATTTGACCCCTAAATGTTAATGCTGGACACATAAACATATAACTTCATGAATTAGCTGCATTGACTTTTTTTTCAGTAGAGAACATGATTAGGTTACTAAAGGGGCTGAAGATTCAGCAATGCTCTATGAATGAATTTCAGCCACCTCAGGAAGACCAGTCTAGAAGGTGGCTGACTTTGGCACTGATGAAGAGAAATCTCTGGTGTGCAGGTGTGTGATAAGAGTCTGACTCAATTTTTTCAGATAGCTTTCAAGGGCTCCATTTCCTCTTTCCCTATTGCCCCACATCTGGGCAAAGTAAGAAAGTCCGGGGGATGTTTCTTTTGGCAGAGGTGGGAGACTCAAACTTTTTGTCATGTCGGCCCACTTGGGAACTCTCATTCTAGTCCTACCCCCAAACCACCATAGAACCCCAAACCAATTGCTTCTTTCTGCCCTCTCAGCCATTTTTGAACTTGTTTCAGAGACAACCACTGTCTCCCCAGAAATCCCCCACTTTGTAAGTAGGAATCTCTCTTTAATATCTCTTGGTGCACGTCATCAGTCTGGATGGCTGAACGTTGTTTTGGGAATAGAGGTGTATTCCTCCTCTGGGGGGTGATTACAACAACGTTGAATTACATGTTATTTCCCTGACTTAGAAACCAAATTTTACAGCTTAAATGGGCCTTTCTACTTCCTCCTTTTAGGAGAGAGAAAACTGATACTCAGACAGCTTAGCCAACATCACACATTTGATTTATGAAAGGGCTCGTTTGACCCCTTCTGCAATGGTGATGTTTTTCTAACTCATATCCTTTACTTGAACAGAACACTTAAAAGTGAATGTGTAAATGTTAATGATACAAAAAGAATTTGAAAAAGAGTAGATACATGTATATGCATAACTGAATCACTTTGCTGTACACCTGAAACATTGTTAATCAACTATACTGTAATCTAAAATAAAAAGTTAAAAAAAATAAAGGCAGCATTAACATTTTATAAAAGGAATTTACTTTGCATGCATATTTTGATAGCACTGTCCTCACCTTTAAGTAGTTTCTACTTCTTTTGTGAATCTCAAACTTCCATCATATTATTAATCAGTTTACTGAAAGTTGTTGGCTACTTTCTTTAGCTAGCTCATCCTCCTCGTTTCAGAGTGTTACACTTACAGTTGTTATTGTAGCTTTTTCTACAGTCTTCTCTTTCCTAATTAAGATATTGTCTATATTAATTCAGGACTCTTTAGACTAGTTCTTTGAGGGCAGCAATTCAGTTTTTGCCAATCCTTGTTATTGTCAGCACCAAGAAAAATAAAAGAGGACATCATGTATAAACATGCAGTAAAGAATTTTGAATATATGAATGAATGCATTAATAAAAGCATCTCTGAGAAAATTGAATTCAGCCTTCAGAAACTTGAAGACTCTCACATTTTGCAGCAGAAACATAAAAAAAAAACCATTCAAATCAATTTATTTACTGTTTTTGTTAATAACAGCAAGCACTTATCTTTCTCAGCATTGGGTTACTTGTTTTAATTGTATTATCTAATTTAATATCCTCAAAAACTCAATAAAGTAGATATTATTTATATTTTAAGGTTAAGAGCTATCTATTATAGGGGATAATTAAATGCTAATATTTCTCTCATTTCTTCCTTTGTATACAGGTTGGTGAGCCAGGTGGTAGAGATTTGGAGACTGCCCCTTCCTGAATGGTAGAACAGAAGTAATAGTAAGATTGGAGCATTTCTGGTGATTCCAGGTTTTCGTTGAGAATGAGGAAAAAACAGAACATACCAGCTGACCTAGAGTCCAGGGCCTAGTCAAAATCATCTTATAGAAGTGATGTATTTCAGCCCATACTACTTCCCTGCATGAGTTAATTTTTCATATTGTTTCATTCACACATGATTATTAGGCACCTAGTCTATGCCAGATACCCTGGTATTCAATGGTAACCAGTCTTGATCCCTCTCTGTGTGGAACCTTCAATCTAATGGAGAGGAGGGAAAAAACAATTAAAAGAGTAAATATTTCATTGTAAATGAAAAAGTTTATATTATATGAATAAAAAGTTATTCTTTAAAAAAAAAAAAGAACCCAAAGAATTGTCATAAAGAGTGGATGTAGTGTAGGCTACCTAATAAGAAGAGTTGATCAGAGGCTAAACTCTCCCAGAGCATTCTGCCTCAGAAAATTGTACTGGGCTGAGATTCTTCTTCAAAGGGAAGCTCTATTATAAAGAATAGGACTACATTCAAATTTCAGCCCTAAGATGGTCACGGGGGCATCCATGCACCATGCAACCGAAAGTACAGGACGACTCGGTTGAATGCTAGTTGCAGTACTCAAGATCCTATGTCCCAGGAACTCCTTCAGTCCCAGGCAAAATCCTAGTTAGGTCACTCTAGTTGTATTTTTAGTGTTTTTAATTGTGAGAAAATTTACTAAATTGAAAATATAAGCAATGTTCTCCAATATCAGCCTTTACCTCTAATAAAGATAATGTCATGGGTTCTCTTAACTTTCAGTTGGCTTTGAACGCAGAGATAGAAGAAGGGTGATATTTACTGGGTTCCCCTAGATTTCTAATCATCACATTCACCATCAAAACTTTAAACCCAATTCCTGTCCTTTTCATCCTAGGCATTCCTTTTTGTTTTCCCTGACGTTTTTAAACCTGTGCTAGTTCTTTTCTTATAGCACATAACACACAGAAAAAAAAAGTTCTGTTCAACGATACTGAGTCTTTGGATAACACAATCTAAGACAAATTTTGGCAGGAATGAGCTATTTTATTTACTATCGTATGCTGAGAAATTAGTACTTTACCTAGACTTTAATAAATAAGCAATGAATAAATATTTCTTGAATGTTAAATTGTCTTCTCTTAAGCCACATGATTTTTAAAGAGTTAGCTATCCTCTATCTATTCATTTTTTAAATTATGTGTCTGACTTCTTAGATTTGCACGTGAACTAGTTCATGTGACATATGGGTATAAATCCCAACTCAAATCCTAGGAGTCAAGATAACAGAGGAGATCTGCATGTATCTATTCCTATTTATTTTCTGCCCAAGTTGTTTCAATCAAGAATGTTTGTCATTTTCTTCATGATATTTTTAAATCTCGTATAAACAATATATCTAACTAAGAATTATTTCAGTTTCCAAATATGTGAATCATTCTTATTTTCGCAATATCTTCTTATTTGGGGCCATTCATAAGGTCTGAAGATGTCTAACACATCTCTGCTTAATGCCATTGTCATTTTCATAAATATTGAGTTGTATATATAATTGAGCAAGATCAACAATATAAAGCTACTGTGAGATCCCAAAGGCTATTATTTTTATGTGCCCACCACTGAAAATATCCCTTTTGAACTAATTCTTAGAAATCTCATGTTAAATAAGAGTCCAACTGTAGTTTTATATTAGGTAACTTGAAAAATAGTTTTTATTTTATAAAATTCTTATATATACAGCTGAATAGAGACTTCACTACTCTTAATAACATGAACTATGGCTTTAAATTTAGGTACGAGATATATTATCTTTCAAGAAATTTCAACTTTTGTGCTATATGGGTCAATAACGTATCAACAAGCATTTATTAAGTTTTACTTATGTTCCAGAAAAATAACTCTTCAGGTATTTACACAATACAGAGCTTCTGGTCTCTCAGCACATGTGGTCTAGCAGAGAAGACCAACACATAAAAAACAATTATGTACGCAATGGGACTATGCAGGGAGGAAAAAGAAATATCTGGTATCTATCTGCAGACGTGGAACTTTTAAAATATTATTTCATTAGAATTATCATGCATTTTAGATAAGTTTATTAGATCAGAATTATTTTCTCTTAACAGATTAGAAGACTAGGTGTTCAAGAGGTTATCTCACTTGACCAAGGTCACAGAGATTCAAGAACACATACCCAGGTTGGTTCAACTTTTGCCAGTGAATTTTTATTTAGTTTCTTAGAAGGATTACCTTTTAGAAAAACAAGGTAACAATTAATCCTTTTCCTCTAACCTTTTATCCTCATTAGTAATTTTTTTAAAGTTATGTCTTTCTACAGAGATGGAATTACTCTGTAAATGAAAGTGTATGTCTTTCAGAAGAGATCTAAAGCCCTAAATGTGGGCTTGAAATATCTGAGAATCTCCCACTATAACTTAGTTCTTATTTTTTGCAGCATTTAATTAAGCCTATTTACATGCAAAAATGATAGGTTGCCCTCTGTTTCTTGATTTTATATCCACCATTCCACTCTCCTCACTTGATAGTAAGCTATTTTAATGACTGGACACTTCTTTGGTTTATTCTGTCCATTTGGGATCTGAGTCAGATGTTAATATATTATTTTAATATATTATGTACATTATTTGAAAGAAATGGTATTTCAGTGATCTAAAATATATTTCCCTAAATATTCTATTGTACTCCCAAGTATTGGGAAGAGAGTAATAGCTAGTGTATTCTTCCTTTCCAAATCCATGCCCACCATGAACCTTTCTATTGTTTACATAAAGTAAAAAAAACAAATTAGAAAATAAACAATATTGCTCACTATCGAAGAATGCTAAACTAGCCATCAAGAATGACAAGTTTCATAAAAGAATGACTAATTTTTAATACAACTTTTTTCAAATGCAAATTTGGAATTTTGACATCTTTTAGAGCAGGCTGTTATAACTGTATCATTTGGGGTTGATGCACTAGCCCTAATTATCTCAAGACATAACAAACCACTCAAAGAATAATTTGTTCATAATTATGGTGAGTTCATCTGTTTTCCTTTGAATTTACAGGACAGGAAATATTTCCATATGTGTGTAGGGATATGTGTTTAAAACACAGGGTCGCAGAAACATCAGAACAGGTGTGCCTTGACAAAATCTGCACTAGAGAACAGTAAACAAGTATGCTAAACAGTTTAAGATTGGGTTATTCTTTTTATTTTTATTTTTTATTAGTTTCTGCATTATAACAAAGTGAATCAGTCATACATATACATCTGTTCCCCCATCCCTTCCCTCTTGCGTCTCCCTCCCTCCCACTCTCCCTATCCCACCCCTCCAGGCGGTCACAAAGCACCGAGCTGATCTCCCTGTGCTATGCGGCTGCTCCCCACTATCTATCTGCCTTACGTTTGGTAGTGTATATATGTCCATGCCTCTCTTTTGCTTTGCACAGCTTACCCTTCCCCCTCCCCATATCCTCAAGTCCATTCTCAAGTAGGTCTGTGTCTTTATTCCCGTTTTACCCCTAGGTTCTTCATGACATTTTTTTCCCTTAAATTCCATATATATGTGTTAGCATACGGTATTTATCTTTCTCTTTCTGACTTACTTCACTCTGTATGACAGACTCTAGGTCTATCCACCTCATTACAAATAGCTCAGTTTCGTTTCTTTATATGGCTGAGTAATATTCCATTGTATATATGTGCCACATCTTCTTTATCCATTCATCCGATGATGGACACTTAGGTTGTTTCCAGCTCCAGGCTATTGTGAATAGAGCTGCAATGAACATTTTGGTACATGTCTCTTTTTGAAATATGATTTTCTCAGAGTATATGCCTAGTAGTGGGATTGCTGGGTTATATGGTAGTTCTATTTTTAGTTTTTTAAGGAACCTCCATACTGTTCTCCATAGTGGCTGTACCAATTCACATTCCCACCAGCAGTGCAAGAGTGTTCCCTTTTCTCCACACCCTCTCCAGCATTTATTGTTTCTAGATTCCTTGATGATGGCCATTCTGACTGGTGTGAGATGATATCTCATTGTAGTTTTGATTTGCATTTCTCTAATGATTAATGATGTTGAGCATTCTTTCATGTGTTTGTTGGCAGTCTGTATATCTTCTTTGGAGAAATGTCTATTTAAGTCTTCTGCCCATTTTTGGATTGGGTTGTTTGTTTTTTTGCTATTGAGCTGCATGAGCTGTTTATAAATTTTGGAGATTAATCCTTTGTCAGTTGCTTCATTTGCAAATATTTTCTCCCATTCTGAGGGTTGTCTTTTGGTCTTGTTTATGGTTTCCTTTGCTGTGCAAAAGCTTTGAAGTTTCATTAGGTCCCATTTGTTTATCTTTGTTTTTATTTCAATTTCCCTAGGAGGTGGGTCCAAAAGGATCTTGCTGTGATTTATGTCATAGAGTGTTCTGCCTATGTTTTCCTCTAAGAGTTTGATAGTTTCTGGCCTTACATTTAGGTCTTTAATCCATTTTGAGCTTATTTTTGTGTAAGGTGTTAAGGAATGATCTAATCTCAAACTTTTACATGTCCCTGTCCAGTTTTCCCAGCACCACTTATTGAAGACGCTGTCCTTTCTCCACTGTACATTCCTGCCTCCTTTATCAAAGATAAGTTGACCATATGTGTGTGGGTTTATCTCTGGGCTTTCTATCCTGTTCCATTGACCTATCTTTCTGTTTTTGTGCCAGTACCACACTGTCTTAATTACTGTAGCTTTGTAGTATAGTCTGAAGTCAGGGAGCCTGATTCTTCCAGCTCCGTTCTTTGTTCTCAAGATTGCTTTGGCTATTCGGGGTCTTTTGTTTTTCCAAACAAATTGTGAAATTTTTGTTCTAGTTCTGTGAAAAATGCCAGTGGCAGTTTGATAGGGATTGCATTGAATCTGTAGATTGCTTTGGGTAGTATAGTCATTTTCACAATATTGATTCTTCCAATCCAGGAGCATCGTATATCTCTCCATCTATTTGTATCATCTTTAATTTCTTTCATCAGTGTCTTATAATTTTCTGCATACAGGTCTTTTGTCTCCTTAGGTAGGTTTAATCCTAGATATTTTATTCTTTTTGTTGCAATAGTAAATGGGAGTGTTTTCTTGATTTCACTTTCAGATTTTTCATCATTAGTGTACAGGAATGCCAGAGATTTCTGTACATTAATTTTGTATCCTGCTACTTTACCAAATTCATTGATTAGCTCTAGTAGTTTTCTGGTAGCATCTTTAGGATTCTCTATGTATAGTATCATGTCATCTGCAAACAGTGACAGCTTTACTTCTTCTTTTCCAATTTGGATTCCTTTTATTTCCTTTTCTTCTCTGATTGCTGTGGCTAAAACTTCCAAAACTAGGTTGAATAAGAGTGGTGAGAGTAGGCAGCCTTGTCTTGTTCCTGATCTTAGTGGAAATGGTTTCAGTTTTTCACCATTGAGGACGATGTTGGCTGTGGGTTTGTCATATATGGCCTTAATTATGTTGAGGAAAGTTCCCTCTATGCATACTTTCTGCAGGGTTTTTATCATAAATGGGTGTTGAATTTTGTCGAAAGCTTTCTCTGCATCTTTGAGATGATCATATGGTTTTTCTTCTTCAATTTTTTAATATGGTGTATCACATTGATTGATTTGTGTATATTGAAGAATCCTTGTATTCCTGGAATAAACCCCACTTGATCATTGTGTATGATCCTTTTAATGTGTTGTTGGATTCTGTTTGCTAGTATTTTGTTGAGGATTTTTGCATCTATATTCATCAGTGATATTGGCCTGTAGTTTTCTTTCTTTGTGACATCTTTGTGTGGTTTTGGTATCAAGGTGATGGTGGCCTCGTAGAATGAGTTTGGGAGTGCTCCTCCCTCTGCTCTATTTTGGAAGAGTTTGAGAAGGATAAGTGTTATTTCTTCTCTAAATGTTTGATAGAATTCACCTGTGAAGCCATCTGGTCCTGGGCTTTTGTTTGTTGGAAGATTTTTAATCACAGTTTCAATTTCAGTGCTTGTGATTGGTCTATTCATATTTTCTATTTCTTCCTGATTCAGTCTTGGCAGGTTGTGCATTTCTAAGCATTTGTCCATTTCTTCCAGGTTGTCCATTTTATTGGCATAGAGTTTCTTGTAGTAATCTCTCATGATCTCTTGTAATTCTGCAGTGCCAGTTGTTACTTCTCCTTTTTCATTTCTAATTCTATTGATTTGAGTCTTCTCCCTTTTCTTCTTGATGAGACTGGCTAGTGGTTTCTCAATTTTGTTTATCTTCTCAAAGAACCAGCTTTTAGTTTTATTGATCTTTGCTATCGTTTCCTTCATTTCTTTTTCATTTATTTCTGATGTGACCTTTATGATTTCTTTCCTTCTGCTAACTTTGGGGGTTTTTTGTTCTTCTTTCTCTAATTGCTTTAGGTGCAGGGTCAGGTTGTTTACTTGAGATGTTTCCTGCTTCTTAAGGTGGGATTGTATTGCTATAAACTTCCCCCTTAGAACTGCTTTTGCTGCGTCCCATAGGATTTGGGTCGTCGTGTCTCCATTGTCATTTGTTTCTAGGTATTTTTTTTATTTCCTCTTTGATTTCTCCAGTGATCACTTCCTTATTGAGTAGTGTATTGTTTAGCCTCCATGTGTTTGTATTTTTACAGATCTTTTCCTGTAATTGATATCTAGTCTCATAGCATTGTGGTCAGAAAAGATACTTGATACAATTTCAATCTTCTTAAATTTACCAAGGCTTGATTTGTGACCCAAGATATGATCTATCCTGGAGAATGTTCCATGAGCACTTGAGAAAAATGTGTATTCTGTTGTTTTTGGGTGGAATTTCCTATTAATATCAATTAAGTCCATCTTGTTTAATGTATCATTTAAAGCTTGTGTTTCCTTATTTATTTTCATTTTGGATGATCTGTCCATTGGTGAAAGTGGGGTGTTAAAGTCCCCTACTATCAGTGTGTTACTATCGATTTCTCCTTTTATGGCTGTTAGTATTTGCCTTATGTATTGAGGTGCTCCTATGTTGGGTGCATAAATATTTACAATTGTTATATCTTCTTCTTGGATCGATCCCTTGATCATTATGCAGTGTCCTTCTTTGTCTCTTCTAGCAGTCTTTATTTTAAAGTCTATTTTGTCTGATATGAGAATTGCTACTCCAGCTTTCTTTTGGTTTCCATTTGCATGGAATATCTTTTTCCATCCCCTTACTTTCAGTCTGTATGTGTTTCTAGGTCTGAAGTGGGTCTCTTGTAGACAGTATATATATGGGTCTTGTTTTTGTATCCATTTAGCCAATCTGTGTCTTTTGGTGAGAGCATTTAGTCAATTTACATTTAATATAATTATTGATCTGTATATTCCTATTCCCATTTCCTTAATGGCTTTGGGTTCCCTATATTTCGAGTGTTGTTGCGTTTAATGTTGTCCCAGAGGTCTCTGAGACTCTCCTCTGTTCTTTTCATTCTTTTTTCTTTATTTTGCTCTGCATCAGTTATTTCCATTATTTTGTCTTCCACCTCACTTATCCGTTCTTCTGACTCAGTTATTCTGCTATTGATCCCATCTAGAGTATTTTTCATTTCATTCATTGTGTTTTTAATCGATGCTTGATTCATCTTTAGTTCTTCTAGGTCCTTGTTAACTGTTTCTTGCATTTTGTCTATTCTATTTCAAAGATTTTGCATCTTGGAAATAGAATCTTGGATCATCTTTACTATCATTATTCTGAATTCTTTTTCAGGTAGACTGCCTATTGCCTCTTCATTTGTTAGGTCTGGTAGGTTTTTATCTTGCTCCTTCACCTGCTGTGTGTTTTTCTGTCTTCTCATTTTGCTTATGTTACTGTGTTTGGGGTCTCCTTTTTGTAGGCTGCAGATTCATAGTTCCCATTGTTTTTGGTGTCTGTCCCCAGTGGATAAGGTTGTTTCAGTGGGTTGTGAAGGCTTCCTTGTGGAGGGGACTAGTGCCTGTGTTCTGGTGGTTGAGGCTCAATCTTGTCTTTCTGGTGGACAGGTCCACGTCTGCTGGTGTGTTTTGTGGGGCCTGTGTCCTTATTATGTTCTTAGGCAGCCTCTCTGCTAATGGGTGTGGTTGTCTTCTGTCTTGCTAGTTGCTTGGCATAGGGTGACTAGCACTGTAGCTTGGTGATCGTTGACTGAAGCTGGGTGCTGGTGTTGAGATGGAGATCTCTGGGAGATTTTCGCTGCTTGATATTATGTGGAGCTGGGAGGTCTCTTGTGGACCCGTGTCCTGAAGTTGGCTCTCCCAACTCAGAGGCACAGCACTGACTCCTGGCTGCAGCACCAAGAGCCTTTCATCTACCCGGCTCAGAATAAAAGCGATAAAAAGTAGAAAGAAAGAATTAGTAAAGAAAGAAAGAGAGAGAGAAAAAAGGAAGAAGGAAAGAAAGGAAGGAAGGAAGGAAGGAAGGAAAGAAGGAAGGAAGGAAGAAAGAAAGGAGGGAGGGAGGGAGGAAGGATGGAAGAAAGAACGAAAGGAGGGCGGGAAGGAGGAATGAAAGAAAAAGGAAGAGTGAATGGAAGAAGGGAGGGAGGGGGGAGAAAGGAAAGAAAGAAAGAAAGACAGGAGGGAGGGAGGGAGGAAGGAAAGAAAAAGAAAGAGTGAAAGCAAGAAGGGTGGGAAGGAGGGAGGAAGGAAAGAAAGACAGACAGGAGGGAGGGAGGGAGAAAGGAAAGAAAAAGAAAGAGTGAAAGGAAGAAGGGTGGGAAGGAGGGAGGAAGGAAAGAAAGACAGACAGGAGGGAGGGAGGGAGGAAGGAAAGAAAAAGAGTGAAAGGAAGAAGGGACGAGCGAGGGAGGAAGTAAAGAAAGAAAGAAGGAAAGGAGGGGCAGAGGGAGGGAGGGAGGAAGGGAAGGTAGAAAAAAAGAAAGAGCAGGTAAAGTAAAATAGAATAAAGTATAAAATATAGTAGCGTTATTAAAATTAAAAAGTAATTATTGCAGAAAAATCGGACAGATAGAACCCTGGGACATATGGTGGAAGCAAAGCTATACAGAGAGAATCTTACACAGAAGATTACACATACACATTCACAAAAAGAGAGCAGGGGGAAAAATCAAAAATCTTGCTCTCCAAGTCCACCTCCTAAATTTGGGATAATTCGTTGTAAAAAGAGGAAAAGGGCGAAAAGTCTGAAATCTTGCTCTCTAAGTCCACCTCCATAATTTGGGATACTTTGTTGTAAAAAGAGGAAAAGGGGGGAAAGTCTTAAATCTTGTCCTCAAAGTCCACTTCCTCAATTTGGGATGACTCGCTGTCCATTCACGCACTCCACAGATGCAGGGCACATCAAATGGACCGTGGAGCTTTAATCCGCTGCCTCGGAGGCTGCACAGAGAGATTTCCCTGTCTCTGCTCTCACAACTCCCGGGTCTCAGCCTTGGACCTGGCCCCGCCTCTGCGCGTAGGTCGCCGGAGGGCGTCCGTTCTTCGCTCAGACAGGACGGGTTTAAAGGAGCCGCTGATTCGGGGGCTCTGGCTCACTCAGGCAGAGGGGAGGGAGGGGAATGCCCTCTCCTCGCGCAGCAGGCAACAAAAGGGAAAAAAGTCTCTTGCCTCTCCGGTAGCTCCAGACCCTTTCCCCGGACTCCCTCCGGGCTAGCACTAACCCCTTCAGGCTCTCTTCCTGCCGCCAGCCCCAGTCCTCTCCCTGCGCTCCGACTGAAAGCCGATACCCGAGCCTCAGCTCCCAGTCCTGCCCGTCCCGGCGGCCTAGCAGACAAGCCTCTCGGGCTGGTGTGTGCCTGAGGGCACCGCTCCTCTGTGCGGGAATCTCTCCGCTTTGCCCTCCGCACCCCTGTGGCTGTGCTCTCCTCCGCTACTCCGAAGCTTTCCCCCTCCGCCACCCGCAGTCTCCGCCCGCGAAGGGGCTTGTAGTGTGTGGAAACCTTCCCTCCTTCACGGCTCCCTCCCACTGGTGCAGGTCCGGTCCCTATTCTTTTGTCTCTGTTCATTCTTTTTTCTTTTGCCCTACCCAGGTATGTGGGGAGTTTCTTGCCTTTTGAGGGGTCTGAGGTCTTCTGTCGGCGTTCAGTAGGTGTTCTGTTGGAGTTGTTCCACGTGTAGATGAATTTCTGATGTATCTGTGGGGAGGAAGGTGATATCCGCGTCTTACTCTTCCACCATCTTCCTCCGGGGTCCAAGGTTACTCAGCAATCAGAGGACAAAGCCAGGATTCAAACTCAGGACTTCTGATTCTCCCCCTAGGGGCTTCTGCCACCAGCCTTTCCATGAAATATGTGACAGCAACTGTGAGAAATGATTTCGCCTTGAAGAG
This sequence comes from Hyperoodon ampullatus, assembly GCF_949752795.1. Taxonomy (NCBI): domain Eukaryota; kingdom Metazoa; phylum Chordata; class Mammalia; order Artiodactyla; family Ziphiidae; genus Hyperoodon; species Hyperoodon ampullatus. The sequence continues at coordinate 2,925,009 of NC_136925.1, read as the reverse complement.
ATAGTCTGTGCTCATGTCCCTCAGCCACAAGTCATCAGCCAGGACAGCAAATGGAGGAGAGTCATAACGCCAGGAAAACACAAATATCTTGTCCTATCAGAAGTTGCAGGAATTTACAGCGCTTCTCAGAAATAAGCAGAGGATGCCAGCCAGTCCCCAAGCACCAAGTCTGTTTACGCCAACTCTGGACTTCCTTGCTCCCCGACTCAGCTACCCGGATCCAAATGAGGAAGGAGACAACCAGGCAACCAATCAGCCGAAAAACTTCCTGATTCTTAAGGTGGGATTGTATTGCTATAAACTTCCCCCTTAGAACTGCTTTTGCTGCGTCCCATAGGTTTTGGGTTGTCGTGTCTCCATTGTCATTTGTTTCTAGGTATTTTTTAATTGCCTCTTTGATTTCTTCAGTGATCACTTCATTATTGAGTAGTGTATTGTTTAGCCTCCATGTGTTTGTATTTTTTACAGATCTTTTCCTGTAATTGATATCTAGTCTCATAGCATTGTGGTCAGAAAAGATACTTGATACAATTTCAATTTTCTTAAATTTACCAAGGCTTGATTTGTGACCCAAGATATGATCTATCCTGGAGAATGTTCCATGAGCACTTGAGAAAAATGTGTATTCTGTTGTTTTTGGATGGAATTTCCTATTAATATCAATTAAGTCCATCTTGTTTAATGTATCATTTAAAGCTTGTGTTTCCTTATTTATTTTCATTTTGGATGATCTGTCCATTGGTGAAAGTGGGGTGTTAAAGTCCCCTACTATGAGTGTGTTACTGTCAATTTCCCCTTTTATGGCTGTTAGTATTTGCCTTATGTACTAAGGTGCTCCTATGTTGGGTGCATAAATAATTACAATTGTTATATCTTATTCTTGGATCGATCCCTTTATCATTATGTAGTGTCCTTCTTTGTCTCTTCTAATAGTCTTTATTTTAAAGTCTATTTTGTCTGATATAAGAATTGTTACTCCAGCTTTCTTTTGGTTTCCATTTGCATGGAATATCTTTTTCCATCCCCTTACTTTCAATCTGTATGTGTCTCTAGGTCTGAAGTGGGTCTCTTGTAGACAGAATATATATGGGTTTGTTTTTGTATCCATTCAGCAAATCTGTGTCTTTTGGTGGGAGCATTTAGTCCATTTACATTTAATGTAATTATTGATCTGTATGTTCCTATTCCCATTTCCTTAATGGCTTTGGGTTCGTTGTAGGTCTTTTCCTTCTGTTGTGTTTCTTGCCTAGAGAAGTTCCTTTAGCATTTGTTGTAAAGCTGGTTTGGTGGTGCTGAACTCTCTCAGCTTTTGCTTGTCTGTAAACGTTTTAATTTCTCCATCAAATCTGAATGAGATTCTTGCTGGGTAGAGTAGTCTTGGTTGCAGGTTTTTCTCCTTCATCACTTTAATTATGTCCTGCCACTCCCTTCTGGCCTGTAGAGTTTCTGCTGAGAGATCAGCTGTTAACCTGATGGGGATTCCCTTGTGTGTTATTTGTTGTTTTTCCCTTGCTGCTTTTAATATGATTTCTTTGTGTTTAATCTTTGACAGTTTGATTAATATGTGTCTTGGCGTATTTCTCCTTGGATTTATTCTGTATGGGACTCTCTGTGCCTCCTGGACTTGATTAACTATTTCCTTTCCCATATTAGGGAAGTTTTCAACTATAATCTCTTCAAATATTTTCTCAGTCCCTTTCTTTTTCTCTTCTTCTTCTGGAACCCCTATAATTCAAATGTTGGTGCGTTTAATGTTGTCCCAGAGGTCTCTGAGACTCTCCTCTGTTCTTTTCATTCTTTTTTCTTTATTTTGCTCTGAAGCAGTTATTTCCACTATTTTATCTTCCACCTCACTTATCCGTCCTTCTGCCTCAGTTATTCTGCTATTGATCCCATCTAGAGTATTTTTCATTTCATTTATTGTGTTTTTAATCGATGCTTGATTCATCTTTAGTTCTTCTAGGTCCTTGTTAACTGTTTCTTGCATTTTGTCTATTCTATTTCAAAGATTTTGGATCTTGGAAATAGAATCTTGGATCATCTTTACTATCATTATTCTGAATTCTTTTTCAGGTAGACTGCCTATTGCCTCTTCATTTGTTGGGTCTGGTGGGTTTTTATCTTGCTCCTTCACCTGCTGTGTGTTTTTCTGTCTTCTCATTTTGCTTATGTTACTGTGTTTGGGGTCTCCTTTTTGTAGGCTGCAGATTCGTAGTTCCCGTTTTTTTGATGTCTGTCCCCAGTGGCTAACGTTGGTTCAGTGGGTTGTGTAGGCTTCCTGGTGGAGGGGACTAGTGCCTGTGTTCTGGTGGATGACGTTGGATCTTGTCTTTCTGGTGGACAGGTCCACATCTGGTGGTGTATTTTGGCTTGTCTGTGGACTTTTTATGATTTTAGGCAGCCTCTCTGCTAATGGGTGGGGTTGTGTTCCTGTCTTGCTAGTTGTTTTGCATAGGGTGTCCAGCACTGTAGCTTGCTGGTCGTTGAGTGAAGCTGGGTGTTGGTGTTGAGATGGAGATCTTTGGAAGATTTTCACCGTTTGATATTATGTGGAGCTGGGAGATCTCTTGTGGACCAGTGTCCTGAAGTTGGCTCTCCCAACTCAGAGGCACAGCACTGACTCCTGGCTCCTCAATTTGGGATGATTCGTTGTGTATTCATGTATTCCACAGATGCAGGGTACATCAAGTTGATTGTGGAGTTTTAAGTCACTGCTTCTGAGGCTGCACTTCCTCAGAAGCCAATAATAAAACTTCGTGTGGAGGCTGCACTTTTCCTTGGGGCTTGCTCAACAGTGCTTGGTTTTCATCTGGCCATCTAGATGTACCACCTCTAGCTCTTCTTCTCCTTTGTTTTATTGTCATGGAAGGAGCAGAGATTTTGGAGCCAGACAAATCCAAGTCTGAATCTCACATTCATCACTGTATGTAGTTGTACAGCATCAAGCAGTTTACTCAGCCTCTCTGAGCCACAGCTTCTTCGTTTATGCCATGGAGACACTACTGCCCCCCCCCAGCCCGGTTGTTGGGTAGACAAGTGCTATTGAAGGATGGAGCCTCAGTTCATTGAGTTAATGCACGAAATTAAACCGCTGCCTAAACCCACCTACAGAGCTCAAGAGATTGGGTTATTCTTAAACCATAATAGTACACGTCCTCAGGGGAATTCTAAACAGTAGTTTTCCAGCCTGTTATGGTATGGTAGGATGGATAGTGGATGTAGGATTAAGTTGGTCCAGCCAGGGCACTGTCAAATGGTCCATGTTCTTGTTTAGGTCCATGTGGTCAGAGCTAAAATACAAGTTCCTATTTGAGACATCATGGGACAACCAGGAGCATGGCACAATGCAAGTCAAATCCATCTTTGGGTAAGCTCCAGAAGCTAAGAGAAGATTTGATGTGATGGCTGGAAACTGGGCATGAGGACAGAACAGAACAAATGTGGAAGATATTAGGCAATCATTTTAAATACAATTTTTGCAGTTTGGGCTGCTGGCTGCATGGCTGTTCATTGGTTTGGAGTGGATTGAAGTGTAAATGGACACAAGTTATAATGGTGTCAATTTGGGATACTATTTCCTAAATCCAGCTGGGTCCTCTGCTACCAGGGATCCTTGGGCTCTCTACCTGTTGCCAGGAGACCACCCGAGCCTCCCCTTTCTCTGCCCATCACTGACCTATTGAAAAACAAAAATCCAGACAAAGACTAAGACACCAACCTGTGCGTGGGGTTCCATTACTGCTGGATGCAGATAACAACACTGCTTCCATCCTTCACACATGTGTAATCTCTAGTTCATGCATAATGTCTGCTTGTATGACTTCATTCCTGACCTCTTTTCTCTCACATAATGCTGTCATTACAGAATTCATAAGAAAGCTGACAGTAATTGGATACACTTCTTAAATGGCTAATTTTTTACCCTTCTTGTGCATTTTGATATTTAACTCCACTCCTGGTTTTGTTTTCCATTTCATGCTAAAAACCTTGCATTCATCTCCAGGATATTATAGAAGTTTAGTAACATCAACTCCACATTTAAATCATAATATGATCAGACGGCAGACAGCAGAAGCAAGAACTACGATGCTGCAGCCTGTGGAAAGAAAACCACTTTCACAGAAAGATAGACAAAATGAAAAAGCAGAAGATTATGTAGCAGATGAAGGAACAAGATAAAACCCCAGAAAAGCAACTAAATGAAGTGGAGATGGACAATCTTCCAGAAAAAGAATTCAGAATAATGATAGAGAAGATGACCCAGGACCTCAAAAAAAGAATGGAGGCAAAGGTCAAGAAGATGCAAAAAATGTTTAACAAAGACTTAGAAGAATTAAAGAACAAACAAACAGAGATGAACAGTAACTGAAATGAGAAATACACTAGAAGGAATCAATAGCACAATAACTGAGGCAGAAGAAATGTTAAGTGACCTGGAAGACAGAATGGTGGAATTCACTGCCACAGAACAAAATAAGGATAAAGGAATGAAAAGAAATGAAAACAGCCTAAGAGACCTCTGGGACAATATTAAATGAGCCAACATTCGCACTACATGGGTCCCAGAAGAAGAGAGAAAGGGCCTGAGAAAATATTTGAAGAGATTATAGTCAAAAACTTCCCTCACATGTGAAAGGAAATAAGTCCAGGAAGAACAGAGAGTCCCAGACAGTATAAACCACCCAAGTCCAGGAAGCACAGAGAGTCCCAGACAGGATAAACCCAAGGTGAAACATGCTGAGACACATAGTAATCAAATTAACAAAAATTAAAGACAAAGAAAAATTATTAAAAGCAACAAGGGAAAAATGACAAATAACAAACAAGGGAATGCCCATAAGGTTAATAGCTGATTTCACAGCAGAAACTCTACAAGCCAGAAGGCAGTGGCATGATATATTTAAAGTGATGAAAGGGAAGAACCTACAACCAAGGTTACTGTACCCAGCAAGGATCTCATTCAGATTTGACAGAGAAATCGAAAGTTTTACAGAAAAGCAAAAGCTAAGAGAATTAAGCACCACCATACCAGCTCTACAACAAATCCTAAAGGAACTTCTCTAAGTGGGAAACAAAAGATAAGAAAAGGACCTACAAAAACAAACCCAAAAAATTAAGAAAATGGTAATAGGAAAATACATATTGATAATTACCTTAAATGTGAATTGATTAAATGCTCCAACCAAAAGAAACAGGCTCTCTGAATGGATAGAAAAGCAAAACCTATATATATGCTGTCTACAAGAGACCCACTTCAGATCTAGGGACACATACAGACTGAAAGTGAGAGGATGGAAAAAGATATTCCAGGCAAATGGAAATCAAAAGAAAGCGGGAGTAGCAATACTCATATCAGACAAAATAAACTTTAAAATAAAGACTATTACAAGAGACAAAGAAGGACACTACATAATGATCAAGGGATCAATCCAAGAAGAAGATATAACAATTGTAAATATATATGCACCCAATATAGGAGCATCTCAATACATAAGGCAAATGCTAACAGCTCTAAAAGAGGAAATCGACAGTAACACAAAAATAGTGGGGGACTTTAACACCTCACTTACACCAATGAACAGATCATCCAGACAGAATATTAATAAGGAAACACAAGATTTAATGACACAATAGACCAGATACATTTAATAGATATTTATAGGACATTCCATCCAAAAACAACAGATTACACTTTCTTCTCAAGTCCACATGGAGCATTCTCCAGGATAGGTCACAAATCAAGCCTCAGTAAATTTAAGAAAATTGAAATCATATCAAGCATCTTTCCCAACCACAATGTTATGAGATTAGAAATCAACTACAGGGAATAAAATATAAAAACACAAACATAAAGAGGCTAAACAATATGTCACTAAATAACCAAGAGATCACTGAAGAAATCAAAGAGGAAATCAGAAAATACCTAGAGAAAAATGACAATGGAAACATGACAATCCAAATCCTATGGGATGCAGCAAAAACAGTTCTAAAAGGGAAGTTTATAGCAATACAATCCTACTTCAAGAAACAAGAAAAATCTGAAATAAACAACCTGACCTTATACCTAAAGGAACTAGAGAAAGAAAAACAAACAAAACCAAAGTTAGCAGAAGGAAGGAAATCATAAAGGTCAGAACAGAAATAAATGAAATATAAACAAAAAACAATAGCAAAGATCAATAAAACTAAAAGCTATTTCTTTGAGAAGATAAATAAAATTGATAAACCATTAGCCAGACTCATAAAGAAAAAGAGGGAGAGGACTCAAATCAATAAAATTAGAAATGAAAAAGGAGAAGTAACAAGACACTGCAGAAATACAAAGCATCCTAAGAGACTACTACAAGCAACTCTATGCCAATAAAATGGACAACCTGGAAGAAATGGACAAATTCTTAGAAAGGTATAACCATCCAAGACTGAACCAGGAAGAAATAGAAAATATGAACAGACAAATTGCAAGTAATGCAATTGAAACTGTGATTAAAAATCTTCCAACAAAAAAAGCCCAGGAACAGATGGTTTCACAGGTGAATACTATCAAATATTTAGAGAAGAGCTAACAGCCATCCTTCTTAAACTTCCAAAAAATGGCAGAGGAAGGAACACTCCCAAATTCATTCTATGAAGCCACCATCACCCTGATACCAAAATCACACAAGGATGTCACAAAGAAAGAAAACTAGAGGCCAATATCACTGATGGACAAGGATGCAAAAATCCTCAATAAAATACTAGCAAACAGAATTCAACAGCACATTAAAAGGATCATACACAATGATCAAGTGGGATTTATCTCACAGATGCAAGGATTCTTCAATATACGCAAATCAATCAATGTGATACACAATATTAACAAATTGAAGAATAAAAACCATATGATCATCTCAATAGATGCAGAAGAAGATTTTGACAAAATTCAACACCAATTTATGGTAAAAACTCTCCAGAAAGTGGGATATAGGGAACCTACCTCAACATAATAAAGGCCATATATGACAAACCCGCAGCAAACATCATTCTCAATGGTGAAAAACTGAAAGCATTTCCTCAAAGATCAGGAAAAAGACAAGGATGTCCACACTCACTGCTATTATTCAACATAGATTTGGAAGTGCAAGCCATGGCAATCAGAGAAGAAAAAGAAATAAATAGAAATAAAATAAGAAAATTAAGAAAAATAAATAAAAGTTTTACTTCTTCTTTTCCAAATTGGAAAAGAAGAAGTAAAACTGTTACTGTGTTCAGATGACATGATACTATACATAGAGAATCCTAAAGATGCCACCAGAAAACTACTAGAGCTAATCAATGAATCTGGTAAAGTTGCAGCATACAAAATTAATGCAGAGAAATCTCTGGCATTCTTGTACACTGATGATGAAAAATCTGAACAAGAAATTAAGGAAATACTCCCATTTACCATTGCATAAAAAGGAATAAAATACCTAGGAATAAACCTACCTAGGGAAACAAAAGACCTGTATGCAGAAAACTATAAGACACTGATGAAATAAATTAAAGATGATACAGATGGAGAGATATACCATGTTCTTGGATTGGAAGAATCAATATTGTGAAAATGACTATATTACCCAAAGCAATCTACAGATTCAATGCAATCCTTATCAAATTACCAATGGCTTTCTTTACAGAACTAGAGCAAAAAATCTTAAAATTTGTATGGAGACACAGAAGACCCCGAATAGGCAAAGCAGTCCTGAGGGAAAAAAATGGAGCTGGAGGAATCAGACTCCCTGACTTCAGACTATACTACAAAGCTACAGTAATCAAGACATGGTACCAGCACAAAAACAGAGATATAGATCAATGGAACAGGATAGAAAGCCCGGAGATAAACCCACGCACCTATGGTCAACTACTCTATGACAAAGGAGGCAAGGATGTACAATGGAGAAAAGACAGTCTCTTCAGTAAGTGGTGCTGGGAAAACTGGACAGCTACATGTAAAAGAATGAATTTAGAACACTCCCTAACACCATACACAAAAATAAACTCAAAATGGATTAAAGATTTGATGTAAGGCCAGATACTATAAAACTCTTAGAGGAAAACATAGGCAGAACACTCCATGACATAAATCACAGCAAGATCCTTTTTGACCCACCTCCTAGGGAAATGGAAATAAAAACAAAAATAAACGAATGGGACCTAATGAAATTTAAAAGCTTCTGCAAGGCAAAGGAAACTACAAACCCGATGAAAAGACAACACTCAGAATGGGAGAAAATATTTGCAAACAAATCAATGGACAAAAGATTAATCTCTAAAATATATAAACAGCTCATTCAGCTCAATATCAAAAAACAAACAACCCAATCCAAAAATGGGCAGAAGACCTAAATAGACATTTCTCCAAAGAAGACATAGAGATGGCCCAGATGCACATGAAAACCTGCTCAACATCACTAATTATTAGAGAAATGCAAGTCAAAACTACAATGAGGTATCACCTCACAGCAGTTAGAATGGGCATCATCAGAAAATCTACAAACAACAAATACTGGAGAGGGTATGGAGAAAAGGGAACCCTCTTGCACTATTGGTGGGAATGTAAATTGATACAGTCACTATGGAGAACAGTATGGAGGTCCCTTAAAAAACTAAAAATAGAATTACCATATGATCCAGCAATCCCAGTACTGGGCATATATCCAGAGAAAACCGTAATTCAAAAAGACACCCCAATGTCCATTGCAGCACTATTTACAATAGCCAGGTCATGGGAGCAACCTAAATGCCCATCAACAGATGAATGGAGAAAGAAGACATGGTACATATATACAATGGAATATTACTCAGCCATAAAAAGGAACGAAATGGGGTCATTTGTAGAGACGTGGATGAATCCAGAGACTGTCACACAGAGTGAAGTAACTCAGAAAGAGTAAAACCAATATCATATATTAATGCATATATGTGAAACTTAGAAAAATGGTACTGATGAACCAGTTTGCAGGGCAGAAATTGAGACACAGATGCAGAGCACAAACGTGAGGACACCAAGGGGGAAAAGTGGCGTGTGTGTGTGTGTGTGTGTGTGTGTGTGTGTGATGAATTGGGAGATTGGGATTGACATATATACACTAATATATATTAAATGAATAACTAATAAGAACCTGCGGTATAAAAAAATATAATTAAATTCAAATAAAACAAACAAAAAAACAAACCATTAAAGATACAAAAAAGAAAAAAAAAGAATGTACTAAATATATGGGAAGAAATTACTGAAATAGAAAAAAATTTTAAAGGCTAAAGTTGGTTTTTCTAAAGGGTTAATAGAACTCATTTTAAAAACCTGGTAAGGGTAATTAAGAATAAAAGAGAAAAACAAACTGTACAGAAATGAAAGAAATGTCACAGCTTTAATAGATATTGCAATGATAAGAAGGAATATTATATACAAATTTATGTAAATATATTACAGTATATAGGCAAAATGGACATATTTTGTGAAAAACATAAGCAAACAAAACTAACATGAAAAGAATAGTAAACTTAATCGCCCTTCTTTTATTTTAAAAATTGATTTTTTCATAAAAAACCCAGAACAAGGAAAACTCCAGTACCAGATATTTCTTCCCAAGTTGATCCTATCAAATATTTAAGAAAGTTACAACAATTAGCTACAAACCCTTTCAGAAAATAGGAGAGGAGGGAAGACACCTCTTCTTGTTTTATGAGGCCAGAGTAATACTGATACCAAAACCTAATAAAAACATTACACGTAAAGAAAATTATAGGTTAATAAAGAATACTACTCAGGAATATAAAAGAATGAGCTACTAATACATGAAGATATGGGGAAGAATTGCAAAAACCTCAAGTTTACCAAAGAATCCAACACAGAGTATATATTTCGTATGATTCCATTTAATTGAAGTTCAAGAACAGGAAAAAATTATTTGTAATGGAAACGAGAATAATGTCTTCTGATGAGGTAGTGGGGTTTATTGAAAGGGTGCATGAGGGAACTTCCTGAGGTGATCATAATGTTCTATATCTTGACTGAAGTGTGGGTTTCTTTTATGAGAGTTCATTTAATTGTACACTTAAGACCTGTCCATTATTCCATAAGCATATTTTCACCTCATTTACCAAAAAGTAAATTTGATCATTTCCATTGGTTTATGCTTGGTGTTCTAAAAGGGATTGAATCTAGGAAATAATGAAGGAATTTTCTATAAAATGCATCTGAAGTAAAATGAGATTCTCCTCCTTAACAAATAACTCTTAATGTTCAGTCTCTTGGATTATTTTTTCCTCCGGATTTTGCAAATCAGAGTAAATTTGAATCGTTTTTCTGTTGAGTGCTCAAAATTCATCAAGTACTGAAGCAGATCAAAGAGATAGATTCCTTTCCTATGAGTTGACTACATTGTTGTGGAAACAAATCAACAATGCTGAAAAAATATCACAATGAAATAACTGTGCAAGAATTCAAAGAAACGGTGATAAAGATTTGGTTCTCCCTCGATGAATTTGGTTCTCCTTAATCTCTTATGATTAGTTGCAATGAATTAATAAAATATTTGTTATAGTATTTAGAGGATCATAAATTAAATTTAGGCTGTGATGTTAAAGAAGCACTTCACAGAAGAATTAAAATTGGTACCAAATATTATATAATGTATACGGTTTAGACAAGTAGAGAACAGAGTTAGGGTATTCTTTTCAAAAGTGAAGAGTGAAGAAAATTAAAGATATGTTCAGGGAGTTGTAAGCAAAACAGTATCAATGTATCTCCTCAAGATAAGTCATTACATCTAAATATTAAAATGATTAAAACTTCTTTTTCCTCCATATCTAGAGATTGATCTTTTCAGATCACTGCCCTAGAGGAGCATAAAGATAAAATTTAAAGTTGGAGTTCTGAAGAAATAACAGCTACTGTTGAAAATCTGAATTTTAAGTTAACCTTGGAGGAAGAGAAAGAACAGTTAATTTGTGAATAAAGAAATAAAAATTTTTGTTAGTTAAATTTACGTGGAACTCAGATCTCAGAGATCAATATGAAATGATGCGTGAATGATATAAGGATAACTGTAGAATTTTCCCAAAGAATTTTAAATTTGGAAGGAAAACAAAGCACAGGATGTGGTTAAGAAAATAGGATCAAGTGAAGTATTTTAGGGTTTGTTTATTTTTGGTTGGTTTTTAACTTTTGTCTCCTATATACTAGAGTGTAATATCATGTCTAAAGATTTGTGACTGGTAGTTTCATGAGAGAAAGAAGGCTTAGAAAAGTGATTTTGGTAGAACATTTACTGAATTGATAAGTATAATCATTGCCAAATAGCAAAAAAGTGTATTTCACTACTGATTTTAATAAAAGTATGTACACAGAAGTGATATACAGTTTCATGTGTGTGTGTGTGTGTGTGTGTGTGTATGTGTGTCACAGACTACTTTGAGAATTTGATAAAAATATCAAAAGTCTTCACTGGATACTTTATATGTTATATATACATATAAACACATATAAAATTATTATATAATTTCAGGTATTCACAAACTCATCAAAGCTCATTTAATTAGGGACTACAAGTTCCTTTGGTTAAGAGTCTCTGCCTTAGTTACTGGTGATCATTGTCTCTTTCCATGAACATGAAAGTAATTGTTACATTATTCTAGCATGATAGATGAAGTATAAATATTTACATTCAAATTTTTGAATTGAAGATATGTGAATATGTGACACATATTTGTCTGCCACAAAAAATGTCATGTTACAGATCTTTGAAAGACTGTCCTATTTTAGGTTACACTGGATTAAGAAGAAAGGAATTTTAATAGTTTTGAGACTAAATCATTACAGAGTAGAGCGAGATGGACCTAGAGAGCTAACCTTAGAATTTAGAACAGTGGAATGGTTTATTGAAGGCACAAGTGAAAAATAAAGGAATGCATGAGTGAATGAGTGAGCGAAGGAATAAATGAAAAACCTCTTCAGAGTCAGCCAAGGAAATGGCAATGACACAGATGCTGAGGGAGTGGCTGGCTTTATTTACATCCAGTCAGCTGTGAGCCTAGAGACAGAAGAGGGACTTAGGAATAGCGCCTCTTTTAGTTTCTGATATAAACTGAAAATATCTGTGCCGTTATGCCTTTTTGCAGCTGATGGCTTTCTATTTTTATTACTTTTTAATAAAACATACATTCTCCTCAATAAACATATTCTCACACTCCATGGTACCTTAATGCAGAGTTACATTCCTAATCAGGCTCGACCGAGGAAGGGTTTAAAACTTGGCCAGTCGTAAGGGAAAAAAGTCTCTCTTCTATGAAACTGTGTCTGTAAAGACTGGCTTTTGCCCAAACCACAGGAACTTTAAACAGTCTGCTAGCTCAGTCGGCACAGACAGGTTCAAGTACACAGTGGGATGAAAGCTGCTACCAGGATTTTAATCTTGCAGGTTGCAGAAACCTTGGATGTTTTATGTCTGACTCTCTTGAATATGGCTTATAAATGTATTTCAGCCAAGTAAAAATATTGTTACAATTTATTTGCATGGTATATCAAAAGAGGGGAAAGTGGAAGGAAAACCAGAAAAATTATTCAGAACTTGATTATTTATTTGGATTCAGATGACTGTTCAGATGATCAGACTGGTTAATACTCACAATCCTGATTTTGCATTTTAATTCAACTCCAAAATTTTTCAAAACAGCCCTTATTTTCATCTTGACAGCATAAAATAGAATGAGACCAGCTCTGACTCTGGCCCTGACTGTCAGTTCCCATGTCACTTGGGGATCCCTTAGTGTTTCTGAGCATCAGTATTTCATCTCTAAAGTAGGAATAATTGTTACATTATATCTGTTGAGTAAATACACAAATGAATACATGAACAAAGTACAAGGCACACACAAAGAAGCCGACTGATAATTAGTCATCTTTACTAGTATTAATAGCACTATGTCATTTTAGTTAGCTTTTCACACATACTAGCCATTGGATACCTTACCTTTTAAAATGTTCCATTAAATATGTAAAATATAATATGATTTACCTTAGAAATTGTCGACTGAAAAACATGTACAACCTAAAAGTGGAGATTTATGTTTTATTTGGTGGACTTTCTGAGGACGTCAAGCCCAGAGAGACAGCCTCTCAGACAGCTCTGAGGGACTGCCCTGAAGAGGTAAGGGAGGACCCAGGATATATAGGAGTTTTGCAACAGACACCAAGTAGTTGGAACATCAAAAGATTACTGTTCATTAAAGAAAGCCAGATATCTCGTTAAGGAATTAAGCATTTTTCTATGAAGATGCAAGAATTCGGGCTCATCGAAATCATTCCTTTGATATGTGCCTTAAATATCCAGGACCAGTGTCCTGTTCTTTCCCATCCTGAACACCCTCAAGGTAGATGATTGGGGGATGCTGAAGTGGTTGAGGGCTTGATGATGGGCATCCTGTTTGTTTCTATCCTGAGTTCCTTCAGGGTCACTGTCAGGGGCAGCTGCAGTGGCTTGATGCTGCAACATCCTTTGTTTACCAATATGGCAGGCAACATTTTTCATTCAGAAACTTATACTCAGGACAACAATTTTGGAAAGTACTGATATATATTTGTCACACTGGTAAGACTTGTAGCTCAAACATTAAAATCACTAACTACACATAAAATGGTCTGATCATTTCTAGGATCAGTCTTTATAGAGAACAGATAGAAGGTGTCTAAGTGTTGCATCTAAAATGGAATAAAGATTTTCTCTTCTCTGGAAGCTTAAAACAGGAGAGAAAAAACCTCGCAATGTGACATTTGAGACCCTGATTTATTCTAATAAATAAAGTATATGATCCTTCAAGGTCTTCTTTATACATTCTTTTCTTTACACATTCTTTCCAAACACTTCTTTTGCAAGATAAGATTGTTTTGTTTAGACTGGGTATATACTATCTACCAATTATTGTTCCCTCACCTCATCTAATTACATTATTTAGACAAAAATAGAAATCAAACCACTTCCAAGTTTGACCGATGTTTATTATCCTCTCTGTTACTGGTTTACCCCCGACCACAAGCAGGTTGACCTATCAGGGCATGTGAAGTACTCACCCCACTTTTATTTTTTAATTCTAAACATCAAACAGAATTAAGCAAATCTCAGAAGTTATATTTAAGGGTAGATGAAATTTTACAGAGGTAAGGCTTTTATGGAATGATGCTAAATCATCCTGGATAGTTCTTAAAATGAATAATTCGGTGGCATTATTCATTATAATATATAAACATGAATACACTGAATTGCTTCAAATATATGTCTGGGAAAATCTTGTCAAGAAGAATTGTGAAAAAATAGAGGTAGGTAAGATAGAGTTTAGAGGGTGGTTTGTAAACTGTCCACTGAGATGATAATCTGAAGACAGTCATATTATCATCTGAAGATAGTGAATATAATTACTTTATAATCTACACGTTCATTCTTCTTCATTTATGGTCTCAGTTTCTGCACTTTTCCTCTTTCAGTTCCGTTTCTAGCTCACTGTCTTTAAAGCTTGCATTCACATTTCTTTTTTTTTTTCATTAAGTCTGAATATAGTGATTACAGGTAAAATGACATTTATTTCCTTAGTTTGCTCTAAGCAGTAGTGGGTGTAGTTAAAAAATGTACTGAAAGGTATTGGTAAATTTGAACGGGACTTGTGAATATTTGATACAAATATTCTTTGCAGATACAGAGGTCTGTGACTTTGTATTGTAAATTTTGAACTCCTCTAATTGAATCACATTAAGTTCATTTGCTGGAAGTTGGAAAAGATTGTTTAAAATAATAATGAAACCAGTAGATATCTACATTACTTTAATGGCAAAGAGCTTTGGCTTTTTCTCATTGAGTTAAATTAAATTCAAGGGGTTCGTGGGACAGTTGACCAGATATGATAGGAACCAGCCATAGTTTATCCCTAAAAAAGCCCAACTTTGTGTCATTTTATAACGTTTTGCCTCATTTTTCTCTACAAAGTCCTAGTAAAAGTAACACATAATGGAAACTACTTTGAAAAAAATCATCATCTCATCAATTTCATGTGTATCTCCTTCTCACACAGCTGTCCTTTACTTCTTTGTACTTTTTCTCTGATTGTGTGCTTGCCCTGGCAGCCTGCGTCAGTTACAGCAAGAGTGACTGAGGCTTCAGAAGTAGAGTGGAAGCCTTGGGAACAGTATTTACTGAAAGGAAAAGAAAAGTTGGCCACCGTTCACACTTATCCAATTGCTTTTGTGATGTCTTTAGAGCAAAGGAAAATGATGCTCATAACTACATTCCAGTGTGTGTGTGGCAGTGGGAAAACTTAGGAAAGAAGGAAGAGAGGGCGCTCCACTGACCTGGATAAAGTTACTTGATTACAGCCATTCGTTTTTCTCTGAATCACCAAGTGGAAAAGAAAAAAAAATCTAAAAGTAGGATAAGGGGATGGAAAAGCTTCCTGGCCTTGGCTTCTGTGAGATATTGTGAAACTTACATTCATAAAGAAAGGGAATCCTTCTTAGCTTTAAAAGGATCATTAACATCATCATTTATTTTATTTTGTTTGTAATATGAGATAAAAGAAAAAGTGGGATTTGAAATATGTCTTAGTTGAATACTCCTTTACCAATTGTACACACACCCCATTGAATGGTACACAATTACTGTTCTGAAATTTGAAGCTATGAAGAAACATTCAACACCTGAGATGATTCACTTTCTACACACAAGAGCCAACAGGAACATTCAGCACAAAGGCAGCAAGTAACTCCCAGTGGTAATCCAAGAGTACCCAAGGGGGGAAAAAACCTAAAATAATATTTTTGGTTTTCAAAATGTGGGTTCTCTTTCCTTCTCTGAGTCTCCCCACTCATCATAGGACGGGAGGGTGGGGTGGGCAAAAAAACATCAGTGTCTACAGAGAACACCACAAGATTAATTAATAAATTTTATAAAAGGTTTGTGTAAACATTTGCCAGGTTTTATAAGGAAAATAGTATTGACTTCTCTTGCATCCCATGTCCAATAATGTGAAATGACTTCTTGGTTACTGTGTTGCAGGAACTGGAAAATCCAGAAATTTGCATTGAAAATAGGCTTCTTTCTGAGGCAAAGGTTGGCTTTGTTTTAAAATATGCTTCCTTTCAACTGACTTTGGTGGATGAGCTAATGGGTGATATTAAGGCTAAGACGTTATACAAGTAGTAACAAGTTTGAATTCAGAACCTGTGACTCGGGTTATTTATGACTTTACAATAATGATCGCTGTCCTGTCTTCTTGTAAGAAGAAATATAATATATATCATAAAGCCTGGATGAGAGGTTGAATGTAAGTGTATTTAATTAGCTGAATAACAATTCCTATAAATGACTCCATATTTTAAATCTGTATCAATTTAAAAAATTACCTTAACTCTTTGCTTCCTCAGAACTCCAAGTAGTTACATATAAATTATCTCATAGATTGTGAATATATTCCTGTGAAGTAGGCTAGTACTTATGAGATTTGCTTTACTTTTAAAAACCGAAGGATCACAAATGAATGCAAAATTTCACTGAAATTAAAGCTGATAACAGGAAAGAAGTTAATTGGAGGATGATCTTCCTTTGGGGTTGATGTATGAAAAGAAGGAAGTGTAATTATTTTTTTCCAAAATGAACTTTTTTCTGAGTTAACTTTTGTCTTCCTTTCTTAATGATTTGTCTCTTACCTATGGGATTAAAGTTAAAAGAACAGTAATTAATTTATTCCTTTCATTTACTAGTGTAATGAGATAACCTAAAAAGTTTCTCTGTGTTCACACTGGTGTTTGACTCGGTTACAACCCCACCAGTTCTTAGACATTTTTATAGCTAGTCTCTAAGACATTCCAAACCAAGTGAATAAATCCTCAATAAATTGTCTGACATTTTCAAGTGCTAAAATAGTTCAAATAGTTTCCTATATCCTGTGCCACCCCTCATTTTATTTCACATCTGTGTTTGTCACTAATTAATACCATCTCTTTTATTATTGTTATTATTCAAATATAGAGGCTTTAGAAAATATTTCCCTCTGAGAAATATCTGTTGCACAATTATTTTTTCATTGCTACACAGGTTAATTTGACTGCCTTGGTATTTTTTTCTTCCTAGAGTAAGATAATTTTGAGGTCTTTCTTTCAGAAACTAGTATGAAGTGAAGTTGTGTTTATATTTAGAGCAAGGTAACAGACACTTGTCTTATTTATTTAGGGATAAATATTTTAAAACAAATTTCAATATAGCTTGCTTTTGAATTTTGCACACATTTGACCCAAATGCTAAATCAAAAATCAAGGAATACAGTTTAATTTAAAAATTCTTTTGGTTTTGACTTTTGTGAGTTGTATACTACCACCACCAAATCTTTCCCCTTTTTTCCAGTAAAGTACTTCAGTCAGTCCTGCAAAGAATCGGTTACCAGGTTATTAACCTCTCTTTAATTGATGTGTGTGTGTGTTGAAGCGTGTCACTTTTATTTTCAGTAGCGCTTAAAAAAGAATTATATTGTGAATATTCATACTCTTTACTCTGCTTCTCCTCATTATTCAATTTACTATTACATTCATAATAAAGCTTGTGTACCATAGGAGCCTCTATAAAGATTCTCTCATCACACTTATATAATATATTCCATATATAATGTCATACACATAGACAATATCCCTCTTTAAAAAAATCCTAGATTCACTGGCAATAGTACAGTCCTACACATAGGCAGTGGCTGCCTTAGAAAGGTGTACAAAAGATAAAGAAAAACCCTACACTAAAAGAGGCAAGATAGAAAAGAAACCACAGATGAAGACAAAAAAAAAAAATTAAAAGGACTAGTAAATTTGAAGAGTTTCTTTTTATATTTACATCGTGTCTGCTTTTCAACTATGTATGGGACAAAATAGGGCACAAAAGCAGTATCTCTTCTTTCTGCTTTCCTTCTACCCTCAAACATTTTGGAAGTCTGAGCGAGCCAACTATTGGACATGAAAGTTATGCAAGAACTGTAATAGTAATAGGAAAAAGAGTCTATATTTTTGCAAAACATTGCTTTTCATTCCAGCAGGAGAAAATATGCATGGCTGTTTATCTTGGTTTCGCTACTCCACTGCACTGTCCAATACGGGCTGGCTGTCTGAGCGTTTCCACAGTCGCTTACAAGAGGGGCACTATTCATTAGGGCAATAAGGAGATGCTTTTGAGTGTGTTGAGTTAAAAGCTCCGTTTAGACTTTCCCTCCATCTGCTTATGTAACTTAAATATTTTTAGTGCCCAGGAGTTCAAAGCAGCTAATGTGTTGTGTTTCAGAATGACAAATAGAACACACTAAAAGCAGCATTACAATATTTTCCTAAGCTAGTTTCAGGGAAATGTGCGGTGCTCTGAGTGGAACTCCACATAGCATTTGACCATTGAGCATTTCCTTCCTTGTTTTCAGGCCTGAATGAGTCATTGTGCCTGGGCTTCCCCACTCCCCAATAGGTCTGGGCCTCCCCGTGAACAAGCAGTAGGCAGAAGCCGAATTCGTATGTGGCTCCCAAGTGACAGAAAGGAAATATTCCTTCTGGTTATTTATTGATGAGCTAATTCCAAATGCAGGCGCCTGTTTCACTGAATAGGGCATCTTTGCAACTTGGTCCTCATCTGGAATGGTGGCCAAGGAATTCCTACCAGGAGTTACGAAGAGAGCACAGTTTTTAAAATTGAGAATAAGAAATTTCTTTCTGAGTACCCTTGTAGAATGAATTCATTCTAGGGAACACATTAAGAGGCGTTTCTACTATATACTGACTGTTACCAGGAAACTGTTTCAGGTATTGGAATATCTCCATTCTAGCCTAATTCCATTTCCAGAGCATTTGATTGATGAAAATCTTATTAGTGGAAAATATCACAGTCTTGACTCACTTGCTGATGAGATCAGTTGTGACCCAAGAGGCCCGCTCTGGAGAAAGAAAGAAACTTTTATTAGTTCACTGCATTCAGCAGATAATGCCTTAAAAATAAGGACTTTTAAAAATAGTTCCAAGATACAACCACAAAGCTGTTTTTACCCTCCAAAAGGCAAAGAATACCTGTAATTCAGATGGTCTTTGCAATAATTGTCAGACCACATGGAAAGTCCATTAAGTAGGACTGTCCATGGGAGAACACTGAAAGTCCTTGGTGGTCGTACTTCAGGACATTTTTCTTACAGCAGTACCCTAAAATATATTACTATGCAAAGACTCTTTTCCAATACTTGAATATGTCTCCATGGATTTCAAATCAAAAAGTTCCAGGCCATCACCAATGAGTTTAGTTTGATTTAGTCAAACAACTGACATATGTTGAGAAAATGTAAATTTATTCCACAAGAATATATGTGACTGTAAAATTTGATAAAGCTAACCAGTTTTTTAGGACCTGTTTTGAAAGCAGGTCCTTTCTCTTCTCAAGAAATTACATTCTCTGTGTTTTACTTATTTAATACATTCAACTTTAGTTTTCTTTTCTCTTTCTTTACTCTGTCTTCCTCCTTCTTCTGCTCTTAAGATTTCTTACATCAGACCACTCTGCACTCCAACACAAGGGGGCAACTCAATGTATTGTGAAAACCCTTTCACATTAGCTCGTACAGCTTGAATTTATTTTTTTTAATAAATGCAAAACATGTCATGGAGTATCTGTGCCTTAATTTATTATCCATTTCTATATATGTAGTCACTTCTTTCTGATTTATCTTTATCAATTACAAGGTAACAGTACTTATGTAAAGATGTTTTTTACTTATTAATGCTCTGGTTTTCATGTGATGAATTCCTAGGAATGGGATATCTGAGTCAAAGACCTTAATATATTTTGAATATTAAGAGAGATTGTCAGACTGCTTTCCAAAAAAGGCTGTAACACTTTACATTTCCATCAGGCATATGTGAAACCACTCTTTCCTCACAAGCCCTTCCCCCTTCCATCATGAAATAGGTGTTATAGCTCTCCCTAATTGTTGCTAATTTAATGATTTTGAAGCTATAGAGTATCATAGTTTAATTTTATTATTATCAATTAGCAAAATGAAAAGTAAAAAGAGCTATCATGTGTTGCTTTTTGCCATTTGGATTTACTTTTTAAAAAATAAATTTATTTATTTTATTTATTTTTATTTTTGTCTGTGTTGTGTCCTCACCACTGCGCGTGGGCTCTCCCCAGCCATGGCAAGCAGGAATCTACTCCCTGTGGTGGTGCACAGGCCTCTCACCATGGCAGCATCCCCTGCTGTGGAGCACAGGCTCCAGGCACATGGGCCTCAGCAGTTGTGGCACTTGGGCTCAGTAGTTGTGGCTCGTGGGCTCTAGAGTGCAGGCTCAGTAGTTGTGGCGCATGGGCTTAGTTGCTCTGTGGCATGTGGGATCCTCCTGCACCAGGGCTCGAACCTGCACCCCCTGCTCTGGCAGGCAGACTCCCAACCACTGCGCCACCAGGGAAGCCCCTGGATTTACTTTTTTAACTTTTTTTTTTTTTTTAGCTTTTGGATTTTCTCTTTCATAAGTTAAATGGGTATATTTGCTGCCGATTTTTATTTGGGTTGGTTATTTACCCTTTTCAATTTCTGAGACACTCTGCATATTCTAGATATAAATTTGGGTTTATTTCATTTGGGTTACAAGACTTTTTTTCCAAACTTACTTTATTCTGTTGACGTTTATAAGATATTTTTATCATAAAAGTTTTAAATTTTAGGTTTGTTTTTTTTTTTTGCGGTACGCGGGCCTCTCACTGCTGTGACCTCTCCCGCTGCGGAGCACAGGCCCCGGATGTGCAGGTCCAGCGGCCATGGCTCACGGGTCCAGCCGCCCCGCAGCGTGTGGGATCCTCCCGGACCGGGGCACGAACCCGTGTCCCCTGCATCAGCAGGCGGACTCTCAACCACTGCACCACCAGGGAAGCCCTAGGGGTTTTTTTTAAGCTTTGAGTTTCTAGTCTTGGTTAAGAATTCTGCCATATCCTTAAATTTCACATGAGATCTCCTAGATTCTTCTGCAACCGTTTACTGCTTAATGTTGACTTGTAAATTCTAATTCAACTGGAATAGATTTTTGAATAAGGTATCAGTGGGGCAGATATACTCCATCAGATTATGCAGTCTTTGCACTGCACAACCCTAAGGGTGACATTCAAAAATATATATGTTAATTTTATGTATTTATCTTGATAATTTCCATTAGCTGTCAACAAGGTTAGGAGAGGCAAGTAGCAACTAGTACTAGTTTATTGTTGTAATGAGTTTCTTTAAAATATTTGATTCTATATTCATAAATGAAATATAGTTTTCTTTAAATTACTTTAAGTGGGTTTTAGCAAGAAAGTTACTGTGGCATCATACCATAAACTGGAGACTTTCCCATCATTTCCCATGGCCTGGAATTCTTTAAATACTATTGAATGTTTTTAATGTTAGATAAAATTCTGCTGTGACCTTCATCTAATCTGTGCCTTTTTGATTACAGATCTTTAATCAATTTTCTAATCTCTTCTATAATTATTAAATTATTCAAATTTCCACTTAATCTTGGAAATTTTTAGTAATTATATTTCCTAGAAAAATCTTTCTAGGAAATATAATTTACCAAAGGTTTTCAAATATGTTTTTATGGACTAGTATATAATCATCTCAAAAATCCTGTAAGGTTTCTTATGGCTTTAACTATATCACTTTCCTTCATACTAATTTTATATAGTTTTTATTTTTTACTTAGTTTTGTGTTCATCTTTTTCTATAATCAGGATTGTGAAGTGTTAGTTTTATTGGTCTTCTAAAGAACCAGCTTTTGGATTTACTTATCTTGTCTAATTTGTGTGTGTGTGTAGTTACTATTTCATTAATTTTATATTTTAACCCTAATTAATCTTCTGATGTATTTTGGGTTTATTTTTAATTTTTTAGTTACCTACTCTGTGCCTTTAAAATTTTTTCCTTCTATAATAATTAAGGCATCAAAAGTTCTACATTTTTTTCTTCTGAATTGTCTATAGTCATTAGGTTTTAATATAAATTGCTCTCCTTTCCATTGCTTCCTATGTTGTGCATGATTTCTCTCTTAATGTCCTAATTGAATCAAGGGTTGTTTAGTAGTGTGTTTCTTAATTTTTACATGTAATATATCTTGTCAACCTTATTTTATTTATTTCTAATGATATTAGATTATAATCAGAAAATGCAAGTTGCCAGACCTCCACTATATACTATAAGTTAATGTTTTCTTGCTAGCCAAGTAGCTAATTGAATTTGTGTAAATGTTCCACAGTCTAAGAAAAATATGCATCCTTTCTTTTTGAAAGATGCAATGCTATACACATATACATGTCTGTTGGATAATTATTCACTTTCTTATAGCCTCACTTGTATTTTAGCTTCTAGTGTATCTAACATGTAGAATTGAAGTCTTCCTATACAATTGTATAATTTGCATATTCTCTGTGTATTTATAAGTTTTACATTTACATAGAACTTTATATTTCTAAGAATTATAAGGTTATTAATTCACTTAATTCTTGCAGAATTCTGTGAGGTAGGGTTTAATATACTTGTTCAGATTAAAAAAAAAAAAACTTTCAGCAGAGGGAAATTAACTCAGCCAAAACCACAGATATTATGGAGGAGAGCCTGCATTTCAACCCAGGTAGTCTGGCTCCAGAATCCATTTTCTTAGCTACTGTACATTCTATCTCAGTAGGAAGAATTACGTCTTTTTTGGCATACAATCTGAAAATTGGTGTCTTACAGATTCATGAGAAGATCTGTGTAAACAAGATCTGTGTAAAATACTTCACCCAGAAGTATTTCAAAAGAGGAAACTAGTTATTTTATTCTATCTATAGTGTGGGCAATTGTGAATAGCAATGTACCCATAACCCTAGCTTTCACCAGGATCAGGTATGGGCAATGGTTTCCTCATGGAGCAAATCAATAGGGATAATGGAAAAGACATAATAATAACTACCACCACCACCACTCTCTCAAACAAAAAGTGGACATTTCAGGGATCAGAAATCAGAAAAAAAAATATGTAAAGGAACTCAGTTCAATTTGAGAGATAAAGCAAATGGAAAAATTTATATTTAAGACAGGGTGATACTTGAGCAATGCAGATAGGAATTTAAAATAAGTATGATTATATGTAGAGAGATAAGAGAGAATCATTTGTCAATTAATCAAGAACATTTGGTATGAAAAATAGCATTCTTAGGGATAAAATATTTTCAAATAAATTTTAAAATAAAAATTTGATATATAATTACAAATTGGCACACTGCCAATGAAAATACTATCGCACTGATTATTCAAGCCAAGTGTTCTATTTCCCTCAGATTGCTGCCCAAATGGATAAAAGGATGAAGAGTATAAAAGAAATGTGAAGAGATGTGGAGAAAAGAACTAGAAATTCCAATATTCATCAATAGTAGTGGCAAGAAGTAAGAATGAATAACCAGCAAAGGAGGAACTTTTAAAAAATAATCATCTAAAATGCCTCAGATCTGACGAAGACATAATTTTTCAGATTGAAATAATGAACAAATACTTCTGGACTAAAGAAAGGCCACCCTTAGACCACCTTGATGAAATTCTTTAACATGAGAGATAAAGAGAGAAACCTAAAAGCTACCAGAGGAAGAGTTATATTATATACAAAGAAATGACCTCCAGAATGATAGTGTACTTTTATTAAAAATATTGAACATAAGACGGCAATAGAGCAATATATTTGAAATGCTGAGAAAAAAATTAACCCAATAATTCTGTATCCATTCACACTATCACTTCAAGATCAAGGGTAAAGTAAAAACATTTTCAATATGTAAGTATTTAAAAGGCTTACCTCATTCAGAATTTGTCCAAAATACCACTAGAAAATATATTATAGCAGGTAGAAAAATAAACCCAAGATACATAATAGGATACAAGGAGCAATAAAAAGGCTATTAAAATTTTAAAAGTTCAAAAGGTTTTATATATATATATAAAATCCCAGAGTGAAAGTTCACTCTTAAAAATTCAAAACATTATTTTTACCTTAAATTTAGCAAGAAGATGAGATATTTTCACTGGGGAAAACTCTTATTGAACACTGTCAGTCAATTAGTATTTATTGCCAATGGAACACATATCCAGTTGATAGAATGAAGGATTCTATATAATCTCCTCTAAATGAGATTTTGTGTTAATTGAGATATTCTATAAAAATGAGTGTGAAGACAATTAAACACCAGATTTTTCACATAGGTGAAAATCCGTCAAGTGATTAATTCTAGTGTTATGAGAGTCACACAGAAATTACTTTAAAGTTTATATGTTATTGGAAAGGCATTGTTAATAAATGAAACAAAAATCAAGTTAAATTAAAAATAACAATGACAATGTGTCTCAAAGCAATATAAATTTGGGGGGGCAGAGTCAAGATGGCATACTTGGAGGACATGGAATTCACATCTCCTCACAACTAGGGCACCTACCAGGCACCGGTGGGGGACCATGGACACCTAAGGGGACGGGAGGAACCCCCCAGTAATGGGGTAGGATGTGGGGCATGGGTGGAGTAAGGGGGGAGGAGAAGTGGGGGTGGGATGAGACTGGCGCCCCTGAGGGGTGGCTGGTGGAAAGGAAGGGATCCCACGCCTGAAGGGGGGAATTGGGGGACCATTGGGAGGGCAGAGGATCAAAAGGGAGCATGGCCAGGTTTTCCCTGCCCACTTGGGCCCCCAGGAACCTGTTGAGATCCCAGGCCTGATCCTCTGCCCACCAAGGTCCTCTCCAGCTGCACAGGTCCTGAGGGAGTGGGAAGGAGGGAAGGGGGAACAAAAGTAAAGGCCGGACCTCCAGGACCAGCACTGGGGGAGGGGAGGAGTTCCTACACCCAGTGGTACCAACCCACGGTTAGAGGTCCAGTGGCGACAGGGGAGACTCTGGGGGAGATGGTGGGGGAGGGGTGCAAAGGAAGGGAAGGGAACATGGCCAGCACTTTCCCTGTCCACTTAGGTGCTGGGGAGCCTGTTGGGCTCCCTGGCCTAAACCTCTGCCCTCGGAGCCTCCCTCCTGCAGAGCAGAGCCCAAGCCCAGCCCCTGCCCTCCCACCCAAGGCCGACCTCTACACTTGGAGACCCCCTCCAATGCACTGGGCCTAAACCCCACCCACACACCCTCACTCAGGTCCCTACCTCCAAACTCCAGAATTCCACACTCCAGAGGCTCTCCTTTCAATATGCTGCCTCTCCCCTTCCATGCAGGTCTTAAGCAGAGACCCCGCCCTACGCTTGAACGTCACCCGGCCTAGGCCCCGCCCCCAGAGCCTTTTCCGGCTATGTGGGTCCTGAACCTAGGAACCACCCCACACGCAAATGTTACCCCTCCCACCTGCCTAGGTCCCACCCCACTCTAAACCGCACCTCTGCCCAAGTTCCATCCCCGCCTAACTGTGCCCCCATAGCCAAGGCATTTTTTGTTGTTTTCTTTTTTCCTCTTTTAGAATAGGGTTCTGTTTTCCCTTGTTGATTCATTTTTGTTGATTCTTTTATATTTTTATTTTTCTTAATAAATCCTTTATTTTTCTAATTTTATTTTATTCATTATAGTTTGTTATTGTTCTCTCTTTTTGGTTTGAGCCCCATCACAACTTTTTTTTCTTTTTCTTTTGTGTTTTTATTTTAACTTGTTGCAATTGTTTCAATTATACTTTTATTTTTCTTAGTATATTTTTTATCTTTCTAATTTTGTTTTTTATTCTTTGACATTGTACTGCTACGTTTTTTTCTTTCCTTCTTTCTTTGTTTTTCTTTTTTTCTTTCACCATACAATGAGGCTTGCAGGATTTTGGTTCCCAGGCCAGAGGTCCAGCCTGAGCTCCAGTGGTGGGTGCTCCAGGTCCAAACCACTGGACTAACAGAGAACCTCAGACCACAGGGAATATTAATCAGAGTGAGGCCTCATGGAACCTGCAAACACCAGTGCTGGACATCTCAGGCTAAACAACCAGTAAGATAGGAATACAGCACCACCAATCAAAAAAAAATGCAATGACAAAAAAATATGTTACAGACAAAGGAGCAAGGTAAAAACCTATAAGACCAAATAAATGAAGAGGAAATAAGGAACATACTTGAAAAAGAATTCAGAGTAATGGTAGTAAAGATGATCCAAAATCTTGGAACTGAATGGAGAAAACACAGGAAACACTTAAGAAGGACCTAGAAGAACTACAGAGCAAACAAACAGTGATGAACAACACAATTACTGAAATTAAAAATACTCTAGAAGGAATCAATAGCAGAATAACTAAGGCAGAAGAGCAGATAAGTGAGCTGGAAGATAAGATGGTGAAAATAACTGCCAGGGAGCAGAATAAAAAAAAAAGAATGAAAACAATTGAGGACAGTCTCAGAGACCTCTGGGGCAACAGTAAATGCACCAACATTCGAATTATATGAGTCCAAGACAAAAAAAAAGATCTGAGAAAATACTTGAAGAGATTATAGTCAAAAACTTCCCTAACATGGGAAAGGAAATACTCAAACAAGTCCAGGAAGCACAGAGAGTCCCATACAGGATAAATCCAAGGACAAACATGCCAAGACACATATTAATCAAACTATCAAAAATTAAACACAAAGAAAACAATATTAAAAGCAGCAAGGGAAAAGCAACAAATAACATACAAGGGAATAGCCATAAGGTTAATAGGTGATCTTTCAGGAGAAACTCTGCAAGCCAGAAGGGAGTGGTATGATATATTTAAAGTGATGAAAGGGAAAAACCTACAACCAAGATTACTCTACCCAGCAAGCATATCATTCAGATTCAATGGAGAAATTAAAACCCTTAGAGACAAGGAAAAGTGAAGAGAATTCAGCAACACCAAACCAGCTTTAAAACAAATGCTAAAGGAACTTCTCTAGGCAGGAAACAAAAGAGAAGGAAAAGACCTACAAAAACAAACCCAAAACAATTAAGAAAATGGTAATAGGAAAGTACATATCAATAATTATCTCAAATGTAAATGGATTAAATCCTCCAACCAAAAGACATAGACTGGATGAATGGATAAAAAACAAGACCCATATATATGCTGTCTGCAAGAGACTCACTTCAGGCCTAGGGACACATACAGACTGAAAGTGAGAGGATGGAAAAAGATATTCCATGCAAATGGAAATCAAAAGAAAGCTGGAGTAGCAATTCTCATATCACACAAAATAGACTTTAAAATAAAAACTATTACAGGAGACAGAGAAGGACACTACATAATGATCAAGGGATCGATCCAAGAAGAAGATATAACAATTGTAAATATTTATGCAGCCAATATAGGAGCACCTCAATAAATAAGGCAAATGCTAACAGCCATAAAAGGGGAAATGACAATAAATAAGGAAACACAAGCTTTAAATGACACATTAAACAAGATGGACTTAATTGATATTTATAGGACATTCGATCCAAAAAAAACCAAAATACAATTTCTTCTCAAGTGCTCTCCAGGATAGAACATATCTTGGGTCACAAATCAGGCCTTAGTAAATTTAAGAAAATTGAAATCGTATCAAGCATCTTTTCTGACCACAACGCTGTAAGACTAGATATCAATTACAGGGAAACAACTGTAAAAAATACAAACACATGGAGGCTAAACAATATGCTACTAAATAACCAAGAGATTACTGAAGAAATCAAAGAGGAAATAAAAAAATACCTAGAAACAAATGACACTGAAAACTCGATGACCAAAAACCTGTCAGATCCAGCAAAAGCAGTTCTAAGTACGAAGTTTATAGCAATACAATACTACCTGACAAAACAAGAAAAAACTCAAATAAACAACCTAAACTTACACCTAAAGCAATCAGAGAAAGAGGAACAAAAAAACCCCAAAGTTAGCAGAAGGAAAGGAATCATAAAGATCAGATCAGAAATAAATGAAAAAGAAATGAAGGAAGTAATAGCAAAGATTAATAAAATTCAAAGCTGGTTCTTTGAGAAGATAAACAAAATTGATAAACCATTAGCCAGACTCATCAAGAAAAAAAAGGAGAAAATTCAAATCAACAGAATTAGAAATGAAAAAGGAGAAGTAACAACCAACACTGCAGAAGTACAAAAGATCATGAGATTAC
This sequence comes from Hyperoodon ampullatus, assembly GCF_949752795.1. Lineage (NCBI taxonomy): Eukaryota > Metazoa > Chordata > Mammalia > Artiodactyla > Ziphiidae > Hyperoodon > Hyperoodon ampullatus. The sequence continues at coordinate 2,896,852 of NC_136925.1, read as the reverse complement.
TAAAAGTAAGTATATGCCAATAAAATGGACAACCTGGAAGAAATGGATGAATTCTAGGAAAGCACAACCTTCTGAGACTGAACCAGGAAGAAACAGAAAATATAAACAGACCAATCACAAACACTGAAATTGAAACTGTGATTAAAAATACACCAATAGGGCTTCCCTGGTGGCACAGTGGTTGGGAGTCTGCCTGCCGATGCAAGGGATATGGGTTCGTGCCCCGGTCTGGGAGGATCTCACATGTCGTGGAGTGGCTGGGCCCGTGAGCCATGGCCACTGAGCCTGCGTGTTTGGAGCCTGTGCTCCACAATGGGAGAGGCCACAACAGTGAGAGGCCCGTGTACCGAAAAAAAAAAAAAAAAAATGCACCAACAAACAAAGTCGAGGACCAGGTGGCTTCACAGGTGAATTATACCAAACATTTAGAGAAGAATGAACACCTTTACTTCTTAGACTCTTCCAAAATACAGCAGAGACAGGAACACTCCAAAACTCATTCTATGAGGCCACCATAACCCTGATACCAAAACCAGACAAAGATGTTACAAAAAAACAAAACAACAGGCCAATATCTCTGATGAACATAGATGTAAAAATCCTCAACAAAATACTAGCAAACAGAATCCAACAGCAAATTAAAAGGATTATACACCATGATCAAGTGGGGTTATTCCAGGAATGCAAGGATTCTTCAATAAACGCAAATCAAACAATATGATACACCATAGTGACAAATGTAAGGGCAAAAAGCATATGATAATCCCAATAGATGCATAAAAAGCTTTCAACAAAATTCAACACCTGTTTATGATAAAACCTCTGCAGAAAGTAGGCATAGAGGGAACCCACCTCAACATAGTAAAGGCCATATATGACAAACCCACAGCCAAGATCGTTCTCAATGGGGAAAAAACTGAAACCATTTCCTCTAAGATCAGGAACAAGACAAGGTTGCCCACTCTCACTCCTATTATTCAATATAGTTGTAGACATTTTAGCCATGGCATCAGAGAAGAAAAAGAAATAAAATAATCCTAATTGGAAAAAGAGCAGTAAAACTATCACTGTTTGCAGATGACATGATATTATATCTAGAGAATCCTAAAGATGCTACCAGAAAACTACTAGAGCTAATCAATGAATTTGATAGAGTAGCAGGATAGAAAATCAATGAATAGAAATCTCTTGCATTCCTATACACTGATGATGAAAAATCTGAAAGAGAAATTAAGGAAACACTCCCATTTACCATTGCAACAAAAAGAATAAAATACCTAGGAATAAAACTACCTAAGGAGACAAAATACCTGTATGTAGAAAACTATGACACTGATGAAAGAAATTAAAGATGATACAAACAGATGGAGAGATATACCATGTTCTTGGATTGGAAGAATCAACATTTTGAAAATGACTATACTACCCAAAGCAATCTACAGATTCAATGCAATCCCTATCAAAATACCAATGGCATTTTTCACAGAACTAGAACAAAAAATTTCACAATTTGTATGGAAACACAAAACACCACGAATAGCCAAAGCAATGTTGAGAAAGAAAAATGGAACTGGAGGAATCAGGCTCCTGGACTTCAGACTATACTACAAACCTACAGTAATGAAGACAGTATGGTACTGGCACAAAAACAGAAATATAGATCAATGGACCAGGAGAGAAAGCCCAGAGTTGAACTCACACACATAAGGTCACCTTATCTTTGATAAAAGAGGCAAGAGTAAACAATGGAGAAAAGACAGCCTCTCAATAAATGGTGCTGGGAAAACTGGACAGCTACATGTAAAAGAATGAAATTAGAACACTCCTTAACACCATATACAAAAATAAACTCAAAATGGATTAAAGACTTAATGTAAGGCCAGATACTATAAAACTCTTAGAGGAAAACATAGGCAGAACACTCTATGACATCAATCACAGAAAGATTCTTTTTGACCCACCTGCTAGAGAAATGGAAATAAAAACAAAAATAAACAAATGGGACCTAATGAAACTTCAAAGCTTTTGCACAGCAAAGGAAACCATAAACAAGAAGAAAGGACAACCCTCAGTATGGGAGAAAATATTTGCAAATGAAGCAACTGACAAAGGATTAATCTCCAAAATATACAAGCAGCTAATGTAGCTCAATATCAAGAAAACAAACAACCCAATCCAAAAATGAGCAGAAGTCCTAAATAGATTTTCTTCAAATAAAATATACAGATTGCCAACAAACACAAGAAAAGATGCTCAACATCACTAATCTTTAGAGAAATGCAAATCAAAACTACAATGAAGTATCATCTCACACCAGTCAGAATGGACATCATCAAAAAACCTACAAACAATAAATGCTGGAAAAGGTGTGGAGAAAAGGGAACCCTCTTGCACTATTGGTAGGAATATAAATTGATACAGCCACTATGGAGAACAGTATGGTGGTTTTTTAAAACCTAAAAATAGAACTACCATATGACCCCAGCAATCCCACTACTGGGTATATACCCTGAAAAAACCATAATTCAAAAAGTGTCATGTACCACAGTGTTTATTGCAGCTCTATTTACAATAGCCAGGACATTGAAGCAACCTAAGCGTCCATTGACAGATGAATGGATAAAGAAGATGTGGCACATATATACATTGGAATATTACTCAGCCATAAAAAGAAACGAAATTGAGTTATTTGTAGTGAGGTGGATGAGCCTAGAGTCTGTCATACAGAGTGAAGCAAGTCAGAAAGAGAAAAACAAATACCTTGTGCTGACACATGCTATGGAATAAAAAGAAATGGTTCTGATGAACCTAGGGACAGGATAGGAATAAAGACACAGATGTAGAGAATGGACTTGAGGGCACAGACAGGGGGAAGGGTAAGCTGGGATGAAGCGAGAGAGTAACATTGACATATATGCACTACCAAATGTAAAATAGATAGCTAGTGAGAAGCAGCTGCATAGCACAGGGAGATCAGCTCAGTGCTTTGTGACCACCTAGAGGGGTGGGATAAGGAGGTTCGGAGGGAGACACAAGAGGGAAGGGATATGGGGATATATGTATGCATATGGCTGATTCACTTTTTTATACAGCACAGAAACTAATACAACACTGTAAAGCAATTATACTCTAATAAAGATGTTTAAAAAAATTAAATGCCATGTACATAACAGTTAGGACTAATCATCCCTAAGAAAGATGATTATATATCAAATGTTAGATCCTTGGTACATCTCTTGTGCAATAAATATTAAACCTTTCACCCTATATTATTAAGCCAGACATCTAAAAGAAAAGTACACAATGCTTGGGCAATGCCACAAAGCAGTGATTCACTATCAAATTTCCATGTATGCTAGCTATGCCATTTTGTTTCCTTTATGGGTAGGTAAAATTTCTATGATGCTTCCTTTATTGAATCTCTAGTAGCCACCACTCCATCCTTTTCACCAGAGCTTTTCAGATCCAGCCTTCTTATTTACTTCCTATATGGCTTTTCCTAAAGACTCAATCCATTTCTTCTACCCAACTTCTTTTCACTCTAAATATACTATTGCTGGGTTTTCATCATGAAGCACAACCCTGAACATTTCGTACAAAAACCCTTAACAGTTATTTGTTCTTTATAATTTTAGGTCTAAATTCCTTACTGGAGATTTCAGAGGTTAAGAACCCCATCCAATTTATCTATCTCATAAAATGTGGAAGTGATCAAGCTTGTCAAAGGGCAGGGTCTTAAATTTTTGCCTATTCTTAAATTCTTCAGAGATATATATCAGTGTATGATTTGTTAAGCATAAAAGTTTAGGAATGCATGTGGTGGGTTTAGAGAAAACATTAGTGTGGTTAAATTCATAAAAAGAAATGTGTAATAGATAAAGAGAAATTTCATGCTGAGTAAAAAGGAGGATCACAAAGAAGTAAGAGTAGGAAGAGGATGGGCCTAGGAAAAAACCTAAGTCTATGCTCAGCCCTCTCCATTCTCTTCTCTCTTTAGAGGACTGGGCTTTCCCCAAAGCAGTGTTGATTTTACAATGAAGCTTCAGGCTTGGCTGATTTGCATTTCTTTGAAGTCCTGAATCTGGCATTCAATCCAGTATCTGCCCAAATGGTTTTCATTACAGTACTTCTAACTTTCTCTTTTTACAGGCACAACTTGTCCAACTAACCAATCCCTAAGGTACCTTGGAAAATATATCCTTACCTGACATTAATCCTTTATCTCACAGTAGAAAAGTCTAAAATGTTTGAACTACTCTGGTGCTGTCAGGAGTCTTTACTTAGGATTAGAAACAGTGATAAAAAACTCCAAGGGATTGTGACCCAGATGCGATGGTAACAATGTCCTGTAGAAGAACAGGCAGATGCTGACTGTTTTATCATTCCATCAACGTCAGTCAAGAAGGCTGGCAGGGAGCCAATCTTTCATTTGTATTCAGAATAACACTTAGTGTTCTCTTACGGGTGGATAATCTAACTAAATCCCACTAAAATAATTTGAATCGATTTCAGATAAATACTTTAAAAGCTACATTATCTTATTTTCCTATACAGTAATGTTCTTCTAATTACAAAAGTAAAATGCGTTATTTCACTTTAAATATCTCTATTTTATATGTTAAAATATTTATTTATATTATAATATTTTATAATTTATTAGCAACAGATAAAAAATATATCACACAAATATTCCTATAAAACATACCAGCAATATCTGGATTTATGGTGAAACATGCTGTCTTCTCAAGGTTACCCTGTGAAATTCCAGTCATGAACCAAAATCAGAGCTCTGTGCATTTGATGTGCATGCCCTTAAGCTTAGCAAGGGTGACAGGATATAAAAATAGAACTATGATTGCCTCATTTTCAGTTTAGGCTCCATGGCAATAGAAAGGAGTTGAAAGGGAGGCCATCATGCAAGGCTTGGTCAAAATGATGGAAGCAACTAGGTATGTGAAACTTTGCTGACCACCACCTTCAGCCTATATAGGAGGTTTGGAGAGAACGAGAAAATAATTGGAATTTAGGAGAAGATTTTGGAGAGAGTTGGTAGGTTTTTTTACCCTACCACTCACCCCTTATGTTACCGGAAGGCAGGCTCTTGTCTAACACTTGGGAATGAATTGTCCGAGGCGACACACGTACTGACAAAGCAAAATACTTTATTGGGAAGGGGCGCCTGGGCAGAGAGCAGAGGGGTAAGGGAACCCAGGAGAACTGCTCTGCCATGTGGCTCTTAATCTCAGGGTTTATGCTAGTGGGATTAGCTTTCTGGTGTCTCTGGCCAATCATCTTGCTCGTGCCCATATTTGGTCTGAGTCAGGGTCCTTCCTGGTGGTGGGTGCATCTCTCAGCCAAGATGGATTCCAGTGTGAGGGTTTCTGGGAGGTTGGCAGGACATATTACAGGCTGGCATCTCCTCTTGCCTTTTGGTCCCTCCCTAATTCTCCCAGTTAGTTTTCAGTGGCAGCACCATATTCCTTATTGGAACCTCCTGTTGTGAGACGACTCATACAAGCAGTTATTATTATGCCTGGCCAGGGCGGGTGGTTTTGGTCAGTGGTTCCCTAACACATCCATTCTAAGGGGTAATATAGGAAATGCTTCTCCTCTCATCAGCCTACAAAAGGGGGCTTCAGTGGGACTTGGTGCAACCAATTAGAGACCTTAAGATATGGCCTCATAATTTGGTAGACATGGTGAACACAGTCTGAAGTTGAAAGAGCCAGAGACTGACTGGATCCTCTGATGGCGAACACAGAAAGGGTGCTACCCTGGGAGTCTTCCAAAATTTGTTGGAGCAAATTTGAATATTTCCCAATGTCTCACATGGGCTACCAGCAACAGCATGCTGGAATGAGTTACTTTTAGATGTTATCCAGAGGATACGTAGAGGAAAACACTGAACTAATGCTGGAGGAAGAGCTCTGTGTTTCCAGAGGCTGAGAACAAGGCTATAAATACCGAACTGAAGAAGATCCATTTGTCCAGATCAAAAGAAGGACCTGCAGTTAAAAGATGCCCAGAAAGAGTGAACCTTTTCAAGAGACCATGAAGATACTCATGAGAAGAAGAAGCAATTTTAGATTGTTGCCAAGGGCTAGGTGGGTGAGTCGTGCCATCTTGGGTGGTGTTGGTCAATAAGGACTCTCCTGATCCCACTCTTCCTCCACCGCTTCACCCACAGTTAATACAATGAAGAACAGATAGAAACCCAAGCAGGGAAAATAAGAAGATGCCAAATATGTCCCTTTTCCACTTCAGTTAAAGATAAAAAGAGTATGTTTAAGTGAATTTTCAAGTTTTTATTAATAATGGAACTGGGCATCTGAATTTTTTAACCAATAGTATCTTTTAAGGACATCTATGGCCTAAGAGAAAGCAAAGACTTCATGGAATTTGCCCAGATTTTCGTTCAGGGGATACACTTGTTCCTTAGATTAAATTAAAATTAAATTTATGTTAAAATTAAAGCTAATTTCTATTATACCAAGGAATCCCTCTAGTACATTATTACAGTTTCAAAGACACATTAGAAGAAAATAATTTTTAAATGCTTTTCCTAAACAAAGAGTGTGTTCACACTAACAATTTATCCTTAACCAATATGTGAACACTCTTACAATAGTGATGCTCCTTTTTCATTGGAATCATTGGGAGACTTATCACTTGCATTCATTTTGGAATCTTTTCAGAAATATAATAACATGTTTTTGAAGTCCATGATTATTTTCAGAGTTGATGTAAGCTTCCTTTATAATTAACACCGACAAGGTTGATCCTAACATTCCAGGAACAATTCTGCAACTCATTTGAAATCCATTTTGCTCCAAATTAACACTAAGTATCACTCTGGTCATTTTGAGATCATACTATCTTACAAACAGAACTATTTTTACTTAATTTTAGAGTAGTCATTATCATCACATGATAAATGAACTTAAAAGGAAAGAGCTTGATTCTTCCACTGTTATTATCTTTTGTCAAAAAAATCTAGCTAAATCTGTTGCTTCATGACAAGACACATTCCATTCCTCTACTTTGCCTTCAGGGGTCCTGACACTTGAGCCACTCGAACAGGAAAAATGTCGTTTACATCCCATATCTCTCATTATTAATTTTCTACCATGGCTATTTATTTTCTGAAATTTGTTTACCTCTCTTTGCCAACATGATCAGTTTTGATACAGTAGTTTAATAGCCTTTTAAATTTTAAGCTAATTTAATTTTGGTAGGAAATATAAGACCATAGTTAATAAGCCAAAAAAATAAAGTGAAAAATCTCCCTTTCATCCCAGTTCCCTAGCCAACCAGCCCTGTTCTTCAGTGTTGCCCAAGGTAAACACTTATTAATTCCTCCCTATCCCTCTCTTTTTTTTAAACTTCCATAATGTCTTTATGAATGTACATACCAATATAAATATAAATTATTTCCATATTTTATTTAAAAAAATGTAGTCTACTATACACATTGTTTGTATCTTGCTTTTCACCACTTAATATATTTGTATAGGACATGTCCTAATTCTTTTGTATAGCTGACTTTTAAAAAATATTTTTTGCTGTAATTTGTTTAAACTTCAAATAATGAACATTAGGGTTATTTCCAAATGTTGCCATTACAAACAATGCTTCAATGAAAAAACTTAGATATGTTTATTTCATATGTATGCAAATAAATCTGGAGATTAAACTTCAAAAATAGAGGTGGTTGCTCTTATTTTTCATTTTTATGGACCAAAAGCACAGTCAATCTGAAATGTCTTATACTATAAATGCTTTTATTTGAATTATATTAAAATACTACACTAATAATATAATTTTAAAAAAAATCCCCAAACTGCCTCCAACAAAGAATATCTGTGGGCCTTGGGAAAGTTATTTAAAATCTTTGTTATTCAGTTCCATCATCTGTTAAAGCATGGATAATAGTCATTTCTACCCTCTAGAGTTGTTTTAAAGACCAAATGAGTTAATATATGCTAAATATTCAAACATTCCCTGGGACATAATAAGTGTTCAAAAATGCTATTTATTACTATTCTAAAGCTTAATGAAATTTGTGATATTTTGTAAAATACTTGGGTTAAGCATTGACTTGCTAAACATTTTTGCAAAACAATTGGAAGATAAGTCTATTTTATGGATTTTTAATTTTAAATATCTTGTCAATCATGACAGTTTATACCTCAAATTGTTAGTATAAATTCCTAGGGCAAGATTCAAAATTAATAATAATGATGTAAATTAATATTTCAAGAAATCTTCTTAATAATTTTCCTGGTTTATTTCTTTTCAGCTTTCATCATATAGTGGGGCTGACAAATAGCTTTAGTCATTTTAAGGTTGAAAATATCCCCTCTGGCATTTTCTGGGGGTTTCTTCATGTTTACATTATGATTGCAAACGTAGAACTACAGATTTTTTTTTTGGCAGTAATATTTTTCAGCCACTTGCCATTTTTGTTATGTTTCATTAATAATAATGTGCTGAAATACACTGAAATGCTCAAATGAGAAATAGTGATCAAGTGGACACTTCCAGGCTCTCAAACTCCCACTGGTCTATCAGAGTATTTTTATGTACCCACAAATGCAAATTATATGTGGACCATATAACTTATTGTCCAAACGGGCCCAATTTTGAAAATGAAAGAGGACAGGAACAAACTAAAATTACTCTGAACAAACTAATAGGAATTGTCCTCCAAAGTATCTGACTGTGATATTTGACATAAATTTTTCAGGAAATTTAATTCTTTGTTTTCTTATAATAAAAGTAAATGTAAGTGGAAGTGCTCATTTTATTATTTATTTATTTATTTATTTATTTATTTATTTATTTATTTAGTACTGTAGTGACTAGTCTTGCACACTCTCCGAGTTTTGTTCGCCCTAGTGGAGAGACAGGTGGTACACATGACTTCTTTAAGATGTTTTGCTATTGATTGAAGGAAATAGGTTGGTAGAGAAGGAAAGAGATTTTAAAAGTTTGTTGAAGAAACACAGATAGATGGAAGCATTTTGCTGTAATGTGGCTATAGGGTGATGCAGGCAGAAAAGCTTAAGCACATATGTTCCATCCCCAGATCAGCCAGTAACTCACACGATGATCTCCACGACTTCAATTAACCTGGCTGGTTTGTTTGCTCATCCATAAAATAAGATAGTTCAACAAATGACCTTTAAATTTACTTCACTGACTTTTGCATACAGCAATTATTTTAACGTTGCAACTTTTTTAAAGTTTCAACAAATAAGAAATATAGTTTGTATAATCCTTACTTGCTATTAGGGAAAATTCACTACTTGTGAAAACTTGACAAAACATCAGCTGTGTCAAAAATATTGAAGACAATATAAGGGGAAACTTGTAACAGTTTTACATATTCCTCCATTTCCTCCTTAGTATTTACATATTGTTTACTTTTTTCCCCATTACTATTATTTTACATTCCTACTTGTATGTATGTTTGTTCACAAATTTCTCTCTATTGTGGGTCTCTGACTCCCATCTCACTAAGTATTATTTTTGTGTTTCTTTTATTATATGAACTAATATAAATTATTTCTCTAGATGGGAAATGACCCAAATTTAGAACATTTAAACAAATTCTCCAGTTTTTATTATATGTGTTAATTCTCATATAAGTCCTGGGTTATTTGGTAAAATCCTGCTTATTTGATTTAATCCTAAATCATATACTGTTTTAGACATGGAAAGTAATGATAACTTGCATTTGCAAAGAAATGTTCTTCTGTTGTAAAATTCTATTAAAATGTCCAATAAATAAAAAATATGATTATTTCTATTAGGTTTCTGTCTAGGTAATGCCACAAAAATATGTTATAAAAAGGTGAAAATTAAATTAATCAATTATCTGGTCATCAAAATGTAGTATCATTTATCTAAGTTTCTTAAAGCTCCGAATTCACTGAATTGCTTGTTTTATCAATACCATGTAGAAAGCTATGCAGAAATTTTGGACATGTTTACTTGCAGAGGAAGAGATGTAAGGAATAATTTCACATTATTTAAATAATATGGTTTTGTTTAGATATTACCAGTCAGCTTTAGATTGTTATGATTCATCGCAACAAAAAAGGTTTGCACCAATTTCATTGTAGGATCCTAGAGACTAATTTGGACACCGACATCCAGGAGACTTGGGTTGAGAAGGAGAAATTGGCCACTCTAACATTCTGTTAGAAAAGAAAACAAAATCTGTATCTCAGAGAAAAAGCAGAATCCATACTAAAAGTTGCTACATGGTTTTCTCCTCAGAAAGAGGAGATACCTCTTGAATTCCTCCTCTGAAAGAGGAATTACTTCTTGAATTCTATTCTAAAAATAGAATCCCTCCATGTTATTCAAAACATTCCCCCAAAGAGGCAGCTCTCTCAAATGATATGATGTGAAGACCAGAGATAATTATAGTAAACATTTAAACTTGATATATTTTTCATAAAGTGTGTACACGAAATCAAATTTCTGTATATATAGATAATTTTCAAATGACAAATCAGGGTTAGTACACACAGCATTAACTAATTAAATTTTACATTTAGTTATGGGAATAAATATTAATGCCAAATCGAGATCAGTCTGTATGCAAGCTGCTTGCATCTACCACCTCTGTCCTAGGATTAATCATCTCTTATACTACCAGAGACTCTGATTAAATATTATTATCATGAAATACAGAAGAAATATCCCATTAAGGCATTGGCTGACACTGTTTTATTCATCACCAACACCTAGTTTGATTCTTGGTATAAAACAACAATAAAATAACAGCTGATGATTATGGAGATACTACTACACATGAGGCAGTTTGCTGTGGGCTATTTGATTTGATCTTTACTAAAATCCTGTGTTTTTAAAAATGAGGAAACCAAAATTTAGAAAGGTTAAATGTCTTGCAATAAACCCCACAGCCAGTGAGACATGGAGCTGAGACAGACATCTAACTCAAAGTCTGTGCTTTTAACTAATATTTCGTAGTAAGTGCTTTATAAATTATTAAAATTATTTTAATGTTTTATTTTATCACTAAGAGAAATCCTGTCATAATTCAACTTTAATTCAACGTGAATGTATTGATAATTACAATATCCAGACAAGAAATAGAGCTGAAGGTAAACCCTGTTAAAAAGCAGTCAAAACCCATCTGGGAACCCAGAAAAATGGGTGAAAAAATCTCTGAGGAAAACATCTGTTATACAGCCCATTATTTTATTTAAACATGAGCCCTTAGTCCCAGAATAACAGGCTTCAATTGTGAGCAAGACATATGTCTTTACTTACAAATTTGTTATTTGATTTTTCCTTAGTTGATAGACTCCAGTAGACAGTAAGGGATTAAAAAAGGAGCCTAAAGGGTGAAAATTAGATTATCACTATAAGAGTAGATAGCAAAGACAAGAGGAAAAATATCAACTTAATGGTGATCTGGTAATACTTTCATAACAAGCTTCCCTGCATATCTCAACTGCACCTGAATTGTTACTCTTGCTATTGAGTTATACATATATATATATATATATATATATGTAATTTATTATATAATTTTTATTATATATAATTTTTATATATCAAAAATAAATAAAGATTATTGACAGTAGCTGAAAGAATATTTAGTATATGTGATCCAGTTTAAGATAGAAAGTAAGTAAGCACTGTATTTGGGAAGATTTTCACCCAAAAATAGTCAACCGATTTTCAATAAGTTGAAATGTAAACTTCAATTTTCTACAATCATTTGTTTTTCAAAGTAACTTAATTGCTTGATCTTATCAGATTAATGATTATCATATATGTTAATAAGTATATTGTTTACATATGAAAGGCCCAAACTTGGAGTCAATTTATTTGTTTAAAACAAAGGTAAAATGAAAAACAGAAAAATAACTATTAACAGGAGATATGAAAAATAACTTAATTGAACTTCCTATAATAACATCTATATTAATAAAATACATTTAAAGGTGATTAATAAACTTGGAATTGAAAGTAGCAGTTTGAAGTCATACATTTACGTCTTCTCCCTTACTAAGGTTCACTTAAATGAGAAAAAGGTATAATTGTACAAGGACGAAAAGCAAAATAAAGGACCAGATGCATGAATAATTTGGGAACAATAGAAATCTGGTGAGATTTTTACCCAACTGAGCAAACAAATTCCAAGTGACTGCAGACGGGATATTACCAAGCAGCAAGCCTATGTATGCTACAGAACACCACATAGATTTAAACATTGAAGACACTTATTTCCTCAGAAAAGGGTGATGTATGAGATGAAGACAGATGAGTAGAAATTCTGTATAAGGGATCATTATCAAATCACACCATTAGGAAATATGCAGAAAGGGCAAAGAATGGGTGAAAAAAAATATCCTATATAGAAGATCAGACATCAGAATGGCATCATGTTTCTCAATAGCAACAGAGAAATCCAGGAAACAATGATGCAAATGCCCTCAGAATTTAGAGTAAAATGTATTTTCAAGCTAGGAGCCCATAGCCAGCCAAAAAATTAATCAAGAGGGAGGAGATTATTTTCATGTATTACAAAAATTTTCCTCCCATTCAAATTCCCTGGGAAACCCACTGAGATTGTATTCCACACACACACAAAAAAAATAGAATACACCAAGGAAGAAAAAGGTATGATCCACAACATAGGCACTGAAAGAAAAAGATGAATAATACTTAGGATAATAGTGAAAGCAAATTCCAGGACCTCATAGCTATGAAGCAAATCAAAACTGAGCAAGAGTACCAATATCAAGAGCTCAGGAGGCAGGCTGTGTGGGAGCGAGAATGGAACTGAGAGGTTCCACTAGTGGAAAATTATATCAGAGGCTATCAAAGTGAATAGTGTGGCCCTAGTTATAAATACAACCTAGCAAATTAAAATGGTAGGTATAAAACTCCATGAAGAAATGGAAATAAAAACTATTTACATAATGCAAAAGCAATAGATAATATTGGCTAATGTATAACCCAATAATAAATAATCTATGGATCAAAAATACCATTACGGGCATTTTATGGACAGAAATTCTAGAATGAAGAGTTAAATTATTTGAAATGGGTTACCTCTAAGGAATTGGTCTTATGAGTCATGAAATAAACACTGAAAAGCTGTTTTTCATTATGAATCTGAAGTGCTCTTTTAATTTTAAATTATGTACATGTTACCTTGATAATTTTTCAAGCATTTGAAAAGGAAATTAAATCAGAAAAAAACTATTTCATAGAATTGAAAAAAGAATTGAATTTTTAAACTTATATAAAACTTATTTTTTAAATAATATTGGACCAAGTCCACACTTACAGATAAAAAGTACACTTAAAAGGTACTAATTTTCTAAAAATGATAGAATAATTTATGACTGAAGAAAATTTCATTTATTAAATCAGTGTACATAAATCTTTCAGTACATAATTTAAATCCAAAAGCAACTGCTAAGTTAACTAAAGCTTTATTCCTTGACTGAAAATGAGTATCTACAAAGTGTCCACCTAAAACCTATGGGATGCAGCAAAAACAGGTCTTAGAGAGAAGTTTATAGCAATACAATCCTACATAAAGAAACAAGAAAAAGCTCAAATAAACAACCTAACCTTACACCAAAAGCAACTAGAGAAAGAAGAACAAACAAAACCTAAAGTTAGTAGAAGGAAAGAAATCATAAAGATCAGATCAGAAATAAATGAAAAAGAAATGAAGGAAATACTAGCAAAGGTCAATGAAACGAAAAGCTTGGTCTTTGAAATGATAAACAAAACTGATAAACCTTTACCTAGACTCATCAAGAAAAAAAAGGGAGAGGACTCAAATTCAAAAACTTAGAAATGAAAAAGGAGAAGTTACAATGGACACCACAGAAATACAAAAGATCATAAGAGACTACTACAAGCAACTCTATGCCAATAAAATGGACAACATGGAAGAAATGGACACATTCTTAGAATGGTACAATCTCCCATGAGTGAACCAGGAAGAAATAGAAAATATGAAAAAACCAGTCAGAAACACTGAAGTTGAAACTGCAAAACTGTTCAGGACCAGATGTCTTCACAGGTGAGTTTACCAAACATTTAGAGAAGAGGTAGCACCTGTCCTTCTCAAACTATTCCAAAAAATTGCAGGAGGAACACTCCCAAACTCATTCTATAAGGCCACCATCATCCTGATGCCAAAAGCAGACAAAGATGTCACAAAGAAAGAAAACTACAGGCCAATATTATTGATGAACACAGACAAAAATCCTCAACAAAATACTAACAAAATGAAACTAACAACACATCAAATGGATCATACATCATGATGCAGTGGGATTTATCCCAGGGATGCATGGATTCTTCAATATATGCAAATCAATCAGTGTGATACACCATATTAACAAACAGAAGGATAAAAAACATGATCATCTCAATAGACGCAGAAAAAGCTTTCAAAACAATTCAACACCTATTTATGAAAAAAATTCTCCAGAATGTGGGCATAGAGGCAACCTACCTCAACATAATAAAGGCCACATATGACAAACCCACAGCAAACATTATTCTCAATGGGGAAAAATAATAGCATTTCCTGGAAGATCAGGAACAAGACAAGGGTGCCCACTCTCACCACTATTATTCAACATAGTTTTGGAAGTCCTAGCAACAACAATCAAAGAAGAAAAAGAAATAAAAGGAATCCAAATTTGAAAAGAAGAACTAAAACTGTCACTGTTTGTAGATGACATGATAATATACATAGAAAATCCTAAAGATGCCACCAGAAAAAAAAAAAAAACTACTAGAGCTAATCAATGAATTTAGTAAAGTCACAGGACAAAAAATTAATACACAGAAATCTCTTGCATTCCTATACACTAACAATGAAAGATCAGAAAGAGAATTAAGGAAACAATCTCATTCACTATTGCAACAAAAAGAATAAAATACCTAGGAATAAACCTATTTAAGGACGCAAAAGACCTGTACTCAGAAAACTATAAGACCCTGGTGAAAAAATCAAAGACGACACAAACAAATGGAGAGATATACCATGTTCTTGGATTGGAAGAATCAATATTGTGAAAATGACTATACTACCCAAAGCAATCTGCAGATTCAATGCAATCCTTATCAAATTACCAATGGCATTTTTCACAGAACTGGAACAAAAAACTTCATAATTTGTATGGAAACACAAAAGACCCCAAAGGGCCAAAGTAATCTTGAGAAAGAAAAACGGAGCTGGAGGAGTCAGGCTCCCTGACTTGAGACTATACTACAAAGCTACAGTAATCAAGACAGCATGGTACTGGCACAAAAACAGAAATATAGATCAATGGAACAGGATAGAAAGCCCAGAGATAAACCCATGCACCTATGGTACCTAATCTGTGACAAAGGAGGCAAGAATATACAATGGAGAAAAGACAGCCTCTTCAGTATGTGGTGCTGGGAAAACTGGACAGCTACATGCAAAAGAATGAAATTAGTACACTCCCTAACACCACACAAAATAATAAATTCAAAATGGATTAAAGAACTAAATGTAAGGCCAGAAACTATCAAACTCTTAGAGGAAAACATAGGCAGAACACTCTATGACATAAATCACAGCAAGATCTTTTTTGACCCACCTCCTAGAGTAATGAAGATAAAAACAAAAATAAACAAATAAGACCTAATTAAACTTAAAAGCTTTGCACAGCAAAGGAAACTGTAAACAAGACCAAAAGACAACCCTCAGAATGGGAGAAAATATTTGCAAATGAAGCAACTGACAAAGGATTAATCTCAAAAATATACAAACAGGTCATGCAGCTCAATATCAAAAAAACAAACAACCCAATCAAAAAATGGGCAAAAAACCTAAATAGACATCTCTCCAAAGAAGACATACAAATGACCAAGAGGCACATGAAAAGATGCTCAACATCACTAATTATTAGAGAACTGCAAATCAAAATTACAATGAGGTATCACCTCACAACGGTCAGAATGTTCATCATCAAAAAATCTGCAAACAATAAATGTTGGAGAGGGTGTGGAGAAAAGGGAACCTTCTTGCACTGCTGGTGGGAATGTAAATTGATACAGCCACTATGGAGAACAGTATGGTGGTTTTTTAAAAACCTAAAAATAGAACTAACATATGACCCAGCAATCCCACTACTGGGCATATACCAAGAGAAAACTGTAATTCAAAAAGACACATGCACCCCAATTTTTTATCTTATACCACTCACAAAAATTACCTCAAAATGATGAAAATATAAAATCATAAAACTTCTAAAAGAAAACATAGGAAAAAAGTCTCCTTGACATTGGTCTTTGAAACAATTTTTTGGATATGACAACAAAAGCACAGCAACCAAAGCAAAAATAAACGAGTGGGACTACATCAAACTGAAAAGTTTTTGCACAGCAAAAGAAACAGTCAGCCAAATAAATAGAATCCAATTTAAAAATGAGCAGAGGATCTGAATAGGCATTTTTCCAAAAAAGACATACAAATGGCCAATAGGTACATGAAAAGATGTTCAATATCACTAATTATCAGGTAAATGCAAATCAAAACCACAATGAAATATCATCCCACACCTGTCAGAATGGTTATCATGAAAAAGACAAGCATTAATAAGTGCTAGTGAGAATGTAGAGAAAAGGGAATCCTAGTGCACTGTGGGAGAGAATGTAAATTGGTACAACTATTATGAAAAACAGTATAGAGCTTCCTCAAAAAATTAAAAATAGAACTACCATATGGTCCAGCAATCTTACTTCAAGATATATAACTAAAGGAAATGAAATCAATATGTTGAAAAATACCTGTATCCTCATTTTCACTGCAGTATTATTTACAATAGCCAAGACATGGAAATAACAACCTAAGAGTCCATCGACAGCTGAATGGATACAGAATCTATAAATATAAAACCTCTCTTAACCCTCAGTTAAGATAAATTAAAATTGTAGAAGGGATTATCAAAATCTTAAAGAATGTAGAGGGGATGATTTCTACCATTTCTTTGTTAAAATCTGCAAAAACCAGATTGATTGTGGTGAGTGATGGTAGACTATCATAAGCCTGTATAATGCTAGCCCTAATTTCAGTTGTCATACAAGATAAGTCATGTTTACTGGAATGATCCCCAGCTTCTGAAACTCTTTATGCAGTTATTAACATGGGAAATGAGTTCTCAAAAAATATATCAATAAGGAAAATCAAAAGCAATTCACTTTTACATGGGAATGACAGAACATTCATTCATTCATTCATTCATTGCCTTAACATAAGACCATGTAAAATCTTTTGCTCTCAAAATATATTCTGCAGGGATTTCATTTGTTTTGACACTCTGCAGAATGCTGTAATGGTCCACTATATGAATGATACTGTGCACACATGAAGCTATAGTGAATAAACAATGAAATAAATAGACATACTCTTATAATACATTTCTCTTATGACAATGTGTTTAAGAAT
Organism: Hyperoodon ampullatus; assembly: GCF_949752795.1. Lineage (NCBI taxonomy): Eukaryota > Metazoa > Chordata > Mammalia > Artiodactyla > Ziphiidae > Hyperoodon > Hyperoodon ampullatus. The sequence continues at coordinate 2,879,355 of NC_136925.1, read as the reverse complement.
AAATTCAGACATTTAAATGCGGCCTAAGAATATATACATTCAGCCTAGCTGGGGTCTAGACTTTTCTTAAATCTTTAGAATTCCTTTATGGTTTTAAGTGGAAATCAAGTATATTAATAGTTTTAAGGGGGAATCCTTCTGAAACAGTAATGACTTTGTGAGTAAAAGGAAAATTCAGCTTTTACACACTCAAATCAAAAAAAATTTTTTAACCCGGAAAATGGCTAAATATACTAACAACAAAATATTCTTTTTGCTAAAATCCCAAGGATTTATATGTTAAGGTTCAGTATATTTAACAACTTGTTTGAAAAAGACTGGGGAAGACTACCTGACATATTAGTTAATATTTTTGCATAAATAAAAGTTTAATCACTGATTTCAACGACTCTTCCATTTGTAAAGTTTGAATTGGATGTAATTGTAATGTTTGCATCACAAATATGACCTTTTGTCATCTGACAGAAGGAGCCTGATTATTTTTAGCAGTTTCAAATATCAAGAGCTTTATGGTTTTTTCAAATCCAAATAACAACAATATACCTTTAAAAGAAATAGAAACTAACATGTATATTTGACCAATAGCAACATAAGATGCCCCACTGTATCTTTTAGTGTGTAAACCTTTTTAAAAAGTCTACCTTAAACTAAGACAAACAAGTTATTGGAAATTGTTTTTGACACACTGCCAGGTAGAAAAAGTAGTCTATTTGAGTTCCCTCCCTTCAATTTCATGCCATCTCAGTGAAAATTCCTTCTCTAAAGTCACTGAAACATCAGGGAGCAAAGGGCTTTTAAGGACATACATAAGGCCTTGAGTTTTGTTGGTGGCTCCTTGCCCTTCGTTTACTTTTTCCATTAAAGTGTTCAGAGTTGGGATATCATTTCTGGCAGCTCTAAGGGCCATGTCATCTTCATTAATTACAGGTTTGTTTCCATTAATTTTCCAGTTGGATAGATTTCTATGAGTGGTTGACCCTACTGTGTCATTTGGATCTGCCCTTAATCTCCACACTGCTGAATTCATTTTTTAAATCAGGAGGGATTATTGATTGAATAATCTGTTTGAAATTAATTCCCTCGTGGAGCAAACAATCTAATAGTTAATTATTTTCTACCGGTTCCATTATCTTAGTGTTTATATTTATTTGTTTTACTCTGTATGTTTCTGGGAGAAAGTATCATGCTGTGTTAAGGGGCAGAGGTCTGGCTTTGAATTCTGCTCTCGCCACTCTTCACTCTGGGACTTTAAATAAGTTACTCAGTTTATGCTTCAGCTCACTTATTTGTAAGGTAGGGGTATCAGTAATACTTCTTTTACAAGGTTATTGTGCAATATAAAACAAAAAATATCACAGTAATTGTGCCTGGCACATTGACCAGTTTACTAACTTCTACAAAAGTACTAATTTCTTGGGCTTCCCTGGTGGTGCAGTGGTTGAGAGTCCGCCTGCCGATGCAGGGGACGCGGGTTCGTGCCCCGGTCTGGAAAGATCCCACATGCCGCGGAGAGGCTGGCCCCATGAACCATGGCCGCTGAGCCTGCGCGTCCGGAGCCTGTGCTCCGCAACGGGAGAGGCCACAACAGTGAGAGGCCCGCGTATAGAAAAAAAAAAAAAAAGTACTAATTTCTTTCATTTATATGTATAACAATCATTATAATTATTGTAAATATTAACTTCAGCTTTTCAGTTATAAAGGTTTTCAGACCTCATTTGGTAAAACATTGAGCATTAAACTCTGAGAAGGACTTAGTGATCCAATCAGAATCATGGAGGTACTTGTTCCTTTCTGCAATCACTGACATTTGACATTGGATGGCACTGGTGGGAAGCATAAGGTCAAGGTATCACAGATCTGAGCCTATTTGCTAGGTTTTTCATAATCAATATCCGAATGAGAATTTATTGGGCATTTTATACGTTATTCATTTAAAAAAATTTTTTAAAGTGGATTCCAAGGTAGATGCATATGCTGTACTTCACCTAATCTAAGATATCAATGATTTTTTTTACTAAATTTATTATTTTATTTATTTATTTTTGGCTGTTTTGGGTCTTTGTTGCTGCACGTGGGCTTTCTCTAGTTGCGGTGAGTGGGGGCTACTTTTTGTTGCAGTGTGTGGGCTTCTCATTGCAGTGGCTTCACTTATTGCAGAGCATGGGCTCTAGGTGGACGGGCTTCAGTAGTTGTGGCACGCAAGCTCAGTAGTTGTGGAGCACAAGCTTAGTTGCTCCGTGGCGTGTGGGATCTTCCTGGACTATGGATCGAACCCATGTCCCCTGCATTGGCAGGCAGATTCTCAACCACTGCACCACCAGAGAAGCCCAATACCATCGATTTTTAAGATGCATCATTATTTTATGTAACACCAAGAAGGAAAAAAAAATACCAGCAAATAAACAATGACACAATGTTAAGACATCATTTATTATTTGGCCCATTTCGATTTCAGAGGTGTTAAAATGAGAAAAAATAATGTGTCTCTCAATAGATGATTTGTCATTGTTAATAAAAATTAGAAAGATTAGACCAGGTAATATATGTGTTAAAGAATAATTATGTTTAAATGTTTCTTTTTAGATTTTTGAGATGTTTAAGGATGTTAATCAAGCCTTATAAGTGTTAAAACCCTCTAAAAGCAATACTTGGCCCTGTTAAGTAAAGCTTCACTTGAGCTTTTGATCATCGCTGGTTTTGTTTCATCTTTGCTCAGTGGCTGTCAATACTCAAAAAACCTGAGGTAGAGAAAGTTCCTGGGACAATTTATTTTTAATATTTTATGTTTCTTCACTCAAAAAATTTATAGAGATGAAGTAGGTTTTAGATGCCTTCCATTCTAATTTCCTCCTTTTATTAAAAGAAAACAAAACCAAAAAACCTCAAGTACTGAAAGATGTTAAAATTTGCCATGTGAATGATTTACCAGTTAGTGACAGAACTAGAAGTGGAACACGAAGTCCCCAAGTCTGACCATAATAATCTTTCTTCTGGGTTATGTTATATTTTTTTTTCAGGAAGATCTCAGTTCTCTATCCTCCCATGAGATATTGGTCTTTTGCCTGTAGATTGTGATCTTCTTTATCAACATTGATAGCATAAAAAATTGGCACATACACATGGTTATAGCCCCAACATTCATCTTCGTCCATATGTTTATATGAATAGTTGAAGTTTCATCAGTTTTATGTAAAATATGAAAAATAATATCTTTAGTTAATGGTTAACTTTTATCCACCAAAGCCACCTCCCACATGGGCCTATGCATGTATACATCAACATCCATCTGGGCATGTCTCAGGGACCTCTCTTTCTAGAAATTTAGTGCTTCCACTATAGTTCCAATCCTTCATAAAGAGAAAATTAAACTTCAGGGCTAAACTTCCAGAACATGGAAGTCTCAACAGATCTCTCACCTGGGTGCTAATTTCATTTAAACAGATGATAAAACAGGAGTTTTCTTTAAGTGTAATGGTGAGTTCTGGTTTAGATATTTGCTTTTGACTGCAAGAAGTATGTTAATAACTCAATATCTAAATAACAAAGGAACTCTTTTATTTCTTATCAGTTATGGCTCTACCCCGAAACTCATGTTCATATCATCATGCAATTCTTGTGGAAACAGATCTTAAATAAAAACTTGCCTAGAGAATTTTAAGAATTTTGAAAAATTATGCTTCTTGAAAAATTTTTTCATTGGCAACAGACTTGGCAAAATATGAGTCAAATGTCAGAGAAACATTTTTTTTTGGCAAGAGTGGGGAATCCCTAATGGAGACAATAAATTAAAAGAACTATTTATAGTCAGTGTTTTAATGAATGAATCTACACTGTTGACATCACTAGCCTGTTGGCCAAGGATCTCATTTGTATTAACCCATTTTATTCCTTACTACATTTGGAAAATTGGCTAATTTGCTTCTTGACAACTCCTTCACGACAATACCTGCAAGAAGTGAAGTAGTTCAAATTTAAATTTATTAATATGGGTCTGTTACTGTCACTGATAGGACTTTATTTTTAAAAATTAATACAGATAGGAGTTCTAGTAAAGGCAGAGTACCTAGTATCATATGATTCTAATAATAATTTAATAGTTATAATTATATATATATATAATTATACATGCAATAGTTATTGATTATATATATGTATATATATAATCAACTATAGCTTGAAGCAACTAAATAGCACCAAACACAGACAGAAACTGGATGGATAAGGCCCTTGAAAAAAGCAAATACAGTGAGTGAGATCCACATGAAAACAGCTTTGACCTGAAGATAATCATCTTCTGTATTCCATAGAGAGTAAAGCTCAAGCAGAAATCAGTAGTCTTATTTGGTTGCGGAGTTAGAGGTCAGAGTTTCATGTTGCCTGGTAGAGTAGCTGGAATTGAGCAAGAAAATTGAGGAAAGTAAAAAGCTAAAAGGGAGAGCCCTAAATTGAGATTCATGCCCAATACATTTTCTTTATTTACCTGTTTATCTCCAGCACCTAAAATAGTACCTAGCATATAGTATCAATCAAACTTCCCAGGTTTTCTAACAGAGTCATTGAAAGCAGAATAATCCTGATAAGACAGATCTAGTTCAGTACTGGGTAGCAAAGCTTACTCCTGAGAAACAATAAAGTGTTAAGCACTGACTGATTATAAGATAGGGGAAAAGGAAAACTCAGCCCCATCCAAACTACAGGTGCTTAGCCAAGAAAGAATTAATGCTTTGGTCTCGAGAAGAATAGCCTAATTTGAAGATGTTGAAATTGATTTTAGTCTACATGAAGACTGACAAATTATGGGCTTCCCTGGTGGTGCAGTGGTTAAGAATCTGCCGGCCAATGCAGGGGACACGGGTGCAAGCCCTGGTCTGGGAAGATCCCACATGCCGTGGAGCAACTAAGCCCGTGCGCCACAACTACTGAGCCTGCACTCTAAAACCCATGATTCACAACTACTGAGCCCATGTGACACAACTACTGAAGCTTGCACACCTAGAGCCCTAGCTCCACAACAAGTGATGCTACTGCAACGAGAAGCCTACGCACCGCAACGAAGAGTAGCCCACTCTCGCTGCAACTAGAGAAAGCCCGCATGCAGCAACAAAGACACAACACAGCCAATAAATAAATTAATAAATTAATTAATTAATTTTAAAAAAACTGACAGATTATGGAAACAGACCTGAAAAAATAAGGCAACTTTGATAAGAACAAATAAAAGTGCAAGGACGAAAAAGAAAAGAAAAAAATTTTGTAGTCTTGGCTTGGAGATCAAGAGATTCATGGAAGCTGGGAGGACTTTGAAGATACTGTTGAGAAAAGCCTAAGAGTCTTTGAGGATGGTGTGAATGGATGCCTAAAAAGACTTGAGAAAGCTGATGGTAAGATGTTAAAGGAGAGAGGACTTCCGGGTAAGATGGCGGAAGAGTAAGACGCGGAGATCACCTTCCTCCCCACGGATACACCAGAAATACAGCTACATGTGGAACAACTCCTACAGAACACCTACTGAACGCTGGCAGAAGACCCCAGGCCTCCTAAAAGGTAAAGATGCCAGCCCAATCAGAAAATATGCTCTTGAGGAGCCGGAGGAAGATGGCGGAAGAGTAAGACGCGGAGATCACCTTCCTCCCCACAGATACATCAGAAATTCATCTACACGTGGAACAACTCCAACAGAACACCTACTGACCGCTGACAGAAGACCTCAGACCCCCCAAAAGGCAAGAAACTCCCCACATACCTGGGTAGGTCAAAAGAAAAAAAGAATAAACAGAGACAATAGGATATGGACGGGACCTGCACCAGTGGGAGGGAGCCGTGAAGGAGGGAAGGTTTCTACACACTACAAGCCCCTTCGAGGGCGAAGACTGCAGGTGGCGGAGGGGGAAAGCTTCGGAGTAGCGGAGGAGAGCACAGCAACAGGGGTGTGGAGGGCAAAGCAGAGAGATTTTGGCACAGAGTATCGGTGCTCTCAGGCACACACCAGCCCGAGAGACTTGTCTGCTCGGCCGCCAGGGCGGGCGGGGCTGGGAGCTGAGGCTCGGGTATCGGCTTTCAGTCGGAGCGCAGGGAGAGGACTGGGGCTGGCGGCAGGAAGAGACCCTGAAGGGGTTAGTGCTAGCCCGGAGGGAGTCCGGGGAAAGGGTCTGGAGCTACCGGAGAGGCAAGAGACTTTTTTCCCTTTTGTTGCCTGGTGCGCGAGGAGAGGGCATTCCCCTCCCTCCCCTCTGCCTGAGTGAGCCAGAGCCCCCGAATCAGCGGCTCCTTTAAACCCGTCCTGTCTGAGCGAAGAACGGACGCCCTCCGGCGACCTACGCGCAGAGGCGGGGCCAGGTCCAAGGCTGAGACCCGGGAGCTGTGAGAGCAGAGACAGGGAAATCTCTCTGTGCAGCCTCCGAGGCAGCGGATTAAAGCTCCACGGTCCATTTGATGTGCCCTGCGTCTGTGGAGTGCATGAATGGACAGCGAATCATCCCAAATTGAGGAAGTGGACCTTGAGGACAAGATTTAAGACTTCCCCCCCCCCCTTTTTTTTCCTCTTTTTACAACGAATTATCTCAAATTAAGGAGGTGGACTTAGCAAGATTTCAGACTTTTCGCCCTTTTCCTCTTTTTACAACGAATTATCCCAAATCGAGGAGGTGGACTTGGAGAGCAAGATTTTTGATTTTTCCCCCTGCTCTCTTTTTGTGAATGTGTATGTGTAATCTTCTGTGTAAGATTCTCTCTGTATAGCTTTGCTTCCACCATATGTCCCAGGGTTCTTTCGGTCCGTGTTTTTTTTCAATAATTACATTTTAATTTTAATAACGCTACTATATTTCATACTTTATTCTATTTTACTTTACCTGCTCTTTCTTTTTTTCCTCCCTTCCCTTCCTCCCTCCCTCCCTCCGCTCCTCCTTTCCTTCTTTCTTTTTCTTTCCTCCATCCCTCCCTCCCTCCCACCCTTCTTCTTTCCACTTTCTTTTTCTTTCCTTCCTCCCTCCCTCCCTCCCTCCTGTCTTTCTTTCTTTCCTTCCTCCCTCCCTCCCTCTCTTCTTCCATTCACTCTTCCTTTTGCTTTCATTCCTCCCTCCCTCCCTCCTTTCTTTCCTTTCTTTCCGTCCTTCCTCCCTCCCTCCTTTCTTTCTTTCTTCCTTCCTTCCTTCCTTACTTCCCTTCTTCCTTTCTTTCAATCTCTCTTTCTTTCTTCTACTAATTATTTCTTTCTACTTTTTCTCACTGTTATTCTGAGCCGGGTGGATGAAAGGCTCTTGGTGCTGCAGCCAGGAGTTAGTGCTGTGCCTCTGAAGTGGGAGAGCCAACTTCAGGACACGGGTCCACAGGAGACCTCCCAGCTCCACATAATATCAAGCAGCGAAAATCTCCCAGGGATCTCCATCTCAACACCAGCACCCAGCTTCAGTCAACGACCAGCAAGCTACAGTGCTGGTCACCCTATGCCAAGCAACTAGCAAGGCAGGAACACAACCCCACCCATTAGCAGAGAGGCTACCTAAAAACATAATAAGGCCACAGGCACCCCAAAACACACCACCAGACGTGGACCTGTCCACCAGAAAGACAAGATCGAGCTTCAACCACCAGAACACAGGCATTAGTCCCCCCCACCAGGAAGCCTACACAACCTACTGAAACAACCTTAGCCACGGGGGACAGACACCAAAAACAACGGGAACTACGAATCTGCAGCCTGCAAAAAGGAGACCCCAAACACAGTAACATAAGCAAAATGAGAAAGCAGAAAAACACACAGCAGGTGAAGGAGCAAGATAAAAACCTACCAGACCTAACAAATGAAGAGGTAATAGGCAGTCTACCTGAAAAAGAATTCAGAATAATGATAGTAAAGCTGATCCAAGATTCTATCTCCCAGATCCAAAATCTTGGAAATAGAATAGACAATATGCAAGAAACAGTTAACAAGGACCTAGAAGAACTAAAGATGAATCAAGCATCGATTAAAAACACAATAAATGAAATGAAAAATACTCTAGATGGGATCAATAGCAGAATAACTGAGGCAGAAGAACGGATAAGTGAGGTGGAAGATAAAATAGTGGAAATAACTGCTGCAGAGCAAAATAAAGAAAAAAGAATGAAAAGAACAGAGGACAGTCTCAGAGACCTCTGGGACAACATTAAACGCACCAACATTTGAATTATAGGGGTTCCAGAAGAAGAAGAGAAAAAGAAAGGGACTGAGAAAATATTTGAAGAGATTATAGTTGAAAACTTCCCTAATATGGGAAAGGAAATAGTTAATCAAGTCCAGGAGGCACAGAGAGTCCCATACAGAATAAATCCAAGAAGAAATACGCCAAGACACATATTAATCAAACTGTCAAAAATTAAACACAAAGAAATCATATTAAAAGCAGCAAGGGAAAAACAACAAATAACACACAAGGGAATCCCCATCAGGTTAACAGCTGATCTCTCAGCAGAAACTCTACAAGCCAGAAGGGAGTGGCAGGACATAATTAAAGTGATGAAGGAGAGAAAACTGCAACCAAGATTACTCTACCCAGCAAGGATCTCATTCAGATTTGATGGAGAAATTAAAACGTTTACAGACAAGCAAAAGCTGAGAGAGTTCAGCACCACCAAACCAGCTTTACAACAAATGCTAAAGGAACTTCTCTAGGCAAGAAACACAACAGAAGGACTATACCTACAATAACGAACCCAAAGCCATTAAGGAAATGGGAATAGGAACATACATATCAATAATTACCTTAAATGTAAATGGACTAAATACTCCCACCAAAAGACACAGAGTGGCTGAATGGATACAAAAACAAGACCCATATATATGCTGTCTACAAGAGACCCACTTCAGACGTAGAGACACATACAGATTGAAAGTAAGGGGATGGAAAAAGATATTCAATGGAAATCAAAAGAAAGCTGGAGTAGCAATTCTTGTATCAGACAAAATAGACTTTAAAATAAAGACTATTAGAAGAGACAAAGAAGGACACTACATAACGATAAAGGGATCGATCCAAGAAGAAGATATAACAATTGTAAATATTTATGCACCCAACATAGGAGCACCTCAATACATAAGGCAAATACTAACAGCCATAAAAGGGGAAATCGACAGTAACACAATCATAGTAGGGGACTTTAACACCCCACTTTCACCAATGGACAGATCATCCAAAATGAAAATAAATAAGGAAACACAAGCTTTAAATGATACATTAAACAAGATGGACTTAATTGATATTTATAGGACATTCCACCCAAAAACAACAGAATACACATTTTTCTCAAGTGCTCATGGAACATTCTCCAGGATAGATCATATCTTGGGTCACAAATCAAGCCTTGGTAAATTTAAGAAAATTGAAATTGTATCAAGTATCTTTTCCGACCACAATGCTATGAGACTAGACATCAATTACAGGAAAAGATCTGTAAAAAATACAAACACATGGAGGCTAAACAATACACTACTCAATAACGAAGTGATCACTGAAGAAATCAAACAAGAAATTAAGAAATACTTAGAAACAAATGACAATGGAGACACGACAACCCAAAACCTATGGGACGCAGCAAAAGCAGTTCTAAGGGGGAAGTTTATAGCAATACAATCCCACCTTAAAAAACAGGAAACATTTCGAGTAAACAACCTGACCCTGCACCTAAAGCAATTAGAGAAAGAAGAACAAAAAACCCCCAAAGTTAGCAGAAGGAAAGAAATCATAAAGATCAGATCAGAAATAAATGAAAAAGAAATGAAGGAAACGATAGCAAAGATCAACCAAACTAAAAGCTGGTTCTTTGAGAAGATAAACAAAATTGACAAACCATTAGCCAGACTCATCAAGAAAAGAAGGGAGAAGACTCAAATCAGTAGAATTAGAAATGAAAAAGGAGAAGTAACAACTGACACTGCAGAAATACAAAAGATCATGAGAGATTACTACAAGAAACTCTATGCCAATAAAATGGACAACCTGGAAGAAATGGACAAATTCTTAGAAATGCACAACCTGCCAAGACTGACTCAGGAAGAAATAGAAAATATGAATAGACCAATCACAAGCACTGAAATTGAAACTGTGATTAAAAATCTTCCATCAAACAAAAGCCCAGGACCAGAGGGCTTCACAGGCGAATTCTATCAAACATTTAGAGAAGAGCTAACACCCATCCTTCTCAAACTCTTCCAAACAATATCAGAGGAAGGAACACTCCCAAACTCATTCTACGAGGCCACCATCACCTTGATACCAAAACCAGACAAGGATGTCACAAAGAAAGAAAACTACAGGCCAATATCACTGATGAACATAGATGCAAAAATCCTCAACAAAATACCAGCAAACAGAATCCAACAGCACATTAAAAGGATCATACACCATGATCAAGTGGGGTTTATTCCAGGAATGCAAGGATTCTTCAATATACGCAAATCAATCAATGTGATACACCATATTAACAAGTTGAAGGAGAAAAACCATATGATCATCTCAATAGATGCAGAGAAAGCTTTCGACAAAATTCAACACCCATTTATGATAAAAACCCTGCAGAAAGTAGGCATAGAGGGAACTTTCCTCAACATAATAAAGGCCATATATGACAAACCCACAGCCAACATTGTCCTCAATGGTGAAAAACTGAAACCATTTCCACTAAGATCAGGAACAAGAAAAGGCTGCCCACTCTCACCACTCTTATTCAACATAGTTTTGGAAGTTTTAGCCACAGCAATCAGAGAAGAAAAGGAAATAAAAGGAATCCAAATTGGAAAAGAAGAAGTAAAGCTGTCACTGTTTGCAGATGACATGATGCTATACATAGAGAATCCTAAAGATGCTACCGAAAAACTACTAGAGCTAATCAATGAATTTGGTAAAGTAGCAGGATACAAAATTGATGCACAGAAATCTCTGGCATTCCTGTACACTAATGATGAAAAATCTGAAAATGAAATCAAGAAAACACTCCCATTTACCATTGCAACAAAAAGAATAAAATATCTAGGAATAAACCTACCTAAGGAGACAAAAGACCTGTATGCAGAAAATTATAAGACACTGATGAAAGAAATTAAAGATGATATAAATAGATGGAGAGATATACCATGCTCCTGGATTGGAAGAATCAATATTGTGAAAATGACTCTACTACCCAAAGCAATCTACAGATTCAATGCAATCCCTATCAAACTACCACTGGCATTTTTCACAGAAGTAGAACAAAAAATTTCACAATTTGTTTGGAAAAACAAAAGACCCCGAATAGCCAAAGCAATCTTGAGAACGAAAAACGGAGCTGGAGGAATCAGGCTGCCTGACTTCAGACTATACTACAAAGCTACAGTAATTAAGACAGTGTGGTACTGGCATAAAAACAGAAAGATAGATCAGTGGATCAGGATAGAAAGCCCAGAGATAAACCCACGCACATATGGCCAACTTATCTTTGATAAAGGAGGCAGGAATGTACAGTGGAGAAAGGACAGCCTCTTCAATAAGTGGTGCTGGGAAAACTGGACAGGGACATGTAAAAGTATGAGATTAGATCATTCCCTAACACCATACACAAAAATAAGCTCAAAATGGATTAAAGACCTAAATGTAAGGCCAGAAACTATCAAACTCTTAGAGGAAAACATAGGTAGAACACTCTATGACATAAATCACAGCAAGATCCTTTTGGACCCACCTCCTAGAGAAATGGAACTAAAAACAAAGATAAACAAATGGGACCTAATGAAACTTCAAAGCTTTTGCACAGCAAAGGAAACCATAAACAAGACCAAAAGACAACCCTCAGAATGGGAGAAAATATTTGCAAATGAAGCAACTGACAAAGGATGAATCTCCAAAATTTATAAACAGCTCATGCAGCTCAATAGCAAAAAAACAAACAACCCAATCCAAAAATGGGCAGAAGACTTAAATAGGCATTTCTCCAAAGAAGATATACAGACTGCCAACAAACACATGAAAGAATGCTCAACATCATTAATCATTAGAGAAATGCAAATCAAAACTACAATGAGATATCATCTCACACCAGTCAGAATGGCCATCATCAAGGAATCTAGAAACAATAAATGCTGGAGAGTGTGTGGAGAAAAGGGAACACTCTTGCACTGCTGGTGGGAATGTGAATTGGTACAGCCACTATGGAGAACAGTATGGAGGTTCCTTAAAAAACTAAAAATAGAACTACCATATGACCCAGCAATCCCACTACTAGGCATATACCCTGAGAAAACCATAATTCAAAAAGAGACATGTACCAAAATGTTCATTGCAGCTCTATTCACAATAGCCCGGAGCTGGAAACAACCTAAGTGTCCATCATCGGATGAATGGATAAAGAAGATGTGGCACATATATACAATGGAATATTACTCGGCCATAAAAAGAAACGAAACTGAGCTATTTGTAATGAGGTGGATAGACCTAGAGTCTGTCATACAGAGTGAAGTAAGTCAGAAAGAGAAAGACAAATACCGTATGCTAACACATATATATGGAATTTAAAAAAAAAAATGTCATGAAGAACCTAGGGGTAAAACGGGAATAAAGACACAGACCTACTTGAGAATGGACTTGAGGATATGGGGAAGGGGAAGGGTAAGCTGTGACAAAGGGAAAGAGAGGCATGGACATATATACACTACCAAACGTAAGGTAGATAGATAGTGGGAAGCAGCCGCATAGCACAGGGAGATCAGCTCGGTGCTTTGTGACCGCCTGGAGGGGTGGGATGGGGAGGGTGGGAGGGAGGGAGATGCATGAGGGAGGGGATGTGGGAACAGATGTATATGTATGACTGATTCACTTTGTTATAAAGCAGAAACTAATAATAATAAAAAAAAAGATGTTAAAGGAGAGCCAGAGAGATGCTTTGAGTACTAGCAGGAAAGTGTGACATTGTGTGGAGCTAGAAAGGCTGGCCACACTATCCCTGCAGTAAGGTAGAAAGGAGGGAACCAACTCAGTGACATCGCAAGAGAGAATCCCGCAGAATATTAAAAGGGCAGATAGGGAGGCTGGGAGGGAGGCGCAAGAGGGAGAGGATATGGGGATGTATGTATACCTATAGCTCATTCACTTTGTTATACAGCAGAAGTTGACACACCATTGAGAAGCAATTATACTCCAAGAAAGCTGTTAAAAAAAAAAGTCATGTACTAAAGATGCAGACATAGAGAATGGACTTGAGGACATGGGGAAGGGGAAGCTGGGATGAAGTAAGACAGTGGCATGGACATATATACACTACCAAATATAAAATAGATAGCTAGTGGGAAGCAGCTGCATAGCACAGGGAGATCAGCTCGGTGCTTTGTGACCACCTAGAGGGGTGGGATAGGGAGGGTGGGAGGGAGGTGCAAGAGGGAGGGGATATGGGGATACATGTATACATATAGCTGATTCACTGTGTTATACAGCAGTAACTAACACACCATTGTAAAGCAATTATACTCCAATAAAGATTTTTTTTAAAATAAAGAAATTAAAAAAAAAAAGATATGTGCCTTGTGGGGAAGAAAAAGTGACCTCTGACTTGATCTTGCTACCTATGAATACAGCACAAGAGAAATGAACTAAATTTAAAAAAAAGCTGTTAAATATAAGATACTGGAGCTTCTGAGTTCAAAAATAAAACTACTTCTCATTCTCAGCCACTCTGTATGACAATCAATTCTCAAATTAAGAAATCTTTGCTTCAGAGCAAATATCAAATCCAGGATTGGACTATAAAATTATCTGTTAAGACATCAGAAAATTTGAAGGCAATACCTCATAGAAACTTCCAGACATACAAATAAGTCCTCTAAGAAGCTTCAGTACGTATCACAGATTCTCTCTATTTAATAATGAGATTTTAGAAATCATGAGAATGATATTATACAGCAATTTTACAAGGAGGTTAAGGTATGGAAGAAATCCAGTTTTTTCTAATGGAGTGAATTATAAATTTATACAAAAGAACACAGATTTAAAAACAATTAGGCCAATTTCGACTGAAGAGCACAGGGAGAATACAAAATGACCTGAAGACTTTGAACCTTAAAATTCCCTAAGAATGGGGCTTCCCTGGTGGCGCAGCGGTTGAGAATCCTTCTGCCGATGCAGGGGACATGGGTTCGTGCCCCAGTCTGGGAAGATCCCACATGCCGTGGAGCAGCTAGGCCCGTGAGCCATGGCCGCTGAGCCTGCACGTCCGGAGCCTGTGCTCTGCAACAGGAGAGGCCACAACAGTAAGAGGCCCGCGTACCGCAAAAAAAAAAAAAATTCCCTAAGAATGAGGCATTGTAAGAAATTTACTCAGCTACAAAGAAGACCTACTTTTTATGGAAAAGGAAAGATGACTCAGGATGACAACAGGAACCCAAAGGGCAGAGGCAAAGACTGGGGAAAAAATCCTCAGGAAGTAGGAGTGAGCCACATTTAAGAAGGTGGCAACAGATACCCAGATGGGTTTCAGAATTTCTGTGGACCAATGTCTGCTGTGTGCATATCATTTTTTTGTCTTTTTGGAATGGACTTGTCCATAGCAGTAATTCAATCCTTTTACACCATAGTATAAAGAGTGTTGATGGGCAAATAATTTGTCTTGTTAGATTATGGGTTTTTAGATTGAGAAAATACTATCCAAGGAGCTGTACCTAAGAATTCTCATCTGTGGCTAATTCTGATTTACATGATGAGATGTTGGACTTTTAGTGGAGGCCATAATGTGATGAGACTTCAAGACTCTTGAGAGAGTGATAGCTGTATTTTTCATGTGGGAGGGATATAAATTGTGTGGACAAAGAGGAAAGTGTGTATTTTCCAAAGGTAGACACAACATTTTCCATTCTATATGTTCTTCTGAGGATTTGACATTGACACTGCTCCCATCAAAAGATGGGATCCATGCCACCATTCCATGAGCTTGGGTGGGATTTAATTATTATTCAACAGAATGTGACAAAGATGATTCTATGTAACATCTGATGCTAGATTATAAAGATGCCATGCATTTCTGACTTGCTTTCTTAAGATACTCATTCTTGGAACTCAGATGCTATACTGTGAAGAAACCTAAGCAAAACCATGTAGAGGGGAACAAAAGCTCCAAGTCTACAGTCTTCCTAGCCAGCAGCCAGTACTAGCTTCCCAACCACGTGAAGTAGATATTCCAGCCCCTAATATACACATATTCCCCTAATATATACATAATCCTCAGCTGATGCCATAAGAAGCAAATCAAACCATGCCCTGTTAGGCAAACTGCAGATCCATGAGCAAAACAAAGATAGTTTTTCTTCTAAGCCACTAAGTTTTGGGGTGTGTTTAGGCAGCAATGAATAATTTGAACATAAATAAACACCTCCAAATCTTTTGTGAAACCAGGTGAGATATAAATATATTAAAAATTAAATTAAAACACTGCTTTTGATTAACAGTATCCTCCTGCAATCAACAACTGCTCTGTCCATTTAGTCATTACATATTTTTAAAAAAGTAACCAGGAGATATTTTTTGTATGCTTGTTTATTCTAAGATATCTATAGAAAAAAAAAACAAAAACAAAATCTCCAGCAAAGAGAAGAATTACCAGGATCTCCAATTTGTGTTCTTAAAAGGTAAAATTGTAAAACCAATCATTATTGATTTTGTATTGTTCAAGTTATAATAGGGTAGTTGATCTACATGACTTTAGGAGAAATAGAATTTATTTATATACACTTGGGTCCTTATCAGAAGGGCTTTTGTTAAATCCTTGAGGTCATATGTAGAATGAGTACAAACATAATAACTGAGCAGCTGGGAAGGAGCAGCAGGTTGGGGGACAGAAATCTTTGAGGTGGAAATAGTTGGAACTCCTGGAATCTACTTTACTTGTCTGAATTATATAAATATATTGCATTTCTAGTGTCTTTTCCAGCTTCTGAGAGGTTTAAAGATAAATGACATATCTTTGGCAATATATCAGGCATCATTTGTTTCTACAGGTGAAAAAAAATGGTATGACCGTTTAAGTCTAGTCATTCAGAAACGCTAATCTGGATTCATTCTAGCAAGTAGAAAGTCATATATTTGAAGTAAAATACAAACTGTTATGGTGATTTGACATCTTATTAAGTTTTCTTCAAAGTCAATGAAAATACATTGGAGGAAATAAAATGTCTTCTTCATTAGAGAACCATCATGCTGAAAGGTTATCATTTTCTCACCCCCAATAAATCTAGATCTCTCAATCATATTAACTCAGTATCCCAATAGTTTTGAAAAGTTTATTATTTTGTATATTCACTACTATACCCTTAGAATACAGGAAATGGCAAAGTTGAACACAGCTTTAAAGAATTTAAATTAATGATTTTTAATCATTCAACAAATACCTTCAAATACCATCAACTGTTCAACCAACAGTATGAGAGGCACTGGGCTAAGTTAACAAAACAAGCAGTTCCCATCCTCATTAGATCTTATATCCTAATAGTCAGATATTACTAAAACAATCACACAAAAAAATAAAATTATAATAACAGCTTGGGGGGAAGCTACACAGCACCTCTTGGGGGTGTTGAGGACGATTTCCCAGAGAAAAGAAACAACCTGGGATATGAAAGATGAGCAGGCATTAGAAGTAAGCAAGGTGAGGCAGCAGAAATGGGTAAAAAAAATCAAGAGAGCTTGGCACAGTCCTGAAGCAAGAGGTGGTAATACCAAGCAGGGCCCTGTGGGGCTTCCTGGGCACAAAAGCCTTTCTGTGGCCCCCATTTCTTTGATTACAGGAAATAGGCTTCATTCAGCCTCCCTGACCTTCCCTGAGTTCCAACGGGCAGATTCAAGCAGTTGTTAATTAAGGAAGGGAGGGGATGCAAGACAAGGGAGAAACAAACCGTCAAGAGAAACAATAGTGCAGCCTTGGGGCTGGGTCCTGGTTCCCCATCAAGGGATACACACAACAATATCTTTGAGCTGTCTTGCAGATACTGAAACCACCACTAGGTGGAAAAAGCTAATGGTAAACGACGGTATGCTGTCCACAAGCACGTAGACCCCAGACCGGTTGGAACCTGAAGGTTGATGATGTTGACTCCCACTTACCTCAACACCAACCAATCAGTCGAAGAGCTGATCACGCCCTCTTTGAATCAGTACTATAAAACTCCTCACTACCTTCTCCAAGTTGTGACACACAGTTTTGAGGGCATTAGCCCACTGTGGCCCCCTTTGCCTGGCAAAGCAATAAAGCTGTTCTTTTCTACTTCATGCAAAACTCTGTCTCCTAGATTTAATTCGGTGTCTGGGTACAGTGGCCAGATTCAGCTTCAGGAGCATCACATATTATAGGACCTGGAAGAAACTCAGTGTGGCTGGAATGCAGAGAACAACAGGAATATATGTGAGCAGGAGAGGGTCAGACCAAAGGGCTTGTAGTCTACGATAAAGAATTTGGTCTAGGGGGCTTCCCTGGGGGCTTCCCTGGTGGCGCAGTGGTTGAGAGTCCACCTGCCGATGCAGGGGACGTGGGTTCGTGCCCCGGTCCAGGAGTATCCCACGTGCCGCGGAGCGGCTGGGCCTGTGAGCCATGGCCGCTGAGCCTGCGCGTCCGGAGCCTGTGCTCTGCAACGGGAGAGGCCACAACAGTGAGAGGCCCGCGTACCACAAAAAAAAAAAAAAAGAATTTGGTCTCAGTACGATGAACAAAGGGAAGTGATGAAAGGGTGTAGATACAATTAGATTTCAGTTTTTTAAGCTCACATTGGCTGCCTAGGGAAGAAAAATGGAATAGGGGAAGAGAGGATGATAGGAGAATAATAGGAAGAATATTTCGCTAGTTTTCATAACAGCTCATAAAAGAAGTTGCTGGGAAAATTTGTGAAGATGCAGAGAATAATACTGGGGGTAAATTCAGCAAGTAGAAGCCCTCAGTGATGCACCAAATATGGGGGGTAGTGCAGATGTGTTAAGAGTAAGCTCTGCTATTCTAGCTGAGGCATTTGGGTGATTTCTGAGACAGGCATGCATGGAGGAAAACATACTTCTGCATCCGTATATCTTCAACAACATGTGAGAGACCCACTGGCAAAAATACTGATATTGGGTTTAACTGGAAGGAATGTTTGCTTAGATACTAATTTGGTAGTTCATTCACTCATATCAAATATGTTCATGAAATAATGAATTATGTTTCACAGCCTTATAGCTGCATGATTGCATAAACTCTGATAATTCATACACAGGTTCATAGTCATGTGTACTATTCCATATTTTTTTTTACTACACATATGCTCTGTTTCTCAAATTTAATTTAGAACTTCTGGTTGCTAAAGTAAACATCATGCCAAACATATATTTTTATACATCTCAGCAACTAGTATAGTGCCTTATGATATTACACTGCACATACACAGTGTTGTCCTTTTTCTGTTTCATCATTAAGACATTTCTGTTTATATGGTTCATCCTAGAGTCTTTTCCTCTTCTGTTACTCCTTATCCCTCTACTGTGTTTTATTATTTTCAAAGGACTTTTAACTATATCCAATTGTATTTATTTATTGTATTGTATTTACCTATGGTTTGTCATCCCATAGGACTATGCCAGTCTCTCCCACAACACTGTAATCTTCATGAGAGCAGAAACCTTGCCTTGTTTACCAGCATGTCCTCAATACTCATTAAATATTCACTGAATGAATAAATGAATGAATGAATACAGTACTTTTTCAATAATTACTTCAAGAACGAATGCTAACACATATGTACTCTCGTGTGCATGAAACCTGAAAGTTAAAAATATATACATTTCAAGTATATATAGAAAATATTCCCACCCTCACTCTTTACCACCAAGTGACAAATCTTCAAGAGTGGAAGTTAAAGAGAAAGATGAACAGCTGGACTATCAAAGATGCCTTGGATGCCAAAATGATGCCCACAACACTGTCTTCTGCTTTGGTGGGCAATTCCTTCAAGATTAAGTACAAGGAGATTCATAACAACAAAAATTACCATGGACAACAAATTGTGATATTCTTCTTCCATGAAAGTCACCATATATTCTTTTATCTGGAAATATGTTTCATTCTCTTTTAAATTTCAATTGTCCTTATCTTTCCATATGCCCTTTTTGGCAAAATTTTTTACCGTTTAAAGTTATATCTCTTTCTGATTATGTCTTACTGTCCCTAAATTACTATCTACTCCTCAAGGACAGATACTAGCTGGCCTCCAGCACAGTAATTTACTATTAATAAGGCACTCAACAAATACTTGCTCAATTATAAATGAATGGATGCTGAATTGATTTTTCCAGGAAATAAGGCATGGGATTATTTGTTTCATTTTGTTTTGTTTTAGCCTACAGTACCCAGTATTGCCAGGCGGTCTCCCATCCAAGTACTATCCGACCCTACTTAGCTTTAAAGATCAGATTAGATTGGGTGTGTTCAAGGTGGTATGGCCATAGACTGGATTATTTGTTTATGAAATTGATTTTTTGGATTAAAAGGGACTTTGCAAAGAATGACTCATCATAGTAAGTTTTGTTTTAATATCAGTTCTTTCTCCAGTAATTTTTTAAA